>NC_092374.1:21655002-22342897 GCF_030028105.1 Mobula birostris | reverse complement strand
AAGGAAGGAAGGAAGGAAGGAAGGAAGGAAGGAAGGAAGGAAGGAAGGAAGGAAGGAAGGAAGGAAGGAAGGAAGGAAGGAAGGAAGGAAGGAAGGAAGGAAGGAAGGAAGGAAGGAAGGAAGGAAGGAAGGAAGGAAGGAAGGAAGGAAGGAAGGAAGGAAGGAAGGAAGGAAGGAAGGAAGGAAGGAAGGAAGGAGCAGCTGGATGACCTTTGACTCATAAGGGAGAATGAGGCAGTCATAGATGAGAGCTACTGAGAGGTAGTCACACCTTGGCTGTTGGAAGCAGGTCATTGGGTGACAGTCAGAGGGGGGAAAGTGAAGTTGAGTAGACAGGTAGTGCAGAGCACCCCTGTAGCCATTCCCCTGAATAATGAATTTACCATCCTGGATACGACCTGGGGATGACCAACCAGGTGTGAGCCACGGTGGTAGGGCCTCCGGCACTGAATCTGACCCTGTGGTGCAGAAGGGTGGGACGGAGAAGAGGACAGCTGTCGTCATTGGAGACTCTATAGTCAGGGGAGCAGACAGGAGATTTTGTGGATGTGAGAAGGACACCCGCATGGTTTGTTGCCTCTCTGGGGTGCCAGGGTCTGGGATGTCTCTGACTGGGTGCACGACATCCTGGTACGAGAGGGGAAAGCAACCAGAAGTTGTGAAACATGTTGGTACCAATGACATAGGCAGGAAGAGGGATGAGGTCCTGAAGTGTGAGTTTTGGGAACTATGTAGAAGGCTGAAGAACAGGACCTCAAGTGTGGCGTTCTCAGGATTGCTGCCAGTGCTATGTGACAGAGATGGTAAGAATTGGAGGAGATGGCAGTTGAATGCATGGCTGAGAAGTTGGTGCAGGGAGCAGAGTTTTAGATTTTTGGATCATTGGGATCTCTTCTGGGGAAGATGGGACCTGTACAGATCTGATGGGTTGCACCTGAACTCAAGGAGGAGCAATATCATTGCAGGTAGGTTTGTTAGCATGATTTGGAAGGGTTTAAATTAATTTGCAAGGGGGATGGGACCTGGAGCAATAGAGCAGTGAAAGAAGTGCATGGAGTAAAGCCAGATCTAATATATAAAGAGGCTTTGAGGGAAAGAGGAACAGAATAAACGGTGTAAAGACAGTAAGGTAGAAGGGCTAAAGTGTGTGCACCTCAATGCAAGAAGCATCAAGAACAAAGGAAATGAACTGAGAGCTTGGATACATACATGGAATTATGATGTAGTGGCCATTACAGAGACTTGGCTGGCACCAGGGCAGGAATGGATTCTCAATATTCCTGGATTTCAGTGCTTTAAAAGGGATAGAGAGGGGGGGGGAAGGGGGAGGAGGGGTGGCATTACTGGTCAGGGATAATATTACAGGTACAGAAAGGGTGGGGTAATATAGCAGGATCCTCTTTTGAATCAGTATGGGTGGAAGTCAGGAACAGGAAGGGAGCAGTTACTGTATTGAGAGTATCCTATAGGCCCCCTGGTAGCAGCAGAGATACAGAGGAGCAGATTGGGAGGCAGATTTTGGAAAGGTGCAAAAATAACAGGGTTGTTACCATCAGTGACTTTAACTTTCCTAATATTAATTGGCACCTGATTAGTTCCAAGGGTTTAGATGGGGCAGGGTTTGTTAAGTGTGTCCAGGACGGATTTCTGTCACAGTCAGTATGTTGACAGGCTGACTAGGGGGAATGCCATACTAGATCTAGTACTAGGTAATGAACTGGGTCAGGTCACAGATCTCTCAGTGGGTGTGCATCTGGGGGACAGTGACCACTGCTCCCTGGCCTTTAGCATTATCATGGAAAAGGATAGAATCAAAGAGGTCAAGAAAAATTTTAATTGGGGAAGAGCAAATTGTGAGGCTATAAGGCTAGAACTTGTGGGTGTGAATTGGGATGATATTTTGCAGGGAAATGTATTATGGACATGTGGTCGATGTTTAGAGATCTCTTGCAGGATGTTAGGGATAAATTTATCCCGGTGAGGAAGATAAAGAATGGTAGGGTGAAGGAACCATGGGTGACAAGTGAGGTGGGAAATCTAGTCAGGTGGAAGAAGGCAGCATACATGAGGTTTAGGAAGCAAAGATCAGATGGGTCTTTAGAGGAATATAGGGAAGCAAGAAAGGAGCTTAAGAGGGGCTGAGAAGAGCAAGAAGGGGCATGAGAAGGCCTTGGCGAGTAGGGTAAAGGAAAACCCCAAGGCATTCTTCAATTATGTGAAGAACAAAAGGATGACAGGAGTGAGGTAGGACTGATTAGAGATAAAGGTGGGAAAATATGCCTGGAGGCTGTGGAAGTGAGCAAGGTCCTCAATGAATACTTTTCTTCAGTATTCACCAATAAGAGGGAACTTGATGATGGTGAGGACAATATGAGTGAGGTTGATGTTCTGGAGCATGTTGTTATTAAGGGAGAGTAGGTGTCGGGGTTGTTAAAATACATTAGGACGGATAAGTCTCGGGGGCCTGACGGAATATTCCCCAGGCTGTTCCGTAAGGTGAAGAAGAGATTGCTGAGCCCCTGGCTAGAATCTTTATGTCCTCGTTGTCCACGGGAATGGTACTGGAGGATTGGAGGGAGACGAATGTTGTCCCCTTGTTCAAAAAGGTAGTAGGGATCGTCCAGGAAATTGTAGACCAGTGAGCCTTGCTTCTCTGGCGGGAAAGCTGTTGGAAAAGATTCTTAGGGATGGGATCTATGGGCATTTAGAGAATTATGGTCCGATCAGGGACAGTCAGCATGGCTTTGTGAAGGGCAGATCGTGTCTAACAAGCCTGATAGAGTTCTTTGAGGAGGTGACCCGGGCATGTAGATGAGGGTAGTGCAGTGGATGTGATCTACATGGGTTTTAGTAAGGCATTGGACAAGGCTCTACCTGGTAGGCTTATTCAGAAAGTCAGAAGGCATGGGATCCAGGGAAGTTTGGCCAGATGGATTCAGAATTGGCTTGCCTGCAGAAGGCAGAGGGTTGTGGTGGAGGGAGTACATTTGGATTGGAGGGTTTTGACTAGTGGTGTCCCATAAGGATCTGTTCTGGGACCTCTACTTTTTGTGATTTTTATTAACAATCTGGATGTGGGGGTAGAAGGCTGGGATGGCAAGTTTGCAGATGATGCAAAGGTTGGTGGTGTTGTAGATAGTGCAGAGGATTGTTGAAGATTGCAGAGAGACATTGATAGGATGCAGAAGTGGGCTGAGAAGTGGCAGATGCAGTTCAACCCAGAGAAGTGTGAGGTGGTACACTTTGGAAGGACAAACTCCAAGGCAGAGTACAAAGTAAATGTTAGGTTACTTGGTAATCTGGAGGAGCAGAGGGATCTGGGGTTACAGGTCCACAGATCCCTGAACATTGCCTCACAGATAGATAGGATAGTTAAGAAAGCTTATGGGGTGTTAGCTTTCATAAGTCGAGGGATAGAGTTTAAGAGTTGCGATGTAATGATGCAGCTCTGTAAAACTCTGGTTAGGCCACACTTGGAGTACTGTGTCCAGTTCTGGTCGCCTCACTATAAGAAGGATGTGGAAGCATTGGAAAGGGTACAGAGGAGATTTACAGAATGCTGCCTGGTTTAAAGAGTATGCATTATGATCAGAGATTAAGGGAGCTAGGGCTTCTCTCTTTGGAGAGAAGGAGAATGAGAGGAGACATGATAGAGGTGTACAAGATATTAAGAGGAATAGATGGAGTGGATAGCCAGTGCCTCTTCTCCAGGGCACCACTGCTCAATACAAGAGGACATGGCTTTAAGATAAGGGTGGGAAGTTCAAGGGGGATATTAGAGGAAGATTTTTTACTCAGAGTGGTTGGTGCGTGGAATGCACTGCCTGAGTCAGTGGTAGAGGCAGATACACTGGTGAAGTTTAGGAGACTATTACACAGGTATATGGAGGAATTTAAGGTGGGGAGTTATATGGGACGCAGAGTTTGAGGGTTGGCACAACATTGTGGACTGAAGTGCCTGTAATGTGCTGTACTATTCTATGTTCTATAAAAGGACATATGTAATCCTGAGGCTTTGTCAAGTATTCATCAGACCACTTTTAGAGTATTTTCAGCAGTTTTGTGTCCCATATCTATGAAAGGATGTGTAGGCATTAGAGAGGTCCAGAGGACATTTACAAGAATGAAAGGGTTAATGTATGAGGAGAGTTTAATGGCTTTAGGCCTGTACTCAGTGGAATTTAGAAGAATGAGGGGGGCGATCTCCTTGAAATGTATCAAATAATAACAGACCTAGATAGATAATGTGGACCAAGGAAATTGAGGATCTCAACCATCTCCACATCAACACCATGAGAACTGAAACAGCTGAGGGAAGGGATTGGGGATCTTAATGGTTGAGTGTGTGAATGATACAGATTGTTAAGCAGATAGTTTTGGAAGGAAAAGAAATTAGGTTACACAGCAAGAAGTTTGAAAGAAAGGGTGTGCATGAAAGTACCTGAGTGAATCAGAGGAGAGAGTAAATAACAGGGTAAGTGTGGGTTGCCTGAAATTGGAAACTTCAGTATTTATTTAATTGGGTTATAGACCACCCAGACAGAATATGAAGTGCTACTTCTCTAGTTCCTCAAGGTTTCAAAAGGGCATTGGAAAAAAAACGATTTGCTGATCTGTAAAGAAAATTTACAGCACTACAGGGATTGCTCTACACTGGGTTGGCACCAAGTCAATGAATGATCACTTTCTGCATTGCGCACATCATTGATCTGAGATGGTAGAACAAGACGAGGGTAACTATGACAACTTCTCCATGTAACTAAGTCATGAGTAAAATTAAAGGGGAGGGAAAACAATTCCAGGCAGATCACAAAACAGAAAACTACAAGTAAAAAAAAGTTTGAAAACACAAGACAGTAACTTATTCTCCTTTTGTGGCATGTGGTTTTAGAGTACATTCAGACATCTAAGTTCGGATATATAAGTTTGCTGATGACACCACAATCGTAGGCCATATCTCGGGTAATGATGAGTTGAAGAACAGAGAAAATTAAGAACCTGGTGGCATGGTGCGAAGACGATAACCTATCCCTCAATGTCAGCAAGACGAAGGAATTGGTTGTTGACTTCAGAAGGAGTAGCGGACCGCACGACCCAATTTACATCGATGGTGTGCAAGTGGAACAGGTCAAAAGCTTTAAGTTCCTTGGGGTCAATATCACAAATGACCTGACTTGGTCCAACCAAACGGAGTCCACTGCCAGGAAGGCCCACCAGCACCTTTATTTCCTGAGGAAGCTAAGGAAATTTGGCCTGTCGCCTAAAACCCTCACTAATTTTTATAGATGCACTGTAGAAAGCATTCTTCTAGGGTGCATCACAACCTGGTATGGAAGTTGTCCTGTCCAAGACTGGAAGAAGCTGCAGAAGATCGTGAATACAGCCCAGCACATCACACAAACCAATCTTCCATCCTTGGACCCACTTTACACCACACGCTGTCGGAGCAGCACTGCCAGGATAATCAAGGACATGACCCACCCGGCCAACACACTTTTCGTCCCTCTTCCCCCCAGGAGAAGACTCAGGAGCTTGAAGACTCATACAGCCAGATTTGGGAACAGCTTCTTTCCAACTGTGATAAGACTGCTAAACAGATCCTGACCCGGATCTGGGCTGTACCCTCCAAATACCTGGACCTGCCTCTCGGTTTTTTTGCACTACCTTACTTTCTCTTTTCTATTTTCTATTTATGATTTATAATTTAAGTTTTTAATATTTACTATTGATTTGTACTCCAGGGAGCACAAAGAGCAGAATCAAATATTGCTGTGATGATTGTATATTCTTGTATCAATTGTTTGGTGACAATAAAGTAAAGTATAAACTATAAAGTATCTCTTTAAGAGCAGTGCTCCAGCTATTCACCCTTCAGTTCAGACGATGAGAGTGTGCTCCAGCTCCTCGGAGATGAACAGTGTGTAAATATCCTACTTGAAGCTTAATGGAACACCCTGTGTACAATACTCAGCTCACAAATTCTTTGGGATCTTTAGGAGTTTTTTTCTCCTTGCCTGAATGCACGGACCTTGCACAATGAGCCCGCACTTAATCTGTTTAATCTTATTATACCAAGCATCCATTCTATACCCACTGCTCTAAGACTTTTAGGGTGACCTGATCAGGGTCACGTGAAGCCATGAGAGCAGGTGGTAGATGGTCATATGAGCAGTTGGTGCATATCACAAGTCCTGGTTATGTGACCACTGACATCAGGCAGGTAAACTCTAAAAAGTATTGGTGATGGCTGGGATCACCAGTCTTGTAAAGACACTGCCCAGAAGAAGGCAGTGGCAAACCACCTCTGTAGAAAAATTTGCCAAGAACAATCATTGGTCAAGGAAACTCCATGATCACCCACATCAGTCAACACGGCACCTAACAAATGAATGATAAGCTAATGAACATTCTTCTAGGTAAATTTAAAGAATGAAATAATTATAATGAAAGTAATGAGTAGATCTGCAGAGAGCAGCCTGCAATGAGTCACCCCAGCATGAAAACCTGACTTGGTCAAGTGTGAGGTGTCTTCCCTATTAGCAAAGCTCTTCTACTGTAACATATAGTGTTACTGATTTTTCCTTGTGCTACCTCAATGTAATGATGTAATGAAATTATCTGAAAAGATGTCATGCAAAACAAAGATTTTCACTGTAGTTCATTTCATATTACAGTAATAAACCAATTAATACAATTCCTTGAAGAAGCATATCGTGTGCTACATTAGACAAAACGTGCTGAGCCGACATTCCAAGCCTTCATTCCAACCCTTTGTTTGACAGAGCTTACTGAAAGGATTTTCCGTTCCACGGGACACAAAAATTTCATCGAGATCCTGTGGAAATGTAACTCAGGTCCTATATTAGCAACTGAAACAGAATTATTGACCTAATGCCAGGAAATTAGATTCATTCAGATGGTTGCAGTGGTTGATGTGGATGTGGTGGGCTGTAAGGCCAGATTTTCTGTTCCGCCCATTGACTGAATAAAAAACATGGTAGTATAGTTGTTAGCGCCTTTCTTTACAGCACTAATGATTACTGATCAGGTTTCAAATCCAGCTGCATCCTGTAAGGAGTTTGTATGTTCTCCCCATGACCTCGTGGGTTTCTTCCAGGTGCTTCAGATTCCTCCCATATTCCAATGATGCGCAGTTAGGGTTAATAAATTGTGGGCATACAATATTTGTGCCGGAATCATGGCAATATTTGAGAGCTTCCCCCAGCACAATCATCACTGATTTAATGCAAATGAAATCAGTGCACTTAGCTGTATGTTTCAATGTGTCGATGTACATGTGACAAATAAAGCTAAGTTAAAAATCTAAATACAATCTTAGCTGGTTGGGTTGAGTTGTTCTCCGATCTTGTCAATTTACTTGCAAACATTTCATCACCATGCGAGGAAATATCGTTAGTGTGCTATTAATCAATTTACTTGTTCGCAAGTAAATTGCCAAGATCAAAGAACAACTCAACCCAACCATCAACCACATGAGCTACACGTCTTTTGAATTATTTCCAATAATCTAAGCTCTTGGTCTTTCTTTTAAAATAGCCTGCTTAATCAGTAGCTCACCCATCACCTTACAGATCCTCTATCAGCGATGAGCTAGAGCTGCAATATGTACTATTTACAAAAAATGCAATGACAACTTGTCAATCATCTCTCCTAGCTGAAAAAGGATGGAACAGGTATGACAGCCTGATTTGGACAGATGCTGCAAGATGCCTGAGCAAAAAACACTGGAGCTACTTATACGAGTCAAGTAGCAGTTCAAAATGTTAGCTCATCACCATACTTTCAAGACCGGGTAACCAGGACAATAAATTCCTGGATCTACCAATAACAGGCATAACAGAAGAATAAATAAAGATTTCAATCCATCACAAATTTCATCAATTACTTTCAGTTCAACTTCATTTCAATGCAACTTATTCCATGTTCTTCACATTGTTCAGCATTGCTTCCTTCCTTATGTGGTTAACTCATCCATTAGCCTTTGAGCTGTCTGAATTGCAGGTTAATATTGTAAAAGTTTTTCTCAAAGAGATGCATTTGCTGGTTTGGTGATTGGCAGGTGGATGCATTTCATGTCATCTAAATGAAATCTTGCTGATTAAGGAGCACATTAAAGACTGAATGAAAAGCAAAAATCAAAACTCTCTTCCTGAGCACAGACACACTGGAGCCAGACAGCCATCCCAAGCACAATGTCCTATTAGTTCAAAGTGACATTTTAATTTACATGATAGGCAAACCTTTCACAGCTTCTGCTGATCAAAGCTTACATAAGATTTGTCTAATTCCTACCTACTGTTGAGGCCAAGTCAATGGATATATTTAAAGCGAAGATTGATAGGTTCTTGATTAATAAGAACATCAAATGTTACAAGGTTGAGAGGGAAACTAAATTGGCTATGATGGAATGGCTGAGAAGACTCAATAGGCCAAATAGCCTAATTCTCCTCCTATGTCCTTTGGTCTTATGGTCTTTTTCTCTTTTTTTTCTTAAGAGCAAAATTAACCCATTTGATCATGGCTGATCCTTTTTTCTCCTCCTCAGCCCCACTCCCTGGCCTTCTCCCCATATCCTTTGATGCCATGGCCAATCAAGAACCTATCAAGCTCTGCCTTAAATACACCTAATGACCACAGATGCCTCTGGAAACAAATTCCACAAATTCCTCAGTTTCTGGCTACAGACATTTCTCTGCACCTTTGTTTTAAGTGGATGCTCCTCTATCCCGAGCCTGTGCCCTCTTGTCCTTGACTCCCCCACTATTGGAAACATCCTTTCCACATCTACTCTGTCTAGGCCTTTCAACATTTGAAATGTTTCCATGAGATCCCCCCCTCAAACCCTTCAAAATTCCAGCAATTACAGGCCCAGCTCCATCAAATGTTCCTCATATGATAACCTTTTCATTTCCGGAATCATCCTTGTAAATCTCCTCTGAACCCTCTCCAATGCCAGCACATCTTTTTTTATTTCGATAAGGAGCCCAAAACTGTTCACAATACTCAATACTGATTTCAGCCTGGTGGTACATGCCTTCAGCCTTTTGCATCTGTTGCCCAAAGGAAGGAGGAAAGAATGAATGTCTGGGACAGGTGACTTTTTTGATCATACTGGCTGCTCTACTGAGGCAGTGAGCAGTATAGGTAGCATTCATAGAGGGGAGACTGCTTTTTTTGATGTGCTGACTTGTGTCCAGAACGCTCTGCAGCCTCTTGTGATCATGTGCAGAGCAGTTGCCATACCAAGTCATTATGCATCCACATAAGTTGCTTTCTATGGTGCTTTGATAAGAATTTGTAAGGGTTGATGGGGACATTCTAAATTTCTTCTGCTTCATCATTAAGCTCTTCTGCTACAATACATAATGTCAGAAGTGGAGATGTGTGCTATGTTAAATTCAATTTGCAACACAAGCAGGAACGTTAAGGCAATATTTAGACAAGAGCTGATGAGTGGCAAGTGACATGCAATGATCAAATCCAATGAGAGTATTTAATTGTCTTCTCTTAGCATTCAGTGGTATTACTATGACTGAGACTCACACTATCATTGATTTAAGTGCTCAGCTTAACCAATGGATACAAGGAGGGTTTGGAGGATGGGTAACCTACAGAAAAGTTCAAAGGGCAAAGCACATTTATTATCTGAGTTCAAAGCACGTTATATAGAACCTTGAGATTTGACTCCTTATAGGCAGCCACAGATCAAAGAAACCCGGAAGAACCCATGAATTAAAGACTGCCAAACACCGAGTGTGCAGAGAAAAAACAACTCATGCAAGGAATAAAAGAATGTAAGTGAATTCAAAGCCACGAAACCAGTCATCATGGCAGCCGATCCAGGAACCCATTAGTTGCAGGCCATAACCTCAGTGCAATGGAGAGACGAGTCAACCTCACAAAGTAGCGAGCTGGACTCCGGCCTATCCCTCACCTCTGGCTGCAACACCCTGACCCTTTCAACCTGGCTCAGTGCTTATAATTGGTCAAACAGCACGTAATCCATACTTTCACATCCAGGCTTTTCCGCTTCCATACACTCTTGGGCCCTGGGCCCACCCCCTCGATTCAGTCCATACCTGACCTTCCAACTCGGCCTGCACTTAAACCGGTCAAACCTCCACTTGTTCCTCACTTTTGGGGAGAGATGGGCTGGTGTCCAGCTCGCTACTCCATGAGGTTGACTTGTCTCTGGATTGAACTGAGGCTGAGGCCTGCAACTAACGGGCTCCTGGTTAAGCTGCCATGAAGACTGGCTTTGTGGTCCTGGATTCACTTTCGTGAATATCAGTTCTAAATGTTATTTACTTACTTTTATTGCTTGCATGATTTGTTTTTCAGGTTTTTGACAGTCTTCTTTCTCATAGGTTCTTTCAGGTTTCTTTGTTTTGTGGTTGTTAGTGAGGAGTCAAATCTCAAGGTTGTATTTCGATATTTAAAAGGTTCAATCCAAAATCTTTTCACCATTGTCCTGATATAAGTCCTGTACACTGACTCATTTCCACCTGTGATTGCTCCAGCGTCAGTTGTGTCTTTGGCAAATTTTTATATTGCATTGAAGTTGTGCTTAGCTGCACAGTCAGCTTATAGAATTAATGTAGCTTCATTGAACCAAGCGCTTAAGACGTTCATTTAAGGATTTTTCACATTTGGTTTTAAACAGAGAAGCCTATGATTTGGGTTGATCAAATTAATTGAGTAGACATTTAAGGCCTTCAATCAATCAACCAAATAATACTGTATTTCCCATTCGCAGCAGAAGACTGCCTGACTGGAAATTACATTGTCCCAATTCTCAAATGAGATTCAAGTATTGGTCATTACTGGGTCATCCATTCATCATTATGAAGCAATTCATTTGTATTTTATGGTATTGATTTGCCTTTGCACCTTAGACAGTTTTATACCGGAGTGAAAGTCGGGAGCTATTGATTTACCTAAATAATTTAATACTTCTCTATGTAGCTATTATACCCTTTAACATCTTATATAAATTCACATATTAATATTTAAATTGCTTTTCTTGTGAAATATCTTTGCAGTAACTTTACTTCTGTTACCTCTGAGATGTAATGCAATTATGACTATCACTCACAACTTACTCATCCAGCTGGAGATGGTTTCAGATCTATGTTCATATATACGCCTATTATATGTCGACTTCAATGAGCCTGTGTAATGTTGCAGCCTCTGAGGAGGAATCATTTAATTGTTTGTTGTGTGGTGGTTAAAAGATTATTCGAATGCAGAAGTTGGAGTAGATCTTGTTATTTACTACTGAAATACTAGAGACCTTAATTTCTTTGAATAAATAAATATGATATGATGTTCATTATAGAGAATATTCCATGTGATATTATTAGGTGAATGCTTAACAGTTCCCTGCTTACTATGGATGGAGCACATACTGGACATATTAGTATGCTGCCCCAAGCACCCCCTCACAACCTGTCTTCTCAAGTCAGCCCCACTATTCACGATACTCATGGTAAACCTTATGCAGGCTTCATCTCTTCTCCTGCGCCTCTTTCATATAATCCTGAATTCCTTGCTCCCATAAGTCAAAAAATCAAAATATTAGAAAGAATTCTTCCATTCTCATGTTGAATTCATGCTTATGCATGTGTGTGTGCGCACACGCGCATATGTATGCATCCACTTACAAATTTCCATGATTTGTAAAATGTAAATGTAAAGTGATTTAGTTTGGAGTCAAGTTGCTCAGCAGGATCACGCCAGTCTCCCTGATACCTCTCGTCTTTCTTGGGAAGTCCAACGGACAGTCACAGAAGCATTGTGATTGATAATGCATGTGGATAATTTAACGTAGACAGGACACATCAATCAATAGTCTTCGCAGCTGTGCAATAATGTGGACTACTTGTGGGATGATATTCTGTCACAAGTGCAAAAATTCAATTGACCTTAAAGTGGGTGTAGATCTGGTTCCTGAACCAATCTTTGATACACTCACAGGATCATTAAGAAGAAACTCATTCAGTCCATTGTATCCAGGCTAATGAAAAATGCAAGTTATTCATATTTCCCAACTCTTGTACTACACGTTATAGCTCTTTAAATATTCGTCTAAGTGTGAATGGTGAGTGCATTTGCTTCCACATCCCTTTCTGTTGGTTAGTTGAAAACCACCTCAAAGTTCCACCTGCTATTCACTGAAATGACTTTTCTGTCATTTCCTTAAACCTCCCACTAATTCATTCATATATCAACACCATTAATGTAACTGCTTTCCCCATGCTAGTACATTCTTCCTTCCCTCAGAACCTGCACTTCACTGGCAGGATGAGAAAATCATCCATGGTAAACGCATGGGCTGCAATACATTTCAGTTTGATGACTGGTATCAAAATTAACTTTGCAGACAGATTAAGCCTAAATCAGGTTGTCTATTTATTATCTATTTAATAGGAAATTCAACAGAAGCCCTTTAAGTAATGTCATAGCATCATAGGGAAGTACAGCACAGAAGCAGGATCTTTGGCCTATTTCATCCTTGCTGAAAACCATTTAATCTGCCTGAAATTCCCAGCTCTGCCACAGGACACTGCTGGACAGAGGAAAAGATTCAAGGATGTACTCAAAGTCTCCTTGAAGAAACAGAACATCCTCACAGATTCCAGGGCACTTCAGGAACTCAAAAGTGGAGAAAAAGTGTTTGGAATAATATTAAGAACTTTAAGTCCATGCATTGGGAGTACAGAGGGTTGTCGTCAGCAGTGGGCAGAACACAGATTCTCACAAGCTACACGCCTGCAGCCCTGTCAGGGACCTCATGCCCCTCTGTGGATGAGTCTACAGTTTCCATATTGGGCTCTTCAGGCAACTCAGTATCCCCAAAATCAGAGAGGAAGCAAACAACCCTCAATCTTGAGGAGCTGTCTAAAATGAAGATTTCATGGGGTGCATTTCACTTTGTCCATGGCTGTACATTCCGCTTTGCTTCATAAACTGAAGTCATGGATATCCCAGGTATGCTTCTTAAATTAGACAGGGCTGTCAGGGGCTTCATTAAAGAGTTTTTACACCTTCCCAGGAGTATTGATGATGGCTTTTTAGCTTTGAGAATTAGAGATCCCTAATTTGGAGACTCCTTAGATTCAGCTAGATTTTGCACATAGTATGTTTCTTTCTTTCTTTTTCCAATATTTTTATTGATTTATTGATTTCTATATAGAAGAATACAGAGTCCAAGAGAATATATATTATAAAACAAAAAAAATATATAATAATACCAGATGCAGTATATTGAATCACATTAACAAACTCCTTACTCTATATTCATATAGATTAGATTAATTCGTATATTAGAACATAAACAATTTTATTAAAAAAAAGATCTACACCCACTACCAAAGTCGAAGCTGTTTGGGAAAAAAAAGAAAAAAAATTATCAGATAATAAAATATACTATTAACCAACTTCTGTACTTTAACAAGAAGTCAAAGATTATGAAAATACAGGTGTCCCCCCGCTTTTCGAACGTTCGCTTTATGAAACCTCGCTGTTACCAAAGACCTACATTAGTTACCTGTTTTCGCTAACAGAAGTTGTTTTCACTGTTACAAAAAAAGGCAGCGCACGAGAAAAGCAGCACGCGCCCCGAGCAGCCAAGCTCCTCCCCCGGAACTACATTCTAGCCGGCATTGCTTAAACACATGCCTTTGAGAATCTGTGCTTCACGTCGATCTATTTTGAGCATCCATTAGCAAGATGAGTTCTAAGGTATCGGAAAAGCCTAAAAGAGCTCGTAAGGGTGTTACATTTAACGTAAAACTAGACATAATTAAACGTTTTGATCGTAGTGAACGAATTAAGGACAAAGTGAGTTTGGCTTGTGGAAGTTGACGAAGATAATGTTGAAGAGGTTTTGGCATCCCATGACCAAGAACTGATAAATGAAGAGCTGATGCAATTGGAAGAGGAAAGAATAACAACCGAAACTGAATGCAGTAGCAAACAGACCAAAAGTGAATTCGTCCAGGAACTGAACGTGAAGCAACTGCGTGAGATTTTCGCTGCAATTATTGCAGAAAACTACGACTTTAATTTCGAAAGGGTATGTAGCTTTAGGGCATATTTGCAGGATGGTTTGAGTGCTTACAAAGAACTGTATGATAGAAAAATGCGCAAGGCTAAGCAGTCAAGCATACTGTCGTTTTTCAAGCCTTCCACATCAGCCACAGCAGACAACGGACTCCGACCTTTGACATCAAGGCAGGCAGATATAGAAGAAGATGACCTGCCTGCCCTGGTGGAAACAGACGATGATGAGGTGACACCCCAGATTGCGTTGCCTCTGATCTGGCCCGACATTTACGTGCCGGGCGGCACCTAATTAATTAGCTTGTTTATTTCGGCTTTTTTCTTAAAGATGTGCTGGGTTTGTTCCAGCTACCGCTGTACTGCTGCATGCTTCGCGGATCAGTATCGGTCCACGGCCTGGAGGTTGGGGACCACTGCACAACCCCAACCTTCGATGACTCAACCTAACACACCATCATCAGTGTGCTCGGCGCTGTCTTCCCGATTAATGTAAGTGATACTACACTGTACACACATTATTTCTACTTTAGATAGGCTGTGTATTTTTATGTGTTATTTGGTATGATTTGGCAGCTTCATAGCCTAAAGGTCACTGGAGAGAGAGTTTCTGCAGAGAGCGCTTGCGCTGTATTTCTGCCAAGAGCACTTGCGTGAGATTTTCGCTACGGAGAACAGTGCGGCAATGATTGCAGAAAAGTATTTCTACTTTATATAGGCTGTGCATTTATCATATCATTCCTTATTTTACTATATGTTACTGTTATTTTAGGTTTTATGTGTTATTTGGCATGATTTGGTAGGTTATTTTTGGGTCTGCGAACGCTCACAAATTTTTCCCATATAAATAAATGGTAATCACTTCTTCACTTTATGACATTCTGGCTTACGAACCGTTTCATAGGAACGCTCTACCTTCGGATGGCGGGGGAAACCTGTAATTTAAAAATGGTCCCCACAAATTTTGAAAGTCTTGGTTAGATTCAGAAATTGAACAACGAATCTTTTCTAAATTTAGGCATGCCATAACATCTTGTAACCACTAAGCATGATTAGGCAGAAAGCATTCTTCCATTTAATCAAAAGGGCACTCCTAGTCATAAGAGAGATAACAGCCAGAATGTGCAGATCAGATGTCTTCAAAATGATATCTTTCCTTCCAACAATACCAAATAAGGCAGTCAGAGGATTAGGCTTAAAATTTACTTTAAAGAGCACAGAAAAAGTTTGGAATACTTCTTTCCAATATTTTCCAAGACTTGGACAAGTCCAAAACATATGAATAAATGAAACTTCTCCATTGTTACACCTATCACAGTAGGGAGATATATCCATATAAAAACAAGATAACTTATCCTTGGTCATATAAGACCTATGAACCACTTTAAATTGTAGGAGGAAATGACAAGCACATAACGATGAAGTATTAACCAATTTAAAAATCTCATTCCAAGCTTCTTCAGAAATTGAGGTCTGTAAATCTTGTTCCCAAAGATTTTGAATTTTGTCTAAAGAATCATTTCTCATTCCCAACAACATATCATAAATATTGGATATTGAACCATTATAGAATGATTTCATATTAAGAATTTAATCGAATATGTTCTTATCAGGACTATTAGGAAATGTATATAATTGAGATCGCAGAAAATCTCTAATTTGTAAGTACTGAAAAAAATGGGTTTTTGGTAAACTATATTTAGTTGACAATTGTTTGAACGAAGGAAGATTTCGTCCCACAAACAGATCCCAGAAACATGTAGTACCCAATCTTTCCCATTGTTTAAAAACTACATCAGTCGTAGAAGGCTTAAAAAAAATTTAAAAATGGGACTAGAAAGGGAGAATCCCAATAAACCAAAATGTTTTCTAAATTGTATCCAAATCCTTAAAGTATGTTTGACGACCACATTTTCAGTTATCTTACTTAAAGATAAAGGAAGTGAAGATCCCAAAAGGGAGATAATAGAAAATTTATTAACTGATTTAACTTCTAAGGAAATCCACCGGGACAGTCCTCGTGATTAATATAGCATAACCAAAATGTGAGATTTCATATATTAGCTGCCCAGTAATAAAACCTAACATTTGGTAAAGCTAAGCCTCCATTCTTTTTAACTTTCTGGAGATGGACTTTATTCAGTCGAGGATGTTTATTTTTCCATATGTTGGAGGATAAAATAGAGTCCAGAGAGTCAAAAAAGGATTCAGGAATAAAAATGGGTAACACCTGAAAGAGGTATATAAACTTAGGTAAAACATTCATTTTAATAGAATTAATTCGACCAATCAATGATAACGAAAGAGGCAACCAATTTGATAATGTTCTTTTTATATAATTTAATAAAGTAAGAACATTTTCTTTAAATAAGTATTTATAATTCTTAGTAATTGTTACACCCAAATAAGTGAATTGGTTTCTTACAATTTTAAAAAGATGGTTAATATCAGTTAGATTAGATTAGATTATGAGGACCCTCTGTCCTCATTTATTATCATTTAGAAATGCATGCATTAAGAAATGATACAATGTTCCTCCAGAGTGATATCACAAAAAAAACAGGATAAACCAAAGACTAACACTGACAAGACCACATAATTATAACATATAGTTACAGCAGTGCAAAGCAATGCTATAATTTGATAAAGAACAGACCGTGGGCACGGCAAAAAATAGTCTCAAAGTTCCGATTGACTCCCAATAGTCCCGATAGCAGGCGGCCAAAGGGAGAAACTCTCCCTGCCATAAACCTCCAGGCGCCGTCAACTGCCGATGCATTGGAAGCACCCGACCACAGCCGACTCTGAGTCCGTCTGAAAACTTCGAGCCTCCGACCAGCCCCTCTGATACAGCCTCCGGAGCACCATTCTCTGCCGAGCACTTCGAACCTGTCCCGGCCGCTGAGCAACAAGCAAAGCTGAGGACTTGGGGCCTTCTCCTCCAGAGATTCTGGATCACACAGTAGCAGCGGCAGCGAAGATGGCATTTCAGAAGTTTCACCAGATGTTCCTTTGTGCTCTCACGTCTGTCTCCATCAAATCAGGATTGTGCACAGCACCCTACTTGACAGATAACAGATATCATTTCACCAGAGGGGCCGCTGTGTGCTGCGTTGCGCCATCTTCTCCTCCTTCTGATTAATATCAGTTAATGGCAAAATATTCAAAGAAAAAAGTTCACTCTTATGTAGGTTCAGTTTATATCCAGAAAACTGGCTAAAACAAGAGAGTAAAGAAAGCACAGAAGGTAACGAAGTTTCGACATTAGAAATGTAAAGCAATAAATCATCCGCATAAAGTGAAACTTTGTGGATAGTACCCTTCCGTAAAATACCAGTGATTGCATTAGATTCTCAAAAAGCAATAACTAAAGGTTCTAAAGCCAGGTCAAAAGGCAAAGAACTCAAAGGGCAACCTTGTCTGGTTCCACATTGAAGTTTAAATGGTTTAGAGTTCTGAGAATTAGTAAGAACCCGAGCAAAAGGAGATAAATACAGTAATTTAATCCATTGAATAAAATTGGACCCAAAATTAAATTTTTCTAAGATTTTAAATAAATAATGCCATTCAACCCGATCAAAAGCCTTCTCAGCGTCTAAGGATATCACACACTCCGATGTCTCCTCAGAAGATAGAATATTTAATAATCGACAAATATTAAAATGAGAAGATCAATTTTTAATAAAACCAGTCTGATCGTCAGAAATGATAGATGGTAAGGTATTTTCCATCCTACGGGCCAGAACTTTAGATAAAATTTTAACATCAACATTAAGTAAGGAAATTGGTCAGTATGTTTTAAAGAAAAAGATATACACTCTGTGGTCACTTTATGAGGCATCTCCTGTACTGAATGAAGTAGCTACTGAGTGTATGTTCATGTTCTTTTGCTGTAGTCTAACCACTTCAAGGTTTGTCATGACCTCTCTCATTATCAGGGTGTTTCGGCCACAGAACTGCCACTCGCTAGATTTATTTTTTGTTTATTGCACCATTTTCTGTAAACTCTAGAGACCGCTGTTTGCAAAAATCCCTGGACATTAGCAGTTCCCGAAATACTCAAACCACCCCGTCTGGCACCATCAATGAGTTCATGGTCAAAGTGATTTAGTTTACATTTCTTCCCCATTCTGATGTTTTTCCTGAACAGCAACTGAACCTCTTGACTATATCTGCATGTTTTTTTCCATTGTGTTTCTGCCACATGATAGGCTGATTAGATATTTGCATTAGCGAGCAGGTCTACAGGTACTGTACACCTAACAAAGAGGCTACTGAGTGTGCATGCTAAATCTTCTTCCATCTTTCACTTTATTTTCTCATACTTGGATGCTTATCATATTTGTTAACAGATTGCGTCAATTGTGGGATGTGATAACCATCAATATAAAGAGCTTTGTAAAATGATCTAGATGGAAGATGACTAACTTTTTTCTACCAATAGCAATTTGTTATAGTCTTATTTTCAGTGTGGTCATGTGGCCAAGTGGTTAAGGCATTGGACTAGCGACATGAAGGTTGCGAGTTCGAGCCCTAGCCGAGGCAACGTGTTGTGTCCTTGAGCAAGGCACTTAATCACACATTGCTCTGCGACGACACTGGTGCCAAGCTGTATGGGTCCTAATGCCCTTCCCTTGGACAACACTGGTGTCATGGAGAGGGGAGACTTGCAGCATGGGCAACTGTTGGTCTTCCATACAAACTTGCCCAGGCCTGCGGCCTGGAGAGTGAAGACTTTCCAGGCACAGATCCATGGTCTCGCAAGACTAACGGATGCCTTTACTTATGTTCACTAATGGAAACAAGTATGACAGTTAATTCACTGATAAAATTAAGTACATAACAGAACAGAGAAGAAATATAGGTCAGTGAAAAGAGATGGATTTAATTGGATTGTTCTTTTTAAGTGTGATCACAGGTATAATGTGCCAAAGACTGCTTTTTATACTTTATACTTTATACTTCATTGTTGCCAAACAATTGATACTAGAACGTACAATCATTACAGCGATATTTGATTCTGCACTTCCCACTCCTTGGATTACAAATCGATAGTAAATATTTAAAATTTAAATTATAAATCATAAATAGAAAATAGAAAAATGGAAAGTAAGGTAGTGCAACAAAACTGAGAGGCAGGTCCGGATATTTGGAAGGTACAGCCCAGATCCGGGTCAGGATCCGTTCAGCAGTCTTATCACAGTTGGAAAGAAGCTGTTCCCAAATCTGGCCGTATGAGTCTTCGAGCTCCTGAACCTTCTCCCGGCGGGAAGAGAGATGAAAAGTGTGTTGGCTGGATGGGTCGTGTCCTTGATTATCCTGGCAGCACTGCTCCGACAGCGTGTGGTGTAAAGTGAGTCCAAGGACAGAAGATTGGTTTGTGTGATGTGCTGCGCTGTGTTCACAATTTTATTATATGATTCCACAAATCCAATATATTGTTTCCAATTACATGTTTACTTATTACTTCAAAGACTACTTTCCTCAGAACCAGTACTTAACTGGAAGGATAAGAAAAATGCATTGAAATCATTCCTAGTAAATATATGGACAATGATACGTTTCAATACGTGTCCAGCATGTGCAGACTTCCTCATGTTTACGTGTTTATATTTATGAAAAAATTGTCTATTGAACCTTTGTACGGTGCTGGTTTAAACCTTAGTAAAAATTCAAAAGTGGTGTGGACGATATTGTGTAATGAATGAATGTGATGCCCTCAGCATTGTTGCCATTAAGAAGCAGGTGGGGGTATATCTATAAAAACAGCCACTGCCCTTGACCTTAACTGGATGCATTTATTGTCCATTCTGGGTACATTTTGTGTATTTGCACTGCTGGTGCATGAGGGGATTCCTCAATGCTCTCATTTACAGAGAAACATATATATTTACTGAATAACAAGTCTTTCATGAACTCAGGACATGTCAGCACACTTTAGAACCAGAATCAGAATCAGGTCTATTGACACTGACATAACTCATGAAATGTCTTCTGTGGTGGCGATATATTGCAAATAACACGAATTACCATAAGTTACACTAAAGATAAATAATTAATTAGCACCAACGATGAATAGTGAGGTAGTGTTCATAAGTTCATGAATTGTTCAGAATTCTGACGGCAGATAGGAAGAAGCTGTACCTAACACATTGAATGTAATGCTTCAGGCTCCCTGATGGTTGTAATGAGAAGATGGCATGCTCCCGATGGTGACATTTTACATCCACTGCAGTATTCAGAGGTATCACTTCTCTTGTATTGAAGGAAACCTGTGGTTAGTCTGTACAGAACAACATTACACAAAGAGAGGCAGCATCTCTAGGAAGAGGTGCAGTCGACGTTTCAGGCCGAGACCCTTCATCAGGACTAACTGAAGGAAGAGTGAGTAAGGGATTTGAAAGTTGGAGGGGGAGGGGGAGATCCAAAATGATAGGAGACGACAGGAGGGGGAGGGATGGACCCAAGAGCTGGACAAGTGATTGGCAAAAGGGGATACGAGAGGATCATGGGACAGGAGGTCCGGGAAGAAAAACAAGGGGGGGGGGGGAAGACCCAGAGGATGGGCAAGAGGTATATTCAGAGGGACAGAGGGAGAAAAAGGAGAGTGAGAGAAAGAATGTGTGCATAAAAATAAGTAACAGATGGGGTACGAGGGGGAGGGGGGTCCTAGCGGAAGTTAGAGAAGTCGATGTTCATGCCATCAGCTTGGAGGCTACCCAGACGGAATATAAGGTGTTGTTCCTCCAACCTGAGTGTGGCTTCATCTTTACAGTAGAGGAGGCTGTGGATAGACATATCAGAATGGGAATGGGATGTGGAATTAAAATGTGTGGCCACTGGGAGATCCTGCTTTCTCTGGCGGACAGAGCGTAGATGTTCAGCAAAGCGGTCTCCCACTTCACCTGTGAGTCGACTGGGGTGATATACTGCGTCCGGTGCTCCCGATGTGGCCTTTTATATATTGGCGAGACCCGACGCAGACTGGGAGACCGCTTTGCTGAACATCTACGCTCTGTCCGCCAGAGAAAGCAGGATCTCCCAGTGGCCACACATTTTAATTCCACATCCCATTCCCATTCCGACATGTCTATCCACGGCCTCCTCTACTGTAAAGATGAAGCCACACTCAGGTTGGAGGAACAACACCTTATATTCCGTCTGGGTAGCCTCCAAGCTGATGGCATGAACATCGACTTCTCTAACTTCCGCTAGGCCCCACCTCCCCCTCGTACCCCATCTGTTACTCATTTTTATGCACACATTCTTTCTCTCACTCTCCTTTTTCTCCCTCTGTCCTTCTGAATATACCTCTTGCCCATCCTCTGGGTCCCCCCCCCTTGTCTTTCTTCCCGGACCTCCTGTCCCATGATCCTCTTGTATCCCCTTTTGCCTATCACCTGTCCAGCTCTTGGCTCCATCCCTCCCCCTCCTGTCTTCTCCTATCATTTTGGATCTCCCCCTCCCCCTCCAACTTTCAAATCCCTTACTCACTCTTCCTTCAGTTAGTCCTGACGAAGGATCTCGGCCTGAAACGTCGACTGCACCTCTTCCTAGAGATGCTGCCTGGCCTGCTGCGTTCACCAGCAACTTTGATGTGTGTTGCTTGAATTTCCAGCATCTGCAGAATTCCTGTTGTTCACACAAAGAGACATAAACAATCTGCTGGAGGAACTCAGTTGAGCAGCTTCTCTATGTGGAAGGAACTGTGAATGGTTTGGTAGGAAACCCTGTATCAGGACTGACAGCGAAGAGGTGAGATGGCCAGTATAAAGCAGGGAATGGGAAGGGTGAAATGGAGTCTGAGGTAATTGGTGGACCGGAGAAGGGTGTCAGATGACAGGCAGGACTGGGAAGGGAGCACGAGTGGAGTTCAAAGATTCAAAGTACATTTATTATCAAAGAATTATATAACTTTGAAATTTGTTTGCTTACAGGTAGGCACAGAGCAAGAAACTCAAAAGAATCCAATTAAAGAAAAAAATAAAAGACCAACACCCAATGCACAAGAGAAAGGGAAAAGAACACAATTCATGCAGGCAATTGAAGTGAAGAAACAACATTCTGAACCAAACTGAGTCCTTGGCTCCAAACCCTGGCGCAGCCTGGAGTAGGCCTAAAGCCTTGCTTATCAGTTCATCGTATTAGTGGACACAGAGCACAGCAGCTGGGGCAGTCTTCGTAGCCTCAGTGACACGAAGAGAGGAGTGACCAGCACAGACCGCAAACAAAATCGGCTCTCACCTCAGATCCTGACACCCTGTCTTTTCAGTATATCTGGGCCAGTGTTTAAATTGACCAACCTGTTGAACAGCAAAACGGTCTAGTGCCCTGGAGAGAGGAGTTAACATCACGGAGAGTGAACCGAAATTGGATCTTGCCCCCAAATTGTTTAAATTAACTAACTAGCGGAATGTACCTTGCACTAGCACCCAGCTGTTGTGAAGGGCTCAGGGCCTAGACCATGCCGTCCAGCAACTCGCTCTGGGCCCAGATTTCACTGCCCAGCCTGCAGCCGCTCTAAAGCTCTTCAAATCAGCTCGGCACTCAGAATAATCCAAACTCACACCCTGGCCAGTTGTGCGGGCATCAGACCTCCACTGTGCCAACTTCTCCTCTACGAATGGATCAATCCATCTGTATCGATTCTGCCACACACCAACTCTGCTCATCCCCCAAACTCACCTTGCCATCACTCAGCCCCTTACTGTTTGCAGCAATAATTTAACGTCATTTACTTCAGCAAAAATGTTTTTAGTGATGTTTTTAGTCAAATTTCTTGCCTATTGAACCACCAAAGAGCTGTCGCACACGTTCGGTAGCACCATTTTAACTGGAGACAGTGGGCACAGCAGTTGCCATACCAATCTGTGATGCATCTACTGCATCTTAAAAATGAATGAGAGTCATTGGTGACTTCCCAAATGTCCCTAACTCTTTGAGGAATTAATGAATTAAGAGTTGCAAGTGTACTTTCTTGGCCATAGTGTCTAAATGGCCAGATCAGACAGTTAGGAGATGTTGAGAAAGTTGTTATTAAATCATATGGAATCTTGGGATTCAGAAATAGAGCCATTGATCATAAAAACAGCAAGTTGTCATTGAAATTTTGTGATATACTGTAAGGGGCTGGGTTGATCTGACCCAAAAGATCCAAACAATTCAACTGCCCAGGAGATATGGTAATAAGTATACGTACAGCAAGGTAAATTAAGCCTAATATTTTACAAAATTTAATACACCACAACGCATATACTTGTTACAGAGTCATAGGGTAACAAGATAGAAACTGGCCTTTGGCACAACTTTTCCATGTTGATCAAGATGCTCATCTAAGCTAGTCCTATTTGCCTGTATTCAGCTCATATCCTTTGAAACCCTCCCAAACTCTATGCCTGTCAATGGGGCTTTTAAATGCTGTTATTATACCTGTGTCAACCACTTCCATTGGCACTTGTTCTAAATACAAACATACTACCACTTGTGTGAAGAAGCTGCCCATCAGGTCCATTTTAAAATTTTCCCCCTCACCTTAAACCTATGATTACCTGTTGCTTGTGAAAAACATTGTATACATTCCCCATCTATTATCACACTTCAATTGTCACATTTAATTTCCTATACTGCAAGGAATAAAGCACTAGCCTGCTCAACCTCTCCCTACAATCTATGCTCTTGTTTCCTGGCAACTTTTTGCACTTCTTAGCACTTTTCCAACTTAATGACGTGTTTCCTATAACCAAAACTGTACACAATACTCCAGGATGGTCTCACAATCATCTTTTGCAACTGCAGTGCCATATCCCATCTCCTATACTCAGTGCCCTGCCTAATCAAAGCCAGTGTGCCAACTGCCTTCTTCATGACGCTGTTTACTTATAATGCTACATTCAGGGAACTATATACTTACATTCCTCTGAAAGTAAGGGTAACACTCCCTAGGCACCTACTATTCACTAGTTAGGCCATATATGGAGTGTTGCATCCATTTCTGGTCACCAAATTTTAAGACGATGTGAAGTCTTAAAAGAGGTGCATAACCAATTTACTAGAATGTACAGATGATCGGTTTCAACTGCAATGTTCGACTGGAGGAGTTGAGATCCTCCTCACTGGAACATCAGAAGTTGTGAGGATATCTGCTAGAGGTTAATAACATTATAACAAGGTTAGAAAAGGTGAATCAACAAAGCTGTTCATGTTAAACTAATTATGGTTCAATATCAGTTTTAGGGTTTGTGTTGAATATAGTCTTGAAAGGAATACCAAGGTTCTGTGCTTACTGTGAGGAAGTTATCAGGGTTAAAGAAATAATGAGACACCTTTTCAGAGCAACACATTGAGTCCGATGGTTGACCTTTCAAAAGTTCTCCAAAATTTTATAACTGATTTTCAATTGAGAATATTAATCTGGAAAACTACTAAATCTGTTCAAAATTCTGGAGTTCTTCATTATATGTACAATAAGAAATTGTATTTTATTTTAGCAATTTCCTTTCAAGGAGAAAACTAGATTCATTTGCAATTCCTCTTTGCTCATCTGTGCATGAAGGTATGTCCATCCAAGCAGTAAAGGTGTGAAACTCATTGATGACAGTGATATGATTGAGCTTCTGAATCCCACGTCTGCCTATCTCACTGGACCAGAACCACCAAGGTATTGTATAAAACTGAATTTGCTTAAAGTACTTTGATATTTTTTTACATTCATAAGGTAGCCTTCTTAAGACAAATTAACTCGACAGTTTGACATCTGAAAGCACTGACGTCCTTTCTGGTCTACATACTTCAGCAGATCTAAATAGCTTCAAGTTCACGCTGCTGCAAAAATATTAGAGCGTTAAACTCTAAGACATAGGAGCAGAATTAGGCCATTCAGTCCATTGATTCTGCTCTGCTGTCTCAACATGGCTGATTTTTCATCCTTCCTAGCCACATCTTAACAGATGGCCTGATTTGTAAAATGGTCTGTAAATCCACTAATGTGCTAAAATTAATAGTGTTGCAAAATATTTCACTCTTATTTTTCTTAATAGACCATAATCTGCAATTAAATGCTTCAAAAACAAATTGACTTTAGTATTAATAGAGCACCAATGAAAGTGATTAACCTTGAACTCAAAAGCTAGATAGTTATGCGTCCTGGAATATCTTGCCTACAACCAATTTATTTTTAAAGATTTTTGAGGTGATCAATAATCTGACTGGATCAGTTCACTGAGAGATCCTCAGTGTATGATCAGGCTGCAACTTTGATACTGTGTGAAATTCACTTGCCCAACTACAGGAAGGACATGTTTATACCAGAGAGGGTCCAAAGGTGACTCATTAAGGTGTCCTCGGATGGTGCATTTTAGTTATGAGGAAAAACTGAAAGAGTGGGATAGTTTTCCTTGGAGTGGAGGAGGCTGAGGAGGTGGAATCTAGTAGTGAAGTAGATTGGATGGACTTCAAGAACATTTCCTTAATAGTATGTGTCTGAAACTAGTGAACAATGGTTTAAGATCAAGGGCAAGATGATGAGAAGGAATCTGAGGAAAAACCTTTTCACCCAAAGTCGTGGAAATCTGGAACTACCTGCCTGAGTGTGTGGTTTAGGCAGATCTATTCACAACATCTATGTATCTGGACAAACATATGCACCACTCACAAGTAGATCACCTATATAGACCATGTGCTGGCAAATGGGATCAATATAGTTAGCTGCTTGATTGTTGGTATGGACAACTTGGGTCTGTGCTGTATAACTCTAATTCTCTGAGAGAGAACCAAGATGAGTACAGACACAAGAAGCTCAAAGTTCAAAGTATATGTACATCAATACTGTTGGTAACCAACTAATTTAATAGAGAGAGAGAGAAAGAGAGAGGGAGAGAGTGAGGGAAAAGGGAAATGTCTGCAGAGAAATAACAGGACTATAGGGTGGTGACATTAAGTAATCCATAAAATTTCCTGAATAACAATCAAGATAATGTTAGAATCAAAGGAAAAGAGGGGAAGGATTTCTGAAATTAATACAGGAAAACTTCTTAGGCCATTGAGGAAGAAACCATTGATGGATTTAGGGCTGCTTATGAGCTGAGCCAAGTACACCAAGTATCTGCAGCCAAGCACTCAACAATGAGAGATCATTGTATTGTAAGGTATTGTGGTGATGGAGAAGTCAAGAACATATAGAATCTGTGAAACGGAAGAGAGGTCTCTTCAAGGGAAGATAAGGGATCTAGTCAGAATAAAGTGGGACCCGAGATTGACAGGAATGACTATGACATGATAAATGAAGAAACGTTTCAAGTAGTGACTCGATGGATCCTCACAAACCAGAAAGCTAGGAAGACCAAAGCTAGTGCTCCTTGGAAGTTCAAGGACAAATGGAATATAGTGAAACAAAAAGAGAGGAGATGTGGTTGTTCAGTAATTGTGTAGTATCTTTTTTTTGTGAATGTGAAATGTCATGGCAGCATAAATCAAGACTGCACTTACTGTTTCAGTCTGTCCTTATCAGTGAAAACCCCCTTATATAAGCAGCTTCAACTAGTCTGCAGTATAACAACAGAACAAGAAGTCTCTAGCTTTTTGTTTTCTTGCCTTTATTCGTTTCTCTTTTACTGTTGTTATTTGTCTTGCCGGTACAGACTCAAAGTTCAAAGTTCAAAGTAAACTTACTATCAAAGTATATATATGTTACCATTCTGCTGGATGAACTCCAGATTTTCAGCATCTGCAGAATCTCGGGTGAATATGTTATCATATACGACCTAGAGATTCAATTTGTTGCAGGCTGACTCCATCTGACCTGTACTGTGATGAACATTTATTAAAGTAGCCATAAGCATAAAATTGATGCCTCATTATTAACTTCAAAAGAACCTTCTGGACAATATCATTTACATTTCCAACACAAGACAGTTTGAATTTTGGGTTTAATTAGGAGAAATAATGAGCATACAAACACAGAATCTCTGCTGAATCTTTATTAAGCTCTGGTTAGACCAGGACTAGACTCCTGGCACCAATCCTGCATGCCATAGTTTCTAGAGGGTATGAAGGTCCTTGCGAAAGTTAAGAGAAGGATTATAGTTTCAGTAATAAGGGGTTTTAGATATAAGCTTACGTAGAAGAAACTGAGTATCTTTTTTCCCTCCTGCAAAAGGGATAGTACAGGATTATGACAGACTTAGAAGTAAACAGGCAAAAGGTGTTCCCGTTACCTGATGACACAAGAGCTAAGAGACTCAGGTTTGACACTTTGAGTAAGAGACTCGAGAGAGATGTAGGGAAGAACATTTTTGATGCAGCTATTGGTAATGACCTAGAATTTACTTTTGTGGCGGTGATTACGAAAGTAAATTGGATAAGCACTCGAGAATGCAAGTGGTTGTCAGGGATCATCACTTGGAAGATGGGCAGTAAAACTGAGGGGAGAATGGCACTGATTAGTTTGCTCAACAGAGAACCAGCATTGGGTCTATAGGCTGATTACTCAACTGTACTTAATGATGTTTGTGATTATTTATTCAGTTATTGAGATACAGTGCGGAATATGCCCTAAATACCGTACTGCTCAACAACTCCTAGCTTAATCACGGGTCAACTTATAATGACCAATTAACATTCCAATCAGTACGTCTTTGGACTGTGGGACGAAACTGGAGCAGCCGGAAGAAAGCCACAGAGTCACGGAGGGAACTCCTTACAGGCAACGGCAGGAATTGAACCAACATCACAGGTACTGTAAAGCATCGTGTTACTCACTACAGTACTGTGCTGCCCCTTTATAATTTTGAAGACACACATGTGCACGCATGCGCTATCCAATCTGCTAATTAAATTTGCTGATGACACTACACTGATCGGCCTAATCTCAAATAATAATGAGGCAGCCTATGGAGAGGCAGTCATCACCCTGACACAGTGGTGTCAAGAAAACAAAGGAGCTGGCTGTGGACTACAGGAGGAGTGGAGACAGGCTAACCCCTATTGACATCAATGGATCTGGGGTTGAGAGGGTGAACAGCTTTAAGTTCCTCAGCATAAACATTACTGAGGATTTCACATGGTCTGTCCATACTGGCTGTGTGATGAAAAAGGCACAACAGCACTTCTTTCACCTCAGACGGTTGAAGAAGTTTGATATGGGCCCCCAAATTCTAAGAACTTTCTATAGGAGCACAATTGAGAGCATCCTGACTGGCTGCATTACTGCCTGGTATGGGAACTGTACTTCCCTCAATCGCAAGACTTTGTAGATGTGATCTTCCCACTATTCAGGACATTTACAAAACCAGGTGTGTAGAAAGGGCCCAAAGGATCATTGGAAACCCAAGACTCCCCAACCACAAACTGTTCCAGCTGTGACCATCCGGGAAACGATACTCCAACAGGCTCCAGGACAGTTCCTTCCACCAGGTCATCAGGCTGCTTAATTCATGCTGATGCAACGGTATTTCTATGTTATATTAACTGTCCTGTTGTACATACTATTTATTATAAATTACTATAATTGCACATTGCACATTTAGACAGAGACGTAACGTAAAGACTTTTACTCCTCATGTATATGAAGAATGTAAAAGGAATAAAGTCAATTCAATTCAATTCAATGCACACAAACAGACATAGAAACACATACACTCACTCATCATATGCAATAACACAATGGGGAAACAGGGCAATCTTCTGCTGAGTGGAGGTTTCCTTTCCCCTGGACCATGCTGTCTGTGACAGCCAGACTGTGGTTATAGTTCTTCACGGGGGGAGGGAGTAGCTTCTAGAACTTTGGCATGACTAAATGGAATATGGAGGCTTTCTTTGCATGAGAGCGCCAGTTGAACATAAATACTGGTTTTGACAATTGGTGAGGATCCAGCACCATCATAGTCTGCCAAATGTGTCAAGTATCAACTTTTTTTCACATATACATTTACATGTATTAGGATCTTGCTGTGAAGGGTTGGCATGACATGCAACAAAAAAAACATTCAACAATTATAAAGACTAATGAATTATAAAAAAAATAAACTTAGTTAAGTTACAGATAAGGAATAAATGTGCATAAACATACAGTAAATGCCAACATGTATTTACATTGTAAACAACAATGCTTTTGAAATCAGTGAATACACCGTAAACATTCAATAATGATCGCAACTTGCTAAACATGTTCAAAATTAAATAAGAGCATAATATTAATGCTTAACCATTCAGAATACAACCATTTACTAAAAATGACAAGAAAAACACAGTCACAAACAAGAAAAATCTGCAGATGCTGGAAATCCAAGCAACACACACAAAATGCTGGAGGAACTCAGCAGGCCAGGCAGCATCTAGGAAAAGTGTACAGTTGATGTTTCGGGCCAAAGCTTCTCGGCAGGATTGATATATAGCAAACAAATTGTATTTAAAAAATGATATAGCAAACAAATGATAAAATTAACAAATAAATAATGAAGTCTCATGCCTCAATTGACCTTTCGCCTGGTAGCCAGTTCTGCCACTCATTGGAGTGGTAACTACTGCACTTGATTAACATGGTATAGGTTCAGTGTGTGGATTTCTCAGGCAGAGATCTGGGAAGACTGCCAAAAGTGTATTACCTGGTTGGACTCTATACATTTATCAATGTAGTATTGTCACAGAATCTTGGAGCACGACAGTACAAAAACAGGCCCTTTGGCCCCTTTGGCCTGTGCCAAATTACAAATCGGTCTCGTCCCATCGGCCTGCACCTCTACCATAGCCCTCCCTACCCCTCCCATCCATATACTTATCCAAACTTCTCTTGAATGTTGAAAACAAAATCACACCCATCATTTCGGCTGGCAGCTCATTCCACACTCTCACCATCCTCTGAGTGAAGAAATTCCCCTTCATGTACCCCTTGAACATTTCACATTTTGCTCTTAACACATGACCTCTAGTCCTAGTCTCGCCAAACCTCAGTGGAAAAAGCTTGCTTGCATTTACCCTGCCTACAACTGTTTCAGTGTTCTGGAGCTCTCTGTCTCTATGGGTCTACTTCATATTTACTGATCCAGTTTACCACATTACCATCTAGATCATTGATATAGATGATGAACAACAACCCAGCACTGCTTTCTGTGGCACAATACAGGTCACAGGCCTCCAGTCAGAGAGGCAACCCTCTACTATCAACTCCCACGAAGCCAATGTCAAATCCCATTTACTACTGCCAAGTACTGAAGCACCCACAGCCACTGGCAGTAGAGCAGGAAATAACGGTTCTTTGTTAAGCTCAGCAGAGCTACTAGGACTTGATGTTTCAATCTCTATGGTAAGTCGGCACTCTCGATGTTGGCAATGGGTTTGGAGTGGTGACAAGGATGGAGGGTAGGTACATCATCAGGGTCATCAGGCCAGCAGGTGGGCACCCTCCTTCTTTGGTGTTTCGTTGATAAGCCCACGACGTCTCCAGAGGGCTCAACGGTGCCACCTGGCGTCCCAGATACACCCCCCCGCCCCCAGTTCCAAACCCTCCTGTCTTCATCTTGCAGCCCAGTTGTTGTCTTTCCTTTTAAACGAAATCCAATTGCTGCTTTCTTCTGCTGCATTTGACAAGGCCTTGACTGCTTGTTGGAGGGAGTGACCCCCCACCCCCATCTTCTTCAATAGACTGGTCGTAGATGTAGCAACGAATCCCCTGCATCCCACTTCTACAGGGAAAATCATGGTCTTCCAGCCATTCTGGGCAACTTCACTTGCCAGTTCAGAGTACTTGGTCTTTTTCCTTTCCTAAGCTTCTTCAACACCATCTTCCCATGGTACTGTCAATTCCACAACATATGCCAGCTTAGCTGTTGTGGACCACAGGACCATGTCTGGCTGGAGTGTTGTAGCTGCAATGCCTGGGGGAAACCCAAGTTTTTTTTTCCAAGTCCACGTCCATTTTCCAATCCCAAGTAACCTGCAGAGCGTTTACATCTTTTGATGTTATATGGTGCTCTGGAGGTTGGCCTGCTGGTAAAAATGGTGTGATGTGGATATTTCCTGCCGATGTTTGTGGGAGAGCATTTGTGGTGATTCACCTCTGTTGCAAGATTGATGCCAGCTGTCTGAGAAACTTGGTTATGCCGCCAAGTGTACTGCCCCGGGTGAGGCTCGTGGTGCATCCTGTTAAAATGTGCCTTAGTGATCCAGGTGCTTGACAAAGAGAGCAAGCAGGGTCTTCTCCCCACCACTGGTTCAGGTTCTGGGGTATGAGTAGAAGGTCATAAGTGGCTCTGATGACAAAACTTAGCCGAGATCCCTCCATCTCCCAGATGTCACACCAGCTAAGTTTCCTCTTTTCCAGACTCTCCCAATTAGTCCATTGGCCCTGCTTAGTCATTGAGACGGCCCTGGCGTTTCGCTCTGCCTCCTCCTATCTTCTCAACTCCTCCACCATGAGCCGTCTCTTCTGCACTGATATTGCTTTGTGCCACTGAGGAGCTTTTGGGACGAGCCCGAGCCCAGCTCTCCCATATTGGACTTGGCCAACCACATCACTGAAGCGAAGAGTAGACTTAGCACTCTGAACGGCTTCAGATGGGGTCCATTTCCTCCCTGTTGCCACACAGGGGGCCACTGTTCAAACAACAGTATCTTCAGATTCAGTGAGGGTCATGACCAACCTTGCTTTGGTGCATTTGAAATTTTCCACAAGACTTGTAATTGGTAATTCCAGTTTGCCGTTCCTGTACAGTCCAACAGGACTTAAGCATCGTGGAAGTGCAACCCACTGCTTTACATGTGTGCTGATCATTCTTTCGAGCTTTTCAACCTTGCTGATGGGGATTTCATACACTGTTAAAGGCCACATGAGTCTTGGGAGTATGCCAAACTGGAAGCACCACAGCTTGAAGTTTCCTGGCAGCCAGGTCTTGTTGATGCAAGCTATGTACACGATGGTATCCTTTTTTAGTTGTTTAAACTGCTCAGTGTCCTTGGGCTTAGCACCATACCATCAGCCATGCATCATTACTGAAAGCAATGACTTTCACAGAGACTCCCAGCAATAAGTATGTCATTGTAATAAAAGATCTGCACCAGTATATCTAAATGTGTTTATCAACCAGACTTAGAACAGAAGGACATAGAAGCAGGAGCAGGAGTAGGACATCTGGTCCGTTGAACCTGCCCCGCCATTCAATAAGATCATGGCTGATCTAGCCATGGACTCGTCTCCACCCACCTGCCTTTTCTCCATAACCCTAATTCTCCCACTGTGCAAAAATTTATCCAACCTTGTCTTAAATATATATACTGAGGTAACCTCCACTGCTTCATTGGGCAGTGATTTCTAGATCATTCAGCTGGACACACTGATAATAGTAGTCATAACACTGATGGCTTCATAATATCGGATCTAGTTAAGCTTTGCACAGATCTCAGTGGAAAACAATACAAATCCTGCCCAGAAGTAAAAGAGATAGAAAGAGATCAAAATTTTCCTGAAATGATCGATTAACTATTAATGAATTAAGCTCTGAAAATATTTGTAAGAAAACAGTAATAAAGCTAATCAGTACTAAATGCAAAATATTTATTAGAAGTCTTAAAGCATAGAAAGAAGAAAGTCTAGACACAAGGCAAGACCTATAATTAATTATATACAGAAAGAAAGTCAAGATGTAAGTAATTGTGTTAAGTACTGTAATCACACTATCCCTAGTAATGGCAATGGTACAAGAAAATAAAAGCAGATGCTGAACATTTTGTTTTAATTAATTTGCATGATCTTTGTGACATCGTATTGTTACAAAGTCACATGTATGATGGGAGCTGTGTAAGCAGACTGGCTTAGCTGATAATTTCATAACAGATTTTACCAAAATCCCACCAGAGTTCATTACTGCCAGTCAAACAAAGACTGAATTCTTGAGTGCTTATTTCTGCAGAATTATAATACTTGCTCACGCTTACTCTCCTCTAGAATCTTAATGCATTCATTAATTTTCCACAGTTTTGATTTTATTTCTTAACTCTTTTGCTGAGGCATAAACCAATTTCAGTGCCAAGAATTCCAAGAAAATGAAATTATCTCTTATTTTTTATACAGTACATCACAGCAGTTGTTGGTATCACTGAAATCAGATGACTGAGCATATTCAATAGGAAGCTACTCGTGTTACACTGGCTGTCATTCTGTTTTATTCTCAAGTGTAGGTAATCTAGGAATAGGTGGATTTACCTGACAGAGCTGATGATAGTGATCATAAATACCATTAATCTTTGGGCAACCTTGATTAAACACTAGGAATAAGCAATACATTTCACTATCTTTGATGTCCTTCAGAGAGGAAAATCTGCTGCCCTTAACCTGCCTTGTTTACATGTATGACTGCAGACTCATCACAATGCAGCTGAAGCTTAACAGTCCTCTGTAGCCAAGAAAGCCAATCAGTTGTACTAAGTTGGTGTAACAATCGGAATGGCCAATGCCTTGCGCACACTTATGATTTCAGCAATCACAATCAGAAAGTTCAAAGTAAGTTTATTCAATATATAAATCAGTCATGATAGAATGGTGAGGAAACCCGATGGGCCGAGTGGCCTAATTCTGCTGCTATGTCTTATGGCTTTACTATCAAAGTACACATATGTCACCATAGGTTACCTTGAGATTCATTTACTTGCAGGCATTCACAGCAGAAGAGAGAAATAGAATGAATCAATGAAAAACTGCACACAAAGACTGACAACCAACCAATGTGCAAAAGAAGACAAACTGTGCAAATAAAAATGAATAAGTAAATAAATTACACTGAGAATATGAGCCCTTAAAGTTGAGTCCATGGATTGTGGAAACAGTTCAGATTTGAGGTGAGTGAAGTTATCCACACTGGTTCAGGATGCTGATAGTTGAAGGGTAATAACTATTCTTGAACCTGGTGGTGTGGGTCGTAAGGCTCCTATACTTCATTCCCAACGGCAGCAGCTAGAAGGGAGCATGTTCTGGATGGTGTGCGATCCTTGATGATGGACGCTGCTTTCTTGTGGCAGTGCTCCTTGTGGATGTGATTGACATCTTCATGCGATTAGATCTTCATGTTAATTTCATCAATTGTATAATTTTAATGTACACAATACAAACTCAGGAATTCCAAAACTGTAAACTGAAGCAGTCTGAACTCCGACACTAGGCTGTTCATAGATTTCAAAGTAGGGAGAGAAGTTGGACTGGAAGCTTAAATTGATCCAACCTCAGTGTATCGGAGATCAATTTCCACGTCCTTCGTGAGGAGTCTGTATGTCCTCCCTGTGGAATGCATTAGGGCTTTCTCCAGTTCTTCCTGTTTCCTCCCACCGTCCAAAGACTTAACAAGTAGGATAATTGGTTATTGTAAATTGACCTGTGATTGGGGTGGGGTTAACTCAGGGTTGTTGGAATTGTCAGGCAGTGTGACTTGAAGAGCTGGAAGGGCCTATTCCACGCGATATCTCTGAATGAAGAAAAATAAAATTAGTATGCATCATGGGGCCTAGCACCACCATAATGCATGCAGTTCAGTGGGTAGTGGAACTGTTTTCCAGCTCCAGCAATCAGCTGCCTGTAAGGAGTTTATACGTTCTCCCTGAGAAGGTCTGCTTTTCCTCCCACATTTCAAAGACGTCAGGATTAGTAAGGATTAGTGTGTTGTGGACATGCTAAACTGGCACCAGAGGCATGGCAACAGGAGCATATATTTGGACTGTTGTTGCTGTTAACACCAACAACACATTTCACTGCATGTTTCAATGTACATGTGACACATGAGGCTAGAAGAGATTCAAGCAGTTCACGGGTTGATTCCTGGGATAAGAAGAATAATAGAAAAAACAGGTTTAGTAGGTTGACCCTGTACTCATTAGTGTTCAGAAGAATCAGTGGAAATTATTTCTGAAGAGAACTGACAAATAGAAGTGATGTTAAGTAGAAGTTGGGGACACAATTTCAGAGTGAAACTCAGCGTCAGCCCTAAACCCTTGCTTGATACAGTGAATGGTTAACTATTTAAGGAAAAGATGATGAGGATGTTTTTCTTTCTGTCAGAGGGTCATAATTCTTTGGAATACCTTACGCCAGAAGTTTGTAATGCACAGTTATTGAATATGTTTGAGCCATAAACTGACATACTTTTGAGTAATAAGCAACTCAGAACAAGGCCATTCACCCCACTGGACCTAAATAATTCCCAACAGATCACTCATATTAGTTCCATTCCCTTCCCCCTGCAACATTCTCTCTCAGGTACCCAGCAACTCAGCTTTGTTCCTTTGCCAATGGCAAGTTTGATATTCCATGTAATGTTCCATTGTTTAAAAAGGGTTCTAAGAGTAAACCTAGCAATTATCGGCCTGTGAGTTTGACGTCAGTGGTAGGTAAATTGATGGAAAGTATTCTTAGAGATGGGAAATATAATTATCTCGATAGACAGGGTCTGATTAAGAACAATCAACATGGATTTGTGCGTGGAAAGTCATGTTTGGCAAATCTTATTGAATTTTTTGAAGAGGTTACTCGGAAAGTTGATGAGGGTAAAGCAGTGGATGTTGTCTATATGGACTTCAGTAAGGTCTTTGTGTTGGCACGTGGCCAAGTGGTTAAGGCGTTCATCTAGTGATCTGAACGTCACTAGTTCGAGCCTTGGCTGAGGCAGCGTGTGTATCCTTGAGCAAGGCACTTAACCACACATTGCTCTGCGATGACACCGGTGCCAAGCTGTATGGGTCCTAATGCCATTCCTTTGGACAACATCGGTGGTGTGGAGAGGGGAGACTTGCAGCATAGGCAACTGCTGGTCATCCATACAACCTTGCCCAGGCCTGCGCCCTGGAAACCTTCCGTGGCGCAAATCCGTGGTCTCATGAGACTAACAGATGCCTATAAAAGGCCTTTGACAAGGTTCCACACAGAAGGTTGGTTAGGAAGGTTCAATCATTAGGTATTAATATTGAAGTAGTAAAATGGATTCAGCAGTGGCTGGATGGGAGATGCCAGAGAGTAGTGGTGGATTACTGTTTGTCAGATTGGAGGCTGGTGACTAGTGGTGTACCTCAGGGATCTGTACTGGGTCCAATGTTCTTTGTCATATATATTAATGATCTGGATGAAAGGGTGGTAAATTGGATTAGTAAGTATGCAGATGATACTAAGATAGGTGGAGTTGTGGATAATGAAGTAGGTTTTCAAAGCTTGCAGAGAGATTTAGGCCAGTTAGAAGAGTGGGCTGAAAGATGACAGGTGGAGTTTAGTGATGACAAATGTGAGGTGCTACATTTTCATAGGACTAATCAAAATAGGACATAAATGGTAAATGGTAGGGCATTGAAGAATGCAGTAGAACAGAGAGATCTGGGAATGATGGTGCATTATTCCCTGAAGGTGGAATCTCATGTGGATAGGGTGGTGAAGAAAGCTTTTGGTATGCTGGCCTTTATAAATCAGAGCATTGAGTATAGGAGTTGGGATGTAATGTTGAAATTGCACAAAGCATTGGTGAGGCCAAATTTGGAATATTGTGTACATTTCTGGTCACCAAATTATAGGAAAGATGTCAACAAAATTGAGAGAGTACAGAGAAGATTTACAAGAATGTTACCTGGGTCTCATCATCTAAGTTACTGAGAAAGGTTGAACAAATTGGGTCTTTATTCTTTGAAGCGTAGAAGGTTGAGGGGGGACTTGATAGAGGTATTTAAAATTATGAGGGGGATAGACAGAGTTGATGTGTATAGGCTTTTTCAATTGAAAGTGGGGGAGATTCAAACAAGATGACATGAGTTGAGAGTTAAAGGGCAAAAGTTTAGGGGTAACATGAGGGGGAATTCTTTACTCAGAGAGTGGTAGCTGTGCGGAACGAGCTTCCAGCAGAAGTGGTTGAGGCAGGTTCGATGTTGTCATTTAAAGTTAAATTGGACAGCTATATGGACAGGAAAGGAATGGAGGGTTATGGGCTGAGTGCAGGTCGGTGGGACTAGGTGAGAGTAAGAGTTCGGCACGGTCTAGAAGGGCCGAGATGGCCTGTTTCCATACTGTAATTGTTATATGTTTATATGGTTATAATGGGTAAAAATGGGTAACACTAAGTAGTAGCTGTTATGATGCCATCATGAAATGACAATAATTGTGTATAATTTTTCATTTGAGGTTCAGGAACCTGAAGGCCAACACTTACTGTGCAGCTTTCCCCCCTCCGTGATCAGATTCCTGAATAACCCATGAGCCAATGAATATTATCTTGTTGTTGCACTATTTATTTATTTCTCAATTTGTAGTAATTTTGTGTCTTCGCACTGTACTGCTGAAACAAAATGACATACTTCATTTAGTATGAGACAGTGATAATAAATGTGATTCTGATTTTGATTCTTATTCTGTTTCTTATTCTATATGGCTGATCCTCTCTGGTGTCTAATTATTAACTATTCTTTGCACTGATAAAATTCTCCTTGCTGTCATAAGGGAGCGTTTGGAGCGGACCCAGATGCAAGACACAGGCATTGAAGTACTAGGAACAGGACAAGGTTTATCAAGAAAGCAGGGGGGATCAGGAAGAAACGACGCTGGACATGGATATTGGCCTTGGACAAGACAAGGACACCAGACCAGGACTAGGACTAAGACTAGGAAAGCGGGACCAGGACAAGGAACTTGGAACTGGGAGCCTGGACTAGGACTCTGAGCCAGAGACTGGACAGGGACCGGGAACCTAGGTCTTGACTCGGGCTCGGACCCCAGATCTAGGCGAGAACAAGACGTGGCTACAGGACTGGACGTGGAACTCCTGCACAGGACGAGGCACATGGACAGGATGAGAACACAAAGCCTTGACTTGGACAGGATGACATTCTTGGACTTGGCTTGGACTAGACGAGTTCTTGGACGTGGCTTGGACTGGACAAGGGACTCCTAGACTGGATGAGAGACTCCTGGACTGGACGAGGGAACTCCAGTACGGGGCTGGGCAAGGTACTCCTGGGCTGGGCGAGGGAACTCCAGCACAGGATGAGGGAACTCCAGCACATGACGAGACTGGACTCCATGCAGGGTGAGGAACTCCAGGGCAGGACTTGGCTTTTGAACTAGGCTAGGCTCGGCTCTTGGACTCGGCTCGGTTAGGCCCTTGGGTATGGAGCCGGGACTCCTTCTTGGAGCTGAGGGCCGGGACTCTCCTAGGACGCAGGACCAGGACCCTTTCTAGGACACAGTGCTGGGATGCTTTCGCAGGGCCAGGGCCTTTTATTGGACGCAGGGCTGGGATGCTTTCTAGGACAGAGGGACAGGACCTTTTCTAGGACACAGGACCGGGATGATTGCCGAGGATACTTGCTGAGGTAAGCTGCCGAGGTAACTGTCGGGGCTTCAGATGGGGTGGGGAAGCGAACAGTCCAGCAGGGAATCCTTATGTGCCAGCCCAAAACTAGAAACAGATGCCTCAATTAAGGCACCCAGTGGAACAAGGGAAAACAGGAAAACCGAGAATAAGGATCTATGAACCGGACCGTGAACCAAAATGCGGATTTCATGGACCGAACGTGACGGTAACCATCCCCCCACCCCCCACCACCTCTATGGGAGCCTCCTGGAGACCAAAGTGGCTCTCTAGAACGACTCGGGTGGGTGAGGAGGGTAGGGGGTATTCAACATTAGGGAACGCAGGATGGTGAGAGTTAAACGACAGTGTCTGTGTTTCTGGGTCCATGTATGACTGGGTTGTTCTGTCATAAGGGGGCGTTGGGAGCGTACACAGATGCAAGACACAGACACTGAAGTACTAGGAACAGGACAAGGTTTATCAAGAAAGCAAGGGGTGTCAGGAAGAAATGACGCTGGACATGGACACAGGCCCTGGACGAGACAAGGACACCAGGCCTGGGCTAGGACTAAGACTGGGAATACGGGACCGGGACAGGAAGATCTTTGTTGACCGGTCAAGCAGCATCTGTGGAGGTAAAGGCATTTCAAACTGAGGCTTGGCATGATCTCCAAACTTTTCCTTTATAGAGTACAATCCTGTAGTGAAGGTACCTATACCTTGCGTAAAAGCTGGTATCTCACAGTGGTACTAAACAATTCTGGGTTGTAGCTGTTGCTGACAAAGCTGGAATTTAATGGTCATCTCTAACTGCCCTTATGAAAATGATTCTCCCTGTAACTTTTGACACCCTTACTAATCAAGGACCTATCAATCTCCACTTTAAACATATCCAATGAGTTGACCAGTGCCATGAAAACATTTCAGCTTTGAAGTTGGTACAGTAGTTGAGGATGGTGCCAGCAGTAGAGTTAAAAGTAGTGCTCAACTGGCAGGAGCTCAACAGACACCAGACCCGGCGACAGCAACCTGGCCTAGTTGGATCAGCTGAGGAAGTGGCAACTGCACTGGGGTGCAAGAAGAAGAAGAAGAACTTGAACCACTGCAGTGCTTCTATTGAACATGCTCCTGCAATACTGTTGGCTAAAGAGTTCCAGGATCTTGGAACAGAAACATGCTGTAGCAATACTGGAGGGGATTAAAGTTTTGAGAGACGGGTGGAGTACCAGTGGGTCAAATAAGCTCACCAATGCCAGAAGAGAGTTGGACTTTGAACATCCATGCTCACATCACTCTACAGGTCCGCATGGGAAAGCAAACTAACAAGTTATATCACTGCTTGGTACGGAAACTGCACCACGGTGGACAGGAAAGCTCTACAACAGGTAGTAGAAACTGCTCAATGGATCACCGGCACCAGCCTACCCACCATCAAGGACATATATACAGACAGGTGTCAAAGAAACGCCAGTAACATCATGAAGGAACCATACATCCTGCTCATGGATTGTTTGATCCACTCCCTTTAGAGAGGCGGCTATATAGTATTTACAGCAGGACAACCTAGTGTCAGTTTATGGACAAATGATATGTCTATATATATAAGCTATCTTATGTATTTATATTTATTTTGTTGTTATTATTATTATGTTCTTTATTACTTGTGTTTTTTTATGCTGCATCATATCTGGAGTAACAATTATTTTGTTCTCTTTACACTTGTGACCTGGAAATAGCATTAGACTATCTTGAAACCCATGAAGGTAGTTCTTGAGCCACTGCAGTCTGTCTACTGAATGTGATTCTGCAATACTGCTAGAGTAGGGAGTTCTAGGATTTTGTAAATGAAACATACTGTAGCAATACTGGAGGGAATGGATGTTTTGAGAGGTGTCAGGAGGGCTGCTTCCTCCTGGATAACACTGATCTTCTTGAATGTTGTTAGGGCTGCCCTCATTCAGACAAGCAAAATGAATTCCATCACACTCTTGACTTTTATATCATGGGAAGGATTTAAGGTGTCAGAACATAAGCTATATTGCACAGGATGCCTAGGCGCTGAGTTGTTCTTAATGGCCAAGATGAGCCTTGGGTCAGTGGTAACCGCCAGGATATTAATGATGAGAGGGTTCAGTGAAGGTGTTGACATTGAACATCAATAGCAGATGGTTAGCCTCAAGATCTTCAAGTTTAATGTAATTCAACCAAACACATTTATACAGCTCAACAAAACATCGTTCCTCTTGGGCTAAGGAACAAAATACAGTCACACACAACACATATAGTTATGATCCAGCTCAAGCAGTCATAAAATAATGCTAACACTGATACCTGAGAGGTATGGCTAAAGGTTGTCAGGTTAACATAAAGAGTGAGGCGCACCATACATCGTTCACCACACATTGCAAATCCGCCAATAACTCTGTTTCCACAGTCTGATGTATTGCTGGGATTTATTTTTATATTTACTTTTATAGTTATAGTCATAGTCATACTTTATTGATCCCGGGGGAAATTGGTTTTCGTTACAGTTGCACCATAAATAATAAATAGTAATAAAACGATAAATAGTTAAATAGTAATATGTAAATTATATCAATAAGTTATGAAATAAGTCCAGGACCAGCCTATTAGCTCAGGGTGTCTGACCCTCCAAGGGAGGAGTTGTAAAGTTTGATGGCCACAGGCAGGAATGACTTCCTATGACGCTCTGTGCTGCATCTCGGTGGAATGAATCTCTGGCTGAATGTACTCCTGTGCCCACCCAGTACATTATGTAGTGGATGGGAAACATTGACCAAGATGGCATGCAACTTAGACAGCATCCTCTTTTCAGACACCACCGTGACAGAGTCCAGTTCCATCCCCACAACAGCACTGGCCTTACGAATGAATTTGTTGATTCTGTTCGTGTCTGCTACCCTCAGCCTGCTGCCCCAGCACACAACAGCAAACATGATAGCACTGGCCACCACAGACTCGTAGAACATCCTCACCATCGTCCAGCAGATGTTAAAGGACCTCAGTCTCCTCAGGAAATAGAGACGGCTCTGACCCTTCTTGTAGACAGCCTCAGTGTTCTTTGACCAGTCCAGTTTATTGTCAATTCATATCCCCAGGTATTTGTAATCCTCCACCATGTCCACACTGACCCCCTGGAAGGAAACAGGGGTCACCGGTACCTTAGCTCTCCTCAGGTCTACCATCAGCTCCTTAGTCTTTTTCACATTAAGCTGCAGATAATTCTGCTCACACCATGTGACAAAGTTTCCTACCGTAGCCCTGTACTCAGCCTCATCTCCCTTGCTGATGCATCCAACTATGGCAGAGTCATCTGAAAACCTTTGAAGTTGACAAGACTCTGTGTAGTAGTTGACGTCCGAGGTGTAAATGGTGAAGAGAAATCGAGACAAGACAGTCCCCTGTGGAGCCCCAGTGCTGCTGATCATTCTGTCGGACACACAGTGTTGCAAGCACACGTACTGTGGTCTGCCAGTCAGGTAATCAAGGATCCATGATACCAGGGAAGCATCCACCTTCATCGCTGTCAGCTTCTCCCCCAGCAGAGCAGGGCGGATGGTGTATGACCTAAGGATAATCCGTAGCTATTTGATGAGCTTTGTCACACTAGTTTCATTTACCACACCCATATTGATGCGTTATTTGCGTCAAATCAAATCAGAAAGAATTGTTTTTGGTGGCTCTCAAGAGTTACCATGCTTCTGATGCCAAAAACACATTAAACCTAACTGTACATCTTTGGAACCAGAGCATACAGAGGAAAGCCACGTGGTCGTGGGGAGAACATACAAACTCCTTATGGACAATCCATGAACTAAACCCTGATCTTACAGCTGCCTACTCCGATATTGTCTATCATATACCATATCCTGTGGTTTCACTGAAACTTTAATAATTCAGCATCTTTGGAATTTTGAAAGCAGAAGCTAGCAGATTTCCTGGATTATTGGATTTTATCCTATTAGTATTTTAATTCCCTTTTCTGTATTACTCAGTAGTGTGAGAAAAGGGTCCAAGTAAATTTAAAAGGGACACAAGAACATGGGCCCTGGTGGGGCTGGAAATGAGAGTGTTTGAAGGGAGCAAGGATGGTTGGGCCTGGCTGAGTGAGTACGTTTGAAGTGTGGGAAATGGGGCCACTCTATTTAAAAGATGTGGAAAACAGGGACCCTAGTGAGTTTAAAATCAGTATGTAAAATAACCAGATATCAATCCATTGGAGTTTAGGAATGTTGAGATAGAGCAACAATGGAGTTTTACTGCAGGTCATTTTTGGATTTTTGGAGTATTATTGTAGCTGTAACCATAGTCAATCTGAACACAGTAAAAACGCCTGCAGACAAAATTTAGAAAATCATTAGATTATCTGTTCGCATTTTCCTCAGAGGAGCTTTCTACCGAGCCACTGATGTCGAGGCATAAAGTATATTCAGTGGTACAACAGATTTTTTTAAACCACAAGTGAATCAAAGGTTATAGGGGTTGGGCAAGAAAAACATTGAGGTCAACAACCTGGTCAGCCATAATGTCACTGATTAACAGAGCAGGCTTGAAGGGTCTGTAACTGTTTCTACCTCTTTTATTGTTCAACAAAAATAGCATCACTCAATCAGTAACATCCCCCTGAGAGAGCAAACAAGGCTGCTTGAGTGACCAGATGCTGTAAGGCAACCTGCAGTCTTTGGATCAGCTCCCCTAGGAGCTGCTTACTTAGTGTTTCCGAATTGCAAACCTATTTTTTCCTCATGTTATCTGCTTCTGTCAACTTGTGAACACATCCAATCACAGGAGAATGCTGACCCATCGTGCTGTAATCTCCAGCTCTCTGACATATTAACACCCAGAAAATCAATGCTAATCCATCAGCAAAAAGAAGGGAAAAAAAGATCTTAAAGAATCAAAGGTGTTTGCAAACACACACACACACACACACACACACACACACACACACACACATATGAGCAGCACAGACATGAACCCACACAGAAATGTGTAACCTATACATGAATAGGTTGCAAGGTCAATAGAATAGCCACTTTAAAGAACTAAGTTTGCCAATGGGTATAATCATTGGCCTATGCCAGTTGTTCTTAAGAAAGAAGGCTATACAACATTGATTTTCTGGCAATGAAAATAACTGATATCCTTCATCTCCTGAACTAGTCAGGTCAGCATTTACTCCTTTGTGGGAGGAGGAATTTTAGCTGGAATAAGTTTCATCAGGTATCTTACCCAAAAGAGCCCCTATTCATATTGCAATGGATTGGTGAAAATGTGTTCTCCATTCAACGACTCCTCAGTGAGATAGTACTGACCATCCAACATTTGGAACAAATATGTCAAAAAGTCATGGTCACAAGAAGGAAATGTTATGGTATCTGTGGGTTGAGATGTAAAAACAAAGTTCTCTCTGAGGTGATGACATTACAGGTTTATACCTGTCTTCTAGACCAAAATAAATTGTAAAGATGTGAAAGCTTAAGCAAGCCTCTTTTTCTTAGGCAGTGCCTCGTAACTTCTGTCCATTCCACTCTTGTGTTCTGAGGCGACTGATCAGGCTAATGTACATTCCTCCGCAGATGGGACAGGTGGTTCCTGATGTTTCGAGTTGGTAATGCTTTGTGAGGTGGTTTCCTCCACCTTTAACCACACAAGGTTTCTGTCTATTCCTGATGCAAGGACTTATGGTTGGCAGTACTGTCCTGAATGCTGCTTTCCTACCATGGGATAAAGATTCCATGTACTCAGTGGGAAAGTTTCATTTCTTCCTATATCAAGGACAGAAGCAGGGAAATTTGGGAGGAATGGTAGTACAAAAGAGAGGATCTCTGATTAGCTAATAGGCAGGAGAGATTAATTAGATGAAGGGACAATTGTGCAAATTTAAGATGGGAATATTGCACGTCAAGCAAGTTTTAAGCACCTCCTTGAATCTCCAGAAACTCAGTCACCAGAATGTTTGCAACCAGCTTGCAACATGCAGATCATGCTTGTGTTTGATCATGCTCAGTGTTAGTTCATTTACCAAAGTGAATGAGATTGACACCCTACATTTGCAAGACCAACTTATCCCTCCGTACCATACTGTCCTCTGACAATAAAGATCATTAATGTTATCACTGCAAAATATTTTAAAATTTCTGGAAGGATAGGGGCATGAATGTCAGCATCCTCTTCCGGTAATGAGGCCCTAGCCACTTGCAGCTCTTTTGGATGGGCTACATTGTCTGTATGCAGCAAATCAGATTCTAATCTGATAGTCTATTCTGAATTCTGTCATTGAGGAGATCCAGTCAACACACCAACAGGAACGACCTTAGGATATAGAAGGGGACTAGAACGCCGGGGAAAGAAATGAGGTTACAGGCAGAACTTGCAAACTCCACGCAAACAGCACTGGAGATCAGGATTGAACTGGGTCAGTGAAGTTCTAAAGTTTTGATTATGTTTTACCATATCAACCTTTATTTTATTTAAACACGGCTCTTTGACACCATACTGAGTCAAGCACTGTCTTGATGTCAAGGACAGTCAGCCATACCTCATCTTACTTCGCCTACTCCAACACCGGGTTCAAGAGCAGCCACTTCCCTTCAGTCATTCAATTCCTGAACCAACCGTCAAAAACCCAGCCATAACATTTGATTAACACTCTGATCACTTGACACTTAAATCGACTCTTTTCGCTCTAATTTCATTTTTTAGATTTTAGATTTAGATTAGATTATGAGGACACTCATTCCTCATTTATTGTCATTTAGAAATGCATGCATTAAAAAGTGATACAATGTTTCTTGTTAAAATTGTCGATAATATATGTTTAATTTATGCTATTTTTGTGGATTCTGTTTTATGATACTCTGTGCCTGTGATGCCACTGTATGTACTGTAAACTCTTTATTGTGCCTGTGCATACATGTACTTATGCATGTGACAATAAAATTAACTTTAACTTTTTGAATTTTTGTCTCTTTATGTGACATGCTGAACATTTGTCACTGGAATCTTTCTAAATTTTCTACTTTCTAAAATGTACTTTCTTTTACTTTAAAAATAGTACATTTAGAATGAAAAAATAGATCCCATTGATGTGAAAAATATATGGTCTTTTTCTGAAAGCAACTCTGTCAAATTAATAATTTAATTACAATAATGAATATACTGTTTGACCAACCCTTGTTCCTTGTATTAGTTTCTGAGAGACAGATAGGCGCTGATAGCTGGAATCTGCACCAATCATCATTTACCTTCCTGGACTTGGTGGTGCGGAGGCACGTGGAAGGCTATTATAATTATGCCAAAATAGCACTTCTAACAGTACATTATGTGGGGATCCCTAACTGTGCCTGAGGTTGAAATTTCCTCTAACCAGCATTCAATGATAGCAGAAGCCAATGGCTATGCTAGAGACAAAAATCTCTCCAAAATTTAATACTGTGATTTAGATTATGAAAACACTCAGTCCTCTTTTATTGTCATTTAGAAATGCATACATGCATTAACAAATGATACAATGTTTTTCCAGAGTGATATGACAGAAAACAAAAGACTAACACTAACAGAACCACATAATTATAACATATAGTTACAGCAGTGCAAAGCAATACCATAATTTGATGAAGAACAAACCATGGGCACGGTAAATAAAATCTCAAAAATCCCCGAGTCAATTGACTCCCGAGTCCCCAATAGCAGGCGGCAAAAGGGCGCAACTCCCTGCCATAAACCTCCAGGCACCAGCAACTTGCCGATGCCTTGGAAGCAGCCGACCACAGCCGACACTGAGTCTATCCATCCAAAAACTTCGAGCTTCCGACCAGCCTCTCTAATACAGCCTCCCAAGTGCCATACTCTGCCGAGCGCCTTCGACCTCGCCCTGGCCGCTGAAACACGCAAAGCCGAGGATTTCGGGGCCTTCTGCTCTGGAGATTCAGGTTACCACACAGTAGCAGCAGCAGCGAAGGGGGCATTTCAGAAATTTTCCGGATGTTCCTCCGTACTCTCACATCCATCTCCATCAAATCAGAATTGTGCACGGTCCCCTACTTGACAGATAACAGACATCACCACCGCAAGTGGCCGCGCACGCTGCCATCTTCTCCTCCTCCTTCTAGTGAAAATGTTTTAGGCCAAATTTGAAGAAATGAGAAAGGATCTAAAAAGTGTGGATTGGGACAGGTTGTTCTCTGGCAAGGATGTGTTCGGTAGGTGGGAAGCCTTCAAAGGAGAAATTTTGAGAGTGCAGAATTTGTATGTTCCTGTCAGGATTAAAGGCAAAGTGAATAGGAATAAGGAACCTTGGTTCTCAAGGGATATTGCAACTCTGATAAAAAAGAAGAGGGAGTTGTATGACATGTTAAGGAAGCAGGGATTAATTAAGGTGCTTGAGGAGTATAAGAAATGCAAGAAAATACTTAAGAAAGAAATCAGGAGGGCTAAAAGAAGACATGAGGTTGCCTTGGTAATCAAAGTGAAGGATAATCCAAAGAGCTTTTACAGGTATATTAAGAGCAAAAGGATTACAAGGGATAAAATTGGTCCTCTTGAAGATCAGAGTGGACAGCTATGTGCGGAACCAAAGGAAATGGGGGAGATCTTAAATAGGTTTTTTGCATCTGTTTTTACTAAGGAAACTGGCATGAAGTCTATGGAATTAAGGGAAACAAGTAGTGAGATCATGGAAACTGTACAGATTGAAAAGGAGGAGGTCCTTACTGTCTTGAAGAAAACTAAAGTGGATAAATCTCCGGGACCTGACAGGGTGTTCCCTTGGACCTTGAAGGAGACTAGTGTTGAAATTGCAGGGGCCCTGGCTGAAATATTTAAAATGTTGCTGTCTACAGGTGAGGTGCTGGAGGATTGGAGAGTGGCTCATATTGTTCCGTTGTTTAAAAAAGGATTGAAAAGTAATCCGGGAAATTATAGGCCAGTAAGTTTAACGTTGGTAGTAGGTAAGTTATTGGAGGGAGTACTAAGAGACAGAATCTACAAGCATTTGGATAGACAGGGACTTATTAGGGAGAGTCAACATGGCTTTGTGCGTGGTAGGTCATGTTTGACAAATCTATTGGAGTTTTTCAGAGGAAGTTTTCAGAGGCCAAAAGGCCTGTTTCTGTGCTGTAGTTTCTATGGTTCTATGGTTTTATGGTAACTGTATTTATGTTTTGACATAAAGCGTATGGATGGTTTGCAAAACAACATTTTTCTTTGAACCTTGGTTCATGTAGCAATGATTATCTGATTATGCTTTACCAATTATGGTTTCTTCATGAGTTTACTAATATTTGAACTTTATAGAAGGAATACATGTCTCAATTTTTAGACCAGTACAGATAGCATTAAATGTACTGCTCTTTGATGAAGATAAATATACTTTGTATGCATGGCACTTTACTTATAGACAGGATATTGTTAATTGAATTAAGGTGGCATCCATCATTAAGGACCCCCATCACCCAGGTCATATCTTGTTCTCATTGCTATCATCAGGTTGGAGGAGCTTCCATTACAAATGTTTTTGCAGTGTTTCATGAAGATGTAACGGCATAGCAGAAATTAAAGTTAGATTGAAAAGTTGTAGGAGTGAGTACAGTTAATTGAAGTATTTTCTATCTTCTATTGAATTAGCTTAATATGTAACTTCCTAGCGTCCATTGGTTTGATGCTGCACTTGGTGTAGAAGGTTTAAAATGGTGTGGAACAATTACTATTGATGTCAACCACATACTTCGGGATTCTGAACAGTGTGCTGCTATTTTGAAGATTAAATCTCACCCTTAGGGTAGGACAGGGACCACGCTGGTGGTGGTTGTCAAAATGGGCACTATAATTTATTTTATGCCTGGATTCTTCTAATTTATTTTATTCATCTTATTTTAAGATAATTACAACTTGCCTTTGCTTTTATTTGCGAACCCTGTATAATGGAGATCATCGAAGCTTTCTATTTCAAAGTGAAAGTAAATTTATGATCAAAGTTACATATATGTACTGTTTAAAGAGAGGTGACTACGTTTCATTCTCTTTCACCCACAAAGAACCAAGCAGAGCTAACAAATGCTTTTGGAAAGACTTGTCCATTTAGTGGGCTCAACTAAGATTGCACTGTCTGAGATTGCAGATGGCGAATTGTGCAGACAACAAGTACTATCCTGGTAGCAGTTAGAATACCTTGATTTTGCATCAGGCTGATGTCCTGTCTGATTTGTACCATCAGAGAGAGGCACCCGGCTGAGTTTGGTGTGCAACGCATGCTTGAACACACACCATGCATACACACTAGGCTAAACTGCCATGTGAAATGTGAGAGTGGAGCTACCAGTTTGCAAAATGATTTTTCATAGATGACACAGCTCATGTCAATTATCAGTCAAAATCTGCTGTAAGCTCCTCAAGCTCCTCACAAGGGAGCACTTTCCTTGCTCCTGTCTATACTGTGAACAACTGTGCATCGGAAGGATGATGAGGAAGAAGAAGAAAGAAGGCATCTATTTTTGCCAGGAATAATTTACGTTCTATTAAATACAGTTTCCTGGAGGTATACTACCTAAATATTGCTGACCATCACTGTTCCTCTTAGTTACACTGTAAAAATAATACTAAAATAAAATAATAATAGCAAACTAACTTACACATTCATACTGCATCATCATTGAATAAAAACAACACCAAATATTTCAATGGTGTGAACATTGAACTTTCCGACATCAGGTAACGCACTCCAGAGGTGTTGCTGTCCCACTCTCACCAGTCCATACAGGGTCTTTCTCCATTTGTTTTTCCCATTGCATCTATCCATAATTCATGTAATTGTCTTCCTGGATTTCCTCTCCCTAGGGCAGGGGTTCCCAACCTTTTTAATGGCATGGAACCCTACTATTAACAAGGGGTCCGTAGACCACAGATTGGGAGCCCCTGCCCAAGGGTCACCTTCTCTGTCCCCTCCCAATATGGTTCCAAATGCTTCTGATGCCTCTGTTATCTGGCCACCCTCTGTTTCTATCCCTCACTATCCATGTCCAAGCTGACATGGTATTGGGGGAAGAGTACTGACATGGATTGAAAATTGGCGGCTGACAAGAAACAAAGAGTAGCAATTAACGGGTCCCTTTTGGAATGGCAGGCGGTGACCAGTGGGGTACCGCAGGGTTCAGTGCTGGGACCGCAGCTGTTTACAATATACATTAATGATTTAGATGAAGGAATTAAAAGTAACATTCGCAAATTTGCAGATGACACAAAGCTGGGTGGCAGTGTGAAATGTGAGGAGGATGTTATGAGAATGCAGGGTGACTTGGACAGGCTGGGTGAGTGGGCAGATGCATGGCAGATGCAGTTTAATGTGGATAAATGTGAGGTTATCCACTTTGGTGGCAAGAACAGGAAGGCAGATTATTATCTAAATGGAGTCAAGTTAGAAAAAGGGGAAGCACAATGAGATCTAGGTGTCCTTGTTCATCAGTCACTGAAAGCAAGCATGCAGGTACAGCAGGCAGTGAAGAAAGGTAATGGCATGCTGGCCTTCATAACAAGGGGAATTGAGTATAGGAGCAAAGAGGTCCCTCTGCAGCTGTACAGGGCCCTGGTGAGACCACACCTGGAGTATTGTGTGAAGTTTTGGTCTCCAAATTTAAGGAAGGACATTCTTGCTACTGAGGGAGTGCAGCGTAGGTTCACTAGGTTAATTTCCGGGATGGCGGGACTGTCATATGTTGAAAAATTGGAGCAATTGGAATTTAGAAGGATGAGAGGGGATCTGATTGAAACATAAGATTATTATGGGATTGGATACGCTGGAGACAGGAAGCATGTTCCTGCTGATGGGTGAGTCCAGAACCGGAGGCCACAGTTTAAGAATAAGCGGCAGGCCATCTTGAACAGAGCTGTGGAAAAACTTTTTCACCCAGAGTGTGGTGGATATGTGGAATGCTCTGCCCCAGAAGACAGTGGAGGCCAAGTCTCTGGATGCTTTCAAGAAAGAGATGGATAGAGCTCTTAAAGATAGCAGAACCAAAGGTTATGGGGATAAGGCAGGAACTGAATACTGATTGTGGATGATCAGCCATGATCACAGTGAATGGTGGTTCTGGCTCGAAGGACCGAATGGCCCACTCCTGCACCTATTGTCTATTGTCTATTGACTCCAGCTGCCTCTGTTCTTATGTTTCACTGACTAGTCTCTGTCATAACACTTACCCCTTTTCCCCTTCAATCTGGCTCCATCTGCTCATCGACTCTCCTTCGTATAGATCCATTCATCACTTCCTTTAACTTGACTCTATTCTACGTTGTTGTCTGTACCTAGGTACCTTGCTACAAGCTAGATTTTCATTGAACTGTCCCTCACAGTGCTTGTCCACAGGACAATAAATTCGACTTGACAACAAGCCTGCTTCTCTTCCTTCTCCCTCACATGGACGTAATGGCTATCTACCCTTGACACTCTCACTCCTGATGCAGATACCAACCCAAAATGCTGACAATACATTTTTCTCCACAGATGCTACTTGGCCTGCTGAGCTCTTCCAGCAGTCTATTTGTACTTCAGATTTCAGCATCTGCAGTCTTGTTTTTCCTCAGATTATCATCCTTTTTGTCATCCTGGCCAGCCACCTTCCATAACCATATAACCATATAACAATTACAGCACGGAAACAGGCCATCTCGGCCCTTCTAGTCCGTGCCGAACTCTTACTCTCACCTAGTCCCACCGACTTGCACTCAGCCCATAACCCTCCATCCCTTTCCTGTCGGGGGGAGGAGAGGAGGCATTGGTGCTGAGGGAGCATTGGGTGCCTCGGCACCTTGATTGGTGTGCTGAGAGGGGTGTGAACAGGAAGGCAACTGTTGAACCTATCAAAGAATTAGGTTGTCCAACATATTATTCTCCGTAATATCTGCCACCTCCAACAGGATCCCACCACTAAGCACATCTTTCCCTCCCCCCCCCCACTTTCTGCAGGGATCGCTCCCTACGCGACTCCCTTGTCCATTCATTCCCCCATCCCTCCCCACTGATCTCCCTCCTGGCACTTATCCTTGTAAGCAGAACAAGTGCTACACATGCCCTTACACTTCCTCCCTTACCATCATTCAGGGCCCCAGACAGTCCTTCCAAGTGAGGCGACACTTCACCTGTGAGTCGGCTGGGGTGATATACTGCGTCCGATGCTCCCGATGTGGCCTTCTATATATTGGCGAGACCGGACGTAGACTGGGAGACCGCTTTGCTGAACACCTACGCTCTGTCCGCCAGAGCAAGCAGGATCTCCCAGTGGCCACACATTTTAATTCCACATTCCATTCCCATTCCGACATGTCTATCGACGGCCTCCTCTACTGTAAAGATGAAGCCACACTCAGGTTGGAGGAACAACACCTTATATTCCGTCTGGGTAGCCTCCAACCTGATGGCATGAACATTGACTTCTCTAACTTCTACTAATGCCCCACCTTCCCCTCATACCCCATCCATTATTTATTTTTATACACACATTCTTTCTCTCACTCTCCTTTTTCTCCCTCTGTCCCTCTGAATATACCCCTTGCCCATCCTCTGGATTCCCCCCGCCCCTTGTCTTTCAAACCGTGACCTTGTTTCTTTATCCTGACCTTGTTGCTTCCTTATTGGAAGTCTTGTTGTCAGGACCTTGAAGGGACCCTGAAGAAGCACCTCACCCAGCAGTTCTGGCTTTGCGCTGCAGCATCATGACATCCAAAGTCTGCACATCCAGGAAATAGTGTGACACGGTTGCGTAGTGGTTAGCCTAGCAATTAAGCTAATCTTTATCTTTATAAAATATCGGCAACAGGATGACAGATAACAGCGAAATGGATGGGAGCTCAAAGAGTGCCATGGTGACAGAAGGCAGGTTTGTGTTCTAAAGAGCAACAGTTCCAAAGTAGGAGCACAGCAGTTTTAGTAATCTGTGTAATGACAGGCTCGTGCACTGAACTGACACCTGCTAGCTTCCTTGAGCGTTGGCACCTAACAGCTGTGATTCCTTTAGTCTGGCCTTCCATTCCAATACTTGAATGATGGGTGGCTTCAGGTCCAATGGAAGCAGAATCCTCAGCCATCAAATGTTACAGAAGCGCTTTCAGCAACAGAGTTGACCACAAGGTCATTGTGATAAAGTGACGCAGCCACTGGTGACTGGATTCACTCCTAACCTCCTATGCTGTCTGTGTGGATTTTGCATGTCCTTCTTGTGATCACGTGGGTTCTTTCCTGGTGCTCTGGTTTCATTCCGCTTTCCAAATGTGTGGGGTTGCAGGTTCATTGGACGCTTGTGTAAGTGTGAACTGATGAGGCTGGGGTAGGAGGTGGCACCTGGGAGATGACATACCAGGAAAAAAATAGTGAGGGAATGTCATTGCACTGAAGGCTAGCATAGACAGTGAGCTAAAATGTCCTCATTCTTTGTCACGTGGGAAGATGAAAGCTTCCCAAAGGACAGGATTATATCATCCCTGGACAAAACTGACACTGGATATCCATTTGCCCCTTGATATTGCAGCCGGGCTCTGACAGTCAGACAGAACGTTAGGAATTGAAATGCAAAGTCAACTGCAGAACAGTACAACCTGGATCACAGATCACTGATGTCTAAATCTAATTGTCCATCTGCTCCTTGATTGAAATTGCTGTATCGTTTGACAAGGAATAATGGCAATTCCATTATCATTATTTGGACAGCCAATTCTGACCCATCATCTTTCAAAGGGTTGATATTTCTTTCAATTGGAATCTTTTATTTTAGTTTCTGAAGAACAAAACACTTAACAATAATGAAGTTTATTACAAGGACTATGGAAGTAAAGAATTGAACAAATTTATGGAAATGACAAATTTTCGGAATATAGATCAACCATCACAGTGCCCTGGATATTATTGACTAGTCTTTCGTATTTGCATTTTTATATGCCCTTTAAGAAAAACTTGCTAAAAAAAAACCATCAGGGGAATTATAAAGTAATCACGGATTATGGTATTATGGAATTCGTATAATGTGTTAGTGACCCTATATTTTCTACAAGATCTATTGAGTTACAAATTTTGCTGAATGTGCCTTGCCAAGTTTTTACAGTAATGTGTGGATTGTTATGATTCTGTTACTTAATGCTTACACAGAAATAATAAAATATGCTAGTTGATGTGTTTTGGCAAACTTAGAAAACTGGAAGCTCTTTTATCAGTTTTCTCACCTCACAAATGCCAGAGAAGGAATTAGCTGAACCAATGACAAAGTTACTGATTTTCCATCCGGTGGGGAGGATATCATAGAAAACACCAGCAGACTCAGTGACAATGTGGATACAAACAACCACATCCACAGACCTTGGTCAAAGCAGATAACTTAGCCTGCTGTTGGAGATAGGAGACCACATTTTGTGACCATTTTCATTGAAAGAGAAAAGAAAGGTGTGGATTTTTATAGTCTTGCCTTTGGTCCTTAGCTCTTAGTGCAGCATAGGTCATCAATGATCAACCATCTCCATTATCGTCCTCTGAAGTTGATGGTATTATTGGAGTTCATAAATGCTTCTGCAATCCATTGTATCCACTGTACAGGGGATTGGCCTGTGTAGCTTTACGAGATACCATGGTAAAGGAGTGCAGAATTTGATACTCATCTTAACAAAGTGCCAGATTTCTTTCTGCATTCTCCCTGCTAGAGACTTGAACACCAACATACCAAAACAGCTCTAGGATGCTTCATTTTAAAATGCTAACATGCCAAGTGTCTTGAAAACTAAATCAAAGCCCTGTAGATGCTGGAAATTTCAATTTAAAAAATAGTTAAAGTGGGCAGCAAATAGAGCTCCTGTCCCAAAGCACAAATGAATCAGGTTCAATTCTGAACTGTGCTGCTGTTTGGAGCTGTTGTTCTCACAGTGGGTACGGGGGAACCTCCTCCAGATGTTCTTCTATCTTCCAGTTTTCTGAAAACAAGCAGGATAATAATATAATTGGCCAATATAAATTGCCTCTAGTGTGGAGGTGAGTGGTAGTGGTAGAAACAGGGTAAATTGGTGAGAATGTGAGGAAAATGTTGTGGCAAGCATTTGGTCCATGATGACAGATGAGAAAAACTTGTTTAACTTAGCTGACTGCTTTATTGTGACAAGCACAAAGAAAAACAGACCGGGCTCTAGGACCTGGGGAGAGAACCCACTCAGGCACATACAAATGGGGGAGATGACTATTACACACCTGTTTACAGTCAGAGTGACCCACAGACACGCATGAGAATAATAGCTAAAATGTACCAGTAAATGAACTTGAAAATCCCACTATAATCCCATGAAAGCATTCTAAAACAAGAGCAATAAATAGTGCTGGCATTAGGAATGCTGGTGTGAGCTGTCAACCACACCTCCTTCCGGAGCACTACAGTGCCCCACCTGAGGGTCAACCATTCCTGGTAACCCCAGAGTCCACAAAAAAATCCAAAAGTCCCAGTGGCAGTTGACACCGCTGCCTTTAAGACCGGTGGTGGTTGTTGCTGGCCCCATCGTGTCCGCTTTCTGGAGCTGCCCTGCAGTAGAGCCACGGCTTCAGCACCAAGGTAGAGTGTTGTCCCATGCACATCCACACAGCCCGCCCCCCCCCCCTCCAGTGGGAGAGCAGGTCCAGGGTCCTCGTCCCTCCCGTCACGCAAAGTTTCAGTGACCATCATTGTCCACCCAGGCTGGGATGGCTGGTCCATGCTGGGGAGAACACCTGGACGGATGATTGTGATGGTTGACCAATGCACGGCATCTGATACCCTCCTCCAAGCAGCCCATGATAAGCCTTGTTCTTCACCTAAATGGCCCACTGGTCCCCACTGCGAGAGCCACTGACTGATTCTCCTCATCGATTCTCCAAAAACCCACCTTTCTGTGGGCACAACAAAGCTCATCCAGTGTCCAAAATCATGTGTCTGTGTGTCTACCAGCTGACCTTCTATTTATCTCACCATGCTGAACACCAGCTGTCCATCAAGTAGCTCCTCCCTTCTCCTTCTGTGCAGGAAATCAGAAGCTGGCAGTGTCCTTGCAAAAGTGTAAACATGCTGCAGTGAAACTATAACACCATCTTCAAGCAAACTGTGAACAGTCTTCACCTCTCTCTCTTAATAACAAAGTGTTTGTGTTGTACAGCTCTCTCTCTCTTTTTAAAGGTATAGTCCGTAAGGGATAATTCAGGATTCGGTTACACCACTCAGTCACAGAGGAGGTACTTACTGCAAACACAGGTTACAGTCAGGCAATCCACAAACACACATGCAAATAACTGTAACCACGAGGAAATCTGCAGATGCTGGAAATTCAAGCAACACTCATCCAAGTTGCTGGTGAACGCAGCAGGCCAGGCAGCATCTCTAGGAAGAGGTACAGTCAACGTTTTGGGCCAAGACCCTCCGTCAGGATAACTGTACAACTCAAGTTAAAATGTAACAATGAATGAACTTGGACATCCTGCCATAATCCCAAAAAAGCATTTTAATACAAGAACAATACATAGTGCTGTCCACTAGGAATGCTGGGCTGGCCTGTCGACTATACCCCTCCCGGAGCACCACAATACTTTTGATTTGCTTATGTGAGTACTTAAATAGAGTCATAGATTCTTACAGCATGGAATTGGGTCCTGTCGCACCACTCACCCATGCTGATGGTGTTTGATAAGCTGCATTGGCTTAACGTTTAACAGGCTGTGCTGCCCATGAGGTCTGTGCTAACAATGATGCCAAATTAAACTAATCGCATCTGCCTGCACATAGCCTATATTCCTTGCCTGTTCATGCACCTGTTCAAATGCCTCTTAAGTGATACAGTCGCATCTGCTTCCCCCACCTGTCCTAGCAGCGTGTTTCAGGCATTTACCACTCTCTGTGTAAAAAACCTGACTTGCAAATCTCAGTCCTTTCACACATAAAATGTTGGAGGAACTCAGCAAGTCAGACAGCCTCTAAGCAGTCAACATTTCAGGCTGAGACCTTTCATCGGGACTCTTAAATAATCTCTTCCAACCAATTTTGTTATTCAGTAAGATTATGCCTGCCACCGCTCTCAGTACTGAGTTCCTGTGAGCTTCACATATCCCTTGACAGCTTTTATGTCTCAAAATCTATCTGTCTGTTAAATGTTTAGAACGGTGTTTCCTCTGCTGCCTGTTGTGATAGACAACTCCTGAGGTTCACCATCCTCTTCTTCAGCAACTATAAATTGCATTGGGCGAGTAGATGAATAGCAGAATCTACTGTGGGAGGAGCTGTTGGGAATGAGACTCAAATAAAAATAGCTTGATTAGAATAAGTGTAAATACAGGTTCCCCAGATGTCTTGAGATCTCTTAAAACATTGACCCCTCATTCGGCATCCATCCTCACAGTGAGTCCCTCCTGCCCCCTCAACATTTTGGATGTCTCATTGAGATCACCTTTCATCTTTTGAAACTTTGATGAAAAGAGTCTGGCAGGGCTACTGCCTTACAGCTCCAACGACCAGGGTTCATTCCTGGCCTCCAGTGCCAACTGTATAGAGTTTTGCCATTCTCCTTGTGCGTGTGTGGGTTTCCTCCAGGTGCTCTGGTTTCCTTCTGTTCCCCACCCCCCAAAACAAAACACATGTGCTGATTGGCCAGTGTGTAGAATCTGGGGTGGGAGGAATTGTGGGAATGTGGGGAGAATAAACACTGTTTGGGTTTGGATTAATGTTACAATAAATGCTTATCGATTAGGCAGGCTTGTTGATCTAAAAGGCCTTCTTCCATGCTATATCTCTCTATAAATTTTTCAATGACAGCAATTGGCTAAAGTTATCCTCAAAAACATTCATACCACCCTAAGAAATAAGGAAAGGGAAGATAAAAGTCTGAAAGTAAATTAGCACAAAATATAAAAACAGATAGCAAAAGTTTTTATAAATATATAAAGCAGAAGAGGGTAGTTAAAGTCAACAAAGGTCCCTTGGAAGACAAGAAGGGGAACTTGATATTGGGTGATAAGGAAATGGCTGAGGCATTGAACGGCTATTTTGTGTCTGTCTTCACGGTGGAGAACACATCTAATATGCCAAAGAAGGATGTTATGGACGAACTGGGAAGTGAGGACCTTGATAAAATCACTGTCACTAAAGAGATATTGATGAGCAATCTAGAGGGCCTGAAGATAGACAAGTCCCCTGGTCCTGATAGGATGCATCCCAGGATGCTGAAGGAATTGGTGGAGGGTATAGTAGACGTGTTGGTAATCATTTATCAAAACTCTCTAGACTCTGGGCAGGTCCTGGTGACTGGAAGACAGCAAATGTCACGCCACATTTTAAAAAAGGATGTAGGCAAAAGACGGGCAACTATAGGCCAGTTGGCTTAACGTCTGTAGTCGGGAAAATACTTGAAGCTGTTATTAAGGAAGAAATAGTGAAACATTTAGAAAGGAGTGGTTCCATTAGACAGAAAGCATGGATTCAGAAAGGGCAGGTCCTGTTTGACAGATAGGAGCAGGAGTAGGAGTAATCAAATGAGAGTGGTATAGCACATCTCCTTCTACCTTAGCCCATGAACTTATCAATCACCCCTGCTGTGGACCACTTCTACAAGAAGAGATTGGTTTGCTCCACGACCACTAGACTAAGTGTGTACATGTTGAGAAATAAATGTGCTGGGTTTTCTAAAATGGACTCCTTCTACCTTAGGCCACAAGCTTATCAATCACCCCTTGTATAAATGGGTGTTTCTCCAGTTGGCAGTCAGTGGTGAGTGAGGTGCCACAGGGGTCGGTGCTGGGCCCGCAGCTGTTTACCATTTACATTGATGATTTGGAAGAGGGAACTGAGTAACGTAGTAAAATTTGCTGATGACACTAAACTGAGTGGAAAAGCAAATTGTACAGAAGATGTGGAGGGTCTGCAGAGGGATATAAATAGGTTAAGTGAATGAGCCAAGGTCTGGCAGATGGAATACAATGTTGGTAAATGTGAGATCATTTACTTTGGAAGTAATAATAGAAGAGCAGGTTATTATTTAAATGGTGAAAGATTGCAGCATGCTGTTATGCAGAGGGACTTGGGAGTGCTTGTTCATGAATTGCAAAAAGCTGGCTTGGAGGTACAGCAGGTTATTAAGAAGGGGAACGGAATGTTGGCCTTCATTGCTAGAGGGATTGAATTCAAGAGCAGGGAGGACATGCTGCAACTATACAGGGTACTGGTGAGGCCGCACCTGGAGTACTGTGTGCAGTTCTGGTCCCCATACTTGAGGAAGGATATGCAAACAACAGGAATTCTGCAGATGCTGGAAATTCAAGCAACACACATAAAAGTTGCTGGTGAACACAGCAGGCCAGGCAGCATCTCTAGGAAGAGGTACAGTCGACGTTTCAGGCCGAGCCCCTTCGTCAGGACTAACTGAAGGAAGAGTTAGTAAGAGATTTGAAAGTGGGAGGGGGAGGGGGAGATCCAAAATGATAAGAGAAGACAGGAGGGGGAGGGATGGAGCCAAGAGCTGGACAGGTGATTGGCAAAGGGGATACAAGAGGATCATGGGACAGGAGGTCTGGGGAGAAAGACAGGGGGGGTGTGACCCAGAGGATGGGCAAGGGGTATAGTCAGAGGGACAGAGGGAGAAAAAGGAGAGTGAGAGAAAGAATGTGTGTATAAAAATAAATAACAGATGGGGTACAAGGGGGAGGTGGGGCATTAGCGGAAGTTAGAGAAGTCGATGTTCATGCCATCAAGTTGGAGGCTACCCAGACGGAATATAAGGTGTTGTTCCTCCAACCTGAGAGTGGCTTCATCTTTACAGTAGAGGAGGCCGTGGATAGACATGTCAGAATGGGAATGGGATGTGGAATTAAAATGTGTGGCCACTGGGAGATCCTGCTTTCTCTGGCGGTTCTGTCATTCGCATTCATATTCGCAGTTTGAGTATATTTGAAATGTCACCGAACACATCCACAAATGTCTACAGAGGTATTGTGGACAGCATTTTAACTGAATACATCACTGTTTAGTATGGGACAGGGGTGGGGTTCCACTGCACCGGTTCAAAATAAGTTGTAGAGAGTTGTAAATTTAGTCAGCTCCATCATGGACACTATCCTCTGTAGTATCCAGGGCATCTTCAAGGAGTGATGCCTCGACAGGTGGCATCGATCATTAAGGACTCCTGTCACCAGGTCAAGCCCTGTATCATTGTTACCATCAGGAAAGAGGTACAGATGCCTGAAGGCACAAACACAATGATTCGGGAACAGCTTTTTCCCCTCGGCCATCCAATTTCAGATTGAACTCATGAATCTTACCTCTGGTTTATTTTTGCACTACTTATTTAATTTAACTACTTTATATATATATATATACTTAACTGTAATTCACATTTTTCCTCTATTTTTATGTGTTGCATTGTATTACTGCTGTAACGACAACAAATTTCACAACTTATGCCAATGATATTAAACCTGATTCTGATGGAAAAAGATGGTGGTTAGTTTACACAGCACTGGCAATATTCCTGGCTATTTTCCGCCAGCTTTGACCTTAATAGACATTTACTGTGCCAATTATATTTGCTTCAGGTGTTCACACTCAATTTCTGGGGATTTTCAAGATTGAGTACTGCTACTGGTATACACTGGCAAATTAATACTGCACAATTCCCAATCCTCTCTTTTTATGAAGCATATTTATCAATATGATACATGGTGGTATACCCAGATGGTCAGGGGCAGCTTAACAGTGAGCACTTTCAGACCCTTGTATCATGCTCAATTTAAAAGTTGGCGGAGTAATAATATAGAAATGTACATGACATTTTGACCTTTACTTACTCAAATGGTGAGGTTTGAAAGTCATCGCTACTAGGCTATAGCCAACCATCTGTTTTGCTGCCGGAATGATAAATAACTTCCACTTTAAAAAACTCAAGTAACATCTTGTGTCAAGTTTTGCAATAGAAAGTAAGACATTGCTTGTCTTTTTTTTCCAAAAGTACAACCTTTAAACTAAAGAATATATTGCTGGTGGGATGCGGGGATAATCACAATGGATTCAGTAGAATCCAGACTGACCATTGTTAATTAGGTGCTTTAGGGATGTCACATGCACAAGCATGTAAGACCTGACAGATTTAAATTTCCATGCACATGCCTAGTGATACAGGTTTTCAGGGTTAGGGTTCCTCAGTGAATTCTGCTTATTTCATATTCATTTATGGTTTTATTTCCCATCCACTGTTGACTTTTAGCTTTAACCTTGCATCTGCAGAAGTTTTATTTCAGAGGCCAATTTTATGCATCTGGCTTCCATAGCATTTTCATGTGCAGTCTCATTGATTCCAAAAGGCCACATCCAGACCCATTAGGAAATGTTTTCTGAAAAATGAATTACCCATAAGAACAGAAGGTTCTGCACAGAACTCTGACTAATATTTATTTTGCAACCAAATGTGGCCAAAAATAGATAATCTGGTCACTTTCACTTGGGGCCTTGGCTGTTGTAATTCCCACACGACAATATTGAGCAGATGACACTAAACCCGGAGGCATAATGGTGAATTTCAAAGAAGTCTGGGCAAGCTGGCAGAATGGAACTCATGACATTTAACATTGATGAAATGAGAAAGGAAGAATGGAAGAGGCAAGAGTCAATATTCTAAAATGGGTCCAAGAAAGAGATATCTGGAGATATTTCTATGTAGCTCATGTACAGTGCAAGGTTGAGAATGATTTGAAAATCATTGGGGATCCTGAGATTCATAAGTAGAGGGAACAAATATGAAAAGCAAGGAAATGATGATAAATGTGCGCCAAACGCTGATTCATCTGGAAATGTATTTCTTGAATCTCTTCCATCTCTGCGAGTCTCATTGAATGAATGTTAGAAAGGGTCCACTTGAGATTTATCAGAAGGATTTCAGAGAAGTGGGATTTTAGTTTTGAGGTTTCATAAAGCAGTACTTATGATGCTGCCAGTATTTTGGCATCAGGTAGACGGGGGTAACAGAATGAATTAAGTGATGGTCAGTCCCAACATATGCAGATGGTACTGACACTCTTGCAGTCCCTTTTTGAAAGCATGACACAAAATAACAGTTGGCAGTGAGGTATTGCCATGAGGTCATGTACTTGTTTTGCTTTTGAAACAAGTGTGCTGTTTATGAATAAACCTCACTTACTCACTAGAACAAGTTAGAGAGGCCAATTAACCCACCGACCAGCAGGACTTTGGGATGTAAGAAGAAACCAGAGCAAGCTGAGGAAACCAATGTGGTCATGAAAATTCTACACAGACTGCAAAGGAGGTAGGTGTTGAACTCTGGTCACTAGCACTGTGAGACCTCTGCGCCACCCCAATGGAAGAGTATCTTCCTGTCCCAACTGTGAATATCAACATTAGCTTCTTTTAAAAATGTATAATCTGATCGCTACCATTGCCTATTCTGGATATGGCAAAACTGAACTGTCAAAATGCAATCCACTGCATGCATTAAATTTTCAATCTGTTTTGAGTTCTTTTGCCTAGTTTTCTCTCTAAAATGGATGCCTACTGCCTTTATCCTATAAGTACTTACAACACAGATCAGAATAGAAAATTGTTTCTACAAACTTAAAGAAAGGTTTCCATTTATATTTAGTCTCAATAAAGGACAAAACTATGATTTACCGCAAAAAAATTGCATTTGGAACAAAACTGGTCCTATTTTGATACTCCTGTAAGAATACTTAGGGAATGTTGAATTTAATGCTAAAGAAATAAGATCATTTGGCATACTGGTACTATTTAGATGACACTGAGCAATCAATTAAATAGCTGCAGAGCAGATTGTCCCACAGACAAGGGACTTACTGAAATCAGTTTGATGAATGGAAGCATTTAATAAATATTTCATCCAGGAATGACTTGTGTCAGTGCAATTGTTCAATCACAACATGATAATATAGAATGGAAAAAGGGCTGGTTTTGCACTTGCAAATTTGCATTAAGTGTCATCAGAAGGAAATAAAATCCTACAGTAAAATTCTCAATTTTATTCAATTCGATAAAGTCAGCATCTACAGTAAAGCAATTAAAGTATAGAAACAAATCTTTGGCAGAAAAATGGCTGGAATAAGTGTCTGTTTCATACCGAAGCTATAGAGTGGTTGGTGCATAAAGTATGCCAATATGCCTTGCTCCTCCAGGAGGGGTATGATTTTGAAGTATCATATTACAATGAAAGAAAGCAATCCTTACTCTCTTGGAACAAGTGAAAATGGCTCTTTCATAGTACAGGTCGACCTTCACTAATCCAGCACCATTGGGACCTGAGAAGTGCCGGATTAGTGAAAATGCTGAATTACAGAAGGATCACATAAAACATAATCAGTGCCAGATTATCGAAGTAACCAGACTACAGGTAGTCGGATTAGTGAAGGTCGACCTGTACAATAATCATGCCACTCACCATCATAGAACATTACAGTACAGTACAGAACCTTCTGTCTACAACCTTTTAACCTACTCTAATATCAATCTAACCTTTCCCTCCAACATAGCTCTGCATTTTTCTCTCATCTATAGGCCCATCTAAGAGTTTTTTAAATGCCCCTAATATATCTGTTTGTACCATGACCCCTGGTAAAGCATTCCATGCACCCACCACTCTGTGTAAAAAAAATTTTCTTCTGACATCGCCCTACACTTTCCTCACATCACCTTAAGTCTATGGCCCCTTGCATTTGTGTCATGATCCAGTCCATGAAGTCTGTATTCCGGTTCACGGTCTGGTCCATCGACCGTTGCTCCAGGTTTACCTGTCTACCCTGTTTCTGTTCCTGTTAAGCACTAATTAAGGCAGCTGATGCCTGTTGGAGCTGGCTGCATAAATACATCCAGAGACCAGGGCGTGGCTGCTGGATTGTTCTTGTCCTTACTCCTTGTATCCCTTTCCTCTGCCTTCTGTTTCCTCGTCTGAAGCCCTGCTTTGTCTTGCCGGTAACGCTTGCCTCACCTGAAGTTCTCGTCTCGCCTTCCTTTGCCAGCAGCCTTGCCTTGTCTTGCCGGTAACTCTCGCCTTACCTGAAGTTCTCATCTCGCCTTGCATTGCCTGAAGCCTTGCCTAGTCTTGCTGGTAACTCTCGCCTCCTCTCTCCTGCAGTCTTGTCCTGGAGCCATCCTGCACCTAGCTCCCTTCCTGTCCCTTGCCTCCGCCCAGGTAAGCCAGGCCATCTTGCCATTACCTGCAGTTGGTTCTGTCCCTTCCTGACCTTTGTCTCTGTCGGGTAAGCCAGGCCGTCTTGCCGTTACCTGCGGTTGGTTCTGTCCCTTCCTGTTCCATGCCTCCGTCGGGTGGTGATCCTCACCCTGCCCAGGAGTACCACGCTCTGTCCAGCCTCCAGCCTGAAGACTCCAGCCTCCTGCTTAGCCCCAATCCTGAAGACTCCAGCCTGCTGCCTCCTGCCAAGCCTTGCCTCAAGTCTCTAGCCTCTATCCTCAAGCCTGAAGACTCCAGCCTCCTGCCTCCTGCCAAGCCTTGCCTCAAGTCTCAAGTCTCCAGCCTCCTGCCAAGCCTTGCCTGAAGTCTCAAGTCTGCAGCCTTCTGCCAAGCCTCGCCTCATCTCGTCTCCAGCCTCCTGCCAAGCCTCGCCTCTAGTCTCAAGAATCCAGCCTCCTGCCAAGCCTTGCCTCTAGTCACAAGTCTCCTGCCTCCTGCCAAGCCTCCCTCTAGTCTCAAGTCTCCAGCCTACTGCCAAGCCTCGCCTCTAGTCTCAAGTCTCCAGCCTCCTGCCAAGCCTCGCCTCGTCTCTAGCCTCTAGCCTCTAGCCTGAAGACTCCAGCCTCCAGCCTAGCCTCAAGCCTGAAGACTCCATCCTCCACCCTAGCCTCAAGCCTGAAGGCTCCAGCCTCCAGCCTAGCCTCAAGCCTGAAGGCTCCAGCCTCCAGCCTAGCCTCAAGCCTGAAGGGTCCAGCCTCCTGCCTAGCCTCAAGCCTGAAGGCGCCAGCCTCCAGCCTAGCCTCAAGCCTGAAGGCTCCAGCCTCCAGCCTAGCCTCAAGCCTGAAGGGTCCAGCCTCCAGTCTAGCCTCAAGCCTGAAGGCGCCAGCCTCCAGCCTAGCCTCAAGCCTGAAGGCTCCAGCCTCCAGCCTAGCCTCAAGCCTTAAGACTCCAGCCTCCTGCCTAGCCTCGCCTCTAGTCTCTAACCTTAAGCCTGAAGACTCCAGCCTCATCTTGCCTGCTAGCCTAGCCTCGTCCTTGCCTCGTTCTGGGGTCCGAGCCAGAAGCAAGACCCAGATACTGGGTCCTTGTCCAGTCTCTGGCTTAGAGTCCAAGCCCAGGCTCCTAGCTCTCTTGTCCAGTCCTGTTCCAGGTTCCTGGTTTTCCTGTCCATGTCCTTGCCATCGCCCTGTATACTAGTCCTGTCCCTAATCCTTCAGTGTCTGTGTCTTGCACTTGGGTCCGTTCCCAGCCACTCCCTTTATGACAATTTGCCATTTCTATCCAGGGAGAATGGTCACAAATGTAACCTACTAAAAATGTATTGCTTACTTTCTCTTGCTGCATGGCTTCATGGAATCAAAGGCTGAGTCAAATATCAGAATAGATTGGGAAACACTCTGGCATTCTTAAGTGTCACTGACCATGAACGACGTGTTCCTGTTCAGTGAGAAAGATCTAAGTGGTGAGAAGATATCTCTAAAAAACTCACTGGCTAATAAGAGTTTGCATTGTACAGATAACATATATACAATGATTTGATCACTGCCACGCAAAAAATGGAATGTGCCTTTGGTGCAGCCAAGTGTAAGACCTTTAATGTCAAAAGAAATAATAAAACCAAGAATGTGTGCAATCAAACAGGGTTCAAGAGGTTGAAAGTACTCTATTCACAAAAAGTCATCTAAAGGTCTTTTCAAAAGTTATCCAAGTTACTATTAAAAGTATTTTTATCTTCAGAAATGCCACTATCTTTTAACCTGTGGCTATAATTGAAAGAAATTCATGTGTTCTTCATTTCTGAATGTCAAGAAATTTGAATTAATTGGTGGAAGAGTTAGAGAAGAGTAAGGAAACCAAAGAGTAGCAGATATTTGCAATAGGTGAGGGAAGCGGAAACTACCCTCATATTTAAATGAAAATGCACGACAGACCAAATGTTAGCAAGTTCAAATCAAAGTCGCAGTTTATTGCCATTGCACAGGTGCAGTGAAAAACTTGTTTACAGCAGTACCACCATATAGCAGTATTTGCAAGATAAAATATAAATTGAACACAATTTTTACAAGATAGTACACAGTTAAAAGAAAAAAAAGTAAGTTTATTTTAGTGCAAAGGATAAAAGTGATCACAGAGTTGCTAAACTATAGTGATTAGGGTTGTATTGGTTGGCTAAAGATCTGAATGGTTGAAGGGAAGTAGCTATTCTTGAACCTTGTGGTGTGGGACTTCGGGCTTCTGTATCTTCTGTCCAATGGTAATTGCAAGAAGATGACATGGTCTGGATAGTGGGATCTTTAATGATGGATGTTCCATTCTTGAATAATGCAAGTAGCGATGTTTTGGTTAAAATAAACACGTTACTGTAACACCTGTGTAGTGCTTGTCTTATCTAATGTGACTAGTTGCTGCACTCTTTATGAAAAAATCAAATTACATAGTACTACAGTGGGTGCAAATGGGCCATCAGAAGCTCTAGGAATCGGAAAGAGGCAATGAATGGAAAACATACACTCTAGAGGTAAGATTTGTTTATAAAAATAGCAAAATATGCAAAATATTTACATGAATAAGAGCAATTCAAAATTGCAACATTTCTGTTTTAAGTTCTAAATCTCAAAGTTTCAAAGGTTCAATTTAATGTCAGAGAAATGTATATAATATACATTGTGAAATGCTTTCTCTTTGCAAACATCCATGAAAACAGAGAAGTGTCCCAAAGAATGAACAACAGTTAAACGTGGGAACCCCTAAGTACCCCCCCAGCTCCCCACTCCCGTGGGAGCAAGCAACAATCCCCCCTCACCCCACCGGCAAAAAAAAAGCAAGCATTGTACTCAAGCGTGAACAAAGCAATAGCAAAGACACAGACTTGCAGTTACCCCAAAGACTTCACGTCTCACACCGGCATTCCACATGCCACAGGTTCTCTCTTTCCCTAATAAGGGAGTGGGAGGTGTCTCCATTTTCCCAGCAAGCGGGGAGACATAACAAACAACTCACTGGTTTACGATGTTATAAGTCCGTTATGTCGCTTATTTCAAGCTCTGTGCCTGAAGATCGCAAAGATCGCAGGTCTTCAGGCACACAGCAGAAGATTTTCCAGCTCCCCCGATGACACACAGGCCTCCTGCTGTGAGGTCCAACTCCAGAGCCCCGAGATCTTAGGTTTCCAAATACGAGCCGTACTCTCTGGCTGAACCGTTGGCGTGCCGAATAACGGCCAGTCTTGAAACCCCGAGAACGTGTCCTATTCCCTCAAAGAACCAAAGTCATTGTGCAACTCCAGGTCGGGGTCTTCAAAAGAACCCTGAAAAGGAATAATAGAAACATAGAAACATAGAAAATAGGTGCAGGAGTAGGCCATTCGGCCCTTCGAGCCTGCACCGCCATTCAGTATGATCATGGCTGATCATCCAACTCAGAACCCTGCACCAGCCTTCCCTCCATACCCCCTGATCCCTTTAGCCACAAGGGCCATATCTAACTCCCTCTTAAATATAGCCAATGAACTGGCCTCAACTGTTTCCTGTGGCAGAGAATTCCACAGATTCACCACTCTCTGTGTGAAGAAGTTTTTCCTAATCTCGGTCCTAAAAGGCTTCCCCTTTATCCTCAAACTGTGACCCCTTGTTCTGGACTTCCCCAACATCGGGAACAATCTTCCTGCATCTAGCCTGTCCAATCCCTTTAGGATTTTATACGTTTCAATCAGATCCCCCCTCAATCTTCTAAATTCCAACGAGTATAAGCCTAGTTCATCCAGTCTTTCATCATATGAAAGTCCTGCCATCCCAGGAATCAATCTGGTGAACCTTCTTTGTACTCCCTCTATGGCAAGGATGTCTTTCCTCAGATTAGGGGACCAAAACTGCACACAGTACTCCAGGTGTGGTCTCACCAAGGCCTTGTACAACTGCAGTAGTACCTCCCTGCTCCTGTACTCGAATCCTCTTGCTATAAATGCCAGCATACCATTCGCCTTTTTCACCGCCTGCTGTACCTGCATGCCCACTTTCAATGACTGGTGTACAATGACACCCAGGTCTCGTTGCACCTCCCCTTTTCCTAATAACATTATTAAAGATATAAATTAAGCTGTTTCCGAAGATGAAAGCAAAGGAGTCGCCATGTTAACTCCACCTTCGCCTCCGTTATCAAATGAAAGCTTTTTAGTTAGAATCAGTGAAACTCATTAGAATAACCTTTACTACTCCAATTTTACTAACTAATTAGATCTAGCGTTATTCCTATTTAAAGGTTTACTGACTAATATTTGCCTTTTTTATTTATCGCTATTTAGTTAGGAAACTGATTGAATTCCTATTTTTAAATATTATGGTTAACTTCAGTTTCATTACAGGTCAGTATGTATACAAATTCAAATTCAAACCCAAAAAAGTATATACGCATCTTGACTCCTTTCACAACGAAATCTCCACCATCACAACTTTTAAACAAAGTAAATCTCATTCAGTCACTTATCATGGTTCTTGCAAAATAATCAATTCTCCCAGAAAATCAAATTCAGATCCTTCAATATGGAAATTAATGTATATATCCAATGATATTATATCCTCTACTTCTTGAAACTTTTCGTTCCCACCCTGGTTCTTCACCTTGGGTGGCTGGCCATCCTGTTTCTTGGTTCATTGGATGAAATAGTGAGTCATTCACAGAAAGTCACTTCACAATACTTACACAAGAAAAAAACATGACCTGTATACAACACACATCAAAGTTGCTGGTGAACGCAGCAGGCCAGGCAGCATCTGTAGAAAGAGGTGCAGTCTACGTTTCAGGCCGAGACCCTTCGTCAGGACTAACTGAAGGAAGAGTGAGTAAGGGATTTGAAAGTTGGAGGGGGAGGGGGAGATCCAAAATGATAAGAGAAGACAGGAGGGGGAGGGATAGAGCCAAGAGCTGGACAGGTGATAGGCAAAAGGGGATACGAGAGGACCTGTATACAGCAGGATTACAATCTGTAAGTTCGTATACACATTCCATTTTCTATTTCAAAGCAATTCAATATCACATTGTCATTTCCAAATATTTCTCAGATACAACACCACTGAACATATTTAGCACACAAATTATCCAGTCAGAACAGTAGAAGTGTTTTAACTCACCAAATCCCTAGATATGATTTAACAGAACTAATTCCCAGTTACACGATAGACATATTGGGCACTACTCTCTGCTGATATTTTCTCACTACGACTGGTGATCATTATAACCGTAGTTTCAGTAACTATTTTATTGGTATCGTTTTTCCTCCAGGGGTTTCACCCTGAGAATTTCCAGTAAGTAGGGTAGAGTTATTAACTACTAACTCCACTTTTAACAGTTTATATCTTTAGTTAGTTTCTGTAGTGGGTAGTGGCTCCATATATCACTACTACAGGGCGTGATGACCCTGCCTTACACAATTCCCGGGTTCAGTTGGCTCCGGCTGACAGCACCTGGTATGGGCCCCTATCCATGGTTACGGATCCCACTGCCTTATGGGTATCTTCGGGAAGAGAGAAGGCTAAGGAGTAAACCCTACACAAATCCGGAGTGGAGCCTCGAAGGCGGTTGGCTGACGTATCACATCACCTCCCGGCAGTTCCTGCAGCCAAGCTGATGCTAAATGTACTGCTTCGCATTCCTTTGGACCACATCCACGAGGCCAAGAGGGGGACCTTGATGTCTGGGCAGCCCAGGATCTCGCATCCATTGTCTACTTAGACAGACGGAGCCATGATGATGAGTTTCTGTAGTTTGCTGCGTTTCTGTCGCCTGTCCACGCCTTGTCAGCCATGCCTCATTCTTGCACTGCTACTTTTTCCAAGTTCCCTTTTAAGAAAAAAAATCAGTAAACCTTGTTTTCATCCCTTCACAGGTGGAGATTTCTGACTTTACAACTTTGGGTTTAATTGACCTGAGTCACTATTTTGTACCATAAATATTTCCAATTCTATAGTTTTCTTGTCCTTGCAATATGAACTTGTCATTAAAGAGTGGAAAGTAAGTCTTTCAGAAAGACCCTGTCTAATTCGGCTGATTCTAAACGTGGATGTGGACAGGACATTTTGTGCAAGGGGCTGTCACCCACCTATATTATTTTTTCAAGAAAGTTTTCTAAAGCTTACTACAGGTGGAGAATTGTTTGTTTTCCTCAGTTAAATAACTATGACAATAATGCCTGGGTAGGGTGAGAGAGAGAGGAGAGAGAGAGATCTAACAATTATTTCCCAAGAGCTCACCATTCACATTGATTATCATGTTCCATTGTATTCCATCATTTTTTCTGATATGTTGAATTCTCACACACAAACAGGCAGTTTCTTAACAGACTGAAGGACTTTCTGGAACCATTTCCCTAAATGTTGTTGAATTAAATTGAATTGAATTGAATTGAATTTATTTCTTACATCCTTCACATACATGAAGAGTAAAAATCTTTATGCTACATCTCCATCTGAATGAGCAATGCGCAAGTTATAGTAATTTGTAATAAATAGTATATACAGTAAGATATACAACAGACAGTCAATATAGCTTAGAAATACAATTGTACCAGCATGAATGATCAGCCTGATGGCCCGGTCGAAGAAGCTGTCCTGGAGCCTGTTGGTCCTACCTTTAGTGCTGTGGTACTGTTTCCTGGATGGTAGCAACTGGAACAGTTTGAAGTTGGGGTGACCCGGGTCCCCAGTAATCATACGGGCCCTTTTTATGCAGCTGTCGCTGTAAATGTCCTGAATGTTCTGCTGCATGTACACAGAGCAAAGTAAGTCAGACGCGACAATCAATATGTTTCCAATCCAATATTACAAACTCTACACATATTACAAATGGAAAAGATTAATTAGGTTTTGTTTTTCATGAGAATAGTTCAGGGAAATGTGGATTTCAGTTAGAAAGCAGTATTTTTTTAGTTCCTAGAAAGACGAACTCCACAAATGAAGTTGACCAAATAAATATAGAAGAAATAATTGAATTATGTATGAGCTAATTAAGTGGAAGATCTAAAACTGGCTAAATAGTCATTGCAGTTCCCTGGGACTGTCAATTCCAGCAAAGAAATAGTACTGTGATTTTTAACTTAAACATTGTTTATTAAATTCCCTCCCGAGGGATTTGAGTTCAGTATTTATGCTGAGAGGCGAAACAACTACAAATGCTAGAAATCTGAAATAAAACAGGAAATTATGAACTCTGAGAATGGTTAACTACAAGGTAACCTTGTCAACCCATCTTCTCATTCCGTGGATGTTCCCTAAACAGCTAAGAACTGTAAGGATTCTTTGATTTTATTTTGGAAGGGCATTTCACCTGGAAAGGCCGTTGCACTGCGATGCTACATTATGTTTGTAACGTTTAGCCAAAACTCCAAATGCCCTTCTGTTATTTCAAAAAAAGGGCAAGGTTATTGTCCCAACAAATGCTTAGCCCTCAACTAAGGTTCTTGTATCTGTAGTCAGGGCTTGTCAGTGCAAATTGGTTCATAATCTTCCTATATTACACACTTCAAAAATACTTGTGTAATGCCCAGGTTCATATTTTATACTGTTATGCTGCATGTCTTTCATTTTCTGCTGTTCTGAGCAAGCTGCTTGTTTTCAGCTTACGTTTGGGTTATTGTTGAAGATAAGAGATGAGGAGAAATGTGTGCCATCCAGTTGGGATGGTCAAGTTAAGGGGAGGTTTCTCTTGAGAGGCAGGGGGATACTTGAGGCTTTTGTTTGTGAGGAGATGAAGAGAGAAGACACTGGGGAGAACCGGTCGTGGTATACGATCCGGTGGAAGACTCGTTTGTTCAAGATGGATTGCGAGCAACGTTCAGAAGGTGGTGTGTGTTTTCACGTTGACCGAGGGCCCAGCGCGTGAGTGACAGAAAAGTTCAAGATGAGCTCCATCTTGTGCACATTTGACTGTTTAATTAGAATGGGTCCTTTTCTTTTTGTTATTCTTTACTAACCCTTCAGTTAAGATACATAAATATAATTCCTTAGTCATATGCAGTGAACTGCCTGTTATTTCGAGGCATTAATTTGTAACAGGGTAGCAAATGACACAGCATCCACACAAACCAGAGTTTGAGGTGGGATCAAGCATGTCTCAATCTCACGAGTTTGGCGGGACTTACGCAGCCAAGGAAGCCAGGGTCTTTCGCATGTTATTGCTATGGCTTATTGGTGTCACAGGTACCCAAATGCAATGGAAAGCTTTTTTTTTGTGTGTTTCATCCAGGCAGCTGTAAGTACATCGAGGTAGTAAAGGAAAAGAATGCACAATAATTGTGTTTCTGCTACAGACAAATTGGTGTGCTGATAAACAAATAAGGTTAAGGGGCTACAAAAAGGTAGATTCAGAGTCTGAGAGTTCATCATAGTCATACGAGAGATCCATTCAAGAGGGTGATTAGAGTGAAGCTGTCCTTGAGTTTGCTAATATGTGCTTTCAAGTTTTCGTATCTTCTACCTGACGGGAAAGGGGGGGTGGGGGGGGGGAGAGAGAGAGAGAGAGAGAGAGAGAGAGAGAGAGAGAGAGAGAGAGAGAGAGAGAGAGAATAAGAGCTGTGTGGGAGTGCTCCTTGATTATGTTGCCTGCTTAATTCAGTCTAAAGGATATTGAGACATGTGGAATCCAGAAAAGTACTATAAGAATGAAAGTTTTATTTTCTAATAATTGAGGGATCTTGCAAAATGCAAACAAATATCTAAAGCAGCAAGCACACTCTACAAACTCCTCTGTTTGTCTGATGGAGATTATTATTTATATCTTTTGAGCAATGAGGTGAATAGACGAGCCTTTCCGTAGCAGCACAACAATGATTAATGCTGAAGTCCCATAAAACATTTACACAAAGCTGTGTGCCTATTGCAAAGGCACCATAATTCACTTTTGCCTAACTACAGTCACTTTTGAAATGCAAAGTTTCTCCTGAGGTTCTGCAGCGACCTGGCATATATGCCACATCACAGGGCTAAACAATATATGACCTGCTATATATTAGATTGCATTTTATCCTTCTACATTGTAGCCTGGGGATTGTGTTGAAGGCAGAACATTGCTCCATCAACTGCCCTATTACTTAATTATGCCAGTGAGCACTTGTTAAATTTTTTTTTTATCAATGAGAATAACCAAGAAGACAAACTGCAACTGTTATATTAAATTTTAATGCACAGGTAGATGCTCATTATAAACTGAGTTACATGGACACTGATGTATGTGGAGCAGTGTTCAAACAGTGAGTTTCACCCTTGAAATGAAGTAGTAGCACAGTCTGCTGAAATATCAAGGGGCCTTGAGTTCCTGCACAACATAGTCAGGAGGAACACATGCCAAAACCTGGAAACTTAGAGGCAAATAGTTTCTGGAACTTCAACCCTTGTGGCTTCTAATATTTCAGAACCAGCTATTAACAAAGATAAGTAGTGTCTGTGAAAAATACAGTGCTGATAAAAAATATTCACCTCTCTTGGAAGTTTTCATCTTTTATTGTTTTACGACATTGAATCACAGTGGATTTAAATTGGCATTTATTGACATGTATCAACAAAAAAAAATTTGTGTCAAAGTGAAAACCGACCTCTACAAAGTGATCTAAATTAATTACAAATACAAAACACTAGATAATTGATTGCATAAATATTCACTTCCGTTTCCCTTTGATATAACACACCAAATCATCACTGGTGCAGCCAATTATCTTTAGAAATCACATAATTAGTTAAATGGAGATCACCATGTGCAGCCAAGGTGTTTCAAATGACCGTATTAAAAATACACGTTTATCTGGAAGGTCCAACTGCTGGTGAGTCAGTATCCTGGAAAAAACTACACCACGAAGACAAAAGAACGCTCCAAGCAACTCTGCGAAAAGGTTATTGGAAAGCATGTCAGGAGATGGATACAAAAAATTTCCGAGTCACTGAATATCCCTTGGAGTTAAGACAATCATTAAGAAATTGAAAGAATATGAGACAGTTGTAAACCTGCCTAGAGCAGGCCGCCCTCAAAAAACTGAGTGACCACGTAAGAAGGGGACTAGTGAGGGAAGCCCCCAAGAGATCTATGGGAACTCTAGAGGAGTTACAAGCTTCACTGGCTGAAGTGGGAGAGACTGCGCATATAACAACTGTTGCCTAGTGCTTCACCAGTCGCAGCCTTATGAGAGAGTGGCAAAGAGAAACCCACTGTTGAAAAAAACTTGTATGAAATCTCGGCTAGAGTTTGCCAGAAAGCATGTAGAAGACTCTCAAGTCAGCTGGAAGAAGGTTCTGTGTCTGATAAAACCAAAATTGAACTTTTTGGCCATCAAAGTAAATGCTATATTTGGCATAAGTCAGACACTGCACATCATCAAAAACACACCATCCTATCGGGAAGTATGGTAGTGGCTGCATCATGTTGTGGGGGTGCTTCACTGCTGCAGGCTCTGGAAGGCTTGTGAAGGTGGAGGATTAAATTAATGCAGCAAAGAACAGGAAAATTCTAGAGGAAAACCTGATGTAGACTGCAAGAGAACTGCGACTTGGGAGAAGACGTGTTTTCCATCAAGGCAATAACGACAAGCATAAAGCCAACGCTACACAGAAATGGCTTAAAAATAACAAAGTTAATGCCCTGAAGTAGCCAAGTTAGAGTCAAGTCCTCAATCCAATTGAGAATTTGGGGCTAGACTTGAAAAGGCTGTTCTCTCACAATCTGACAGAGCTTCAGCAGTTTTGTAAAGAAGAATGGGGAAAAATTGCATCAAAGCTGATAGAGATCCATTCACACAGACTCGAGGATATAATTGCTGCCAAAAGTGCACCTACTGATTTAAAGGGCGTGAGTACTAATGCAATCAATTATTTTGTGTTTTATATTTGTAATTACTTTATATCGCTTTATAGAGATCTGTTTTCAGTTTGACAAAAAAGTCTTTTACTGTTGATCAATGTAAAAAGGAAGCCAAGTTAAATCCATTGTGATTCAACGTTGTAAAACAATAAAACATGAAACCTTCTAAGGGGAGGTTGTCACAACCACGGATTCGGCAGCGCAGCAGATAAGGCAACTGTGCTTGTGAATTTGCACGCGTCAGCTAATTATTATTTAATCGTGATAGTATTTAACTCCATACTTGTCATCGTAGTGCTTGTCGAGACTTGGACAGAATACAGTAATGCTTCGCTGCCTGTTTGTTTCGGCCTTCTCTGAGAAATTAGGCTTTTGAGTCAACTGACTCTGAAGACTAACGGTACTCGATTAATGTTTAGATTTTCTTTTCAGCAGTGGTGTAGGCTTCATTTTCCATTTGATGGTTTTAGTTAACAGCCCTGTTTGGCCTAGCATTTATTGTTTTATTTTCCCTTCAACATTGTTCACATTAAAGCATGTGAACTATCGACCCACTTCAGGGTCTCTCACTCCGCACTTGGGCCGTATCCGAACCTGGTAACAGAGGTGAATGCTTTCTGTAGGTACTTTATTCAAGGATTAGAATTTTGGTGCAGAAATAGTTCAAAAACTCCAGGATCAAACTAAGTTTTTTTTAAATCAAAGTACATATATATCACCATATAGAATCTTGAGATTCATTTTCTTGAGGTAAGACAAAGAAATACAATGGAATCAATGAAAAACTACACACAAACAAAGACTGACAAAGAACTGATCAGCAATGGAAGACAAACTGTTTTAATAAATGAATCAAACAATCAATCAATTGATCTACTGAGAACATGAGTTGTAGAGACTTTGAAATTGAGTCCATTTGGTTGTGAAATCAGTTCGGAGTTGAGATGAGTGAACTTATGCACGCTGTTTCTGGAGCCTGATAGTTGAAGTTGTGACGACAAACTAAGTTATCAGAAGATTGATGCTGATGAGAGAGATAAGGGAGACAATGGAGAAACATTCAAAATGCTAATAAGAGAGAAGAGAGAGATTAACGAGAAAGAAACACATTTCAGATATTGACAGACCAATTGCTTTGAGCCTGAACTGTTTGAAGTTTGATGGACAGGTGATACCCCAGCAGGGGGATAAAAAGAACAGTTTCGTTAAGGCACAACACACACCACGAGATCACAAGATAACGAGACCCTGGAAGAGCGGTGTGCCCCCTCAAGTTGGTGAGAGTTGGAGGTCTGGTTTGAGGGAACCGACCATAGACTGACAGGGTAAAAAGGTACGAACGGTGGGAACCCGGTGTGTGTGTCCGCCCTTGCCTGGGTGCCGGGTTCACCGCGGAAGAACGGTCGTATCTGGAATGGAGGGGTCACAGTAGGTGACCACAGAAGACATAAAAGGGTTCGCCCGAAAGTTAACTGCGAAGAACATCAAAGGTCTGTTTGAAACAAAATTTGCATTTTCTCTCTCTCTCTCCAACGGCACAACAGCGATTGCTGCGAACTGTACTAAGCTGAACTGAACTCTGCGTCACTTGAGACTGGATCACTTTACCCCTAGACTGCGATAAAGCTTGGTTGATTCCTATTACCCTAGTTCTGTGTACATGTGTGTTTTATCATTTCTAACCTGTTGCATTTATATCCTTATGATTAGAGTACTGTGTTACTTCTCCAACTATGTGGTCCATTTCTGCTGGTTTGGCAACCCAGTTACGGGGTACATAACAAAGTGTAATCCTGTTCCTGGTGGAATTGGATCTAAGGATCCTGTACCTCTTTCTTGATGGCAGCAGCAAGAAGAGATCCTGGCCTGGATGGCAGGAGTCCTTGATAATGAATGCTGCTTTCTTGTGTCAGTGCTCCCAGTAGATGTGCAGGTTCTATGGTGAGGAGGGAGAGGTTCAAACTTTTAGATGTTTTTATGTATACAGACATAATAACTGGCTTCCAAATATTCCATCAGACTCTTGCTCGACTTGCAAGCATTTTTGCAAGTCACTTTGGTCATTTGAGGTTTGAAATATTTTCATTTAAGGTTTGCATTCCTTTGGTGTGCCTCTATGTTTCAGAAATTAACTTTTACATATACAACAGGAATAAAAATGAAAATGTTCAAAAGGCAAAGGAGAGATTGGATAGGTAGGGCTCATTTAAGAGGCTGTGGTAATGTGAAATTATGAAGGGAATAGACAGTCATTACATTTCTCCCATGGAAAGGATGTCAAAATAAAAATTCAAAAGGGCGTCAAGAACAAAAAAGTATAACGTGAGATGAAAATGTCTTAAAAGGATTCAAGTAGCGAGCTTTTTTTTACACAGGAAGTGGTTGATACCTGGAACATGTTGCCAGAGGGGGCTCTGGAATCAGATACAATTGCTACTTTTAAGAGTCGTTTTGACAGACATTTAAATAGGCAAGGAACAGAGGATATAGTGCAAAAGGGAGCAAATGGGAATAGTGAAAATTGACAACAGGATTGGCATGCGCATGATGGACCAAAGGGACTATTTGCGTGCTGTAGTTCTCTAAGACTCCATATCTCTCTGTGGTGGATCATGTCTGAAAGATTGGATTGGTTCATGGCACAAGTCTGGCTCCAATTTATTCGCAAGTAAAAGGTTCGGGGAAGTGAAAATGCCCACAGCTTTGGCAAGACAGTAGGTCGGGAGATACTGTAGGATTTACAGGGTTCTATTTCAGAAAGACTACAAAAAAACAGCAAATTTGCAGATGCTGGAAATCAAAGTAGTACACACAACATGCTGGAGGAATTCAGCAGGCTGAGCAGCATCTATGGAAAAGAGCCAACATTTCAGGCCGAGATCCTTCATCAGGACTGGAAAAAGGAGATGAGAAGTCAGAGTTAGAAGGTGGGGGGGGAGCGGATAGCATGTGATAGGTAAAACCAGGAGAGAGGGGAAAGAGGTGAAGTAAAGAGCTGGGAAGTCATTTAGTGATAGAGGTAAAAGGCTGGAGAAGGGGGAATCTGATAGGAGTGGACAGAAGGCCATGGAAGAAAGGGAAGGAGGTGTAGCACCAGAGGGAGGTGATGGGCAGATAAGGAGGTAAGGAGAGAGAGAGAGAAATGGAAATGGGAAATGGTGAAGTGGGTGCAATATTACTGAAAGTTTGAGAAATCGATGTTCATGCCATCAGGTTGGAAGCTACTCAGACTGATAAAAAAGGTGTTGCTCCTCCCACCTGAGTGTGGCCCCATTGCAGCTGTAGAGGAGGCCATGGACAGACGTCGGAATGGGTATGGGAATGGGAATTGAAATGGGTGAAATCCCACTTTTGGATGAAGCATATGTGCTCAGTGAAGTGGTCTCCCAATCTACGATGGGTTTCACCGATATACAGGAGACCACACCAGGAGCACCAGATACAGTAGATGACCCCAACAGACTCACAGGTGAAGTGTCGCCTCACCTGGAAGGACTGTTTTGGGCCCTGAATAGTCGTAAGGGAGGGTTTGTGGGGCAGGTGTGGCACTTGTTCCACTTGCAAGGATAAGTACCAAGAGGGAGATCAGCAGAGAGGGAAGACTGTACAAGAGAGTCATGCAGGAAACAATCTTTGCAGAAAACAAAAAGTGGAATGGAGGGAAAGGTATTCTTGGCACTGGGATCCCATTGGAGATAGTGGAAGTTACGGAGAATTATGTGCTGGACACGGAGGCTGGTGCTGTTGTAGCTGAAGAGAAGAGCAACCCTATCCCTGGTGGGGTGCTGGGTGGATGTTTTGAGGGCAGATGTCCATGAGATGCCGGTGAGGGCAGCATTAATGAGGGAGAAAAGAAAGCCCCTTTCTTTGGAGAAGGAGGAATTCTCAGTAGCTCTGGAATGAAAAGTCTCCTCTGAGAGCTGATGCAGTAGAGACAGAGGAATTGAGAGATGGGGATGGCATTTTGACAAGTGACGGGGTAGGAACAGGTAGCTACCTGAGAGGAGAAAGGATGCAACTGGCAGTGACAGGCATGAATGCTCATTTCTATGGGATTACCAAGCAAAGTCACAACTGTTAAGTTTTGTAACTCCAAAACATTAACCTAATTGAAATATGACTATGGAGTCAGGAATAATGTCTTGGTTTCCTTTTTACTTTAAATTACATTGCAGGTATGATATGGTGGCATGATGATGTATGCCATTCATGTACTTTGACATAGAACCCTTAACATACTATTCAAAAGAACGAGAATGCTTAATCAAACAATATGTTTACAATATTACCCAAATATTACTGAAATAACAAATGCACATCACCAATAACAGTACTAGTGTGGGGTGGGAGTTTTGGGATATTTTCTCCTATCTATTTCTGTTTCTTTCAGATCTGGATTGTGCAGAATGGCTGTGCATTTTCAGATTTCTTCCATTCATAACTAATTATTATCTGAAAAGAACTCCTTGTTTATATACCTTGCAAAATCCTGCTGTAATCCTATTAACAACGGCCAGTTGTTGAAGTCTCTGTCCCTTAAATCTCCTTACCAAATTTGTTACCTATTGCTCTCCCATTAAGGCATCCCTTAAGGTGGTCCACATCAATCAAATTATTTGGTCTCCAATCTCAACCTTCTCTCATGAGGTTCAATAATAGACTTTGTCCAGTAGCTCATGTGTGAAGCATTTTAAAGCATTTTACTCTGCTGAGCTTATTGGTTACTTTGGAAGTAGAAGTTGTTGAAACATTATAACAGTTAAACCAGACAACTGCCAGCCTTAAATAAGCCTGAAAATGCTGTAAGTGCTCAGAAGGACAAGGCCTAATATTGAATTCTAAACACAAGAGATTCTGTAGATGCTGGTAAGTCCTGAGCACAACACACAAAACGTTAAAGATTAATGTTAAATGCCAGAGCATTTCAGGCAGAGTCTTTGAAGGGGAATAACCATTCAACGTTTCAGGCTGAAACCCTTCATTATGACTGGAATGGAAGATAAAGCCAGAATTAGAATTGCGGAGGGGAAGGGAGCCAATATTAAATACTCCAAATTCAGGTAACCCGATTTCCATTTGTGAATTAGCCATCAATCTATGTTCAGCAATTTTTCCCCTTTTTCTTTCAAAATGTTGGTCCTTCTGGTTTAAGGTTTTGTTGGTGATGCCCAGTGACTACTTATCAGTAGCAAACAAAATAAAGAAAACTACTAAATGCCTTTCTAATAACACTATATTAATAACTATCTCTTCTGACAATGGAGAGATAAACAGAGACAGAGGTGAGGCATAGTCCAGGTGAGCAGAGATAGAGGTCGGGTCATAGCGGAGTCAAGGCATCCCCGAGAGTGAAGAGACACCTGACATTTGATTAAATTACGCACGGGTCAAATTGGAAAGGTTAGGTACTGGCTGAATTATGGCAGCAGGGTCTAGGCTCCAAAGTGGTTTGAGAATAAGGAACAACCGATGTTTGGACGTTTTAAGCATCAGGCCAGATTGAAAAGGTCAGGGTGTCGGGACAGGCTGGTTCTGCTCTGTTCTGCTCGTTGTTCCACAACGCTTATTCGGCTCGGCTCTGCATTGAACTGAGGCTGTGACCTGCTCCAGCTACAGTGATACCTGGCTTAGAGCCTTTTGTAAAACTTCAGTTCTCAATGCTGTTTTGCTTACTTCTTTGTTTGCACAAATTGCTTTTTTTTCTTTCTGCACATTGGGTGTTTGACGTTCTTTTTCTCATGGGTTCATTTGGATTGTGGCTGCCTGTAAGGAGATGAATCTCAAGGTTGAATAATGTATGCATACTTTGATAATAAATGTACTTTGAACTTTGGATCCACCTAGCATAATCTGGAGGTCATATTTTCCTGCTCTGCATTTTACAACTCCTACATTATTTTGTCTGTACTCTCACTTTCTAATAGCTCTCAATCAGTCATTGAAAGATAACTTCTTATCCCTTTCAGACAGATCTCCTTCCAACCCATGTCAAAATCTTAACAAGCTTCTTTTGTCTTCCTCCCAGTTCTGATAAGGGGTCTTTGACCTGAAATGCTCTCTACTCATAGATGCAACTAGACCTGCTGAGTGGTTCCAGCATCATTTTTATTTTAGATTTCCTGCATCTGCAGTTCTTTTGATTTCCAACTGCCAATATCAAACGCTTGCTATGTTTTTCCCAATGCTATGCAAAATCAGTGAAATTGCCTGTAGTATAGAACTTAAGAATGGAGAATAATGTTTTATTTAGCAGTACTTCAGTGCTTCTTTATGTACATCTGCTTCTTAGACCTTGCCCATACGAAACCAAAACTACTGTGAGTAGAGTATGAGATTCCACTTTGTGCAAAACCTGTGAAGTTCGTACCACTGATATCCCTCAAGAGGGAGGCAGGCATGGAATTACTTTACATAGTAAATGCTGAGTTGTTTCCAGTGCGGTTATAAATATTCTTGTTTGCTTATTCATGAGACTAAAAAAAATTCAAAACACAACCAAAAATGTATTCCCCTCTTCTCCTTGCCCACAAACTCCATCCTTGACCAATTAATTGTCAGCCTAGGTAAAACTGAATAGAGATCGGAAAATGCAGAGTTTCTCAGAACTTTTTCTGCCCGGTCTATTCTCATCAGATGTTCTGGTGAGTCTCATGTCACTCTGCTCATAGATTAAATTTTTGCAACATCAGGACCTTTTAATTCTCATCAGGGGAAAGCACTATGCATTTGCAAGGGACTGCTTATGCAGATCATTCAACATCATAATAAAGTGCAATAACCCACCTTGTAAAGACTAAATCGTACTTCTCAGATTGATGTGAGCAGCCTGCTGGATTTTTTGCAAGCTATTCACACATTCAGGACAGTCCATTTTAGCAGAGCCATATTCTTTCCTTCCTCCCACAAAATGCTGGAGGAATTCAGCAGGTCAAGAATCATCTGAGGAGTTGACGTTTCGGGTCGAGATGCTTCTTGGCTCAAAATGTTGACCGTCGTTCTTCTCCTCAGATCAGAATCGGAACCAAGTTTAATCTCACCGGCATATGACATGAAATTTGTTGTCCTTGTGGCAGCAGTACAATGCGATACTTAATAATAGGGGTAAAAACATGAATTACAGTAAGTATATATACGTTTGTACATATAAAATAGTTACATTAAGTAGTGGAAAAATATAAATAAAAAGGTAGTGAGGTGGTGTTCATGGGGTCGATGTCCATTAGAGATTAAAGGGCAAAGGGGAGGAAGTGGTTCCTCAATCGTACAGTGTGTATTTTAGGCTTCTGTACCTCCTTCCTAATGGTAGCATTGAGAACAAGGCATGACCTGGGTGATGGGGTCCTCAATGATGGACACCACCTTGATGAGGCATCACTCCTTGAAGATGTTCTGGATACTATGGAGGCTTCTACCCATGGTGGAGCTGGCTAAGTTTACAACTCTCTGGAGCTTATTTCAATCTGGTGCAGTAGCACCCTCCCCCCCACTCCCCCCCCCCGCAATAACAGGCAGTGATGCAGCCGGTTAGAATGCTCTCCACAGTACATCTGCAAAAGATTGTGAGTGTCTTTGGTGATATTACCAAATTTCCTCAAACTCCTAATGAAATCTAACCGCTGTTGTGCTTTCTTTGCAGCTGCATCAATATGTTACACCCAGGATAGATTCCCCAGAGACATTGACACTCAGAAACTTGAAATTTCTCCCTGACCTGTTGAGTCCCTCCAACATTTTGTATCGGTTGCTCTAGATTTCCAGCATCTGCAGAAACCTGTGTGGAATCATTACTCACTCAGTGTTATTATCCAGAGATAATTTAAATTCACTAAAAAAGCTAGCACTTGTAATGGTGATTGTGAACTACCAGATTGCTTAAAAAGATATGAAGCAACCATGCTCTTTAGGGAAGCAAATCTTCTTTCCTTGCCTGGCTTGGCCTGATTGTCACCCCAGCCTCAAAGCTATCTGCCTGAAGATTAACTTAGTTCAAAGATTATTCTTTATGAGCAATAATTGATGGCCTTTCTTTTAACAACTTCATTCACCCTCAGCTGTTTGTGTTTAATGAGTAATTATAATGCTGTATGTGTAGTGCTTCCAGTAACCAAGAAGGGCCAATCGAAAGTCTTAAATGACTCCTGTCTGGTAGCCCTGTCCTCACACATCATGAAGACTCTAGAGAGGCTGGTCCTAGCTCACCTCTGACCCCTGGTCAGATCAGCCCTTGATCTCCTGCAGCTTGCCTACCAGGAGCACATTTGAGTCGATGATGTTGTCATCCACCTGCTGGACAGAACCTACTCCTATTTGGATAAGTAGGGCCACGCTGTTAGGATCATGTTTTTCTGATTTTCAAAGTGCCTTCAATATCATGCAGTCCTCATTGCTGGGGTAAAAGCTCCATTCAATACAGGGTGGCACTTCCATTATATCCTGGATAATGGACTACCTAACCGGCAGACCACAGTTTGTGTGGATTCAGAGCTGAGTGTCAAACGTGGCTATAAGTGGCACTGGGGCCCCACAGGGAATTGTAAACACAAAATAATCTGCAGATGCTGGGGCCAAAGCAACACTGCAGGTGCTGGGGCCAAAGCAACACTGCAGATTCTGGGGCCAAAGCAACACATCTTCTACAAGCCCACTGACTCTCATAACTACCTCAACTATACCTCTTCCCACCCCGCCACATGCAAAAATGCCATTCCCTATTCCCAGTTCCTCTGTCTCCGCCACATCTGCTCTGAGGATGAGGTTTTCCGTTCCAGGACATCTCAAATGTCCTCTTTCTTTAAGGATCGTGGTTTCCCTTCTGCTGTCATCAATGATGCCCTCACCCGCATCTCCTCCATTTCCCGCACTTCGGCTCTCACCCCATCCTCCCGCCCTACAACAGGGACAGAGTTCCCCTTGTCCTCACCTACCACCCCATCAGCCTCCGGATCCAGCACATTATCCTCCACAACTTCCGTCACCTTCAACAGGACCCCATCACTCAGCACATCTTTCACTCTCCACCCCTCTCCACCTTCCGCAGGGATTGTTCCCTCCGTGACTCTCTGGTCCACATGTCCCTCCCCACAGATCTCCCACCTGGCACTTATCCCTGTAAGCACAAGTGCTACACCTGCCCCTACACCTTCTCTCTTGCCACCATTCAGGGCCCCAAACAGTCCTTCCAGGTGAGGCAACACTTCACTTGTGAGTCTGTTGGGGTCATCTATTGCATCCGGTGAGGCTTCCTGTACATTGGTGAAACCCGACGCAGATTGGGGGACTGCTTCGTCGAGCAGCTCCGCTCCATCTGCCAAAACAGACAGGATCTCCCAGTAGCCACCCACTTCAACTCTGCTTCCCACTCTCATTCAGATATGTCCATACATGGCCTCCTCTACTGCCATGATGAGGCTAGACTCAGGTTCGAGGAGCAACACCTCATATACCACCTAGGTAGTCTCCAGCCCCTTGGTATGAACATAGAATTCTCCATCTTCTGGTAATTCCCTCTCCCTCCCTTCCCCTATCCCTATGTCACTCTGTCCCCTCCCCCAGCTGCCTACCACCTCCTTCTTGGTTCCACCTCCTACTACCCATTGTGCTTTCCCCTATTCTTTCTTCACCTTTCCTGCCTATCACCTCCTTGCTTCCCTTCCCCCACCCCTTTATCTCCCCTCTTACTGGTTTTTCACCTGGAACCTACCAGCCTTCTCCTTCCCACCCTCCTCCCACCTTCTTTATAGGGCCTCTGCCCCTTCCCTCTTCAGTCCTGACAAAGGGTTCCGCCCCGAAACGTCGACCGATCTTTTCCATGGATGCTGCCCAACCTGCTGAGTTCCTCCAGTTTGTTGTGAGTGTTCCACAGGGAATTGTGTTGGCCCCCTTACTGTCTACCCTGTATACCTCAGATATTAGATACAACATGGAGTCATGTCATCTGCAGAAATTTTCTGATGACTCAGCAATAGTTTAGTGTATAAGGGGAGGACAGGACGATGAATACAGGGCCCTGGTGGAGGACATTGTCAACTGGTGCAAGCGAGTCAAAGGAGGTGCTGATGGACTTTAGGAAGTCTAAGCCTGCACTGCTCCCTGTTACTATTCATCGGAAGGACATGGATGTGGTGAGGACCTACAAGTACCTGATGGTGTACCTGGATGACAGACTTGAGTGGAGTACCAACACAGAGGCTGTGTACAAGAAGGCTCAGAGATGCCTCCATTTCCTGAGGAAAATGAAGTCCTTTGGAGTATGCAAGCCTCTCCTTCACATGTTCTACCAATCTGCTGTTGCCAGTACAATTTTCTATGTGGTGGTGTGCTGGGCCAAAGACATCAACATTGGTGATGCCAACAGGCTCAATAAACTGATTAGAAAGGCTGGCTCTGTTATAGGAGTCAAACTGGACACACTGGAAGATCCTGGGAATTTTGGACAATGTTTCTCTCCCTCTGTATGCCACATTGTCTGAACAGAGGAGCACTTTTAGTGATAGACTGACAACTGCACTGCTCCAAAGAGCGCTATATAAGGTCATTCTTATCCTCGGCCATTTGGCTCTAAAATGAGCCATCCTATAGCCAGGTAGGTGATGACCTCCTCCTGTTGGACTGTTTCAGGAAATGTATTTTTTAACCCCTTCTTACTTCTCTCCTAATATTTGTATATTTGGATATCTTGCACTTATAACGCTACCATGCACTATAATTTCATTTGGGATCAATAAAGTATCTATCTACACTGATCTTCATCTGAAATTTGGTTCCATTGAAGTAATAATTTATTCTTTTTACCCAAAGAAATATTTTATTCTGACGTGAATGTTGCAATGAGATCAACTTCATTATTCTAATTTCGTTCAGATATTACATGTCATCCATATTTTGAAATTTGCAGCCTGTGTTGCAAAACTACTCTCATGGAAGTGGAAGGTAGGAGATTCCAAAACTTTGACCCAACAATGAGGTGAAGAAGTGGTTCTGTATTCTCAAATTGGGATTGCCTGTATTTTGAAGCACTGCAACTTTTGTCTTACTGGCTAGGAGGTTGAGAAGAGATGCCGATGGAACTCTGGGGGAGCTGCCATAAGACTTGTTCATTTTAAATTCTGTCTTACTTTCAATATTTAACTCAGACAATGTTTCTGACTAAATAAAGCATAATGCTATGGTATATTGTGCAAAAGAAAAATAAATTTATTTAGTAATTTGCATCAAGTACAACAAAGCATTACTTAACAAGAACAATAGTTGCATTAAGTTCCTCAGAATCTTGGAGTTTTGCCACCTGAGTGACCATGACAAAGGCAGCATCTGTACCCTGTTGAAAGCTGTTTCCCTTCCCTCTTGTTTTTTTTTCTCTCCCTTTGCCGCTGACTTTATACTTTACCTATTTGATTTTACATGTTAACCTATCTCTAGTTGTTTCAATGATGCTTTTCACATTTGATTACTGCCTCTGCTTATTCTTTTGTTGATTGAAATATTGCTCAACATTGTTCTTTGCTCTCTCTCACACTGAATGTAACCACAACATTAGTGGCCTTACATACTGTTGAAAATGTCATTTGTTTCAATAACATTGGTTATTTTAATGTTTCAAACCCTCCTTTGTCTTTAGCAACACATACAAAATGCTGGAGGAGCTCAGCAGATCAGACAGCATCTACGGCAATGAATAAACAATCGTCGCTTTGGGTCAAGACCCTTCTGCAGGACTGAAAAAGAAGGGGAAAGACACCAGAATAAAAAGGTGGGTGGAAGGGAAGGAGGATAACTAGAAGGTGATAGGTAAGTCTAGGTGGGTAGGAAAGGTAAAGGGCTGGAGAGGAAGGAATCTGATAGGAGAGGAGAGTGGACTATGGGAGAAAAGGAAAGAGGAGGAGACCCAGGGGGAAGTGACAGGCAGATGAGAAGGGGTAAAAAGCCAGAATGGGGTTTAGAATTAGAGGTGAGGAGAGGGGAAAAATTGCTGGAAAGAAAAGTCAATATTCATTCATGCCATCAGGTTGGAGGCTACCCAGATAGAGTATAAGGTGTTGGCCCTCCATCCTGGAGGTGGTCTCCTCTTGACACAAGAGGAGGCCATGAACTGACATGTGGGAATCGGAATTAAAATGTTTGGCCTCTGGGAAGTTGCGCTTTTGGTGGATGGAGTGGAAGTGCTCGATGAAGCGTTGAGAAAAGTTATGTCTGCCCTTTAGTTGAAAAGACTGCTCCTCCTTTGTCCTTTCCATACTTAATTAGTGTTTTGTCACTAAGTTACCTGTTTTGATCCCCATATATTTTAAATGTGTCCCTAATAGGTTTAACCTGCTAATTCTATCTGGCATACTCTTCCAGTATAAGGCACAATTAGTATTGCTTTTTGATTTAACTGACCATTGCTTTACCCCTCAGACTTGTGCCATATTAATACATTTGCTTGAAGGATGTTAACACTGTTTCATACCACCATTGATATTAAAACACTAACAGACATGGAAAATGCTTTAAATAAAGCTCATAAATTTAAACACTTTTATTATTCATTTCAAACCATAAGATCATAAGAAACAGAAGTAGTATTGAGACTATTCTGCCATTCCATCATGGTTCATTTACTGTATTATCCCTCTCTGCCCCATTCTTCTGCCTGATTCCCATAACCTTTGATGCTCTTCTTAACCAAGAACCTATCAAGAACCTGGGCCTCTGTACCTCCCTCTGCAATTGGATCCTTGACTTCCTAACCGGAACACTACAGTCTGTGCGGATGGTGATAACATATCCCCCTCGCTGACGATCAACACTGGCACACCTCAGGGGTGTGTGCTTAGCCCACTGCTCTACTCTCTATATACCCACGACTGTGTGGCTAGGCATAGCTCAAATACCATCTATAAATTTTCTGATGATACAACCATTGTTGGTAGAAACTCAGGTGGTGATGAGAGGGCGTACAGAAGTGAGATATGCCAACTAGTGGAATGGTGCCATAGCAAAAACATGGCACTCAACATCAGTAAGACAAACGAGCTGATTGTGGACTTCAGGAAGGGTAAGACGAAGGAACACATACCAATCCTCATAGGGGGGTCAGAAGTGGAGAGAGTGAGCTGCTTCAAGTTCCTGAGTGTCAAGATCTCTGAGGATCTAACCTGGTCCCAACATATCGATGTAGTTTTAAAGAAAGCAAGGCAGTGGCTATACTTTATTAGGAGTTTAAAGAAATTTGGAATGTCAACAAATACACCTATAGTTGTACCGTGGAACTATGGATGTATTTGTTAATATTCCAAATTTGTTGACATTCTGACAGACTGCATCACTGTCTGGTATGGAGGGACTACCGCACAGGATTGAAAGAAGCTGCAGAAGGTTGTAAATCTAGTCAGCTCCATTTTGGGCATTAGCCTACGAAGTACCCAGGACTTTAGGGAGTGATGTCTCAGAAAGGCAGCGTCCATTATTAAGGACCTCCAGCACCCAGGGCATGCCCTTTTCTCACTGTTACCATCAGGTAGGAGGTACAGAAGCCTGAAGGCACACGCTCAGCGATTCAGGAATAGCTTCTTCCCCTCCGCCATCTGATTCCTAAATGGACATTGAATCCTTGGACACCACCTCACTTTTTGTTAATATACAGTATTTCTGTTTTTGCACATTTTTTTAATCTATTCAATATATGTAATTGATTTACTTGTTTTTTTTCTCTGCTGTATTATGTATTGCATTGAACTGTTGCTGCTAAGTTAACAAATTTCATGTCACATGCCAGTGATAATAAACCTGATTCTGATTCTGATTTGATATCCGCCTTAAATATACCCAATGGCATAGCCATGAGGGTTAGTAGCAATGAGTTCCATGGATTTACCACCCTCCGGCTAAAGAAATTCCTTCCCTGTATTCTAAAGAAACATCAGTATTCTGTGGCTGTGCCCTCTCATCATAGACTCCTGCACAATAGGAAATGTCCTATAGCTTCCCTCTTGCAATGCCACAGTGCATTTCGGAGATGCTGCAAACTCCCACTTCACACTACATGCGTTAGTGGTGGAGGGGGTGACTGTAACTGTTGAAGCACTATCTTGGCAAAATCCTTCAGATTCACTGGAGGATAAAGGAGTTGATATTAGTGCCTCTCCCAAGCAAACATCACCAGCATTAAAGCTGTTGGTACTTTCAGTCTTTAAGCAGCTCACTTATTTTGTGTGAATGACACCAGACTCATAAAAATGCTCCATTCCAAGGCATTTTGTGGAAATAGACTAACAGCTATACTGAGAATAAGATCCAAGGATGTACTCAAAGCCTCAATGAAGAATTGCAATATATTTTCTAACACCTGGGAATCTATGGATCATGGCTGCATAGAGTAAAGATGTATAATTCAAAATGGTATTGAGAATTTTAGTTAAAATCTTGTGCTCTAAGTATGAACTCATTAGTTAAGCTCTCATACTGAGACAGAAATATTGTGTTTTGCATTTGAACATAAAATTCCAGGTCAAAATTTCACTGTTGCACTATCAGAGATGCCATGTTTAAACAAAGGGCTTGCCTCCTCTGTCAGATCTAAATTGCCAAGGCACAATTCAGGGAGCACTCGGGAGTTTCTACTGGTGCCCCAGCTAATGGTTATTCATTAACCAGCATCATGAACGTAGAGTTCCTTGTTATTGACATATTGCCAATAATGGGGCCTTGCTTTCTGTGAGTTATTATGATGACACAAAAGCCTGCAGATATTAGAACCTGCTGCAGCAAACAATGCACTAGTGAATTCAGCGAGTTGAGAGACGGGAAGGGAGAGGGGAGGAATTGTTTATTTTTATGGTTTGAATACCTACCTCAGGACCCGAAATGTTGACAATTCCTTTCCTACCACCAATGCTGAGTTCCTCATTATTGTTTAGCTTGATTGCTTTCTGGGGTCATATGACATGAGAGCGGTATGGTAGAATAGTGGTTACCACAACGCTTTACAGTACAGGTGACCCAGGTTCAAATCCCAATGCTGCCTGTAAGGAGTTTGTACATTCTCTCCGAGACTATTGGGATTTCCTCCCACGTAGCAAAGAAGTACTCATTGGTAGGTTTATTGGTCACTGGGAATTGTCCCGTGATTAGGCAAGGGTTAAATTGGTGGATTGCTGTGTGGTGTGACTTGAAAGTCTGGAAGGGCCTACTCCACATTGTATCTGAAATAAATAAATAAACTCCCAGGCTAAAATAAATTAAATCGGGAAATGATTTGGAAAACCCTGCTCAATAGTATGGAAATGCAGTGTAGAATCTCCTTCGTCTAATGAAATTTAGATATTTAAATAATTTTATAGTTTATCTTCGATTAATGCCACATGATGTACAGTACTTATACACTGACTATCTCGCTCACTAGCTTGTGTCTGTCTTCCGCTTTCTCAAAGTGAAATGAGTGTATATGGATGAAAAGCCATATCTTTGAAATGCTGGAAATCTTTCTGTCTTGTGTTGTGCAATTACTCATTGAAATATACAACAAAAATAGAGCAAGGGCATCAGAAACAAAAAGCTGGAGCAGGTTAGGCAGCATCCATGGTTGATGTTTTGGGCTGATACCCTTCATCAGGACTGGAAAGGAAGGGGGAAGAATCCAGAATAAGAACGTGGGCAGAAGGGGAAGGAGTACATGATGGAAGGTGAAAGGTGAAGCCAGATAGGTGGGGGAGGGGGAATGAAGTAAGAAGCTTGCAGGTGATAGGTGAAAAAAGTAAAGTGCTGGAGAAGAAAGAATCTGATAGGAGAGCAGGGTGGGCCATCTGAAAAAGGGAAGCACATAAATATGTTCTTGGCATATTCACTGACTGGATGCGATCAAAAATAAAGCAGGATATTTGTAATAAATTTACAATGTAACAGAAATATTTGGCTACACACATTAGACTGAACATTCCCCATGGATGCTCCTTCACTTATGCTAAAAGCCTTCAACCCATTAATATTGTAGTGGCTTGTTATGCCAAAGGCAAAATTTTAAATGATATAGCAAGTGGGCAGGAATCACTCATGACCCATTTACTTGAAAAGGTCTGTTTTATCTGCATAACTAAAACTAATGAAATGCAGCATTTATGCAGTGGGAGCATTAGAAGCTGAAGTGAGAAGAGATTAGATACGTGTGGTGGAAGACCTTTATTACTTCTGATGATGGGTCTCCACCCAAACGATTAGCTGATCTTTGCTAATTTCTGATGTTTATTGTTCTGCTGTTAACTTATTTAGCAATTTTGTGCTTTTTGTTCACATACTTGGAACTTCTAAGTTCATTCTACCATGAAGGTGAATTGCATAGTTTATTATCGGGGCACAGCTAGTGGCCTACTGTCTCATAGCTCAAGTGGTTCGGGTTAAGTTCCATCCTCCAATGTTGTCTGTCTCTGAGGATCTATCCTGGGCCCAACATATCGATGCAGCTAAAAGAAGGCACAACAGTGGCAATATTTCATTAGGAGTTTGAGGAGATTTGGCACGTTACCTTAAACACTCTACAGTTGTACAGTGGAGAGCATTCTAACTGGTTGCATCACTGTCTGGTATGGGGAAGGGGCTACTGCGCAGGATCAAAACAAGCTGCAGAGAGTTGTAATCTTGGTCATCTTCATCATGGCCACTAGCCTCTGTGGTATCCAAGAAATCCTCAATGAGCAATCCCTCAGAGAAGCAGCATTCATCATCATGGATCCCCCCCATCACCTAGGACATACTCTGATCTCATTGCTATCAGCAAGAAGGAGGTACGGAAGCCTGAAGGCACACCCTCGTGATTCAGCAACAGCTTCTTCCCCTCTGCCATCTGATTTCTAAATGGATATTGAACCCATGAACACTACTTCACTGGTTTATTTTATTATTTATTTTTGCACTACGTATTTAAATTAACTATTTTATAGATACAGGAACATATGTATATTTTTGCTGTGATTCATAGGTTCATTTTCTATTATAGTGTATTGCATTGTACAGCTGCCGCCATGACAAAAAATTTCACAAAATACACTGACGATAGTAACCCGGATTCTGATTTTCTGATTCTAATTCTAGTGTAACTTGTATGCTCGATCTATTGCTGCATACTCTAGGTGTTTCAGTTTCCTCCCACATCCCACGATGTGCTGGTTGGTAGGTTAATTGGCCATTGTGAATTGCCCCAGAGAGTTGTGAATGTGGGGGGGGGGGGGGGGGGGAGAGGGAGGTTGACGGAAATGTGCGAGGAGTAAAATAGGATTAGTATGAATGGCAGCTTGGTAGTTGGCATTCACTCAATGGGCTGAAATGTCTGCTTCTGTGAGTCTCCTGAATCAGTGTGGATAATTTCATCCACCTCAACTCTGAACTGATTCCACAACCCAAGAATACACTGTCAAGGACTCTACAGCTCAGTATTATTTACTTATTTATTTGGTGGTAAACGGTGACTGATGGCGCAAAACAACGACTCTGTTGCTTGCATCTTCAGGAACAGCTCTATTTCTATCTTTAATATCTTTATTTTTCCCCTTCAGGGTTCTTTTGAAGACCCTGATCTCAGGGTTCCATAACTGGCCGTTGTTCAGAACGCCAAGGGTTTGGCCTGAGAGTCCGGCTTGAATTCTTAAGATCTCGGGGCTCTGGAGATGGGTGGATCAAGGGTTGGTGTCATGGCAGGAGACCCGGGTGTCGCCAGGGAGTCAGGATATCTGCTGTGGGCCCGATAACTCGAGATCTTTGCGATCTTCGGGCACAGAACTCAGAAAAAGTAATGGTCTTTTAACATTGTAAACCAGCAAGTTGTTTGTTATGTTTCTCTGCTCGCTGGGAAAATGGAGACATCTCCTTCTCCCTTATTAAGGAGAGAGAATCTACAGTATGTTGTATGCCAGATGAAACACAAAGTCTTTGGGGTAACTGCAAGTCTGTGTCTTTGCTATTGATTTGCTCGTGCTGAGTGCTTGGAGATGGTACTGATGCTTGCTTTTTTTTCTGCCGGTGGGAGGAGGGGGGATTGTTGCTTGTTGCACAGGAGGGAGGGGAGCTGGTGGGGACTTTGAGGCTCTTACATTTATCTGTCGTTCATTCATTGGGGCACTTCTTTGTTTGCGTGGATGTTTGCGAAGAAAAAGCATTTCAGGATGTATATTGTACACATTTCTGACATTAAATTGGATCTTATTTGCCTTTGCAGTTTGCTTTCTTTTGCACATTGATTGTACGTCAATCTTCGATTGTGTGTAGTTTTTCATTAATTCTATTGTATTTCTTCGTTCTACTGAGAATGCCTGCAGAAAATGAATCTGAGGGTAGTTTATAGTGACATATGAGTACTTCAATAAAAAATTATCTTTGAAGTTTGGACTCTATGACCACTTCAATGGAAAAAAAATGTTGACTGGTTATATTAGATGGTGCAGTAAGTAATGGAGTTGGGTGCTGAAAGCAGCTAAAAGGCACTCATAGATCATGCAAGTACTAAAACTGAGGTGAAGGGAGTTCACAGAGTGTGCAGTGTGAAATCATCCACTTTAAAACTATAAAAAATAGATGAAAGTGTAACTTAAATATTGAATGTTAGGAATTATGGAGGAGCAGAAATACTTAAGTATGTTAATAGCACTATATTCTAGACACCAGATACAAAAATAGCAAAAGCAATGTCAGTTTTATCTCAAGAGATTTGGAAATTATTGTAGACTTGCAAATCACCCAAGCTACATTTCATTTGGAGTATTGCATTCCATGCCTCAGTGGAGAGACCACAAAACACCTCCCACTCCACTTCATGTAGTGCTAAGTGATCTTTTGTATTGACCAAAAAGTTAGAAGATGTTTTGGGAAAACATTTCATCCTCAGAAGAATTCTGGAGGCAATTTTCAATATTGCATCAAACATCACAGAAATGGGCCTTTTTGCTGGACGAGTATTCACTCATGCCAATCTTCATTTAAATGCTCATTATCTAATTTCACTGAATCCTGATTAATGACTTTCTCCAGCTTCTGTGTTCCGACCTTTCTGTCGATCTTAGGATGGAAGTGAGGGAAAGTGACAGGACTCGAGAAAGCAAAATAAAAACAAAAGGAGAAAGTTTACGAGAAATAATATATAAATTCTTATCACACTTAACATCTCAAAGCCAGTTGTTACACAGACAAAAAGAGCAGCTGGTATTCTGCAGACAAGGAGAAGGTGAAACATGAGTTAACCCATTCTTCTGGTTGGTTAAGTCTGAAGGAGATACTTGTGGTAATGGCCAAAGCATTTATCACAGAACTACTGCAGAACCTGAAAGCAATTGATGGTGGGACAGAGAATAAACATTAGTTCTGTGTTACAGCCAAGTAACAGCAACTCCTTCACTGGACTATTGTGCTGGACTACTTAATCCTCTCAGTACGTACTGTGAAGCTAAAATCCAAACTGCTTCACCTGCATCGGTGCATTGGGCAGTGGTCAGGCCCTACTGGGAAATCAACCAAGAAAAATAAAGCAAACTTTGCCCTTCTTTTCAAACCTATTTTCTTTCATCCTACTACCCATTATGATGTCAATGCTCAGAGACTGTAAATGCTGGAATATGGAGCACCTCAGGACAAGCAACACCTGCAAAGGGAAAAAAACGATGTGCAGATATTTTGGGTCATAACTTTGCATTGGGACTGGGGGTGGGGGAAGGTGTTAGTAGATGTATGGAGAACAATGATCAGGATATAAATGTGCGGAGGATTGGGTCAGCAGCTGAGAAGTGAGAAGTGGAGCCAGCTGAGGGGCAAATGGTGGGCACATAGAGCCACATGGGTTGGGGGGGGGAAGAGAATTGGAAAGGATGTGAGTTCATTTTTTGTTTACCTTCTCCATTATATTATGTTTTGTTACTCCAGATACTAATCAAAATGAAAACATAGGACCCAGGGCATTTGTCAACTTAGTTTTTCTGTTACTTTTTTTTAAGGTGCTCATATATGACATGGTGGCATAATGATGTGTGCCACCGATATAATTCTCACCCACATGATGAGGCCTCCATCGGTCAAGGTTGGTCACGGATGTTGCATCCTAACTGTCTAGATAAGCAAGCTTGAGGAGTACAATGTTAGATTAGATTATGAGGACACGCAGTCCTCAATATGGACCTATTGTCAGATCCCCATATCTCTCAATTTCTCAATCTTTCAAAACGTACCTATCTTCATGTTAAATATGACAGAGCCTTCGCAACCCTCTGGGTGGAGAATTTCAGAGACTAACTATCATCTGTGAAAATAAATGATTAAACATTTCAGTTTTAAGTGTCTGTCTACTTTATTGAGGCAGTGAGTTATACAACATAGGAATGGGCCCTTCTGCCCATAACATCCATGCTGACTCTTTTGTTCATCTACACTAAACTGTTTTGCCTGCATTAGATCTTTTTATGCCTTGCCTGTTTAAGTGTCTGTCTACATGACTCTTAAAGATAGTGATTGCATTTGATTCCACTGCCTCATCTGGCAGCAACTTGCAGTTACTAATCGCTCTCTGTGTTTCTCTCAAAGTTCCTTTAAAAGTAATTTCTCTGGAAAACAAAGTGAAAAGAAACCTGTTTCTTTACTTAAGCTGATGATGTACAATTACTATTGCATAAGTTATTGCTCAAGACATGAATTCAAATCCCACCATAGGCATTAAAGAATTAAAACTAAATTAAATACACAATCAGGAATAAGAACATATGAAATAGAAGTGGGAGTAGGCCATCTGGCCCATCAAGCCTGCTCCGCCATTCAACAAGATCATGAATGATCTGGCCATGGATTCATCTCCACCTATCTGCCTTTTCCCCATAACCCTTAATTCCCCTACTATGCAAAAATCTATCCTATTCTAATACCAATAATGGTGACTCTGAAACCATTAGACTATTAAACAAGAATACATCTGATCCAGTAACGTTCTACAAAAGAGGAAATGTTCACCTCCTACCTGATGATTCCATATTCAGACCATTGTGATTGGCTCTTAATTCACTCAAGCGAATATCAAAAAAAGTCATGGCTCAGGTGCAAATTTGTTTAGAAATACTGACCTATCTTGCCAATGATGTTCACATCCTTCGAAAGATTTTGTTTTAAGTAAGCATTATATATAGACACATATACACATTTACCTGTATCTAACAAAATATTAATAAATTGGCCACTGAGTGTATCTTTGTGCCCATCTGTTTCAAGGTTCGACATGTGGTGCACTCAGAGATGCTCTTCTGTATATCACTGTTATAACTTGTGGTAATTTGAGTTACTGTTGGCTTTCTGTCAGCCTGAACCAGTCTGGCCATTCTCCTCTGATCTCTCTCATTAACAAGGCATTTTTGACCACAGAACTACTGCTCATTGGATGTTTTTCACACCACTCTCTGTAAACTCTAGAGACTATTGTGTGTGAAAATCCTCAAAGATGAGCAGTTCCTAAGATACTCAAACCACTCCATCTGGCACCAATAAGCATTCCAAGGTGAAAGTCACTTAGATCACATTTTTCTGCATTCTGATGTTTGGTCTGAATGACAACTGAACTCTTGACCATATCTGCATGATTTTATGCATTGATTTGTTGCCACATGGTTGTCTGTTTAGATATTTGCATTAGCAAGCAGATGTACAAATGTATTGAATAGAGTAGCTACTGTGCAAACAACTTATTGTAATATATAGTATATTTTACATATTACACTGTTGCGCTGCCACGAAACAATTTTCACAACATATTCTGATTCTGACTCAGAATGCAGGACATGCATTGTACCCTGGTCCATATGATAATAATGGACCAATTAATATCAAAGTTCTTGAATCTCTGTTTAACCCTCTAAATTGTCGCTATTGTAAAGCAGCTAACAAAGCACCTAGTCTGTCTACAGAAAACTCCCTGGCATTGCAGTGTAATACTGAACATGTAACATATGCACAGAGCAAAGAACGACAACGTATTAGTAGGATTAAACGTTTTTACAGAATCATGTTAGCCACAGCACATGCTGAACAACTTGCAGTGCGCAAGTGACAAATCAAGCCTATTGAGACAAAAAACGTGCACACTCAAAAACCCACACGAAAAGCGAGACCCTTCAGCTCGTAAGAGACCCCAATGATTCACTGCGTTGCCACATGCGCAATGCCATGTTCTTGCTTTCAATCCGATTCAGTTCTGAACCGGTAACCTGTTCACTTAGAAAAGCTGACTGAAGAGTGAACATTGGCAATGGATGCAGGGGTAATTCCTCAAAGCTCCTGAAAAATAGTGCCATGCAAACTTCCACACCTGCACAGGTGGGTAGGCAAAGAATTTTAACCCAAAAGGGGCCTGCACCACCAACATCACAGAATACACCTAACAAAGCACTGGAACATCACCCTGAATGATCAGACTAATTGTGAGGCCCATTCCACAGCTGACACCAGTTATCAAAGTTTAGGGAATATTGTTTGCTCATCACTTCATCCTCTTAGAATCATTACCCATTAATTTGCTCCCCCTTAGGAGACAAACTGAAATGAGGAGAAGTTGAAATAAGATGTATTGCAAATGATTTTAAGGAGAAATAATACTAATGCCCTTTTCTTTTTCCCCACTTTCATAAGATCCAAATAATAAAAAAAACACTGCCCTACAGGATGATCAAAGACCTTCGCTAGTTTTCATAAAGATTAAGCAATTTTACAGTATTTTCAATATATGCCAAGGAGATCAAATAGCCAAATTAATATACATTACCCCTTGAAGGGTATTTCATCTGTTCATTGATAGCACTAGCATTCAATGAAGAGATACTGTTTAAATTTAGCTTTACTGTAAAATGTCCTGTAGCAGCTGAATGGTGTGATATTCAGGCATACAAAACCCCATTGACTGAGCAAAACTTCAACTCCAATAGCTTCGGTTTGAATTATTTTATTTTATAATTTATACTCCAAATATTTCAGCCTAAATAATGAGCAATCTTAAACACTATATATTAAAAATAACATGCTGGGTATTTACCACTCCTCTATCAGTTTCACATTTACACTTCAATCATTTGCGTTTCATGTTCTCTGAACCAATGTGACCTCAGTTGCTAAGTAAAATCTATCACTCTGGGAAGCATTGCCTCTTGAGATTTGCACTGATTGGAATAGTTCGGATCTATTTCAAACTTCAAAGTGTAAAACAGTCCTCAAAGAAAGGCTTCTAAATCCAGATGTACACTCAGAGGCCACTTTATTCGATATACCTGTACCTCGTTGTTAATGCAAATATTTGTCCAGCCAATCATTTGACAGCAACTAAATACAGAAAAGTATGTAAATATGGTCAAGAAGTCCAGTTGTTGTTCAGAGTAAACATCAGAATAGGGAAGAAGTGTGATCGAAGTGACTTTGACCCTGGAATGTTTGAAAGTACCAGACTAGGTGGTTTGAGTGTCTTAGAAACTGCTGATCTCCCAGAAATTTCCCACACAATAGTATGCAGAGTTTACGGAGAATGGCACAATCCAGTGAGTGAAATTTCTGTCGGCAAAAATGCCATGTTAATGAAAGAGGTCAGAGGAGAATGACCAGACTTGTTCTTTCTGACAGGAAGGCGACAGTAATTTCAATAACCAATCATTGGGACAGTGATGTGCTGAAGAACATCTCTGAATGCACAATATGTTGAACCTTGAAGTGGATAGGCTGCAGCAGCAAAAGACCATGAATAAACACTCAGAGGCCTTTTTATTAGGTATAGAAGGTGCCCAATAAAGTGGCCTCAGAGTATAAATAAGTTTTTTTCAGACTTCAAGAAGCAGCTATGAATTTATGATCAATTGTTATCAAAAATAGCAATAAATAATGACATATTTATGAATCTGAGAGGATAGAATTTCATAAATCATTAACAACATCTCAAGCTTGTATTTTTAACAGTACTTTTTATCATTTTAGAATGTTTCAAAGTACTTGGAGCAACTTTTTATTGATTTCTTATTGTTGATGTATTTTAGGAAGTATAACCATAATCTTCATCAGGAAAGATCTCTATTAAGTAATGCGATGATGCGCAAATAACCTTTTTAGCAAAGTTGTTTGAAGAATACCCCCAGGATACCTTGATAATTCCTCTTTCCACCTTCCCAGCTCTCTTTTGGAATCTGAGCGTTGGTTTACCATCTTGTCTACGTACACTCAATGGCCACTTTATAAGGTACACTTGTACAGCTGCTCGTGAATACAAATATCTAGTCAATCGTGTGGAAGCAACTTTATGCATAAAAGCATGCAGACATGGTCTAAAGGTTCAATTGTTGTTCAGACCAAACATCAGAATGGGAAAGAAATGTCACCTAAATTACTTTGACTGTGGAATGATTGTTGGTGCCAAACCGGGTGGAATGAGTAAGCTCAGAAACTGCCAATCTGCTTAGATTTTTCACACACATACAACAGTCTCTAGAGTTTATGGCGAATGATGTGAAAAACAAAAAAAAACGGTTTGCAGGAAAAAATGCCCTTTAATGAGAGAGGCCAGAGGAGAATGGCCAGACTAGTTCAAGCTGACAGAAAGGCAACAGTAACTCAAGTAAATATACGTTACAAAAGTACAACGGTGGGGAGCAGAAGAGCATCTCTAAACACATAATACTTCGATCCCTGAAGTAAATGTGCTACAGCAACAGAAGACCATTTTGGTTTCCATTCCAATGGCTACTCTTCTGTACTGAATAAAGTGATCACTGACTGTACTTCATTACAGAACAGGAGTATTTGGGTCATCTGGTCCACCCTAGTTCCCAGTACTCCTCTTCTATCTTACTTATAGGCCTGCAGCACCTTCTCTTTCACATGCTCATTAACTTTCCTTTGATACTTTTGCCACTTACCTACTCTAGGGCTTATTAATCTTAGCTAATGAATTTCTCTTTGGATGTGGAAGGAAACTAGAACTGCCAATGGAACCTCATCTCAAACCTGGGACTTCTGACAGTGGAGCATTTATCATCATTATTATGTGTCATGTCATATGATGTTGGTGAATATAATCTTTGAGCATGATTGTTCTTGGCAAATTTTTCTACAGAGGTGATTTGCCATTGCCTTCTTCTGGACAGTGTCTTTACAGGATGGGTGACCCCAGCCATTATCAATATTCTTCAGAGATTGTCCACCTGGCATCAGTGGGCACCTAACCAGGACTTGTAATATATACCAGCTGCTCATACGACCATCCACCACCTGCTCTCATGGCTTCACGTGACACTGATCGGGGAGCAAAGCAGGTGCTACACCTTGTCCAAGGGTGACCTGCAGGCTGGGAGAGGAAAGGAGCACCTTATACCTCTTTTGGTTGTGACATATCTCCGCCCTGCCACCCAGAGAGCACTTATATACATTTTTATTAAACATGTTTATTCCTGTGGTCTGGACATGACTGGTGTGGCTATCATTCATTGTACATCACTTGAATGAGAGTCTGACTCTTCCATTTCTACATCGGCCATATTGTAGAGTCTCTGATATAGAGGCTAGATTTCCTCCCATTGACACACTAACTTTTTAAATGACAATCTTTTGTTTTATTGTCATCATTACTAATAGCCAGCTTGAAATAATATATATATAGGTTATAAAAGGGAACTTAAGTTCCAGCACTGCTATGGTGGGATTCTAACTCTTTGCCTCTGTGTTATTCAGCTGGTATTTCAGCTGTTGCTGTATGTCTAATGTGCCCAAGTCACTAGTCTTTAGTCCACAGCCTTCAGAGTTGCAGAATTACAGTCTAAAAAAATGAGATGGGACCTTGCTGAAATATATATAATCTTTACTGAAATAGATACACCAGATGCAAAGGGAATGTTTCTAATGGAGAATAATTCCAGAAACAAGAATCACAGTACAAAAATATAGGAAAATATATTTAAGACTGAGATGAAGATAAATTTCTTTATCCAGAAGATTGTGATCTGACAGAATTCTACAGCACAGAGGCAGTTCAAGCCTAATTGTTAGATATATTCAATAAAGAATTAGTCGTACTAATGGCTAAAAAAATTAATGATCTTGGGAGAAAATAGAAACAAGATCTGCAATTTGATAGATCAGCCATGATCTCATTGAGTGGTCTGACTTGTCATGTTTATCCCCTTTGGAAGCCTACCAAGTAATTCACGGTGATCTTCCCTTTCTCGTTCAACTGTACATTACAGAGCTGATGCAAGATCAAAGTAACTTTTCATTCTAACCAGTTCACCCACTGTCACAGCTCTTTAAGACAAAATAAAATAGATGTTGAGATGCTGTGAGAAATCTATCTATCTCTCCCCAATCCTTTGCTTCTACCTCAGCCACTCACTGCAACCCCAAAACTAAGTTCCATAAAAATAAATTCATATCTATGAACCAAATTCCACTAAAATAAATCTCTTGGCAGCAAAAAAAAAATGATAAGTGAGCCTATTAGGGTAAAGAATACAATCTGCAGAAATAGCTACTGCAGGGCTGGGGTCACAAAAGCATTAGCATGGCAGCTAACAGCAATTCATCAGATTTATTTAGCTTGTTTATTGGTTAGCAAGATTACAGTAAAGTAAAAGAACCATATTTCATCTTACATAGAATGCATATTTGTTCCAATACCTGCAATAATCAATTCTGGAGAACCACTCTTTCTTTGACTGGTAAACATTTGTTGGCAAGCAATGAAAGACTTCTATTTTAAGGGTGAATGAAGTATACATCTTCATTTGGGCCACTCTAAGAAGTGTCTGCATCATTTTTCTTTTCTTAAGGTTCTAATTTGGATGTAGAAAAGATTTGCTGATGTTTCACCTATGAATTAATCTTTTTCAGGGAGAATAGGAGACACATTGATTTTATAATTACCTCAGTGAGACAAGATATAAAAGGAAGACCAGGGAAACAGCATCGATAAGAGTGAATTTGTTTAAGTGAAGATTACATTATGGGTAACCAGCATTTCACTTCAGGTCTGATCTCAGGTGTAGATCAGTTGCTGTGCAGTGTAAGTAATGATGCTAATTGTGTATCATTAATGCTTCAATAAGGACAGGTTCAAACTATGTGTACATTGCTTGCCACTTCTTTAGTAATAAATGAAAATGCTGGCCCGAGCATCAAAACATGAAAATAATAAGTTCTGTAATTTTTTCTTCACCCTTAAGTTTAGATTACGTCTTAGTCCAGCTATAAGGTTTGCTTGCTTAATTTGTAGGATTCTGAGGAATGTAATAAACTGAAAATCAATGGAAGGAACAATAATTATGATGTGGACTGAATTGCCAAAGAACTGAAGAGTTGAGAGATGATTATCGGAGTATATACACAGATTATCTTCTTTTTCATGTTGGTTGTTTGTCAGTCTTTGTGTGTAGTTTCTCATTGATTTTATTGTTGTCACGACGTGTGCTGGCAATGTCGCAATCCAAATGAGGAGGAAAGACAGACTCCAAAGTAGAGACACTGACCAGAACTTATTCAAAAGAATTCCAAGGGAACATCAGTGGCTCAGCCAAGCAATACTGCAAAAAGTAACATTCTCAAAACAAGGACCCCGCGATTAGTGCTAATTGGGTGTCCACATAAATAATACAAGTAACACAGAACCCCCAAGCCTATCAAAATAAAAAGTTTAAGCAGAAAGTATTGTGAGAATGTATTACAAAGAGTGAGCTTGTCAAGAAAATTCCATGAAACTCTCAACAATTAACAGCTCTTGGTAAACAGTAATTAACCACTACAGGTGCTCTAAAAATCTCAGAGCCCAACACTGTCCAACTCCTCACACAGGCCTGAAGAGCTCATTACAATTGAATTTCATTGTTCTACCGTGCATTTCTGCAGGAAAATGAATATCAGGGTAGTGTTTGGTGTCATATATATACTTTGATAATAAACTTACTTTTTACTTTGAACTTTAAATTTATTATGTAATTAAGAACAAGCATCTGTTCTCTACAAAGATAATGACAGCCGTGGAAATTGTTGTGATGCTTCTCTGTTCTCATTCTCAATAAAGTAAGTAATTTTGAAGGTAGAGTATAAAGAAAATAAGTTGAATGCAGATAAATTTTAAAGCCCATTGCTCAAGCACAATATTCTAATTTGTGTCAGAAGAAGAATACTAGCTTGGCTAATGTTCACTTCAGGAAAAATCACTTGAGGAAATACGTAAGTTTATCCTAATGTTTTTTCTCCAATTTATAAAGGGCTTACCTTTGTGCATGCAGATGGAAAATTCTGCTTCTGAATAGTCTCTGAATATCTCTTCGTGCTGACTTCTGTCCATGAATTCCTAGAACCTGTGAAGATATAGATATATACCCAGTAATTCATCCCCTGTCAGTAACACTAAACAAGGTTACTTGATTGAATCTCACAGTGAATTAATTGAATGACCTAAAGAAGCAAAGCACAAAGTCTGGAGAGTGCAGAAGAGGTTTACTGAGTTGCTACCTTGATTACAGGTCATATGCTATGAAGAGATTTCATTTATTTAGTGATTGCATTATAATGTGGTGTAGGCCCTTCTGGCCCTTCAAACCATGCTGCCTAGCAACCCACCAAATGATCGCTGGCCTAAACACGGGGCAACTCATAATGAGCAATTAATCCGCCAACCAGTATATCTTTGGACTGTTGGAGGAAACCAGAGCACCCGGAGGAAACCCACACGGTCACGGGGAGAACATACAAACTCCTTACAGGCAGCAACGGGAATTGAACCTAGGTCACCTGTGCTATAAGACATTGTGCTGACCACTACGCTACTGTGCCACCCATGCTAGAAAGCATGCCAGAAAGGCTTGCTTTTCTCTCCCCTTCAAGAGCAGCAGAGGCTGAAAGGAACCTGATAGATGTTTATAAAATTATGAGAGGCATAGATAAAGTAGACAGTCAGCATCTTTTCTTCAGGGTTGAAATGTCCAGTATGGCAGAGCATTTAGGTTCATTTATTCTTCCAAACTCCACTCTGTGTGGGCCCAGAATGAAATAACTTTAGATTATGTTTACCTTTCTTTCTTTTGTTCAATTACCGAAAGACCATGAAACCATAAGATATAGGAGCAGAATTAGGCCATTTGGCCCATCAAGTCTGCTGTGCCACTTCATTACGGCTGATCCAAATTTCCTCTGTCCCAGTCCTCTGCCTTCTTCCCATATCTGTTCATGCCCTGACCAATCAAGAATCAATCAACCTCTGCCTTAAATATGCATGAAGACTTGGCCTCCACAGCTATCTGTGGCAAAGAATTCCACAGATTCACCACTCTCTGGCTGATGAAATTCCTCCTTATCTCCATTCTAAAAGGAAGCCACTTTATTCTGTGGTTGTGTACTCTGGCCTTAGACGTTTCCACCATAGGAAACATCTTCTCCACATCCACTCTATCAAGGCCTTTCACCATTCCATAAGTTTCAATAAGGTCACCCCTCATTCTTCTCAATTCCAGTGAATACAGGTCCAAAGCCATCAAACACTGCATGTGCAGCTCTCCGGTGAAAAATGATGTTGTATCTGTTAAATAGGGGCTGTGGACAATTTCTGATTTGATGGAGATAGATGTGAAAGCACAGAGGAACATCTGGAGAAATTTCTGAAATGCCCATCCGCTGCTGTCGTTACTGTGTGGTTGGGAATCTTTTGGACGGTAGGCCTCGAAATCCCCGGCCTTGCCTGCTTTTGGTGACCGAGAAAGAGGTTGAATCGCTCAGACAGAGATGGCGCTCAGTATTCGGTGTCGGAGAGCTGATCAGAGCTCAAAGTTTTCGGATGACTGAGTCGGATTGTGATTGGCATGGCAGGGAGAGTTCTTCTTCCCTCTCCCGTCCGCGTGAGATGTGGGACATTTGAGAAACTTTGAACTTTACTGTCCTCATGGACTTTCTTCATCAAGTTATGGTATTGTGCACTGTTGTAACTATATGTATAATTATGTGGTTTTGTCAGCTTTTTCAGTCTTGGTTTGTCCTGTGTTTTTGTGATATCACACCGGAGGAAATAATGTATCATTTCTTAATGCATGCATTACTAAATAACAATAAAAGGGGACTACGTGTCTTCATAATCTAAAACACTCTTCTAATGACAAGCCAATTAATCCTGGAATCATTTTCGTGAATCTCCTTTGAACCCTCTCAAGTTTCAGCATATTCTTTTTACGATAAGGGGCCCAAACCTGCTCACAATACTCCAAGTGAAGCCTCACCAGTGCATATAATGTCTTAACATTACGTCCCTGCTTTTATACTCTAGTCCTCGTGAAATGAATGCTAACATCACATTTGCCTTCCTCACCACAGAGCTCAACCTGTAAGTTAACTTTTAGGAAATCTTACACAAGTACTCCCAAACCCCTTTGGACCTCAGATTTCTGTATTTTCTCTCCAATTAGAAAATAATCAACCCTTTTGATTTCTTTTACCAACATGTATGACCATATTCTTCCCAACACTGTATTCCATCTGCCATTTCTTTGCCCATTCTCCAAATCTATCTAAGTCCTTCTGTGGCCTCTCTACTTCCTGAAAATGACCTGCCCCTCCACCTATCTTCATATCATCTGCAAATTTTGCAACAAAACTATCAATTCCATCATCCAAATCACTGACATATGACATAAAAATAAATGGTCCCAGTACAGACCCTGTCGAACACCATTAGTCACTGGTAGCAAATCAGAAAAGGCTCCCTTTATTCCCATTCTTTGCCTTCTGCCAATCAACCGTTGCTTTATCCTTGCTTGATCTTTCCTGTAATAACATGGGTTCATAGCTTGTTAAGCAGCCACGTGTGGCACCTTGTCAAAAGCGTTATGAAAATCCAAATACACAACATCAGTCAATCCTCCTTTGTCTATTCTGCTTGTCGTTGCTTCAAAGAATTCCAACAGATTCATCAGGCAAGATTTTCCCTTGAGGCAACCATGCTGACTATGGCCTATTTTATCATGTGCCTCCAAGCACCCCAAGACTTCATCCTTAATTATTAACTCCAATATCTTCCCAACCACTGAGTTCAGACTAATAGGCCTATAATTCCCTTTCTTCCGCATCTCTCCCTTCTTGAAGAGCGTAGTGACAAAGGAGTGGAGTGAAGTGTAATTTTCCTGTCTTCCAGAACCATTCCAGAATCTAATGATTCTTGAAAGATCATTACTAATGCCTCCATTATCTCTTCAGCTACCTCTTTCAGAACTCTGGCGTGTACACCATCTGATCCAGGTGGCTTATCTACCTTAAGATGTTTCAATTTCTGAAGAACCTTCTCCCCAGTTATGGTATCTTCATAGACTTCACACCGTGACATCTGGAACTTCTGCCATACTGCTAGTGTCTTCCACAGTGAAGACTGATGCAAAATACTGATTTAGTTTGTCCATCATTTCATTGTTCCCCATTACTACCTTTACTGCATCATTTTCCAATGGTGCAATATCTGCTTTCGCCTCTGTTTAACACTTTATGTATCTGCAGAATCTTTTGGTATTCTCTTTAATATTGGCTAAATTACTTTCGTATTCCATCTTTACCTTCTGAGTTCCTTTTCTAGCTGCCTTCTGTTGGTTTTTAAAAACTTCCCAATCTTCTAACTTCCCACTAATTTTTGCTCTATTAAATGCCCTCTCTTTGCTTGTTATGTTGGCTATGACCTCTCTTGTTAGCCACGATTGTGTCATCTTTCCTTTTGAATCCTTCTTCCTCCTTGGGATGTATATATCCTGTGCCTTCCAAATTGCTTCCAGAAATTTCATTCATAGATGCTCTGTCGTCATCCCTGCCAGTGTTCTTTTCCAGTCAATTCTGGCCATCACCTCTCTCATACATCTGAAATTCCCTTTAATTAACTGTAATACTGATATATCTGACTTTAGCTGCTCCTTCTGAAATTTCAGAGTGAATTTTATCATATTATAATCACTTGTCCCTCTGGGTTAATTTTACCTTATGCTCTCTATTCAGTTATGGTTCATTGCAAATCTCCCAATCCAAAATAGCTGATCCCCTAGTGGGCTCAACGACAAACTGTTCTAAAAAGCCGTCTCGTAGGCACTCTAGAAATTCCCTGTCCTGGAAACTAGCGCTCGCCTGATTTTCACAATCTACCTGCATATTGAAAGCCCCCATGACTATTGTAACATTGCCCTTTTGTCATGCATTTCCTATCTCCAGTTGTAATTTGTAGACCACATCCTTACTACTGTTTGGTGGTCTGTGTACAATTTCCATCAGGGTCTTTTTACCCTTGGAGTTTCTTAGCTCTATCCGCAATGATTCAACACCTTCCAACCCTATGCCACCTTTTCCTAATGATTTGATTTCATTTTTTACCAACAGAGCATTGCTGCCATCTCTGTCTTCTTGTCTGTCCTTTCGATACAATGTGCATCTTCAGACTTTAAGCTCCCAGCTGTAATCTTCTTTCAGCCATGATTCAGTGATGCCTATAACATCATACCCGTCAATCAGCAACAGTGCTGCAAGTTCATCTGCCTTATTCCGTACACTGCATACATTCAAGTACAAGGGGTGATTGATAAGTTTGTGGCCGAAGGTAGAAGGAGTCAATTTTAGAAAACCTAGCACATTAATTTTTCTTACATTTACACACCTACTCCAGCGGTCATGGAGCATATGGATCCCTTCTTTGTAGAAGTTGGCATCTTGGACCTCCAGAAAGTGGTCAACAGCAGGGGTGATTGATAGGTTTGTGGCCTAAGGTAGAAGGAGATGAGTTATTAACCTCAATATTTCTGCATTTTCACTCAAAGAGTTGAACTGCATGTGCACGTAACGAGAGTGGTATAATTCATCTCCTTCTACCTTAGGCCATGAACTTATCAATCACCCCTGCTATGGACCACCTGGAGGTCCAAGACACTCTTGTTACTTGCACGTGCAGTTCAACTCTTTCAGTGATAATACAGAAAGCTTGAAGTTAATAACTCATCTCCTTCTACCTTAGGCTATGAACTTATCAATCACCCCTGCTGTGGACCACTTCTACAACGAAAGGATCCATATGTTCCACGACTGCTGGACTAAGTGTGTACATGTAGGAGGAGACTATGTTGAAAAATAAATATGCTAGCTTTTCTAAAATTGACTTCTTCTACCTTAGGCCATGAACTTATCAATCACTCCTCATAGAACACCTTCAGTCCTGTTTACGCCCTTTTCGATTTTGTCGACCTTTTTGCATTGCAACTTATCCTGTTAGCTGCAATTTTACCCTATCAACAGCCCCTCCTCACTACACATTGCCTCTGTTTGTAAACCAGGTATCCATTTTCAGCACTATCATCCACCCTTTCTTCGATACTTACATAGAAACATAGAAAATAGGTGCAGGAGTAGGCCATTCGGCCCTTCGAGCCTGCACCGCTATTTATTATGATCATGGTTGATCATCCAACTCAGAACCCCGCCCCAGCCTTCCCTCCATACCCCCTGACCCCCGTAGCCACAAGGGCCATATCTAACTCCCTCTTAAATATAGCCAATAAACTGGCCTCAACTGTTTCCTGTGGCAGAGAATTCCACAGATTCACCACTCTCTGTGTGAAGAAGTTTTTCCTAATCTCGGTCCTAAAAGGCTTCCCCTCTATCCTCAAACTGTGGCCCCTCGTTCTGGACTTCCCCAACATCGGGAACAATCTTCCTGCATCTAGCCTGTCCAATCCCTTTAGCATCTTATACGCTTCAATCAGATCCCCCCTCAATCTTCTAAATTCCAACGAGTACAAGCCCAGTTCATCCAGTCTTTCTTCATATGAAAGTCCTGCCATCCCAGGAATCAATCTGGTGAACCTTCTTTGTACTTCCTCTATGGCAAGGATGTCTTTCCTCAGATTAGGGGACCAAAACTGCACACAATACTCCAGGTGTGGTCTCACCAAGGCCTTGTACAACTGCAGTAGTACCTTCCTGCTCCTGTACTCGAATCCTCTCACTATAAATGCCAGCATACCATTCGCCTTTTTCACCGCCTGCTGTACCTGCATGCCCACTTTCAATGACTGGTGTATAATGACACCCAGGTCTCGTTGCACCTCCCCTTTTCCTAATCGGCCACCATTCAGATAATAATCTGTTTTCCTATTTTTGCCACCAAAGTGGACAACTTCACATTTATCCACATTAAATTGCATCTGCCATGAATTTGCCCACTCACTCAACCTATCCAAGTCACCCTGCATCCTCTTAGCATCCTCCTCACAGCTAACACTGCCACCCAGCTTCGTGTCATCCGCAAACTTGGAGATGCTGCATTTAATTCCCTCATCCAAGTCATTAATATATATTGTAAACAACTGGGGTCCCAGCACTGAGCCTTGCGGTACCCCACTAGTCACCGCCTGCCATTCTGAAAAGGTCCCGTTTATTCCCACTCTTTGCTTCCTGTCTGCCCACCAATTCTCTATCCACATCAATACCGTGTGCTTTAAGTTTGCACACTAATCTCCTGTGTGGGACCTTGTCAAAAGCCTTTTGAAAATCCAAATATACCACATCCACTGGTTCTCCCCTATCCACTCTACTAGTTACATCCTCAAAAAATTCTATGAGATTCGTCAGACATGATTTTCCTTTCACAAATCCATGTTGACTTTGTCCGATCATTTTACCGCTTTCCAAATGTGCTGTTATCACATCCTTGATAACTGACTCCAGCAGTTTCCCCACCACCGACGCTAGGCTAACCGGTCTATAATTCCCCGGTTTCTCTCTCCCTCCTTTTTTAAAAATGGAGTTACATTAGCCACCCTCCAATCCTCAGGAACTAGTCCAGAATCTAACTTCTTCCATTGAAGTATATGCAGTTCAGGACACCAGTCACACATGCTCAACTTTTGATTCCTAACTTTGTCTGAGCTCTTACCAACATCTGCCTCCACAACTTCTCCACAAACTCTTCTGGCACTCTGGTTCTCACCCCCTGCAGCTCTCATTTAAATCCCACCATGCAGCGTTAACAAACTTTCCCGTTAGAATATTACACCCCTCCAGTTCAGGTGCAAGCTGCCCCTTCTGTACAGGTCCCACCTTCACTGGAAGACAGACAAATGATCCAAAGCTTTTATGCCCTCCCTCCTACACCAACTGCTTAGCCACTTACTAAACTGTGTAATCTTCCTGGTTCTGGCCTCACTAGCATGTGGCAGGGGAAGAAATACTGAGAGCACAACCCTGGAGGTCCTGCCCTTTAACTTAACACCTAACTCCTTGAATTTCCTATGCAGAATCTTGTCACTCGTCCTACCCACATCATTGGTACCTACATGGACCATGGCTTCTGGTTGTTCACCCTCCCACTTAAGTATGCTGAGGCCTCAATCCTAGATATCCTAAATCCTGGCACCCAGTAGACAACATACCATCTGGGAATCTCATTCTTGTCCATAGAACATCCTGTCCATTCCCCTAAATAATGAATCTCCTATCACCACAGCATGCCTTTTTGCCCCTTTCCCTTCTGAGTCACCATAGTGCCAGAGACCCAACCACTGTGACTTTCCTCTGTTAGGTCAACCCCCTCTCCTGCCCTCGGCAGTACCCAAAGTCATACGCTTGTTGTTGAGGGGGATGGATACACGGGTACTCTACATTGGCACCTTAACCCCTTTCCCTTTCCTGACTGCCACCCAGTTTCCTATGTCCTGCACTTTGGGTGTAACTACCTCTCTATATATCTTGTTTATCACCCTCTCAGCCTTCTGAATGATCTGGAGTTCATCCAGTCCCAGCTTCATCACCTTAACATGGATTGTTTAAAGCTGCAACTGGATGCACTTCTTGCAGTTTTGGTGGTCAGGAATACTGGAGGTCTCCCTGCCTTCCCACATCCCGCAAGAGGAACATTCAACCATCCTGCCTGGCCTCTCTACTCTCCTAGCTGAGCAGATATAAAGAAAGGAAGAAAAAAATGACCTAGATCTTTCCTTTTCTTTGCCTTGTCTGACTAAATCCTCTCTTCACAGTAGCCTTGAGGAAGATTACTTGACAATAATGATTTGGTGTCTGTAAGACAATTGGATTATTAATATTGAACACTTCCATTTTGGCCCTCTTTTTCAAAATATTTCTGTCTATTCATTCTTTGACTTCTTTCAAGCTTTCCTCTACTTCACCATGGGAACATTTATGCATAGCATTGAATTACCTTATAATCAAAATCATTGTCACCAACTTAAGTCACAAAATTTGTTATGTGCAGCGCCGGCATAAAAAATTACTACGCGTTAGAATAAAAATAAAGGATAGTAATGTAGTGTTCATGAGTTCATGCACAGTTCAGAAATCTCACGGCAGAGAGGAAGAAATTGTTTGTAAAATGTTAACTGTGGGATTTCAGGTTCCTGTACCTTCTCTTGAGAGCAGCATGATCTGAATGGTGAGTGTTGTTCATGATGGATGCCTCCTTCTTGAGGTACCACCTTCTGAAGATGTCCTCGACAGTGGGGGTGCCTGTGCCCATGATGGGGCTCGCTGACTCTGTAGCCCTCTGAAACCTCTTTCGATTCTATGCATTGCTAGCTCCATACCAGGCAGTGTAGAAAAGATTCTGATATCTATCTTATTTTCAATTTGTGTCAAGAGGAAATAAAATATCAAGAGAAAGAGAAAAAATAATTGAAAAGAACAAAAAATACCTTGTTATGTCTTAATTTGGCAGTGACATTTGTTAAAATTCTTTGTAATCAATTTAACTGAAACCAGAACGACAGAGCATATCACTCCCATCCTACCTACTCTGCACTGGTTTCCTGTATCTTTTAGAACTGATTTTACAGTTCTCTTACTTATTTTTAAAGCTCTCAATGGTCTGCGACCAGAGTACATCACAGTATCGCTTTTATTTTATAACGCTGCTTGAGCTCTCAGGTCTCCTTCCATCTTTTTCTTAAATTTAAAGTCTCTTAAACAGTCTCCCTCAAAAGAAAATTGGTAGATCAGCTTTTATTAAGTATGGTCCTTATCTGTGAAAATTTATACCTGAAACTGTAGGGGTTGCAAACTCAGTCAACACTTTTAAACACCAACTCAAAACCCATTTAATTCACCTTGTATTTAATTAACTTCACTTTGTCTTTTATATTCCTGTTTGTATTTTATCCCAATGTAAAGCACTTTGAACTCCATCATTTGTGTGAAAACTGCATATAAATAACTTATTATTGTTATTATTTATTTATTAAAGTGTCCTCAATGGAGTTTGTTCTTGTCGAAGACTCCAGAGGGGTGTGCCAGCTACACATATCTGTTGAAAGAGTGAACGTTGGATGAAACACGTCTGATTGTAATGGGCATTCAGCCACAGAGATTCCTGTACAGAATCCACGTGCTCAGCACTGAATCCAACCAGGAACAAAACCATGTCTCCATATAATTCAGTGTCACACAATTCATTGTAACCAACAATTCATACACAACACAAACAGGAAATGCAGCAAATAATTAGAGTTGATGACCTTTCACTAGAATTGAGTAGTCCTCTACAGTTTTTTTTAACCTGTTTCGATTAGTCATACTTTATTGATCCCGAGGGAAATTGGTTTCCGTTACAGTTGCGCCATAATAATTAAATAGTAATAAAATCATAAATAATTAAATAGTAATATGTAAATTATACCAGTAAATTATGAAATAAGTCCAGGACCAGCCTATTGGCTCAGGGTGTCTGACCCTCCAAGGGAGGAGTTGTAAAGTTTGATGGCCACAGGCAGGAATGACTTCCTATGACGCTCAGTGTTGCATCTCGGTGGAATGAGTCTCTGGCTGAATGTACTCCTGTGTCCAACCAGTCCATTATGTAGTGGATGGGAGACATTGTCCAAGATGGCATGTGACTTGGACAGCATCCTCTTTTCAGACACCACCGTCAGAGAGTCCAGATCCATCCCCACAACATCACTGGCCTTACGAATGAGTTTATTCATTTTGTTGGCATCTGCTATCCTCAGCCTGCTGCCCCAGCACGCAACAGCAAATATGATCGCACTGGCCACCACAGACTCGTAGAACATCCTCACCATCGTCCGGCAGATGTTAAAGAACCTCAGTCTCCTCAGGAAATAGAGACGGCTCTGACCCTTCCTGTAGACAGCCTCAGTGTTCTTTGACCAGTCCAGTTTATTGTCAATTTGTATACCCAGGTATTTGTAATCCTCCACCATGTCCACACTGACCCCCTGGATGGAAATAAGGGTAACCGGTACCTTAGCTCTCCTCAGGTCTACCGCCAGCTCCTTAGTCTCTTTCACATTAAGCTGCAGATAATTCTGCTCACACCATGTGACAAAGTTTCCTACCGTAGCTCTGTACTCAGCCTCATCTCCCTTGCTGATGCATCCAACTATGGCAGAGTCATCAGAAAACTTCTGAAGATGACAAGACTCTGTGCAGTAGTTGAAGTCCGAGGTGTAAATGGTGAGGAGAAAGGGAGACAAGACAGTCTCCCTTTAGAACTCAGATGGAACTTTCTGTACTTTGACTTGAGTATTTCTAATATTTCTTACTTGTCTTTTTAAATATAAATAGACAAAGACAAAAATACACACTCTCTGTCACACATAGTGCTACACACCAGTGTCTCATTAAATGGTTTTACAGTTGTTGGGATTTTGCAGAGTGAGGCTTATAAGGAGATAAACTGGTCAGTAGTTGCAAGGAAATACCAACAAGTCTTCAATAAATTACTCAGTGTTTGCCAACAGATGCAGAAATTCCTAAATATCGGCTGCACTTTGCCAGTGATTCCCGTTAAGAGCTCACACATTGGAGTTCTCTTGGAGTTCATCCAAGAACATGAATGACCGACTATTTCCACTGGGGATTCTTGTCCATTGAACTTGTGCAGATGCAGTCAATCAATTCATTTAAATGAACAGAAACATCAACTAAGGTTAAAGCAAATTAAGGGTAATTTACATACTTTTTAGTTAAGTGAGTATTCTTAATATTTTCTATTGTTTAAAAGTATTTTGATGTCTGGTAAAATTTGGTATCAAAAATATATATCTTTATTGATTTTGAATGCCTCTATGTGACAAGAACTTTCAAAATCAGAACCTGAATAATCAGAATCTGGTTTACTATCACTGACGTAACTGTATATCATGAAATTTGTTATTTTGAAACAGCAATACAGTAGAATACATAAATGATCACTATAAAATATAATAAGAAATATAAAATTACATAAATAATGTAAAAAGTGAGCAAAATAGTAAGGTAATTCATGAACATCCAAATCACTTGACAGATTTGACAGCCAGAAAAGCTGTCAAATATTTATCTCCTGAAGTCCGAGAAGCGGTCAATTCCTGAAGAGCAGGTAGAAGTTGAAAGAAGGCCCAGTAACTCTTTGACTTCAACACTGTTCAGACCAATGATCCAAGGTCCAGCCCTGTTGAGAGCCAAAAACATAGTGAACTTATCAGGAACAGAAGCAGTCAGCGCTTCTAGAAGGAAGACTGAAAAGACCCCCACAACTACAATTTTGTCCATAAGTCCATAAAACATAGGAGCAGAACTAGGCCACTAAGCTCATCAGTTCTCTTCTTTAATTCGAGAATGGTTGACTTATTTTCCTTCTCAACTCTATTCTCCTGCCTTCTCCCCATAACCATTGATACCCTTGCTAAATAAGCACCTATCAACCTCTTCATTAAATATACCCAATGACTTGACCTCCACAGCCACCTGTGGCAAAGAATTCCGCAGATTGGTCACACTCTGGCTAAGGAAGTTCTTTCTCATCTCTGTTCTAAAGGGATATCCTTCTACTCTGGGGCTGTGCCCTTTTATCCTAGAATTTCCCACTATTCTTGGCATGAGTATCCCTGTCTCCTCACAGTAGCCAATATTGTCTAAGACTAGAAAGAATTCCAAAAGGACAAAGCCATGCACCAAATGAAAAAAAAACAAAATGTCAGGGCACATGAATAGCTGCTGACAAGCAATTACCTCTTGAGAAGTTTCAGTCATGAAAATACAATTACATGGTACAACTGGGAAGGGTGTGCTGGGAGAGGCCATAATCGCAAATGTTGTCAAGGAAGTTGATAGTTGAAGCTGTGGGATAGATGCTGTCCATCAGCCTGGTCATACGTGCTTTCAGGCTTTTGTGTCTTCTGCCTGATGGGAGAGGGTAGAAGAGAGAATGTCTGGGGTGGGTGTTGTCTTTGATTATGCTGGCTGCTTTACCAAAGTAGCAAGAAGGATGGAGTCCATTAAGGGGAGGGTGAGGGGTCTTCTGCTGTGCTGAGTTATGTTCACAAATCTTTGCAGTTTTTTGTGGTCACATGCCATACCAAACCATTATGAGTCAAGACCGAATGTTTTCTATCATGCATTGATCAAAAAGTGGTAAGAGTTGGTCGGGGCTATTGAATTTCTTCATATAAATTGAGAGAAGTTAATCCATGATATTATATTTATTTACAGAACATGGCCCACATTTATTGACTATGGTTAAACCAATTAACAACAGTAATCATATTTGCAGCTCCTATATCTTTTGGTTTTATGATTTTATATCAGTAGAAGTTAGAGTGGGAGTAGGAGGGAGTCTCGACTTGATCACGTGTTTTCCTCCATGTTTGACTCCCAGAAGACTTTGAATGCACCCAACTTCTAAACATTCATATTGGAAAAATAAATAGGAATGTTCACAAACCTCAGAGATCTCACAAGCAACTAACCTTGAGATAATAGTGAACCAGGTGGAGTTTTAAACATTTTAGTGCTCAGCTTCATCTTTTAAACTAGCTATTTATTTGACTGTTCAAAATTGCCTAGCCATGGGGGCAGGATTTGAACCTCTGTCCCTGGAACATGCTATTAAACAGCAAGTCTAGCAAATACTACCTAATCCAACATTCAAAAGCAGACAGAAATTTTGTTTTTTTTTACTTCCAATTTATTCAGTAGCATAATTCATCTATTAATCCAATAAAAATATAGATTGATATTTGCCACTGCTTATTTAAAATGGGCTAGTGACTTTGCTGAAGAGAAAGGAAGGCCAGATGAATGTGGTAACCAGTTACCTGCCATTATTTTTCGATGGCACTCTATCTGTAATCAGTGCAGATTGAAAAAAAAAGTGACCTCTTTTTTTCATTGTTTATAAATGGAATTTTTTGCCTCTCAGGCAAACTTGCATCCAAGTCACCATAAAATTACTTAACTTTTGCCGTGCCCTAGCTGGCAGCGCAATCACCTCCAAAAATTTACAGCCTTGTGTCAAAGGAACAGTAATTAAAGCCTTCCTTCTAAACTGCTCTTGCCAGGCTATTTCTATAATAGATGGAACGGAACACAGGTTGTTGAGTACCCTACCTGCAGGATATCTTTCTCCTTGATAACTACTGCACGCAGCTTATTTTTTACCCCTGTATTCCCATCTAGCCTATAAATCGAGAAGCATCTGCTACTTTACTGGGACTTTGAGAGAGGTTTGACAGCGGCTGAATTGATGACCCTTCTGATTAACGGCGAGGTTATTAACTTTATTTTCTCATTGTTTTCTCCACAGGCTTTCTGTTAGAGTAATGGAGAACGTGTTTTCAAATTACATGCCACCCTGGTAAAAGTGAGGGATTGTAGGTGGGAGAGGGGCTGCGCCCTGTTATTGTTCAATGACTTTGCTGAGCACAGATGTTGGATCCTGTGGGATGGGTAACTACGATTGCAATATCTATACGTAACTCAAGAGAAATGTTCTGTCGAAAATGATCCCTGTGTTAGGGTTTTATTTAGGTCATTTGAGTGTCTAGAAACTCTTTGGTGCAATCAAATGGAGTCTTGCTCAGAACACACTCGTGAAGTCCTGTACTCATTCTTTGCATCATCATGGAGAGAATGTTACGGCCCTGGATGTAGATTGTGGGAAAGCGCTGCATGTTTAAAAAATGGTCAAAGGCTGGTAAAGGATCTAGCTATCAGTCCGGGATGAATCTATCTTAGCCTTCCATACCTTTGCCAACCAGGTACATATCTAAATTTCTGTGAAATATGTAGTTATAGAGCACTACAACAAAGAAACAGACCCTTTGGCCCATCTAGTAATGTTAACTCTGTTTCTCACCACTATACATTGCCAGACCTGCTGAGCTTTTTCAGCGTTTCATCTTTACATATGTTTCAGATTTCCAGCACCTATAGGTTATTGATTTCCATTTGGTTGGGAGTTGTCTGACATGAAGATGAATGGGCTATTGGAGATACTAATGTTCATACTGAACTATTCACCTATCGCGTGCTCTCTCCGTCAGAGTCCGCCTGTTCTGCTCCTTGCATGCAAAGAGAACCAATGGCTGTTTTCAGCACTATCATGAACATGAGTACTTGATTAATCCAAATTCAGTTCGAATATATTTCTGGTACACCTGTAGCAATGGGTATCAATCCACAAATTTAGGTCTTTATAACTATGAAACTCTAGTTAAAAACTTATAGTTGTCCATCAGAGTTAATCAGATGCAATAGGATCTTTTAATGGATACAATAGCATCTTTTAAGAGACTCTTAGATAGGTACATGGAGCTTAGAAAAATAGAGGTAAGGAAATTCTAGGCAGTTTGTAGAGTAGGTTACATAGTCAACACAACATTGTCGACAAAAGGTCCTGTAATGTGCTGTAGGTTTCTATGTTCAGAGTTGAAAGACTAAACTGTTCATCACAGATTTGAAGCATAGTGGTTAATGTGACACTATTACAGCTCGGAGCATTCTGGGATCTCATTGAAACCTGCCGAATGTTGAAAAGACTAGATAGGGTGGATGTGGAGAGGATGTTTTCTGAGGTGGGGTTATCTGGAACTAGAAGGCACAGCCTCAAAATTGAGGGACGACCCTTTAGAACAGAGGTAAGGAGGAATTTTTTCAGCCAGACAGTAGTAAATCTGTGGAATGCTTTGCCACATACTGCAGTGGAGGCCAAGTCTGGGTATACTTAAGGCAGAAGTTAATTGTTTCCTGATCAGCCAGGGCATCAAAGGATATGGCAAGAAGGCAGCTGTATGGGATTGAGTGGGATCTGGGATCAGCTGGCTCAATAGGCTGAACAGCCTAATTCTGCTCCTATGTCTTATGGTCATAAGGAGTTCAGAGTCCAATTCCAGTGCCTTCTGTAAGGAGTTTGTACGTTCTCCCCATGGACCACATGGGTTTCCTCTGGCTGTTCTGGTTTCTTCTCACGGTCCGAAGACATACCAGTTAGTAGGGTAATGTAAATATTCCTGTGATTGGGTTTGTGCATCGCTGGGCCAAAATAAAATGTAGCTGAATAACTTTTCTTTACAACTTCATAACCAAGTTCCTTTACAATGTAAAGCTGTGCAAGATGCAACAATACTTTAGAAGTCATAAACACAAGCGATGCTGGAAATCCAGAGTAACACACTCAAATTGCTGAAGGTACTCAGCAAGTCAGGCAGCATCTATGGAGAGGAATAAAGAGTCAATGTTTCAGGCCAAGGACCTCCGTAAGTACTTCACTGGCTGCAAAAGAGATTTGGTTTGACCTTAACTTAGAAAAGCTGTTAAAATAAGCACAGTCATTTCTATTGTTTCTTTCATTTTGTTTAGACTGCTCTTCATTTGAGTTTGTTTTTCATTGATGCACGTGATCCTGTTCTCTCAGGATCCTAATTATATTGACTTGTTTTAGAATTATAGTATAACGATCTTTTTCTGCTGGAATGAAGAGATTAAATGGTAATAGCCAAAGTGAATGGAGTAAAAAAGCTGAAAACAATTTGGTATGCCAGTATCCATAACTCTGTTGCTCTTTAGAAGAATGATCTGATAGATCAGCATGTCTTTAAAAAAAACTGTTAGCCCCTGAGGTCTAGGTAGCTGGATTGTACATTCTCCTGTCAGAGAAATTCCAGACAATTAAAAATCAACGAACTGTGAGTGCTGGAAGTCTGAAATAAAAAACTGAAAATGCTGTAAAAGCTCACAGGTCAGGTTCAAAAGTTTAGAGCTCAAAGTAAATTTTATTATCAAAGTACATTTCCTTGTGGGCATACTCAATAAATCTAGAATAATAACTATTAGAGAATCTATGAAAGACCATCCAACCTGGGTGTTCCACCAGAGTGCAGTAGACAACAAACAGTATATTGTGAGAGAAACTGAGTTAACATTTGAAGTTATGTGCTCTTTAGGTGATATTGTAGTGTGGCAGTTAGCACAGTACCAGCAATCACCCTTCCGGGTTCAATTCCCACCACTGCCTGTCAGGAGTTTGTACATTATCCCAGTGACTGTGTGGGTTTGCTCTCGGTACTCTACTTTCCTGGTGCATTCCAAAAACATACGGTCAGGGTTAGTGTGGCCATGGTTTATTGGCATCTGGAACATGGCGACACTTGCCCAGTACAATCTTCACTCATTTGATTTGATGCAAACAATGCATTCCAATGTACATATGACAAATAAAGTTAATCTTTGTCAGAACTGTGGGATCAAATGCTTTCTATTAGTAACTCAGTACAGAATATCCACATGACATCAGATAAAAGACAGTATACTCGGGAAAATGAGTAAATTTAAAGAATAGGGAAGAAAGAAACTATAGTAGTTTCAAATAAATGTGGTTTAATTGTTCCACAAAATCCAGCGAACGTACAGTTACATATCTATGTAAAATCAATCTCAGGCACTCCCATCAAGCTTGATTGACAGGGCTGGCTGGAAATGATGCTGTCACCAGAGGCGGCTATATTTCTTGGGTGTTAATGAGCTTAACACAGTATGCGAAGGATATTGGATCTGGAATCAATGCCAGCCAGAGAAAGATCAAACATCTGACACAGCCATTCATGACTTCAGGCTATCTTGAAGCACTTTACAATGACTTTTGAGTGAAGGTGCATAGACTGGTAGTTCAGCATAATAAAGAAACAATCCTCTGAAGGATCTCAGCAGGTCAAATAGCATCTATCAGGGGGTGGGGAATGGAACTGACTATGTTTAACTTCAAACCTGAGCATTTTTTCTAAGCCCCACATTGCTTTCATTTTACTTGTCTCTTTCTCTTTTGTGTGCTATCATTCACCTGCCACTGTCTCTCAACTCCACCCCCCATTCCCTTTCCTTACCTAGCTCCACCTGCCTGTCATCTCATACCCCTCCACAGACTACCAATCATCTCTGAGTCTTGTTTCAGTGCTCTCTTCTCTTTATACAGACCTCCACTCCCTCACCCCTCCACTCTCAGTAGGATGGAAACTGGAGGAAATTCTCTTCACTCCTTTGATAGTACCTCGCACACCTGTAATCTCTACAATTTTGAAGGATAAGGACGGCTGTCACATCACAACCCTCATTGTCTTTAGATCTCAGTCTTGGTGCATTGACCAGTAAGATAAAGTCATTTCATTTCCTCATTTAAAAAGACATGGGTATCAAGGGAAAGGCCATCGTTTAAATCTGGTCCCAAACTGCTGGAATTGAAAGACACAGTAAGAGACTTGGAGTTGCATTTATGCCACAGCATGCAAATATGGTAGATTTCCTTCCCTGAAGGACAGTGGTAAACTAGAGACGCAAGATAAAACCTGGAGCTACAAGCAATCTTGCTTAGTGGGGCAATCAGCGTCTGTGGGAGGAAAAGAACAGTTGATGTTTTGGATCAAAACCCTGCTTCAGGACTCATTAGTAAACAAGATGTGCTTAAAGGCTAAAGATTAGCTTTAATGTTGCATGTGCATCAAAACATACAGCAAGGTGTGTCATTCTGTGCTAACGACCAACACAGTCCAAGGTTTGTGCTTGGGGATTCTGCAAGCACCTCCATGTTTCTGCCACCAACATCGCACAATCACAACTTACTAACCTTAAACTGGACATCTTTGGATGCCTTTGGTCTTCAGCAATCCAGTAGCTTTGTTTTAATTAGTAAAACTGACATTTAAAAAAATCCAGATTGTTACCTGAAATACAGTTAAAGTATAGCCATGGTGGGATTTGAGCATGACTCCTGCACTTTTAGTTCAGTCTCTATGATTACCAGTACACTAGTATAAAGGGTACAATGTAAATCGTCCTCAACAGGCAGTTCAGAATGGCAATAAATGTGGCACTTCCCAGAAATCACGAGATCCTGAAAACTGGAAAAAATAATTTATGAGATTTGAACATTTAAGATACAAGCTGCGAGGACAGAACAGCAATTTGGGCTCAGCAAGATTTTAGAAACAGCAAAGTCATAATGGGAAGAGTTGCATCTGAAAACTTAGTTGAAATGTGTTAGTCAGAAAAAAACAGAAGAACTCCTTCAAACTCTTTCAATGTCTTGCTACAGAAACTTTCCTGTCTATGTAAAAGGCAGCTGTGGGTGTGACCTCAATTTAACACCTCAAATGATCACAAAACACTCCTCTGGTATACATTGCACACTCATCTTGGATTAGTGTTCAAGTCTCTGGTATGATTATCAATATTACAGGCACAGTGCCCAGGAGTGCCCTTCTATATCCCACAGGGATAGAGGTCTATTATCCATTTTAAACTTCATATCAACCATGCTATTTTTTTTCTAGAAAATGCATTGGTAGCTATTAAATGTGTCATTAATCTATTTACTTTAATGTAGTTTGAGGGCTATAAGATCCAGCAGAATAGTATTGTACTGAACGCAGTATTTACAGCAAATTCTTGCAAAATGTTTCAAACAGTAAAATAGTTTATATATTGAAGAGACATTCAGCAAATAATTCCATGGTGTGTGTTAATCATTGTAATTATTATGTCTGCCTTTTGTGAGGCTCATAAGTAAAATTATATTATTATGCTATGCAAATTGTATTTTTAATACATCTAGTTTCTGGAGCCAAAGTGCTTCCTGATAATCATTGCAGGTTAAATTCTTCTAAACAGTTGCCAGCACATGCACAAGGAATAAAATAAAAATGTAGTCTTTTTGATCGGGACTACAGAGCGTTGTGGGAGCTGAATTCTGAAGGAAGGCAGTTTTTTTAAAAACTTCTTCGAGTGCAAGAAGAACGAGACTGCGCAGGCTCGTGACATCAACAGGGCACCGTGGAAGTTTAAAAAGGAGACCACCCTATACAGCGGGCAGCTATCGGAGCGGGCAGCGGAGTGAGTGGGAGCAGAGTGTACGGCTTTGGCTTCAACAGGCTTCGGCGGTAAACGGGAAGAGGCGAGAGCGAAGCACCAGCTGCTCCCCCCCCCCCCGGCCGCTAATCGGCCCAGACAGACAGGAACAGCAGGGCTCTCACAGCTAACGGTACGAGCTAACGGTTTAAAAAGTTCATCTGTTTGGCGAGGTAAGTGGGTGAGTGGACTTATTTTTCCTGTTTCATTCCTGTAGAATCAGATAGCATGCCTGCAGGGTTAGTGTTTTGTTCAAGGTGTCAGATGTGGGAATCCTGGGAGACCCCCAGCCTCCCTGATGGCCACATCTGCGCCAGGTGCACCGAGTTGCAGTTCCTCAGAGACCGTGTTAGGGATCTGGAGCTGCAGCTTGATGACCTTCTGCTTATTAGGGAAAGTGAAGAGGTGATAGACAGGACCTACAGGGAGGTAGTCATCCCTAGGCTACAGGGGTCAAAAAACTGGGTCACTGTCAAGAGAGGGAAGGGAAATGCCCATATAGTGGAGAGCACCCCTGTGGCTGTACCCCATAGCAACAAATATCTTGTTCTAGATGCTGTTGAGGGGGATGAGCTGACGGGGGATGGCCACGGTGACCGGGTCTCTGGCACTGAGCCTGGTGCTGTTGTGCAGGAGAGAAGGAGGGAGAAGAGGAATGCAGTAGTCGTGGGGGATTCCATAGTCAGGGGAATGGACAGAAGATTCTCTGAGCCTGATAGAGATACCCCCATGGTGTGTTGCCTCCCAGGTGCCAGGGTATGGGATGTCTCGGATCGGTCCAGAATATTCTGAAGGGGGAGGGTGAGCAGCCAGTTGTCTTGGTGCATGTTGGTACCAATGACATAGATAGGACAAAGGAGGAGGTCCTGAAGAGAGATTTCCAGGAGTTAAGAAGGAAGCTGAGAAGCAGGACCTCCAGGGTAGTAATCTCGGGATTGCTACTTGTGCCTCGTGCTAGCGAGAGCAAAAGTAGTCGGATCAGGCAGATGAATGCGTGGCTGAGAAACTGGTGCAGGGGGCAGGGCTTCAGATTCTTGGATAATTGGGATCTCTTCTGGGGGAAGTATGACCTGTTCAAAAGGACGGGTTACACCTGATCTCCTATCCTGACGGGAAAGTTTAATAGAGCTGTTAGGGAGGGTTTAAACTAATTTGGCAGGGGGATGGGAACCGGAATGACAGAGCGGAGGAAGGGGAAAACAGAAATAAATCTAAGAGAGTGAGCAATAAAGATGTCAGGGAAGTCAGGCAGGTGGTGAGGCAAATTTGTAGCCATTGGGATGAGTTGCAGTGCAATAAAGTTGCAGTGAAATCAAAGCAAAAAGTACCAAATACTGGTCTTAAGGTGTTGTACTTAAATGCACGCAGCATAAGGAATAAGGTGGATGATCTTGTCGTACAGCTACAGATTGGCAGGTATGATATTGTGGCCATCACTGAGACCTGGCTAAAGGATGCATGTCTCTGGGAGCTGAACGCCTAAGGATACACGGTGTATCAGAAGGATAGGAAGGTAGGCAGAGGGGGAGGCGTGGCTTTATTGGTAAGAAATGATATTAGATCATTACAAAGAGGTGATATAGGATCGGAAGGTGCAGAATCTTTATGGGTTGAGCTAAGAAATAGCAGGGGTAAAAGGACACTGATGGCAGTTATTTATAGGCCTCCAAACAGCTGCAGGGATGTGGACTACAAATTACAACAGGAAATAGAAAAGGCTTGTCAGAAGGGCAGTATTATGATAATTGTGGGGGACTTTAACATGTGAGTGGATTGGGAAAATCAGGTCAGCACTGGATCTGAAGAGAGAGAATTTGTAGAATGTCTGCGAGATAGCTTTTTAGAACAGCTTGTTGATCAGCTAGGGGATCAGCTGTACTGGATTGGTATTGTGTAATGAACCGGAGATTGAGGTGAAGGAACCCTGAGGAGACAGTGATCATAACATGATTGAGTTCACTGAGACATTTGAAAAAGAGAAGCCGAAATCTGATGTGTAGATATTTCAGTGGAGTAAAGGAAATTATAGTGTCATGAGAAAGGAACTGGCCAAAGTTGACTGGAAAGGGACATTGGCAGGAAAGACGGCAGAGCAGCAGTGGCTGGAGTTTATGCGAGATGAAGAAGGTGCAAGACACATATATTGCAGAAAAGAAAAAATGTTCGAATGGAAAAAGGATGCAACCGTGGTTGACAAGAGAAGTCAAAGCCAAAGTTAAAGCAAAGGAGAGGGCATACAAGGAAGCAAAAATTAGTGGGAAGACAGAGGATTGGGAAGTTTTTAAAACCTTACAAAAGGAAACTAAGAAGGTCATTAAGAGAGAAAAGATTAACTATGAAAGGAAGCTAGCAAATAATATCAAAGAGCTTTTTCAAGTATAAAAGCTTTTTCAAGTATATAAAGAGTAAAAGACATGTGAGAGTAGATATAGGACCGATAGAAAATGATGCTGGAGAAATTGTAATGGGAGATAAGGAGATGGCAGAGGAATTGAACGAGTATTTTGCATCAGTCTTCACTGAGGACGACATCAGCAGTATACCGGACACTCAAGGGTGGCGGGGAAGAGAAGTGTGAGCAGTCACAATTACGACAGAGAAAGTACTCAGGAAGCTGAATAGTCCAAAGGTAGATAAATCACCCGGACCAGATGGAATGCACCCTCATGTTCTGAAGGAAGTAGCTGTGGAGATTGCGGTGGCATTAGCGATGATCTTTCAAAAGTCGATAGATTCTGGCATAGTCCCAGAAGACTGGAAGATTGCAAATATCACTCCTCTATTTAAGAAGGGGGCAAGGCAGCAAAAATGAAATTATAAAGGTAATTAGCTTGACATCGGTGGTTGGGAATTTGTTGGAGTCGATTGTCAAGGATGAGGTTACAGAGTACCTGGAGGCATATGACAAGATAGGCAGAATTCAGCATGGATTCCTTAAAGAAAAATCCTGCCTGACAAATCTATTACAATTTTTTGAGGAAATTACCAGTAGGCTAGACAAGGGAGATGCAGTGGATGTTGTATATTTGGATTTTCAGAAGGCCTTTGACAAGGTGCCACACATGAGACTACTTAACAAGATAAGAGCGCATGGAATTACGGGAAAGTTACATACATGGATAGAGTGTTGGCTGATTGGCAGGAAACAGAGAGTGGGAATAAAGGGATCCTATTCTGGTTGGCTGCTGGTTACCAGTAGTGTTCCACAGGGGTCTGTGTTGGGGGCCGCTTCTTTTTACATTGTACATCAACGATTTGGATTATGGAATAGATGGCTTTGTGGCTAAGTTTGCTGACGATACGAAGGTAGGTGGAGGGGCCGGTAGTGCTGAGGAAATGAAGAGTCTGCAGAGAGACTTGGATAGATTGGAAGAATGGACAAAGAAGTGGCAAATGAAGTAAAATGTTGGAAAGTGTATGATTATGCACTTATAAACGGGCAGACTATTATTTAAATGGGGAAAGAATTCAAAGTTCTGCGATGCAACGGGACTTGGGAGTCCTTGTACAGGATACCCTTAAGGTTAACCTCCAGGTTGAGTCAGTAGTGAAGAAGGCAAATGCAATGTTGGCATTCATTACTAGAGGAATAGAGTATAGGAGCAGGGATGTGATGTTGAGGCTCTATAAGGCGCTGGTGAAACCTCACTTGGAGTACTGTGGGCAGTTTTGGTCTCCTTATTTAAGAAAGGATGTGGTGACGTTGGAAAGGATACAGAGAAGATTCACTAGAATGATTCCGGGAATGAGAGGGTTAATATATGAGGAACATTTGTCCGCTCTGGGACTGTATTCCTTGGAGTTTCGAAGAATGAGGGGAGACCTCACAGAAACATTTCGAATGTTAAAAGGCATGGACAGAGTGGGTGTGGCAAAGTTGTTTCCCATGATGGGGGAGTCTAGTACGAGAGGGCATGACTTAAGGATTGAAGGGTGCCCATTCAGAACAGAAATGCGAAGAAATTTTTTTAGCCAGAGGGTGGTGAATCTATGGAATGTGTTGCCACGGGCGGCAGTGGAGGCCAAGTCATTGGGTGTATTTAAGGCAGAGATTGATAGGTATCTGAGTAGCCAGGGCATCAAAGGTTATGGTGAGAAGGTGGGGGAGTGGGACTAAATGGGAGAATGGATCAGATCATGATAAAATGGCGGAGCAGACTCGATGGGCCGAATGGCTGGCTTCTGCTCCTTTGTCTTATGGTCTTATGGTCTTAATAGCACACATACTGCCCAACTTGTTGAAGAAAAAAAGAATTAAACTTATATTCTGAAAATGCGGTATACTACATTCTCAACTCACGCTGCTGTTCTCAATACAAAAAAATTACCATTGATACTTTATTCTGAATATATAGTGTTCATCTCCAACTATTGCATTCTAGTTGAACGGTCTCAACCTGAAATGTTGACTGTCCATTTCCCTCAAAAGATGCTATTTGACCCATAGAGTACCTTGAATGCTTTCTAATTGGCTGCTGAATATATTTTTTACAACAGCAGACCATATTTACACCCCACCTGCAATGTGGCAAAGCATACACTCAGTGGCCACTTTACTAGGTGCAGGAGATACCGAATGAAGTGGCCACCGAGTGACAGTTTGTAGCCTCCTGCTGCTGTAGCCCATCCACTTTAAGGTTCAACGTGTTTTTTGTGTATTCAGCGATGCTTTTCTGTACACTACTGTTGTAACACATTGCCTTCTTGTCAGCTTGAAAAAATCCAGCAATTCCCCTCAGACCGCTCTCATTGACACTGCATTGTCACACAGAATTGTCACTCACCTCACATGATTGGCTGATTATTTATTTGCATTAATGGACAGGTGCACGGGTGTACCTAATAAAGTGGCCACTGAACATATTTACATTCCAACTTCAACATGGCAAAATATAATTTGATAGAAGTTGGTCGTCATCTCCCACTTTCTCCCATTGAATGCTGTAAGTGACTCTGTGACTCTAAATAAATAAACAAATAAATAATACTGATAACATGAATTGTAGAGTCCTTGAAAGTCAATCCAAAGGATCACTTCAGTGGTGAGGTGAGTGAAGTTATCTGTGCTGGTTGAACATGGATAACATATGGCCTTTCAATATCTTTTAAGACAATGACTTGTAATATTCTTAACCAAATACGTCATCTAACTGCAGTTTGAAACTTCATGTCTGCTGTACACTGGATCATCTCAGTCCTACAACATCATCAGTAGTTTGGCAGGAAGACCTTTTATGTCAACCCAGTTTACGTTCGATTTGCATTGAACAAAATGACAGAGAAGAGCAAGCTCTTGGGTGCAAACCTTAACTTAAACCAGCCTGTATCCTCCTCTTTTTCCTCGTAAAGTTCCAAACAAAGCTTCAGTAAATTCCACTGTGCATTTACCACTCTGTACTGAAACGCTTGAGGGAGATGGGAAGCACATATGGTTGTTCTAAATTGAAGTTAAGCCACAAAACTAGATGATGCATTAAGTATAAATGGTTGCATAGGAAATTGACTGAGCAAGATTATCACTAGCTGTGAAGATGGAGGTCTATTCATTTCTCACTCATGCTGCCAGCAATTTCCCTCTGCTACAATGCACACAATTGAGGATCCATTCCCAGCAAAATTGTGACTATTGTGTGTAATTCCAGCAATTTAGTTCAGATGTTTTTGCTAAGCCCCCCTACCGTGATACCACAACAAATGAACAATTGCTTCTCAAGGTACAACTCACAGACAATTAACTGTCTCATTCTTATGTAATATTTATGGACTGAAATTTGTCTTTCAACAGACTGATTCCAGAGATGGTAGGACTGACATATGAAAAGAAACCAGCGTCCATCATCAAGGACCCCCACCATCAAGGCCATACTCTCTTTCACTGCTGCCATTGGAAAGAAGGTTCAGGAGCCTTAGAACTCAAACCACCACGTTCAGGTACTGCTATTACCCTTGAACCATCAGGCTCCTAAACTAGCATAGATAACTTCACTCACCTCAACTTCTAACTTATTCTATGGATGTGCTTGCAAGAACTCTACAGCTTACAGTGGTACAGAAGGGTGGGATGGAGAAGAGGAGAGCTGCCGTCATTGGAGACTCTATAGTCAGGGAAGCAGACAGGAGATTTTGTGGATGTGAGAAGGACACCCGCATGGTTTGTTGCCTCCTGGGTGCCAGGGTCCAGGATGTCTCTGACCGGGTGCACGACATCCTGGTACGAGACGGAAAGCAACCAGAAGTTGTGAAACATGTTGGTACCAACGACATAGGCAGGTAGAGGGATGAGGTCCTGAAGTATGAGTTTTGGGAACTAGGCAGAAGGCTGAAGAACAGGACCTCAAGGGTGGCATTCTCAGGATTGCTGCCAGTGCTATGTGACAGTGATGGTAAGAATTGGAGGAGATGGCAGTTGAACGCGTGGCTGAGGAGTTGGCGCAGGGAGCAGGGTTTTAGATTTTTGGATCATTGGGATGTCTTCTGGGGAAGGTGGGACCTGCACAGATTAGATGGTTTGCACCTGAACTCGAGGGGGAGCAATATCCTTGCAGGTAGGTTCGCTGGCATGGGTCGAGAGGGTTTACACTAATTTGCAAGGGGGATGGGACCCAGAGTGATAGAGCAGTGAAAGAAGTGCATGGAGTAAAGCCAGACCTAACATACAGAGAGGCTTTGAGGAAAGAGAAGCAGAATAAACGGTGTAAAGACAGTAAGGTAGAAGGGCTGAAATGTGTGTACCTCAATGCAAGAAGCATCAGGAACAAAGGTGATGAACTGAGAGCTTGGATACATACATGGAATTATGAAGTAGTGGCCATTACAGAGACTTGGCTGGCACCAGGGCAGGAATGAATTCTCAATATTCCCGGATTTCAGAGCTTTAAAAGGGATAGAGAGCACGGACAAAGGGGAGGAGGGGTGGCATTACTGGTCAGGGATACTATTACAGGTACAGAAAGGGTGGGTAATGAAGCAGGATCCTCTTTTGAGTCAGTATGGGTGGAAGTCAGGAACAGGAAGGGAGCAGTTACTCTATTGGGGGTATTCTATAGGCCCCCTGGTAGCAGCAGAGATACAGAGGAGCAGATTGGGAGGCAGATTTTGGAAAGGTGTAAAAATAACAGGGTTGTTACCATGGGTGACTTTAACTTCCCTAATATTGATTGGCACCTGATTAGTTCCAAGTGTTTAGATGGGGCAGAGTTTGTTAAGTGTGTCCAGGACGGATTCCTGTCACAGTATGTGGACAGGCTGACTAGGGGGAATGCCATACTAGATCTAGTATTAAGTAACGAACCGGGTCAGGTCACAGATCTCTCAGTGGGTGAGCATCTGGGGGACAGTGACCACCGCTCCCTGGCCTTTAGCATTATCATGGAAAAGGATAGAATCAGAGAGGACAGGAAAATTTTTAATTGGGGAAAGACAAATTATGAGGCTATAAGGCTAGAACTTGTGGGTGTGAATTGGGATGATGTTTTTGCAGGGAAATGTACTATGGACATGTGGTCGATGTTTAGAGATCTCTTGCAGGATATTAGGGATAAATTTGTCCCGGTGAGGAAGATAAAGAATGGTAGGCTGAAGGAACCATGGATGACAAGTGAGGTGGAAAATCTAGTCAGGTGGAAGAAGGCAGCATACATGAGGTTTAAGAAGCAAAGATCAGATGGGTCTATTGAGGAATATAGGGAAGCAAGAAAGGAGCTTAAGAAGGGGCTGAGAAGAGCAAGAAGAGGGCATGAGAAGGCCTTGGCAAGTAGGGTAAAGGAAAACCCCAAGGCATTCTTCAATTATGCGAAGAAAAAAAGGATGACAGGAGTGAAGGTAGGACCGATTAGAGATAAAGGTGGGAAGATGTGCCTGGACGCTGTGGAAGTGAGCGAGGTCCTCAATGAATACTTCTCTTCGGTATTCACCAATGAGAGGGAACTTGACGACGGTGAGGACAATGTGAGTGAGGTTGATGTTCTGGAGCATGTTGATATTAAGGGAGAGGAAGTGCTGGAGTTGTTAAAATACATTAGGACAGATAAGTCCCCGGGGCCTGATGGAATATTCCCCAGGCTGCTCCACGAGGCGAGGGAAGAGATTGCTGAGCCTCTGGCTAGGATCTTCATGTCCTCGTTGTCCACAGGAATAGTACCGGACGATTGGAGGGAGGCGAATGTTGTCCCCTTTTTCAAAAAAGGTAGTAGGGATAGTCCGGATTACTATAGACCAGTGAGCCTTACGTCTGTGGTGGGAAAGCTGTTGGAAAAGATTCTTAGAGATAGGATCTCTGGGCATTTAGAGAATCATGGTCTGATCAGGGACAGTCAGCATGGCTTTGTGAAGGGCAGATCATGTCTAACAAGCTTGATAGAGTTCTTTGAGGAGGTGACCAGGCATGTAGATAAGGGTACTGTAGTGGATGTGATCTATATGGATTTTAGTAAGGCATTTGACAAAGTTCCACACGGTAGGCTTATTCAGAAAGTCAGAAGGCATGGGATCTAGGGAAGTTTGGCCAGGTGGATTCAGAATTGGCTTGCCTGCAGAAGGCAGAGGGTGGTGGTGGAGGGAGTACATTCAGATTGGAGGATTGTGACTAGTGGTGTCCCACAAGGATCTGTTCTGGGATCTCTACTTTTCCTGATTTTTATTAACGACCTGGATGTGGGTGTAGAAGGGTGGGTTGGCAAGTTTGCAGACGACACAAAGGTTCGTGGTGTTGTAGATAGTGTAGAGGATTGTCAAAGATTGCAGAGAGACATTGATAGGATGCAGAAGTGGGCTGAGAAGTGGCAGATGGAGTTCAACCCAGAGAAGTGTGAGGTGGTACACTTTGGAAGGACAAACTCCAAGGCAGAGTACAAAGTAAATGGCAGGATACTTGGTAGTGTGGAGGAGCAGAGGGATCTCAGGGTACATGTCCACAGATCCCTGAAAGTTGCCTCACAGGTGGATAGGGTAGTTAAAAAAACTTATGGGGTGTTAGCTTTCATAAGTCGAGGGATAGAGTTTAAGAGTCGCGATGTAATGATGCATCTCTGTAAATCTCTGGTTAGGCCACACTTGGAGTACTGTGTCCAGTTCTGGTCGCCTCACTATAGGAAGGATGTGGAAGCATTGGAAAGGGTACAGAGGAGATTTACCAGGATACTGCCTGGTTTAGAGAGTATGCATTATGATCAGGGATTAAGGGAGCTAGGGCTTTACTCTTTGGGAGCAGGAAGATGAGAGGAGACATGATAGAAGTGTACAAGATAATAAGAAGAATAGATAGCGTGGATAGCCAGCACCTTTTCCCCAGGGCACCACTGCTCAACACAAGAGAACATGGCTTTAAGATAAGGAGTGGGAAGTTCAAGGGGGATATCAGAGGAAGGTTTTTTACTCAGAGAGTGGTTGGTGTGTGGAATGCACTGCCTGAGTCGGTGGTAGAGGCAGATACACTAGTGAAGTTTAAGAGACTACTAGGCAGGTATATGGAGGAATTTAAGTTGGGAGCTTATATGGGAGGAAGGATTTGAGGGTCAGCACAACATTGTGGGCCAAAGGGCCTGTACTGTGCTGTACTATTCTATATTCTATGTGCTATATTATGTTCTCAGCATTATTTGTTTATTTATTTAGTTATTATTTGCACAATTTGTCTTCGTTTGCTCATTTGTTGTTAGTTATTTTTTTGGGTAGTTTCTACTATGAATGCCTGCAAGAAAATGAATCTCAGGATAGTTCAGAGTGACATGTGCATACTTTAATAATAAATATACTTTGAATTTTGATCATATCTGCCACAGGAAATAGTCAATGTCAGCTCTTTAAATGTATCCCAGAAAGGGTTAGATAGTGTTCTAAGAGTTATGGGTATCAAGATACACTGGGAGGAAGCTGGAACAAGGTACTGATTTTGAATGATTGCCTATTCACACTTTTCTTATAATGAGTTATTATTACTCATCAGGCTCTGGAGGAGAAAGAAATCTTTGTCTTCTCTTTCATTTTCCATCAGTTATCTTAAAAGTATACTTCCAAGTACTTAATTTGTCTACTCACCCTATTTAATCTAGCCTCACATATGCCTCAATTAAAGCTCCATTCAATTTAGGATTTGGCTCACTTATTCAGTTAATGGACAGCTTTTAACATAAAGGTTGTAGGTGTAAATTTCTAACATAGAAGAGTACAGTAAAGAAACAAGTTCTTAGGCTAACGACGTCTATGCCCACTACGATGCCAAATTAACCCAATCCTCTCTGCCTACATATGGTCTCCAGTTAATGCTTCCATTCCCTGCTTGTCCATGGTCCTATATGAAAGGCTGTTAGATGTTGCAATCATATCTGCTTCAAACATTTCCCGCAGTACGGCATTCCAAGCATCTACCACTCTCTGAGTAAAAAGAAAATCACCTCGTAAATCTTGTTTAAACTTTCCCCTTTCATCTTAAATTTATGACAAGCAACACACATCAAAGTTGCTGGTGAACGCAGCAGGCCAGGCAGCATCTCTAGGAAGAGGTACAGTCGACGTTTCAGGCCAAGACCCTCCGTCAGGACCGCTAGCTTTTGACATTTCCTCTTGGTGAAAAAGATACTGACTATCCACATGCTTCTCATAAATTAATGAAATTTTAACTGGACTTCCCACAGACTTCGATGCTCCAGAGAAAATTGCTACTGCAATTAATACATGGTACCAACATTTTCACTGAACCCAGGCCACTAACGAGAAAAGGAAGAATGGTGTGGTGTGTTTGAGATTTCACAATTCAGAAAGGAACTCCCTAGTGCATTGTCTTCAATCCTGGACTACTTCTACCATGGGGGCAGCAGCAGTCGTCCTTCTCTTTACCTTCTTTCTTGTTTTCTTCCTCTTTCTCCCATAGTTCCTGCTACTACTGAAGTCATAGCATCCCACCGATTGTCCCTTCAGCCTATTGAGTCTGCGGCACCATCAGACCTCCATTTACACCAATCCCACACCAACTTCACCTGATTCCATCAACTATCTTCCCACTAGAAGTAATTTGCAGTGACTGATTAACCTATCGACCCATGTGTCTCTGGAATACTTCAGAAAACAGAGCACACAGAGAAAGCTCATTCAGTTGCATGGAGAAGCTGTAAACTCCATGTAGAGAGCACTGGAGAAGTGGATTGAACCTGGGATGCTGGAGCTCTGAGCCCGTGGCTCTGTTAGTTATACCATTGTTCCTCTTCTACCTGAAGACTTTAGAGGCATTGGGTCAGAGTCTCGCACAGCCTGGAAGCGGGCCCTTTGCTCCAACTTGTAAGACTTTGCTGTCTCCAAGAGAATTTGGTGAGATTTGGAGCGGAGTATGTGGCTCATTTCCCAAGAAGTCTGGAGGCAGGGCGCGAGCCCAGCATTTGACTCTATTTCTTGCTGATTAAAGCAGAGATCAAGGTTCTAATCAACCAGGATGAGAGCGTAAGGTGAGGTGATCAGTGCCATCTGCCTGCATTTGTCCAGTCTCTCTCTCAACCTCCCACTCGTTGCTCCTGGAGGAAGGTGATTGCATCTGTCTGGTCTCTCTCTTGCTCTTGCTCACTGGTTCCAGAGGAAGGTGCTGGAATCTTGGTTTAATCAACACAGTTTGTGGAGTGGACTCTGTAGTTCATGTTATGATGTGTTCTTGGTTACTCCTTTTATATTGTTAATTTGTGCGATTTTGATCCGGGTGGTCTGACCCTGCAGCCTGCAGTTAATGGACAACACAGTGTTAAATTGAACTGAACATTCCTAGACTGTTTCATTGATATGATATTTTATATTCAGTGTTTTTCACTCATTTTTTTGCCGTTTGCGCGATTTGTTTTTTCTTAACACATTGGGTGTTTGATGTTTTCTTTGAAAAGGTTCCATGGTGTTTCTTTTTTTCTTGGCTGTCTGCGGGAAGGCGAATCTTAGGGTTGTATAATGCATACATACTTTGATAATAAGTGTGCTTTGAATCTTTGAATCTTTTGGATCTTTGAAGTTTGTATAGATTCAGCATGTCACCAAAAACTTGGACAAACTTCTATAGATGCAGAGTGGAGAAACTTCTATAGATGCAGAGTGGAGAGTATCTGAACTGGCTGCTTCACAGCCTGCTATGAAAACGCCAATACCAAGGAACGAAAAAAGCCGCAGAAAGACGTGGATGCAGCCCAGTCTATCACAAGGAAAGCCCTCCCCTCATTAATCATGAAACCATATATTTGACTTCTCTTAAACATATCTTGTATGTTTGTATTTTGTCTTGAAAGTGATTCTGGAACTGTTGGAGCCTGAGATTTGCTGTTTGGAGAATATTTGGGTGTCTCCGAGAGGATTTTGGGAGGCAGCGTGAGTAAACCTCACAGTGGGCAGGCTGCAGGATGGCACGCAAGCTGATGTTTGACACCCTTTCACCGATAAAAACTTCTGTTGTTCGCCAATTAAAGCAATGACGGAGATTGAAACATCGAGGCGAGTGTGGAAGTCTGGAGATCGTTTCGTTGCTTCAGCGTTCAGCAGTCTCCGAGAGGATTCCGGGAGACAGAGGCAGCGTGTGCAAACATCATAACAGACAGGTTGCAGGAAAGGGCGCAGGACGAAGTTCGACTATATTTTGCCGATTAAAGCTTCCACTGGGCACTGATTAAAGTGAGGAGTGAGATTGAAGCATCGAGGCGAGTGCAAAGGTTAAGCGCTGGTTGCCCGTCTTTCGAGTACTCTATACTGGTGAGGGGAGAGCCTGCCACTGTGCCTGGTGAGTGTGGCCCAGATTTTCTGCGTTTTGGATGTGGACTTAGACTATAGACTTTTTTTTCAGTCTTATAGCTTTTTTTGTATTCTGTGTTTTTCACCTGATCTTTCTCAATTTTTTGAGCGGAGAGGGGATTTGGGGGTTGATGTACCTGTTCCATTTTTATTTGTTTTTTATTGTGTGGAAGAAGGGATTTGCATGCTGAGGTGCCTGTTCCATTTCTGTTGTTTTTTTTGTGCAACGAGGAGAAATTGATGATCGAGCTGCCTTTCTTTTATTTCTTGATTCCATGGCTACCTAGAGAAGAAGAATTTCAGGGTTGTATACTTTGATAATAAATGAACCTTTGAAACTTTGAGAATTGGAAATATTGTTGAAGGGAAAAATACCAAAAGGAAAGGTAATTAAGAACTCAATAAGCACAAACAATTAAAAAGAAAATTAAATGGACTAATAGATATCTTGGTTCCTCCTCTCCATTAAACTGAAACTTATTTCTCCTGCATCAGGTCCAAATTGTCACTGGCTGTTCAGGTGAATTTCTTGGGCCACATGCAGGGGAAGTAACCGAATTTTGCATTGCAGCGTGAGGGCAATAGACAAAACAATACATTGAAAATGCCAATTAAACATCCCCTTAACTTCTGAAGTTCTGGGCACTATAACTACACCCCAGCTGCTTCCCAGAACACACAAAAGAGAAAGAAGAAATGGTATTCATTTATTAAGATTACTTGCAATGTACTTAAAAGGAATATATGAGAAACCACAAACATAAGAGACTCTGCAGATGCTGGAAATCCAGGGCAACACACACAGAATGCTGGAGGAACTCAGCAGGTCAGCCAGCATCCAATGGAAATGAAGAAATGCAATTTACTTTATAGATTTTAGCAAAATTTTTACTTTGTTGACAGAAGTAAATTAATTAACTTAACACATCCACCCATAATTTATTTGTTTCTGTATGATAACTTAATGAAACAAACAGTTGCTAAATCACATACTTTCTAATTACCACTGGATTCATTCCCTCTGGTCGGAGAGATGATTTTGTGGCAGATGGAGTGACTTCACACTTCGCTAATGGTTTAGTGTTAGCTGCAAAAAGTTTCTAACCAGCGGGGAAGGATCTTATCACAGATTAAAATGTATTATTTTCCCTCATTCATGCCTGCAAACATATGTAAAAGTCGACTCTTAAAGTTTACTTATTGTTAAAGTATATTTTTCATGATGTGATGTAATTAAATTAAAGATGCATGGAGTGAAGACATAAAACTCAATATAAGTTTGAGGAAGAAATATAAAATAGACTACTAAAGTTAAATTGTGGCTGCTTTAATTATGCATTAGAAATTTGGCACAGGGTAGACTTCCTACTGGAATATCTCCTCAAAAATGTATATATTGGTACTGGTTTATTATTGCCCCATGTACTGACAAGTGAAAGGCTTTGTTTTGTAGGCCATCCAAGTTCCAACCTCTGTTCAGTCACTGGTCAGATTTATTTATTTTTTAAATTTTTTTATTGTTTTAAATTTTTTTTAGATTCATAAGCATGGTTTTGGGGACAGAGAGGACAGTTAGGAGTCAAATTAGGGACCAGAATGGGGGAATTAGAGGTCAGATTGGATTCTAAGTCTGTGTTCCACATTTGCAGATGAATGACACAGATATGAGACATCCATATTTGGATGTTGGACTGATAGAGAGTGGATGAGGACCTCATGAAGGCAGTTCCAGAGTTAGAGATCCATGCAGACAGAAGGAGTGAATTCCAATGACTCTCTGGGTTCACAAATCAGTGAGACTAGAGTTCCAGGCCCAGCATTTGGAACCCTATCATTGATGAGTCCATTGTTTGAAGCCTAGCATTTGGTGACCAGCATATCTTGGGATCAATGCCAAGGATGAAGACACAAATTTTGATTCAGAATTCCAGAATTCAAGGCTCATTGGCCGAAGCCATTTCTGTGAATCTCTGTGAGCCCATCTGGAAGGTCAAAGTCTGGTGTCTGCAGACCCGATTCTAAGTCTGTTGCAGCTACAGAGAAAGTACAGCATAAATAAATGAAGTGTAAGACCACCTGCAAGATGAATTGGAAGGTGAAGAATTTGTCTTCAACATATAATATAAGAGATCTGTTCTAGAGTCCAATATCAGTGGACAGAAGTTGTCCTTGAGCCTGGTGGTACATGCTTTCAAGCTATTGTATCTTCTGCCTGATGGGAGAAGGGAGTAGGCAAAATGACTGCAGCAGGTGAGGTCCCTGATAATGTTGAATTCTTCCCAGAGGTACTGGGAAATGAAGACAGAGTCAATGGAGGGGAGGTTAGTTTGACTTATGGACTGGGCTGCCATCACATCTCTGCAATTTCTTGTGGTCCTGGGCAGAGCAGGTGCCATAGCAAGCTGTGATGCATGTGAATAGAGAACTTTCTATGGCACACCTATTCAAAAGCATAAAAATGTTCTTCATTTCAGCAAATAATGATGCATGGGATCCAGGATGAACTGCATGTTTGGACTAAGAACGGGCTTACCCATAGAAATCAAGGGGCTAGGGAGGAAGGGTATTTTTATGGCTAGAGGTCCATAAGCTTTCATGTTCCACAAGCACTGATGCTAGGACCTCTGTCGTATGTGATATATATCAATGATTAGGATGAAAATATAAATGAGAAGATTAGTATATTTTTATTTATTTATTAGTTGAGATACAGCATGGGCCATTCCGACCCTTCGAGCCAAAATGCCCAGCAACCCCTAATTTAATCCTACAATTTACAATGACTATTTAACCTACCAACCGGTGCATCTTTGGACTGTTGGAGGAAATCAAAACACTCCAAGGAAACCCACACAGAATGTACAAACTCTTTACAGGCAACGGTGAGAATTAAACCCAGGTCGTCTGTAAAACATTCTGCTACCCACTATACCACTGTGCAGCCTCAGCTTGTGTATGACACTAAGCTTGGTGGAGGTGTGGAGGGAGTAAAAACTATCAAAGAATACAGCAGAATATATGAGCAGAGAAGTGGCAGATGGAGTTTAATCTGGACGTGTGGAAGGTGTCGCACTGTGCGAGGTTAAATGAGAAATGAAATATACAGTTAATAATAAACCCTTAATAGTATTGAAGGACAGAGGGATCCATAGTTCACTGAAATTGACTAGACAAGTGGACCAGTTAGTAAAGAAGGCATATGGCACACATGTCTTCATTGGTAGTGGTGCTGAGCTTAAGAGTAAGAAACTCAGACTGCAACGATATAAATCTTTAGTCAGAACACACTGGGGAGCGTTACATGCAACTGTGGTCACCTTATTACAGGAAGAATGTGGAGACTGTATAGAGGGTGCAGGTGGGTTTCTTAGGACACTGCCTGGCTTAGAGAAGATAAGCTACAAAGAAAAATTGGACAAACTTGGGTTGTTCTCCCTAGAGTGTCCGAGGCTGAGTGGAGACTTGATGGAGGTTTTTCAAGTCATGAGAGGTATAGATAGGTGAGAGAGTAAAAATCTTTCCCCAGGGTAGAAATGTCAAATGCAAGAATTCATGCTTTTAAAGTTAGAGGGGGAAAGTTTAAAGGTGGTATGAGGGGAAAGTTTTTATGCTACAAGTGGTGGATGCCTAGAATGCATTATCAAGGGGTAGTAGTGGAAGAAGGTAGTTTTATGGAGTTTAAAAAGCTTTTAGATAGATGCATGAATATGAAGGGAATGGAGGGATATTGATGATACACAGGAGGAGGACATTTGATATAAATTGGCATCAAGATCTGCACAACATGGTCAGCTAATGACCTGTCCAGTGCTATACTTTTCTGTGTTTGATGGTCTATGTCCATTTAGATTCTTAAGCAGCACAATAAAATCACCAGAGGAACTCAGAAGGTCGGGCAACTTCTAGGAAGGGAATATACAGCTGACATTTCAGGCCAAAATCCTTCATTTGGACAGTGTTTTATGTATTGCTTCAGATTCCAGCATCTTCAGTCTCTTGTGTATCCATTAGAATCCTTAACTCTGGCATTCCCAATGAGTTGCAATCAGGTTTCACCTTCATCTTTTTGAGGAACTTTTGCTACAAGTACCTGCCTTGAAAAGTTGTTCAAGGTCAAATAGACACAATTACCTCTTTAAGCGACAGAATCTGTTTTCAGTTTCATCTAGGAATTCTTAAATACTTGAGCTAACAGGCAAACATATTGATTAGAAAACCAAAAAGAATTCTGAGGAAAATGTAATGAACCCGCATAGTACTAGACATCTCTTTCAGAAGCTATTTCAAGGTAGTTACAGTTAAGTATAGTACAATAACCCTCCGACTGATGTAGCATAGAGTAAATACAGAAATGCCACACCATAAAATTCCAAGGTTTTTAAGACCAAAAGTGTATCTTTGAATTCAATGGGCAACCATTGTACCTCAGAGAATCATTCTTGAGTAGTTTGATTTTTATAAACCTTTTGATCTGTTAGTATGATTGATGTTGTTTAAACTGTTTTCTACCTTTAATGAAAAGCCGCCTCCTGGTGAGTCCAAAGAATTCAAAAGCATTTTTTTTATTTTGAATTCAGAATTGCAATGATCTCTTTTCACAGAAGAGAGCACATCAATATCTATGCTAAAAAAGAGACTTCCTTTTAAACTTCCAAAATCATATGGTCAATGCAATGACAAGTTCACAAGCAGCAACAATGATGGGCAAAAAAAGAATATTACTGCTCATTTGATCTCCAGAATGATAACAAAACTTGAAAAAGACTGCAGTTTTTCACTTGGAAAGTCTCTTTCATAGTACAAAATCTCAATGTTCTTCATAGATAGGTTATAAAACAACAACTAATGGTGAGGCATATCAGGGGGTATTAATCTGAATAAATAAAACATGTTTAAATAGGAAGATAAAGAGAGAAATTTACAGAGCTGAAGGTATTGATGCAAAATACAGATAAATGAAATATGAGGGTGAATATCAGACAAAAGAAGAGATTCCAGATTGGTTCTAGGAATATAGGTCACAGACATATGGTAGGGCGTAACAATGGCTAACAACTCAATCGTTGATGGTTCTAAGCCTGGCTGCAAAAGGAGGAGGGTTGGTCTTGGGGCTGGCAATGCCATACTGTTAAAAAAAAACAGAGCTATAGAAATGCCATCGGAAGCCCCAAAGAACCCATTCCCGGGAGAGGAAGAATCTTCACAGAGAAGATAAGATGGGCTACACCTGGGGACAGCTTGAAAGACTGGCCCAGGACAGAGGACTCTAGTGAGCTGCTGCCAGTGACCTATTTATTTCCCAGTTGGGTTGATGAGCTTCAGTAAAGATAACAATGGAGAGATCTGAACGCTAGGATAAAAATTTTTAAATGAAGTCATTGCTTAAGAAAGAGCAAAAGACAGTATAAAGAATGAATGAAATGGTGCAACTTACTTAGCAAGCAGGAGGGTTTAAGATGACAAATTATGTTGAGTAGAACAAGGAATTTTACATTGGAATTAGCAGCTCTGAAGTGGTTAGAGTGTGTACAAGTATAATATCAGAGGATAAACTAAAGCCAGGGGGAAGTCAATAAGTGGAAAGAGATAGCTCTGGCAAAGGCACCAACTATGGTGCAAAATTTACTCCAGGGTGAATGAGAACAATAATGAGAAGATTTATTCAGGCTCAGACTACTGCCAAAGAAAGAAATGAAAGTAGGCAGCAAAGGGAAAAAATCATGATGAAGCTGAAGATGATTGCCCTGGATTTTCTAATATTAAGTTGGAAGAAAATTCTATTTATCCAGCACCAGTGAAACAGCACCTATCAAAGAACTGCAAATTGATATATCTAGTGTCAATAACGGCACTAACAATTGAGGATGGTATAAACTAGAAGCTTTCAAAAGTTCTCCATTGGAGATGAGAGAAGAGAGTTTTGAATCAGAATCAGATGTATTATCACTGACTTACACGGCATGAAATCTGTTGTTTTGTAATGGCAATCTAGTGCAAAGACATGAAGTTAATGTAGATTGTAAAAATTAACAGTGTATGGGTTCATTAGTTCATGATGCATTTTGCAATCTGATGGTAGAAGGGAAGAAGCTGTTACTGAATCGTTGAGCGTGGGTAATAACTCATTTCCTTCTACCTTAGGCCACAAACTTATCAATAAGCCCAGCTGTGGACAAGTTCCACTAAGAAGGGATCCATATGCTCCATGACCACTGGACTAAGGGTGTACATGTAGGAGGGGACTATGTTGAAAAATAAATGTGTTGGGTTTTCTAAAATTGACTCCTTCTACCTTAGGCCACAAACCTATAAATCACCCCTCGTAGAACAGTCCTCACAAGAAGATGTCCCCAGCCCACTATGTTGTGGTGAACTAATTGAACTAGTAATTAAATGCTCGACAAAACTAATCCTTTCTGACTACACAATGTCCATATCCCACAGTTCTCTGCCCATTCATATACCTATCTAAGAGTTTCTTAAACACCTCTATCGTATATACCTTGACTATCATTCCTGGCAGCACATTACGGGCACCCATTTGGTCCCTAGGTTAAAACTTGCCCTGCATGTCACCTTAGTACTATCCCCCTCCCACCTTAAATGCAAGCCCTCTAGTCTTAGACATTTCTACTCATAGACAAAGATACTGGCTGTTTATCTATGACTCTTATAACTTTATTCATTTCCACCAAGACTCCCCTCAGCCTCTGCCTCTCCAGAGATAACAACGCCAGTTTTTACAACTTACTTCTGTAGCCTACTGTCCCCCATCTAGGTAGCATCCTTATAAATATCTTCTGCACCTTCTCCTAAAACCTCCACATTCTTCCTTTAATGGGGCGACCAGAACTACATGTAATACTCCAGAAGTGTCCTAACCAGAGTTTCATAAAGCTGCAATGTACTTTCCTGACTCCTGAACTAGTGAACTCAGACTGATAAAGGCAAGCTTGTCACACTCCTTGTTTACCACCCTATCAGACAGTGCAGCCACTTTCAAGGAGGAAGAAAAATGTGAAATGCATGAATTGGGGACAGGGAGTTCAAATCTCAGAGGTCAGTATGGGATCTGAAAATTAATATTTATATCTAAATTCTATACATCATGTTTAAAAGAGAAAGTTAGTCATCGTACTTAATCACCTCAGAAAATATAACACCTTCCAACATCTGTGGATCTCTCTTTAAAACTTTCACCATGTGACGAAAGCTTTACTATCCACTGTAAGTGTGAACCAGGTGTCGGCTGGGAAAAGGGAACGAGTGCTTGAATTCAATTATCACCTGATCATGAGTGCTTCACACACTAAATTACTCTTGGAGAGCCAGTCCTGCTGTTATGGAAATTGCACAGCAGTACTATTCTGCATAAAGAAGGCTTGCTTCTTAAACAACAAGGAGATAGGTGATTAAACCTGAAGGAAATCAATGGGTCAAGCAGCATCTGTGGAGGGAAGTGGACTTGGTGTTTCAGGTTGAGACCAGATTCAGATTCAATCCAGATGAAGAATCTGAAGGTTCTGAATCTGGTTTTAACCTGAAGCATCAGCTGTCTATTTCCCTCCTTAGATGCTGCATAGATTATGAATGAAGAGTGGCAGGGAGCCAAGTGTTAGTGTTCCAGTTCCCCAGAGTACGGTTAACTGCAGCTGTTCCTTTAAGACTCAGACTGCCAATCGTTGCTCGCTGAAAGTCAGTACTTAAAGGCATCGTGCTGAGTACTCAGTGCTCAACTGTAGGAGTTCCCATTTCCAGTACTTCTGTTTGTGATTTCACCTTTGGATTTTGTTTGTGTTGTCTTGTTTATTTCAAGTCTGAGTCTGAGACAATTCTAGACCTTACTCTGCACTTGGGTTCACCACCATCCATAGCTCTCTCATTACAGCTTCAGATCCTTAAACTTTTGCGGATATGTTTAAAAACTCAAAATTTAGAATCAGATTCAGGTTTATTATCACTCACACGTGTGAACAAATGTGAAATGTGTTGTTTTGTAGCATCAGTACAATGTAACACATAAAATTATTATAAGTTACAATAAGAAATAAATAGTGCAAATAGATAGCAAGTAGGAGGTAATGTTTATGGGTTTATGGAACATTCAGAAATCTGATTGTGGAAGTGAAGAAGCTATGCTTGAAATGTTGAGTGTGTGTCTTCAGGCTCCTGTATCTCCTCCTTGATGGTAATAGTAAGAAGAAGATCTGGGTAGTAAGCATCCTTAATGATGGATGCCACCTTCTTGAGGCATCACACCTTTTGAAGATGTCCTCAGTGGTGGCGAGGGCAAGTGTACCTGATGGAACAGCTGAACCTAGAACCCCCTGCTGCCTCTCTTGATCCTGTGCATTGGAGCCTCCAAAAAGGCAGTGAAGCAACCAGGCAGAATGCTCTCCATCGAATATCTGCAGAAGTATGTTAGAGTCTTAAGCAACACTCCAAATCTCTTCAAACATCTAATGAAGTATAGTCACTGGTGTACCATCATTGTGAATGCCTCAATATGTTGGGCCCGGGATAGATCTTCTGAGATGTTAATGCCCAGGAAATTGAAGCTGTTCACCCTTTCCACTGCTGACACTTTGACGAGAACTGGTGTGTATTCTTTCAACTTTCCCTTCCTGAAGACCACAATCAGATAGATAGATACTTTATTGATCCCAAAGAAAATTACAGATTCACAGTACCATTACAAGTGTACAGATATACAAATATTAGAAGAGAAGTAAGAAAGAATAAAAAATAAGTTACCTCAAGCAGAAGGGGTCATCTCTTCCTCAGCTATAGGTTGATTCATTATAGAGCCTAATGGTTGATGGTAAAAATTACCCCATATGGTGATCTTTGGAGCAGCACAGTTGTTTTAGTTTATTACTAAAAGTGCTCCTCGGTTCAGTTAAGATGGCATACATAGGGGAGAAACATTGTCTGCAATTGCCAGGATTTTCTGTTGTGTCCTTTATTCTACCATAGCTTTCAGTGTGTCCAGTTTGACTCCTATAACAGAGCCAGTCTTTCTAATCAGTTTATTGAGCCTGTTGGCATCACCTGTGTTGATGCCATTGCCCCTGCACACCACTGCATAGAAGATTGTACTGGCGACAATAGACTGGTAGAACATGTCTGCATACTCCAGAGGGCCTCAGTCTCCTCAGGAGGTAGAGGTTTAATACCAGTTCCTTGGTATTAAAACTGAAAAATTATCTGTGCTGGAATTTGGGCCTTAATTATCCATAGCCTGCAAAGGAACAAGGCCAGTATTTCTCATTAGTTGCTAACTGTCCCTGAAAGGATTATTTGTTAGGTCAGTTCACAAGGCAGCTAAGAATCAAATACTTTGTCATACTGTTGGTATAAACCACCCGTAGGCTGATACAACCAAGGTCAGTAGGATTCTTTCCTTAAAAGTTATTGGTGAATTCAACAAACAAAAATAGTTAGGCGTAAAACATTAGAGATACAAGTTGTGCAGCATCTCTAAGAATAGGTACAGTCGACGTTTCGTCAGGAAGAAGGGTCTCGGCCTGAAACATCGACTGTACCTCTTCCTAGAAATGTTGCCTGGCCTGTTGCGTTCACCAGCAACTTTGATGTGTGTTGCTTGAATTTCCAGCATCTGCAGAATTCCTTGTGTTTGCGAGATACAAGTTGTGATTTTTTTAGGGATTCTGCAGGGAGCGCTCATGGAGTGAGGTCGCTTTTGGCTACGCTCCATTCCCATTATCTTTTCTTTAACCTATGATCTTCCTTACTTAACCAATTTTTACCTACACTAGAAGATTTATTTTATCTTACTGGTTCTTTCTTGAACTGCAACTGGGAAATCTGAAGAAATGAGTACAAGATCCAAAACCAAAGACGCGAAAGATTCCGATGGGAACGGAGGAAAAAGAAAAGGTGACTCTAAACAAATGGAGCTACCCTATGAGACTATGATGAAGTTCTTAGAGGAAAAATTCAAAGAACAATGCAAAAACTTATCTGAAAGCTTTTCTGATAAATTTGAACAACAACTTCAGAGTCTTAATGAAGACTTAAAATCAATCACGGAAACTCTGAAATCCTTGGATTGTGAAGTCAACCAACATCGAAGTAAAATCTCTGAACTGGATATTAAATCTCAGAAGACTGACTCAAAAATCGAGAACTTGGAGCAGAATTTAGCTTCGACCACTAAACAACTGCAACATTTTAAATCCAAAGTTATCGATCTTGAAAATCGATCTAGAAGACAGAACTTACGTATAATTGGTCTCCCTGAGGATGATGAGGATGGAGACCTTTCAATATTCTTTGCTCAACTTTTATAGGATGCGTTTAGTTCGGTATTTCCCAATGATCCTCCATTGCTTGACCGCACCCATCATATACCGCGGCCAAAATCGGCTTCCACTGAATCAAAACCGAGGCCAACTATTCTTCGTTTCCATTACGTTCATGTTAAAGAACAGCTTCTCCAGGCTGCCTGCCAGCAAGGTATGATTAAATATCGACAACATTTCTTCAGGATGGTTCAAGATTACAGTCCAGAAGTGATGAAAGAGTGATTGGTTTTTAAACCTCTATGTCGGAATGTTATCAAAAAAATCTTAAACTGGCGTTATTGTACCCTGCACGTCTAAGAATCTCTCTTTCCGACGGATCTCGTCATGTCTTCCATTCCACAACTGCTGCTCGAAGCTTTTTGGATGACAACTACCCATCTGATACGGACAGCGCCCTTTAATTAATGTTCTGTGCTTTCAGCATCGGCTCTTTTTTTCTGCTGTTTTTAAAAAATAATAAGCCTTCAATTACCGTACGAAGAAGGTTTTTTATAAGTTCAATATTCTTGCTTGTGGTTAGTAGTGTAGGTATTGTTTCACAACTTATCTAAAAAGTTTATTTTTCGCAAGTAACAAGTTGTGATTTTTTTGAGTTTTCAAAATGTAAATGTTACAATACTGGTGTTTAAACTCATGTCTCCAGGTCAACCAATCCATGCCTTTTAATACTCATCTAGCAATTAATCTACCTCTTTATCCTGGAATAAAAACAGAAAGCAAGCAAGATTAAACAAGGTTTAATCGACACAGTTTGTGAATTAGACTCTAACTCACGTTGTGACGTGGTTCTGGTTCCTGATTGCTCCTTTTTTGTTGCTATTTTCTGCGATTTTGATTGGGGCAGACCTGATTTGTGGTCTGCGGTCAATGAACGACACAGCGCTAGAATGAACTGAATCGTGCTAAAACCGAGCATTCCTGGACTATTTCATTGACTTTATATTTAATTTTTATATTCTGTGTTTTCCACTCGCTTTTTTGCCATTTGCATGATTTGTTCTTCTTTTCAGCTTTCAGGGTTTGATGTCTTCCTTTGAATGGATTCCATGGTCTTTATTGTTTTGTGGCTGTCTGCGGGAAGACGAATCTCAGAGTTGTGTGATGTATACATACTTTGATAATACATGCACTTTAGATCTTTGAAATTATAGAAATATTCAATAGACTGTATCAAAATAAAATATGGTTACTGATTAAGAGGAATAGATAGAGTGGGTAGCCAGCGCCTCTTCCCCAGGGCACCACTGCTCAGCACAAGAGGACATGGCTTTAAGGTAAGGGGTGGGAAGTTCAAGGGGGATATTAGAGGAAGGTTTTTCACTCAGAGTAGTTGGTGCGTGGAATGCACTGCCTGAGTTAGTGGTGGAGGCAGATACACTGGTGAAATTTAAGAGACTACTAGACAGGTATATGGAGGAATTTAAGGTGGGGGGTTATATGGGAGGCAGGGTTTAAGGGTCGGCATAACATTGTGGGCCGAAGGGCATGTACTGTGCTGTACTATTCTATGTTCTATGTTAAATTGAATAAACATTGCTCAGAACTGGATTTTAAGTATAATAACCTGTCTCATTTGCATTACAGGGAGACAATGAGGCAAAAATTGCCATTGTATTGATAAAAAGATTATCTGATAAAGTAATTGATAGCATGATCAGCAATATAGATTTTATGGAGCATTATCACAACCTTTAAAAGGGAAATGGCATACCATTACTCAAAATACTGATGACTAGTATTTTCACTTATACCTGCAAGTTATTTGTTAAAATTTACATTTTCTTACAAAAGAGCAAATTGTTTACATTTATATAGCTTTTCACAATTGTTTTTAATTAATTCAAATTCACAATTCAAAAATAAAGTCTCCGCCTTTCTATTTTTCTACCAAGTCAATGACATCTCATATTTTTCACATTCTATTTCTTTGCTCATTTAGTTAACCTGTCTCTTCACTCACTCTGCACCAAGCTTTGTAACATCAGTATACTTGAATATAGAGTCAGTGGCCACTATTAGGTACACTTATAGACCAGCTTACTAATGCAAATATCTAATCAGCCAATCAGGCAGCAGCAAATTAATGCATGAAAGATTGGAGATTTGCTCAAGACGTTGAGTTGTTGTTCACAGCAAACATCAGAATGGAGAAGAAATATGATCTAAAAGACTTTGACTGTGGGAAGATTATTGGTGCCTCCAACTTGATGGTATGAATATTGATTTCTCCTTCTGGTAAGAAATTACCCTCTCCTCACATCTGCCTTCTGGGTATTTTCCTCCTCTTACCTGCCTATCACCTCCCCCGGGTCTCTTTCTCCTTCCCTTTCTCCTATGGTCCACTCTCCTCTCCCATCAGATTCCTTCCTCTCCAGCCCTTTACCTTTCCCATCCACCTGGCTTCACCTATCATCCTCTAGTTATCCTGTTTACCGTCCCCCCACCTTTTTTACCTCTCATTTATCCCTTTCGTTTCCTGTCCTGAGGAAGGGTCTTGGCCTGAAATAACGACTATTCATTCAGTTCCACTGATGCTGCTTGACCTGCTGAGTCCCTCCAGCATTTTGTGTGTGTTCTTTTCTGCAGCATTTCTCTATGGGTTACTTAATTTAATACGTTAGTTAAATCTCAAAAGTGATTCTGTCAGATCAGTCAATCAAGATTCCCCTTCAGGAATCCACATATGCTTCCAGTAAAGACATCATTGTTTTCTAAGTGCATTGTTATTATTGCTTTCTCCTCTTAGGCATCCTCTCAGTGCCCAGATGTGTCACACTGCCTCCAATTCTGTAGGTTTTGGGAATATAAATGGGGACAAAAGGGGTCCTGAAAATAGTCAACACCTTTATTCCTTCTACATTTATTCCTTCTTTATTCCTTCTATGTGGAGCACTTCGCCATGTATTCCACCTGAGCCTGAGGCTCCAGAGGTTCCTGTACTGTGGAAAATGTCCTGCCTCGTCCCTGTGCTGAAGACGCTGCGTCCCAGCGGCCTCAATGACTACAGACCAGTGGCATTGACCTCCCACATCATGAAGACCCTGGAGAGACTTGTTCTGGAGCTGCTCTGGCCTATGGTCAGGCCACACTTAGATCCACTCCAGCCCCGACTAGGAGTGGAGGATACCATCGTCTACCTGCTGAACCGTGTCTACGCCCACCTGGACAAGCCAGCGAGCACTGTGAGGTCATGTTTTTTGACCTCTCCAGTGAGTTCAACGCCATCCGCCCTGCTCTGCTGGGGGAGAAGCTGACAGCGATGCAGGTGGATGCTTCCCTGGTATTATGGATTCTTGATTACCTGACTGGCAGACCACAGTACGTGTGCTTGCAACACTGTGTGTCCGACAGAGTGATCAGCAGCACTGGGGCTCCACAGGGGACTGTCTTGTCTCCCTTTCTCTTCACCATTTACACCTCGGACTTCAACTACTGCACAGAGTCTTGTCATCTTCAGAAGTTTTCGAATGGCTCTGCCATAGTTGGATGCATCAGCAAGGGAGATGAGGTTGAATACAGGGCTACGGTAGGAAACTTTGTCACATGGTGAGAGCAGAATTATTTGCAGCTTAATGTGAAAAAGACTAAGGAGCTGGTGGTAGACCTGAGGAGAGCTAAGGTAACGGTGACCCCTATTTCCATCCAGGGGGTCAGTATGGACATGGTGGAGGATTACAAATACCTGGGGATACGAATTGACAATAAACTGGATTGATCAAAGAACACTGAGGCTGTCTACAAGAAGGGTCAGAGCCGTCTCTACTTCCTGAGGAGACTGAGGTCCTTTAACATCTGCCGGACGATGCTGAGGATGTTCTACGAGTCTGTGGTGGCCAGTGCTACCATGTTTGCTGTTGTGTACTGGGGCAGCAGGCTGAGGGTAGCAGACACCAACAGAATCAACAAACATTTGTAAGGCCAGTGATGTCGTGGGGATGGAACTGGACTCTCTGACGGTGGTGTCTGAAAAGAGGATGCTGTCTAAGTTGCATGCCATCTTGGTCAATGTCTCCCATCCACTACATAATGTACTGGTTGGGCACAGGAGTACATTCAGCCAGAGACTCATTCCACCGAGATGCAGCACAGAGTGTCATAAGAAGTCATTCCTGCCTGTGGCCATCAAAATTTACAACTCCTCCCTTGGAGGGTCAGACACCCTGAGCCAATAGGCTGGTCCTGGACTTATTTCATAATTTACTGGCATAATTTAAATATTACTATTTAACTATTTATGGTTCTATTATTATTTATTATCCATGGTGCAACTGTAATGAAAACCAATTTCCCCCTGTGATCAATAAAGTATGACTATGACTATGACTATGACAAAAGTGTATGACCATGCACTCCCTTACAGTGTATTCTGTTTGCCACTTCTTTGACCATTCTCCTAATCTGTCTTAGTACTTTTGCAAAGCTCCTGCTTCCTTAATACTACTTGTCACTCCACCTATCTCTGTATCATCTGCAAACCTGGCCACAAAGCCTTCAATTCCATCATCCAGATCATTAATATACAACATGAAGAGTAGTGGTCCCAACCCTGACCTCTGCAGAACACCACGGATCAACAGCAGCCAACCAGAAAAGGCCCCCTTTATTCCCATTCTTTGTTTCCTGCTAGTCAGTCAATCTTCTATCCATGCTTGTCTCTTTTCTGTATTACGATAGGCTCTCACCATGTTTAGCAGCCACATTTTCAAGGGCCTTCTGAAAATCCATGTAAAGAAGGTACATGACTTTCCTCAGTCTATTCGGCATGTCATTTCCTCAAAGAATTCCAACAGATTTGTTAGGCACAATTGCCGCTTATGGAAACCATGTGAACTTCAGCCTATTATATTGTGTCTCTCCAATTACCCCAAAAACTCCTCTATAATAATGCACTCCAACATCGTCACAACCACTGAAGTCAAGATAACTAGCCTATAATTTCCTATCTTTTTCCTCCCTCCCTTCATAAAGAGTGGAGTGACATTTGTGCTTTTCCAGTCTTTCAGAAACATTTCAGATCTAGCAATTCTTGAAAGATCTCTACGAATCCCTCCACAACCTCTTGAGCTACCTTTTTCAGTACACTAGCCATCTAGTCCAGATAATTTATCTACATTCAAACCTTTCAGCTTCCCAAGCACCATCTCCTCAGTAATAGTGTTTCGACTTTTTTTCTGCTCCCAGGCACTCTCAAATTTCTGGCTTGTTGCTAATGTCTTCCACGGTGAAACCTCATGCAAAATACTTACTTGGTTTGTCCGCCATTTTTATGACTCTCACTTCTGGCTCTCCAGTGACATTTTCCTGTGGTCTACAGCCCACTCATGCCTCTTCTTTACCCTTTATAAGACTATAAGACATAAGAGAAAAATTAGGCCATTTAACCCATCAAGTCTGCTCCATTCCATCACGGCTGATTCCGAATCCCACTCAACTTGGTACACCTGCCTTCTCACCATATTCTTTGATGCCCTGACCGATGAGGAAATGATCAACTTCCACCTTAAATATACCCACAGACTTGGCCTCCACCTCAGACTGTGGCAGAGCATTCCACAGATTTACTACTCTCTGGCTAAAAAAAAATCCTCCTTACCTCTGTTCTAAAGGGTTGCCCCTCAATTCTGAGGCTGTGCCCTCTAGTTCTGGATATACCCACCATTGGAAATAGCCTCTACACATCCACCCTATCTAGTCCCTTCAACATTCAGTAAGTTTCAATGAAATCCGCCCCCCCCATATTCTTCTAAATTCCAATGAGTAGAGGACCAATGCCAGCAAACGCTCTTCATGTGTTAACCCTTCATTCCCAGAATCATACTTGTTAACCTCCTCTGGACTCTCTCCAATGACAACACATCCTTTCTGAGATATGGGGTCCAAAACTGTTGACAATATTCAAAGTGCGGCCTGACTAGTGCCTTATAAAGGGTTCAGCATTATCTCCTTGCTTTTATATTTTATCCCCCTTGAAATAAATGCCAACATTGCATTTGCCTTCTTTACCACAGATTTAGCCTGTAAATTAACACTCTGAGAGTCTTGCACAAGGACTAAGTCTCCCTGCACCTCTGATGTTTGAACCGTCTCCCCATTTAGATTATAGATTGTACTATTGTTCCTTTTACCAATATGCATTATTATACATTTCCCAACACTGTATTCCATCTGCCACCTTTTTCCCATTCTTCCAATTTGTTTAAGCCCTGCTGCCATCACATTGCTTCCTCAGCACTACCTATCCCTCCACCTATCTTCGTACCATCCGCAAACTTTGCCACAAAACCATCAATTCCATTATCTAAATCATTAACAAATAATGTGAAAATTAACAGCCAATACTGAACCCTGAGGAATACCACTAGTCACCGGCATCCAACCAGAAGAGGACCCTTTTATTCCCACTCGCTGCCTCCCGCCTGTCAGCCATTCTGCTATCTGTGCCAGTATCTTTCCTGTAATGCCATAGGATTTTATCTTGTTAAGCAGCCTCATGTATAGCACCTTATCAAACACCTTCTGAAAATCCAAGCAAATGACATTCACTGCCTCTCCTTTGTCCGCCCAGCCTGTTACTTCCTCTAGAAATCTAACTGATTTGTTAGGCAAGATTTCCCTTGACAAAAATCAAGCTGGCTGACTTATTTTATCATTCATGTCCAAGTACCTTGAAACTTTATCCTTAATAATAGACTTTCCAACACTAAGGTTACGCTAACTAGCCTATAATTTCCTTTCTTTTGTCTTCCTACCTTCTTAATGAGTGGAGTGACACTTGTAATCTTCCAGTCCTCTTTAAAGATCATGACCAATGCATCCATTATCTCTTCAGTAACCAATCTCAGGACCCTGGAATGTAGTCTATCTAGCCCAGGTGACGTATTCACCTTAAGACCTTTGAATTAGCCTTGCACTTTTTCCTTTATAATAGCAATGGCACTCACTCTTGCTTCCCGACACTCACAGACCTCCTGCACACTGCTAGTGTCCTCCACAGTGAAGACAGATACAAAGTACTCATTAAGTTCAGCTGCCATTTCTTTGTCCCCCATTACTACCTCACCAGTATTAGTTTCCAGTGGTCCAATTTCAATTTGCACCCCCCTTTTACTCTTTATATAACTGAAAAAGAAAACTTTTGGTATTCTGCTTTATATTATTGACTAGTCTGCCCTCATATTTGATCTTTTCCCTTTTTATAGCTTTTTTAAGTTGCCTTTTGATGAATTTTAAAAGCTTCCCAATCATCCAACTTCCCACTCACCTCTGCTACCTTATATAACCTTACCCTGACTTTTATGCAGTCCTTAACTTCCTTTGTCAGCCATGGTTGCCTACCTTTGCCATTTGAGAACTCCTCGCTCTGTAGGACATACTGTATCTATCCTGCGCCTTACGAACTATTCCCAGAAACTTCAGCCATCTCTGCTCTGCCGTCATCCCTGCCCGTATCCTCCTCCAATCCACTGGAGCATGTTCCTCTTTCATGCCTCTGTAATTCCCTTTATGCCATTGCAATATTGATACACGTGAGTATGCTTCTCCCTCTCAAAATGCAGTATGAATTCAATCATATTATGATCACTGCCTCCTAGGGGTTCCTTTACGTTAAGCTCCTTAATAAAATCTGGGTTGTTACACAATACCCACTCTAAGATAGCCTTTCCCTGAGTAGTTCAAACACAAGCTGCTCTAAAAAGCTGTCTTGTGGGCATTCAACAAATTCCCTCTCTTGCAATCTGGCACAAACCTGATTTTTCCAATCCCCTTGCATATTGAAGTCCCCCATTACCCTTATTATATGCCTTTTACAGTTCTCTTTGAAATCTCAACCCCACATCTTGGCTATTATTGGGAGGCCTATATATGATTCCCATAATGTTTTTTTCACCTTTGCGGTTTCTTAACACCTCCCACAAAGATTCAACATTCTCTGATCCTATGTCACCTCTTTTTCAAGATGTAGTTCCATCTCTTACCAACAGTGCCACATCACTGCTTGTGCCTTCCTGCCTGACCTTTTCATACAAAATATACTGTATCTTTTGATGTTAAGCTCGCAACTATTGCCTTCTTTCAGCCACAACTCAGTGATGCTCACAACATCATACTGACGAATCTCCAAATGCGCCACGAGTTCATCCACCTTATTCCGAATGCTATGCACATTTAACTAAAGCACCTTCACTCCTACATTCTTCACCCTTTTAAATTTTGCCTCTGTGGTATAATTTAACTTTTTACATATCTGAATAAAAACTTCTGGCTGTCCTCTTCTTTTATTATTGCTAGCTTACCTTCTTTCCTCTCCGCATTGCTTTTCTAGATGCCTTCTTTTGGTTTTTAAATGCTTCCAAGTCATTTAGCTATCCACTAATTTCTGTTGTATTATATACCCTCTCGTTTGCTTTTATACTGTCTTTGACTTCCCTTAACAGCCAAGGTTGCCTCATACTCCCTTTAGAATACTTCTTTGTGATGAACCCATCTTGTGTCTTCTGAATTATTCCCAGGATCTCCAGCCATTGCTGCTCCATCATCATCTCTGCTAGTGACCCCTTCCAATCAACTTTGGCCAGTTCCTCTCTCATGCCTCTTTACTCAACTGTAATACAGAATATATTTGATTTTAGCTTCTTTCTCTCAAACTGCAGAGTGAATTCTATCATAATATGATCACTCTCTCCTAAGAGTTCTTTACCTTATGCTCGCTAATTACATCTTGTTCATTACATATCATCCAATCCAGAATTCCCTTTTCCCTAGTAGTCTCAACCACAAGCTGCTTTATGAAGCCATGTCATAGTCAGTCCAAAAGCTCCTTATCTTGGGATCCAGCACCAATCTTCGAATCCCCCAAGACCATTGTAACATTGCTCATTTCACATGCCTTTTCTATATTCTGTTGTAATCTGTTTCCCACATCTTGGCTAATGTGTAGAGACCTGTATATAATTCCCATCAGGACATTTACCCTTGCTGTGTTTCAACTCTACGCACAAGAGTGTTGCATCTTATGATCCTATGTCACTTCTGTTTAAGGATTTGTATTTATTTTTTATCTATGAAGTCACCACCCTCTCTGCCCACCTGCCTGTCATTTTGATATAATGTGTATCCTTGGATGTTAAGCTTCCAGCTGTGATCTTCTTTCACCCACAACTCTATGACACCCACAATGTCATACCTGCCAATTTCTAACTGTGATGAAAAATTATCTACCTTACTCTGTATACTGCATACGTTTAAATTTAACATCTTCGGTCCTGTATTCACTAACCTTCTTTACAATTTTGTCTCCAGAAATGAGAATATATTCTATTTTAACCTCCTATTAAATGCATGTATAATAAATAGTGTTTGATCTTTTCTCTAGGCAGAAAACATTAATAAAAAGTTATTTAAATCCACGATATATGCCTAAACTGCTTTCATTTTACCCAATTAAAAAGTGCATCTGAGACAAGAGCAATCATATAATTAATTGAATTTACAGGCACATACGTTCTTCATCCTGACTTCCCTGATGCTGTGAATAGCAACAGCAGTTCCTGATTTATGGGTAGTTTCCGGGAGTTCACTTTGAAATAATTGACTGACCTAAGAATGTTGGGGAAACAACCTGTTTACAAGAAACCTCCTATTAACTACTTCAACTTCTTTCACCTGTGAAGCCCTGATATCTTCAGATAGTCATTCAGCATAATGCTCACGGGTTCATCCTCAGCATTCCTAGCAATTAGGATCTTTTTCTTTCCCGCAACTGTATTGATTGCAGTCTTCTGATGTATGGGAGAGCTGAGCTTGTGAAGTAGAACAATACCATTAATGCACTCTTTAAATACTGTGCAATCAGTTTGCACAGCTAATGGTTGTTACACACTTTGGTCTGTTGAAGTTGCGTGTGGAGAAGGAGTTGACAGATATTTATATAGAATGAGATAGGAAAAGTGGGCAGGATCTACAATGGTTTCAATTTTATTTATATACTTACCTATCTATCTATTTATTCATTAATTCATTCATTCATTTATCTGTCTATCTATCTATTTTATTTAGAGATACGACATAGTACAGATCCAGCAACCCACCTATTTAACACCCGGCTCATCACAGGACATTTCACAATGACCAATTAAACTACTAACTGGAATGTTTTTGTTTCTGTGGGAGGGGAACAGAGTACCCGGATGAAACCCAGATGGTCATGGGGGGAATGTACAAACTCCTACAGACAACACTAGAATTGAACTCTGAACTGTGGATGGCACTGAGCTGTAATAGTGAATTGAATTGAATTGGCACAAACACGAGGAATTCTGCAGATGCTGGAAATTCAAGCAACACACAGAGAAAGCAGGAGCTCCCACTGGCCACACATTTTAATTCCACGTCCCATTCCCATTCTGATATGTTTATCCATGGCCTCCTCTACTGTGAAGATGAAGCCACTTTCAGGTTGGAGGAACAACACTTTATATTCCATCTGGGTAGCCTCCAACCTGATGGCATGAACATTGACTTCTCAAACTTCTGCTAATGCCCCACCTCCCCCTCGTACCCCAACCGTTATTTATTTATTTATATACACACATTCTTTTCCTCTCTCTCCTTTTTCTCCCTCTGTCCCCCTCACTACACCCCTTGCCCACCCTCTGGGCTTCCTCCCCTCCCCCTTTCCTTTCTCCCTAGGCCTCCTGTCCCATGATCCTCTCATATCCCTTTTGCCAATCATCTGTCCAGCCCTTGGCTCCATCCCTCCCCCTCCTGTCTTCTCCTATCATTTCAGATCTCCCCCTCCCCCTCCCGCTTTCAAATCTCTTACTATCTTTTCTTTCAGTTGGTCCTGACAAAGGGTCTTGGCCCAAAACGTCGACTGTACCTTTTCCTATAGATGCTGCCTGGCCTGCTGCGTTCACCAGCAGTTTTTATGTGTGTTGCTCTGTAGTTGGATGAGTCCACTTTGCCAAGCAACAAATCTTTGCTTCTTGGTTATGTTTGCTTCATAAGAGATGAAAGTATGGTTTAAGAGTTGTTATTTGCAAGGGGACTAGAAACAGATATGAAGGGGGAGTCAATATTTTGGGTTGTTGAGCATTGTTTTAAAAGGGTAGACATTCACTAACCAACATTCTAGCTTGTGCAGCAGGTGGGACACCATCAATGATGGGATGCCACTATCGGCTTATTATGTTCTTGAAAAAATCTGTACGGAATATATTTACTGTGTAGTTCATAGACAGCATCTTGTCGCAAAAACCTCAAGTGATCGACTACACAAATCATTAAATACTGTTATCACAGTAGTAAATAAAATCAAGTCCCTTGCTTTTGATTCTTGACTATTTTGGGAGCTTTGAATTGAGAATGATGAACAGTTTGAATGTTTGATGTTGCGTATGGAATTCAGGTGGCTCTCAAAAAGAAGCTGCTTGAGATGCTTTATGTGCTTTTTGAAACTTTTTGATAAAATCCTTTGAAGACTTGAATGCCTCATTCAGTAATCAACACAAGAATATTAAGCATGACATTGCTTACTTGTCAGAATTATTCACAAAGTTTAGTGAAATCAACCTTCAATGCAAGGAAATGATGTGAATCTTATCAAAGTCATCTCCACATTTCTGTCTAAGTTAGTCCTATTTAAGTGCCACATTGTCTGTTGTGAACTTTTCCAATTTCCAAGCTTCTCTGAGTAGGAAGAGAAAGAAGGAATGCTGGATGTTGATTTCTGTGTGTACTGTGACCACTTGGGTGAGCTGCACAGACATATCAGAGATATTTCAGGATCTTCTCTTGATCCAAATTCCAGATTGGGTAATAAATCCATTCCTGAATACTTGTAATCAGGAATTCCCAGGAAATATGGAAGAAAAACTTATCTCCCTACAAAATGACTATGAGCTGAAGCCAAGGTTCAAAAATTACATCAATACATTTGGTTGTAAGTCTTTGAAAGCTACACTGTGTTATAGAAAAAAAGTCAAGATGTTCTTTATTGCCTTTCTAACATCATATTAAGTGGAGCTCAGTTTCAGAGCAGTCACTCAACTTTCTTTAAAAGCTATGAAGCAGATTGCAAATTACTGAACGTGGGCATCTGAGACTTTCTGAGTGATATTCAGCCTGATATTGAGGAGCTGGTGTCACTGCACCAAGCCCATCCATCTCATTGAAAGGTGAAAAGGCAATGAAGTAGTGAATAGTTGGATGACTCATGTGTGCTCTAAAATCATTGATGAAAATTATTTTGACTGTAAATAAATGTAAAAAATAATTTTACTTGTAGCTTTAAATAGATTTGTATAATTTTTGCAATTATTTCTCACTGCTTTGAAATTGCAGTTCCTATTTTCTTTCATTGTTCATCATTAATCAAAATTCTTTATAGTTTTCATGCAGTGGCCAGAAAAGGAGAGAGGATACTGGAGATAGTCATAGTCATACTTTATTGATCCCGTGGGAAATTGGTTTTCATTACAGTTGCACCATAAATAATTAAATAGTAATAAAACCATAAATAATTAAATTGTAATATGTAAATTATGCCAGGAAATAAGACCAGGACCAGCCTATTGGCTCAGGGTGTCTGAACCTCCAAGGGAGGAGTTGTAAAGTTTGATAGCCACAGGTAGGAATGACTTCCTATGATGCTCAGTGTTGCATCTCGGTGGAATGAGTCTCTGGCTGAATGTACTCCTGTGCCCAACCAGTCCACTATGTAGTGGATGGGAGACATTGTCCAAGATGGCATGCAACTTGGACAGCAACCTCTTTTCAGACACCACCGTCAGAGAGTCCAGTTCCATCCCCACAACATCACTGGCCTTACGAATGAGTTTGTTGATTCTGTTGGTGTCTGCTACCCTCAGCCTGCTGCCCCAGCACACAACAACAAACATAAGGTCTGGGAGCCAAGGGTCAGTAACTCAAAAAAAGATTGGGAACAACTGGTGTAAAATAACCAGCATTCACAGACAAAAAAACATTAATTATATACAAATTCCACTGGAAAGAGCATTATTAGAACAAAATAAGTACAGTAGTCCATTTTAGTGAAAAGAGGTCAGAGTGGCTATATTGATGCTAAACTGCAGTTGTTCAAGAAGCAGATGGTGGAAGGGAAGTAACTTCTTGAATCAGATTTAATATCACTGGCATATGTCAGAACATTGGTTATGCAATACTTAATAAGAAAAACTACAAATTACGGTAGATATATATATGAAGTTCAATTAAATAAGTAGTGCAAAAGGGAAAAAAAATAGTGAGGTAGTGTTCATGGGTTCAATGTCCATTAAGAATCTGATGACGGAGGGGAAGAAGCTATTCCTGACTTGTTGAGTACGTTGACTTCATACCTGTTAGTGTGGGACTTCATACTTCTCTACTTCTTGTGAGAAGTTTGCATGGCTCAGATCTAATTAAAATTTCTAGGCATCTTTGTGCAAATATCAAGTGATTCTTTTAGTGAAAAATTGGCGGCATTAATAAAAAAGTCTATTGTGAAATACTATAAATATCCAAGAAGTAATTGACAAAATACAATTTTCCTTACACAGTAGTGATTAAGAATAATGCGAGATACTGGACTTAAGTTTTCTTTTTAAATTGTGATGGGATGGCAAATATTCAGGAAGAGTAAGATGAAGGAAATCAGAGGGATTAGAAGTGGAGAGAGTGAGCAGTTTCAAGTTCCTGAGTGTCAGAATCTCTGAGGATCTAACCTGGTCCCAACATATTAATGCAGTTAAAAAGAAGGCAAGACAGCAACTATACTTCATTAGGAGTTTGAAGAGATTTGGCATGTCAACAAATACACTCAAAAACTTCTATAGATGTTCCGTGGAGAGCATTCTGATAGGCTGCATCACTGCCTGGTATGGAGGGGCTACTGTACGGGACCAAAAGAAGCTGCAGAGGGTTGTAAATCTAGTCAGCTCCGTCTTGGGTACTAGCCTACAAAGTATCCTGGATACCTTCAAGGAGCAGTGTCTCAGAAAAGCAGCATCCATTATTAAGGACCTCCAGCACCCAGGGCATGCCCTTTTCTCACTATTACCATCAAGTAGGAGGTACAGAAGCCTGAAGCCACACACTCAGCAATTCAGGAACAGCTTCTTCCTCTCTGCCATCTGATTCCTAAATGGACATTGAACCTTTGGACACCACCTCACTTTTTTTTAAACATACAGTATTTCTGCTTTTAAACGCAAACAACAGGAATTCTGCAGATGCTGGAAATTCAAGCAACACACATAAAAGTTGCTGGTGAACGCAGCAGGCCAGGCAGCATCTCTAGGAAGAGGTCATGTTTGTTAATCTATTCAATATACGTAATTGATTGATTTGTTTATTTATAATTATTATTTTTTTCTCTGCTAGATTATGCATTGCATTGAAGTGTTGCTGCTAAACTAACAAATTTCATCTCACATGCCGGTGATAATAAACCTGATTCTATTTCTGATATCAATGACAAAGCTAGCATCTACTGTAAAAATGCACAAGGCCTTTAAGGTGTGATGATAGATCTGTTTCTTGAACTTCCTATTGTTTTATGGTAATAATAGTGTCAAAGTGTTGGTAAATTTCCATCTTCCTCAGAACACATGAATACAATTTTACACTGCCATATTGGAGAGCATCCTCACATCAGACATTACTGACTGGTTTCCTGTAGTATCCTCTCACATTATACGAAAACTATAGTGAACTGCCAGGTCAGTAGAACAGGTTATTGGCTGTAGTCTGCCATTTCTGCAAAACTTATCTGTGCCCAAGAGAATGAAGTGGTTAGGGAAAATCATTGTGGGCACAATTCACTCTTCTGAATGTTCCCTCCTAGAAAGTGATAGAGGGCTACTATAACAAAAACTTCTCACCATCCTAAAAGATTCTTCCTCCAGGTAGTTCCAACACCATGAGATATAGGAGCAGAAATAGACCATTCAGCCCATCCTAGTCTGCTCCCCCCATTCAATCTTGGCTAATTTTCTCCCCCATCCCATTCTCCCTGTAACCCTCTTCAACAAATCAAAAACCCACCAATTAATGACTTGGCCTCCACAACCATCTGTGATAATGAATTCCACAGATTCGCCACCCTCTGGCTAAAGAAATTCCTCCTCATCTCTGTTCTAAAAAGATGCCCCTCTATTGCCCCTACCCTCTTCTCACTATTACCTTAGTCACTAACCTGCACTGTGAACACTTTAAACCACTTTTTATAATGCTGTTTACATTGTTAATACAAGCTGGTATTTATATGTTTCTACGCATTTTATTCTATCTCCATAATTAAACCCCAGACGTTATATTTTATATAATTCTTTATCTTTATAATTGCTGAAGGTTGTCATTGTTTACTGCATTTATTGTTTGCATAATTTTTTTTTTCTCTCAGAACATTGATGGACTTTTTTTTATTGAGTTCTTTGGGTTTCTTTGTTTTGTGGCTGTCTATTAGGAGACAAATCTCAAGGTTAAATAATATGTACATACTTTGATAATAAATGTACTTTGAACTTTTGTTGCATGTAGTGCCAACATGACATGGCAAATTCTTAATACCTGTAAATGTATGTGGTGAATGAAGTTGATCCTTGATCCTTATGTACGGAGTTCCAGGATTTAGACTCAGGATTACCCAGGTAATTTTTTAAATTATTGTTGCACATACAGGCAAAACTTTATTTTGCACACCATCCACACAGATCATCACACAACATACAGTGCCAAAAAAGTATTTTGCCCCCTTGGAAGTTTTCATGTTTTGTTGTTTTACAACATTGAATCATAGTGGATTTGATTTGTCTATTTTTGACACTGATTACCAGAAAAAGACTCTTTGGTGTCAAAGTGAAAATAGATCTCTACAAAGTGATCTAATTTAATTACAAATATAAAATACTAATTGATTTCATAAGTATTCACCCCCTTCAAGTGAGTATTTAGTAGATGCACCTTTGGCAGCTATTACAGCCTGTGTGGATAGGTCTCTATTGACTTTGCACATCTGGGCACTACTATTTTTCCCTATTCTTCTTTACAAAACTGCTCAAGTTCTGTCAGATTACGTGGGGATCATGAGTGAACAGCCTTTTTCAAGTCCAGCCACAAATTCTCATTTGGATTGAAGTCTGGACTCTGAGTTGGCTACTCCAGGACTTAACTTTGTTGTTTTTATGCCATTCCTGTGTAGCTTTGGTTTTATGCTTAGAGTCATTGTTTTATTGGAAAACAAATCTTCTCCCAAATTGTAGTTCTCTTGCAGACTGCATTAGGTTTTCCCTCAGGATCTCCCTGTACTTTGTTTGTATTCATTTTACCCTCTACTGTCACAAGCTTTCCAGGGCCTTCTGCAGTGAAGAATCCCCACAGCATGATGCAGCCACCACCATGCTTCATAGTCGGGATGGTGTGTTTTTGATGGTGTGGCTCTTGACTTAACGCCAAACATAGCATTTAGTATGAAGGCTAAGATGCTCAATTTTGGTTTCACCAGACCATAGAACGTTTTTGCAGCTGACTTCAGAGTTTCACACATGTCTTCTGGCTAACTCTAGCTGAGATTTTATGTGAGTTTCTTTCAACAGTTGTTTTCTCTTTGCCACTGTCCCATAAAACTGTGACTGGTGAAGCACCCAGACAACAGTTGTTCTACATACAATCTCTCCATCTCAGCCACTAAAGGTTCTAACTCCTCCAGAGTTGTCTTCAGTCTCCTGGTGGCTTCCCTCACTAGTCCCCTTCTTGCACAACCACTCAATTTTTGAGGATGCCCTGCTCCAGGCAGATTTATAGCTGTGCCATATTCTTTCCATTTCTTGATGGTTGACTTAACTGTACTCCAAATAACATTCAGTGATTTGGAAATTTTCTTGTATCCATCTCCTGACTTGTGCTTTTCAACAACCTTTTTGTGGAGCTACTTTGGGTGTTTCTTGTCTTTGTGGTGTAGTCTTTGCCAGGATACTGACTCTCCAGCAGTTGCATTTTCTAGATACAGGTGTATTTTTATTCCAATCAATTGAAACACCTTGACTGCACACTGTCTCCAAAAACAGATCTCCATTTAGGTAATTAAGTGAATTCTAAATCAATTGGCTGCACCAGTGATGATTTGGTGTGCCATATTAAAGGGGTGAATACTTAGGCGGCAATTATTTTGTGCTTTACATTTGTAATTAATTTAGATCACTTTGTAGAGACCTGTTTTCACTTTGACACAAAAGATTCTTTTCTGTTGATCAGTGTCAAAACAGCCAAATGAAACTCATTGTCATAAAACACTAAAACATGAAAACTTCTGAGGCATGTGAATACTTCTTATAGGCACTGTAAGTATATCAAGGCAGTACAAGGGAAGAACAATAACAGAATGCGGAATATAGTGTCACAGAGAAAGTGTATTGTAGGTAGATAATAATTCAAGTGGGTTCATTCTTATTGTATAAGATGTACCTTCAATATAACAGAAGGATAGAAGCTGCCCTGGAGCTTCATAATTCTTTTCTTTTGTTTTATTTTTACTTTATTTAGAGATACAATGCAGAACAAGCGTTTCCAGCCCAACAAGCCACAGTGCCCAGCAGCCCACCAATTTAACCCTAACCTATTCAAAGGACAATTTACAATGACCAATTAACCTTTTAGATGATATGTCTTTGGACTGCGGGAGGAGACCAGATCATCCTGGGGAAACCCACGTGCAAACGAGAAGAATGTACAAACATTCTTACAGACAATTCCGGAATTTAACTCAGAACACTGCGCCCTAACCTTGACAGTGCTGAATTGAACCCGGGTTGTTGGTACTGTAAAGTGTTTTGCTAGCCACTATGCTACCATGCCATTCATGATGATCAGCTTGGACAACGTGGGTCAAAAGAGGCTATTTTGCGCTGTACAGTTCTATGATTTTATGTTTCTATAACACCTCTTTAAATTGGTAAAATGGTTTACTATTGTCACATGTACTGAGGTACAATGAAAAACCTTTCTTGCATGTCATACATACAGATCATCTGTGCTGCAGGAGAGTAATGCATGGTAACATATACGTACATTGACATTAAATTAACTTTGACTTCGAAAGCAAGGGGGGGGCAAGAAGAGAAAAAAATGGAGGAAACAATGTACGTGTGTGTGTATTTCATAAAATTCCATTAAACTCTGAAATGCTGAAATTGAATGGCAAAGATGTCAGTAATCATCAATTTATGTGTGCATGTTCTCTGAACAGCAGAAATTAAGGTGAGAGTAACAATAACTTGTTCTAGCCTTTCTCAGTGGAGGAATTGATGATATAAGGATATAAGAACAGATTTTACCTCCTGAGAATAAATTACTTTGATTCTGGGCCCTATAGCTTTTATTTATTGGTTACCAAAATTGTAAATATTGGCTCAAAATCTTCTCAACATGTAGAGATTGTTCATGCGCAAATGAATTGGAAGAGAGATTTTTCATATTGTAATAAGCCTGATTAAATGAAATAAATTTCCTTTCTTCACAGTTTTCTCCTCTTTGTGTTTTGTACTGAGCTGTGAGTCTCTTAGAAACCACACACTGATTAGTGTATGAGCAGTGGATAATTTTAACCCTGAGTACAGCACTGCTGATTTGTTAAGGATGTCAAAAACCTCAGCTGTGACAAAATCTCTGCGCTATCTTGGAATCGAAGAGCTTTAGTAATGTTAGGTAGACATATTGAACACAAACACTTGGGAAAATGAATAAGGATTCATGAGGCTAAAGAATATCATCCAGTTGCTTCCTGAAGGGTTATCAGTAAAGATCAGTGCATGGGTAACACTGAAAAAGATTTATCAGTGTTACAGAGAAAGAGAAAACTGCAAAGTAGGAAATGAAAAAGTCATGATGTACTGTTCATGGATTCAATGGGGTACAAATTATTAAAAACATCATCTGGATTCTCAACAATTGCCTGAGACCAGAACTTACTGAAGGCCAGAACTCAGAAATACAAAAAAGTGGTTCACGAGTTGGTGAGACTGGAGTTTGAGGCCTTGTGTTCAGAGACTCACCACCAGTGAGTCTGGAGTTCAAGGCTGCGTTTTCAATGATCAGCATGTCCTGGGACTGATGCCGAAAACTGAGGCCAGAGGCCAAATGAGAAGTCCAGAAGTCAAGACTTGTTAGCTGGAGCGAAGCCCTTGAATCTATGCGAGTCTGTTATGGAGGTCGAAGCTCGCTGTCTGCAGGCCCAAGTATGTATCTGCTGGAGTGGAAGTGGGAGCAGGTGTCATTTCCTTCTTTCTCCTGGGCGGATCCCCCGATTCCCTCGAGTTCACTTCGTCCAGTGCCTTCTTCGGCCTCTCTGGATCTTTCACCCAGGTCTCGTATTGTCTGTTGTAGAAGACCCTTGTTCTGATCTCCACTTCCATCACATCTCCTAGATCTTCACTTGTGGTCTTCTCAACATCCTCTGTGTTTGTCTCACGTTCTTTTCCTTCTTGGATTCCGCCCCATCCTTCCGTACTCGGAACGGCTATGGTTATCAATAGTGAACTTGTGAACTACCTCAAGAGCCTGCCAGGACTTCAGCTTGACCATCAGCCTGAAGAAGACCAACATGTTGGGCCAAGGCGTTGAGCATCCCCCCCCCCGCCCGCCAGTACTATCAACAACTACGAGCTGGAGGTAGTTCACGAGTTTACAGAGATAAATAGGTAAGACATTATTAACCTCTTTCAGGTGAGGCAGTAGATCACATGTACTCATTCCATTCGACTATACTACATTCAATGTTCTCAACGCGGTTCCCCTGCACTGGAGAAACCAAATGCAGTTTGGGTGATCGTTTTGAAGAGCAACTGCACTCAGTCAACAGGGGAAACCCCAAGCCTCTTATTGCTTGTCACTTTAATTTTCCATGCCTCTCAAACTCTAACCTATTGACCACAGATTCAGATTCATTTATTTGTCACGTGTACCACAAAACATACAGTGAAATACGACCTTGGCTCTAACAACCAGCACAATCTAAGGTTGTACTGGAGGCAGCCTACAAATCTCGCTACACATTGCATGCCAATATAGCCAGCACACAATATTCAGAAGATCAACATAAATAAGAACAATAACAACAACAATGCAATAAAATAAAATGACAGCAAAGCAAGTCACTGTTCTCCTTCTCACCTAATCTCTCTCTCTCTCTCTCTCTCACACACATACACACACACACACACACACACACACACACACACACACACACACACACACACACAGACAGGCCTCTAGTTCCCAGACAGGCCACTTCCAGCCATCCAACTCCAGTCCCTGGCCTAACTCTTAGGCTCACACATATCAGCCTTCTGACTTCTGGACATACTGACTCAGGAGTCTTGACAACTAAGCATCAACTTTGGTCTTCAGCTTTTGGGATTCAGCCTTCAGTATCAACCCCAGGACTCATGGATCCTAGAAATTTGAATTCCAGGCCTCAAACTCTATACTCACACAGGCCTCCAACGCTGGGTCTCACCAACTTTGAGGATTAACCCTGATATAGACTTGCAGACATTGAGTTTTCAACTAATGGGCTCACTGATCATCAGCTCTCATGCATTCTGCCTATGGATGCAGCCAGACCTTCTGAGTACTTCCACCATTTTCTGTTTTTATTACCTGCGATGTTATTAACAACCATTTTGATCCTCTCATGTGAAAATCAGTATTTTACTGCAAATACTAACTTATTTATGTCAGACATCACTTTTGTTAAAGAGCATCTCTCACATTCAGGAAAAGAAAAATTTTCCTGATACAATTAAATCAAAATGGTAATAGCTCACATATAATCCTGGACAAACTCACCTCTGAAGAGTTGATGGACAGACTTCCTCTTCAGCACACTTGATCCTGAAGCCATCCCCAAATTTGCTTGTCCTAAGTGAATTGTTCCCACTGCCTTTCAAATAGATGGAACCACAAATTCACAATAGCCTTGAGATCAAACTTAATATGGGAGCTGAAACAGCTGAATGTAGAGAACAATAAAGACTAGAAAATAGAAAAGGTATCAAGGTCCACTTTGCACTTTGATTTTGTTTTCTTCACCTGATCCTTCAACATAACTCTTTAGTCAAGAAAGCACAGCACAAACTCCTTCACTTCCTGAGGAGTTTGAGGTGAGTGAGGCTCCACCCCTCCCCCCACCATTCTAAGCAATTTTTACAGGAGCACACCAGCTGCTTTGCAAAGCATCTGACCACAAGACACTACAAAAGATTGGGAGGACTGGTGAAAGGGTCATCAGGATCTCTCTTTCACTTATCTGAGATATTTATCAGAGGTGCTGCATACGCAGGGCCCTTAGAATGGTCAATAATCCCTCCCATCTGTCCAACAATCTCTTTGATCCTCTACCAACAAGCAGGAGGTACCATTGCACTAGGATATGAACTGTTAGGATCGGAATTAGCATTTTCTCCTAGGCCCAGGCCCAGGTTTCTTCTTGCTGCTGCCATCAGGAAGAATGTACAGAAGCCTCAGAAGTCACACCACCAGGTTCAAGAACAATTATTACCCCTCAATCATCAGGCTCTTGAACCAAAGGGGTTACCTTTGGTTCACTTACCGCATCACTGAACTGTTTCCACATGCTATGGACTTACTTTCAAGGATTCTTTATTTCTTGTTGCTTATTTATTATTATTATTATTAATATTATTTATTTTTTCTCAGCTCAAGCTGATAAAACCTGAGGTACAGGCGTAGCTGAGCACATCACTTGTCAAATGCTGGGAACTTTTGGACTATCCTAGTGGTGTTTAGTATTGTGGCTTTCTGAAGATTTACATATATATTATTATGCAGCGCTAATTGTTTAATGCTATTGTGTAGTGCCTTTGGGATGACACCAGTAGATGTTACTATCGGGTCAATGTATACCTTGTTCATTATTACGTCTTTCAGTTTCTTCTCTTAATTCAGCATATTTCTGGTGTTTATCACTTACTGATTTCCATAAGTTGTCTGTGTTTGGAATGGCTATACTGCATATATTAAATAAATTGTTCTTGCTTATTTATCCTGTATTATTATATCAGAACAGTTGTTATGGATCATCCATCTGTAATAACTGATCAGTCATAATATAATTTGTGGTATTCTGACTAAAACTGGATGAGGCTTGTATTTATGCTAAGGTGTGCTTTCTTTTATGAGTTTGTCTTTTAAAACAAGATTTTGATGAATATTGTTTGCCACTTGATTATGCCTGTGTAAGTAATCAGATTGTGTTAAACTGCTACAGGATCCTGTTATGTGTTGGATTGTTTCTGGTTTTCACAGCATTTTATACATTTATCATCTTGAATTTGTTAGTCTTTTATTGTGTATTTTCGATATTTTTTTGAGTTAACAGTCTGGTCCTGTATTGCAACGAGGAACCTTGTTGCAATACAAAGATTTCCAACTCTGAGCCAGGTGTTCGATACGTCCTTATCAACATCTAGACTGTTCAGATCGAGGGGATGTCTTCCATGGAGGGTCATGCTCTTCCATTGGTTAACTTTTTCTTCAATGGTGATAATGTCTTCATTTTTCTGGGTTGTGTTCTAACTTAAATTTAGTGGTATATATTTCTTATCAGAATTGCATTTGCTTGTGTGGAGTACTGAATGCTGTTTTTGTTGATGAAAGTATATCCCTAGAAATTTTATCTGATTGTTGAGTAGATTTTTAGTCTGTTATTCCTCTTACCCTTTCTGTCCAGGTAGTATTAATCTAAAAGCATTTGAAGATGCATAATGTTTTCTGAAATTTGTCATTTCAGTACTTATTCTTCTTTGTAAATCTTCCAGATTGGTTTTGGACGACGATATTATGCATTCATATAGGTATAGCAAAAGTGTTTATAGACCTTGTTACATTTTTAGTGTTGAGCTCAGTTTGGCAGATTTCCTTTAGCCTTGAAGTAAATTCTGTCAAAAGTGTTTCCTTTATCACACTATGATCTATGTTCTTTTCTTGTTGATATTCCAGATATTCATATGTTCCATATTCATCCATTGGTTGTATTGTATCCTGCTGTTTTGTTTTGTATTCTGTTAGTTCTATTGCACCTATCTTTATGTTTAATGTTCTGCATTTATCCAGTCCAAAGTCATGTTTATATCTTTTGAAAGAAGTTCTATTATTTGAGCTAACTGTTCTAATTTAACTAATGAAGGAGAATATAATCTTAAATCATCCATGTACAGAAGGCGTGTTAAGGTATAGCTTATTTTGTTTCTGATTTGATACCCAATTTTCATCCAATTCAGTAAATTAGAGAGTTGGTTTAAAGCTAGATAGAACCATAGTGGACTTAGAGAGTCATCTTGGAAAATGCCTCAATTTATTTTGATAACGGTGGTAGTTCTTTTCTGGTTGTTAATAGATAGGGTGATTATAGTATGCCAATGCTTTATCAGATGTTGCAGAAATTTCACAAGTATTGGTTGTAGATTATATATATTAGGAACTTCTATTGACCATGAGTGTGGGACAGAGTCAAATGCCTTTTGATAGTCAAAACAGCAACATGAGAGATTTCTGCTTTTCTGCCGGGCTTGATTTAGAATTATGGAATTTATTATCAGTTGTTCCTTACATCATTTCATACCCTTACAGCATCCATTTTGCTCTTCTGTGAATATACTATGGTTATCTAAGTGAGTGGTGATTAGTTGCAAGAAACATGATGTTATAATTTTTATATAGTTTGTAAGCAAGTGATAGGTTGATATTTTGATGGATCTTTTGTGCTTTCCCCATTAGGTAAAAGATGTGTGTAATGCCCTGGTTCACATCTTTACTGTTATGCTGTAGATATTTCATTTAGCAGCTCTGTTCTGCTTTCAGTTTGTTGGGTTATTGTTGAAGATAAGGGATGATGTGGAATGTGTGCCACCCAATTAGCGGGAGGTTTTCTTGATGAGGGACAATAAGATTGTTCTTGGGCTTTTGTTCATCAGGAGATGAAGAGAGAAGATGCTGGGGAGAACCAGTTGTAGCATATGATTTGGTGGGAGACCTGTTTGATCGAGATGGATTGCGAGCGACATTCGGAAGGTGGTGTGGGCGTTCACGCGGATTGAGGGTCCGCTCGCAAATGACAGGGAAGTTCAAAATGAGTTCCAACTTGTGCACATTTGACTGTATAATTAGAATAGACCCTTTTCTTTTCTGTTATTCTTTACTAACCCTTCAGTTAAGATTCATAAATATAATTCTTTTAATTATATGCAGTGTGCTGTCTGTTATTTTGTGGCACTGATTTGTAACAGGGTAGCAATTTACACAGCATCCACACAAACCTGGGTTTGGAGTGGGACCAGCCGTCTCAATCTCGTAAGTCTGGCAGGACTTGAGTGTGTCTTCCCCAGACTTACGCAGCCAAAGAAACCAGGGTGTTTCATATGTTTTATCTTTATTATTATTATGATTGTTTATTACTTTTCTTGCCTTTGGCATTTGCACAGTGTTTTGTCTTTTGCACATTGATCGTCTGTCCAGTTGGTGCAATCTTTCATTAATTCTATTATGGTTATTGTATTTATTGAGTATGCTCACAAGAAAATGTACCTCAGGGTTGAAAATAATGACATATAGACTATGTATTTTGATAATAAATTTACTCTGAAATTTGACTACTAAACTCCTTGCCACCACCAAGTTCTCATCACATGTGAAGTGCCAGTAGTGTTATACTGTTTACTTTTTAACTTGCGTCATAAATGCAACTTATTACTTGTTAATTTATTCGTGGTAGTATTACTTTTGGTGTTGTGTGTGAGTAATACGACATGTGCTGTGTTCTGCACTTGGGTCCAAAGGAATATTGTCTCATTTGGCAGTATGTATGCAGTTGAAATGTCAATGAACTTAAACTTGATTGCTATACTTCAGGTTGAGAGCAATCAACTTTAACAGTGTAATGATCCCTTCTTTCTCTAGTTTTCCCTTTATCTTCATGCATTAAAACCGATGAAAGTTTTCCAAAAGCTTAGTCGAAAGCTTACTCAAAAGACATGTTAAAGAGGAAAAGAAAGAAAAAGGTGTTTAGGAAGGAGATCCAAAGCTAGGATATGAATCTCATCAATTCAGCCATGTGAAAATAATGTACAATTTCTTGAACAATCCATTCTATAGGAATCTTTAAATTTGTTTCACTGTTTAACACATTGAGTTGTAACCGAATTGATTCCAAAAGAAATTTGGCAAAATCAGCAGATGCTGAAAGTCTGCTGCTGACTGCGCACAGCACAGTTAGAACATCATGCCCAAAATTTGTCATCTGCAGAGTTCAATCGTGGATGTGTTGAAGGTATAAAAATTCCAAGTGGTCTTTGTAGAAGGCTATAATTGTTTATTGGTGCCTCATTAATTAAAGATCTACAGGTGACATTCCTGCTCACAGGCACATTATCCAATATGGTTTACATTAGCAGGGCTTTATGCCTTTATACAGTAATTGCGTACCAGAGAGCTCTTCTAATGAGCTTAATTCTCAGCGTTATATAAGGCTATGTCCACACTAGACCGGATAAATCCATAACCGAAGCTTTTTCTCTTCGTTTTGAGCCTCCATCCACACTGAAATGACCTTTTCCTCCCCCGGAAAATGGAGCTTCTCTAAAACGCTCTTCAGAGTGTGTAAATCTGAAAACCCCAGTTGGGTGGTGTAGTGTGTAAGGGGTAACCGGCACTTTTTAAAGACGCTGTCATGACATGCCAGAACAGATGGTGGTGGCAGCGCAGCATTTCATTGTTTTCCTGAATGCAACCTCCAACACCACAACAACAATGGCGACGGCTTCATGTGTGTGTTGTTTACTTTATGTCATTGTATTTGGTTTGACACAACTCCCAGTCCACGTTCTCTACTGTTTTGCTGACTTTGTAGTCATTTGTAACTCGCAGAAGCAGCTCGACTTCATCGTCTGTCCAAACGAAGAAGTCCCGTCTGCTTTTTCTAGCGGAGGTTTTCTTTGTATTCCTCAAAGACATTGTTGAAAACTTTCTTTCGCTGTTGTTGTAGGTACCCTAGTTTTTGACCAATGGGAATAGCACAACGCCGCTGTGGAAACGGAAATAGTATACTGTTTCCTCTTTGCTTGTTTTCTGTAGGTGTGTCCTGCTCATGCCCAGTAGGAGGAGGTTTGCCCAAATACCTGCTTTAATGTGGACCAAGATATTTTCAAAACCCCTGGTGTGGACGCCTATCGTTTTTATGCAAAACCAGCGTTTTCAAAATTATCCAGTCTAGAGTGGACGTAGCCCCATGTACTCAAATATTCTTTCCAATTTTGTTTTGTATGTTGATTTAACAGGTCTTTTATCCCATTGGTTTCAAGCTTAATATTAGCCTGAATAAACTAGTGAAGTGGTTCAACAACAACATCTTGCTTCTATAAAGCACCCCATAATATGGCGAATTATCCCTAGAGACACCATAAGAGTGCAACTATAAACAATTGCTACCAAGGCTAAGTAGGAGAAATGAAAAATTTGTTCCATGAAGCCAGATTTTCAAATATTAAGGAATACTTCAAAGGCTAGGGGATTAGTAGTGTTTAGTGGATTCCACAGCTTTGGGCTCAGATTTTAATTGACCTGCTTTGAGTTCAGGGTGCGAGCTGTCTTCTCTCCTCAGAAAGTCTCGGATGGCACAAGCATGCATACTGATTGAGTCATAGAATAATTGGGGCAGAAGTGTGCAATGCAACAGTGGATGCATATTGAACTTGGCTCCATTACTTATACTTTTGCTTGCAGTTACCATAATTTTTACTCTGCACCTTCTGGAAATCCCAACAGAGAAAGGAAACAGACAACATAAAAGTGAAAATCTACTAATTTAAGGAGCATCAACTGGTTCCATTTATCATAAAAATCCACAAATTTAAAAAACCTAACTCTAATTATATGAGGCATTTAATCCTGCGAAGATATGAGGCTGTACTTTCATTCACTTATGAAGTCTCTAAAAACTATTATGCTTTATTATAAGCAATTATACTTTAAAGGTAGGTCTTTAACAGGGGAAATTGACATGGTGGAAATTAAACTATTTCCTGCAACAAAGGTATTGTAATTTAGATATCATGAGTAAATGTAATATTAGGAAATCTTGAACTTCTGAGTAATGAGCTAATGAAGGTCTTTGAAATTATGAATGTCTTTGAATTGGGAAAGATTTTTTTAAAAATGCATTAAAATGATATATCTTATGTCCCTTTTAGGACATACCGATTTACCTCACAGCTAATGCTATACTTCTAAAATGTGCTGTTCTATAACACAGAAAATAGAGAAACAGATTTCTGCGCAGCCAGACCTGGAAATTCAAGGGGCTGCAGATGCAGGAATCTAAAGCAGCAGGAAAAACTCTAAAAGAACTCAATAGGTTAGGCAGCATTTGAGGAGGGAAATGTTCTCAATCCACAAATCTACAAATGTTGCCTGACCAGCTGTCCTTCTAGCACTTTGTTTGTTGCTATAAAATTTTAACCTGATAATGCGCAGGTTATCTGTTTTAGAAATGTTGATTGAAAGATGAATATTCACTGGGACACCAGAGATAAATCCTTTCTCCTCTCTGTAATCCTCTGCATCGCTTTTTTCAAAGTAACATTCAAAATACAATTTATTATCAGAGTACATACATGTCACCACGTACGACCTTTAAGATTCTTTTTCCTGTGGGCTTTATCTCTTTTCATTGATGAATGAGACACCATCCTGGATTTCCCTCAGAAGCAATGCCAAGAGATCATCTGGGGTTCATCTGAGACGAGAAGCTGGTTTCACATCTGATCCAGAAAACAATGTCTCCAACAGTGCAAGCTTCCTTCAGAGCTCTCACTGAAGTGTGAACATTAATATTTGTGAGTGTATCTTTGGGCTAGCATTATTGGCAGTCTTCAACTCACGTAGGCGTGCCAACAACTGATCCATTAAAAACCATTTGTGAGGAGGCAAAAAACAAGGGTGACAAATAATTCAGAAAGGAACTGCAGAGTTGTAATGAAGGAAGTGTTAGAAGTATAGAATGCTGCTATTACAGGTGCACTTGAAGGAGATAGATAAGCAGTTTGAGGAACTGACGCAGTCAGTCAAACTCAGTCTGGTCCAGACGAACTAAACAAAAACTGAGCTAACCTAACAATTATTGCCTCAGTTATGGAAGTGGATATAGTGTAGTGTTAGGTAGAATATATTGAGTGATAAACCCAAGAGATTCTACAGATTCTGTAGATGGATGAATTGCCAGAATACTGATGTTTAGTGGTGAAAGTGTTTAGTATTTGTAGAAGGTATGAGGGCACAACCTTAGCCAATTTATTTGGTTATAGGATCCAAATTGTCGGTTTTGATGTAAATCACAGTGTTGAACATCAGAGATTTGTAAAGTTCTGTACAACAGAGGAATAAAAACAAACATAAAAATTGTCTGGGATGATAATCTGGTGGAAGGCTTATCTGAAGTATTGAATACAGGTATTGATTGTGAGTCATTTTGATAATTTTACATAAGATTGACAAAGTCAGATAGAACATTTACCAAACTACTCGTAATATTAGAACATTCTTCCTCCTGAATACTTCCAAAAACTAAATTGGAATACTGTGTCTGATAGGCTGCTGAATGCAGAATGGGTGGGATCAGTGGGGTCAAAAAAGTATGGAGAGTTTGATAGAAAGAGAGGATCCTAGACCATAAGACCATAAGATGTAGGAGCATAATTAGGCTATTTGGTCCATCGTGTCTGCTCCACCATTTCACCATGGCTGATCTATTTTTCCTCTTAACCCCAATCTTCTGCCTCCTCCCCCACCCCCCCATATACCTTCATGCCCTGGCCAATGAAGAATCTAGTAACCTCTGCCCAACCTCCTGTGGGCATCTGTAACCACTCAGTAATGGGATATTGAATTACGTTTAGAGATCTATCAAAAAGATGGATAGAGACTTGAAAGGTTATATGGGATGAAATGATCAGTTGCAGGACAGAGGGAAGTTTGAATTCTCACATTGTGAAACCTATAATTTAGAATCTATAATCTGCAACCTAATATGTTCCCCAAAGGCAAAGCAAGCAAAAGAAAAGTTTTTGTTACATTTAATGTGCCAGCCTTGATCAATTATGCAAGATGTGTTGGACCATGGACATCTGCATGAACATGGATTGTTGTCTCAGATAGCTGGATTGATTGTCATTCCCAACATAGAAGAGCTTCCATGCATCATGTTCCTGCAGAAAGAGAAAATGAAAGTGAAATTGTATAAGGCAGAAAGATTTCCAAGTAATACCTCATTGGAGGTTGGTGTACAGTTGAAGGAAGCTAAACAGAGGAGTATTCATCTGACATAATTTACCTTGGGTTGACAGCTCAGAGAAGGTTGAAGTCTCTCTTGTCAAAATGTAAAGTTTCTGATAAAGTCATGAGTAGAAACCAGTGCAGATTGAGCCAAATGATAGAGATTAGAAGAGGCATGTGAAAACCCAACTAAAACGTGAGTCGAGTAATTAAATGCAAAATCTTATCTACAAATCGGTCACATCTGCTACCTGCCACTAGGGATAAAGCCATCAAAAAAAAACATATTTTATTGAAGAACAATAAAAATTTGTTTTACTTGCGGATCGAAACATATAGTGAACTGCATTGTCTGTGTAAATCAAATCAGCGATGATCGTGGTGGGAGCAGTCCGTAAGTGTCAACACATTTTCTGCGTCAATATAGCATAGCTCATTAACCCTAAATTATGTCAGATGTATACCTTGGAATATGGGAGGAAATCAGTGTGCCCAGGCGAAAACCTTGTGGTCAGAGGGAGAACATAACAGACTCCTTACAGGCAGTGGTGGGAATTGAACCTCGATTGATGATTGGTAGCACTGTAAAGCAAAGTGAAGCCCACTATGTTAGTGCACTGCTCTGTGAAGGTAGTCAAAGCTCCAGTAATTTTGGTATGATAATGTATCTAAAATCATGCTGTATGGTATATGCTATACTTACATCATTATATTCTGTCAAGGACATTTCGCAGACAAGCAGGTGAACATTTACAGCAACCAGATGGGAGATGAAAAATGCAGCAAGTGAGATGTGCTGCCACAGAGCTCCAGCAGCATGGGTTCAATCCTGACCTCGGGTGTTAGCTGTGGGAAATTTTTATGCTCTCTCTGCGACCAGGAGAGCGCTTTGATATCTATTCATACCTCAAAGAAGTGTCTGTTAGCTGGTAAGTTAGTTCGCCACTGCATTAGTTCCTAGTGTGTAGCTGAGTAGCAGGATCTGGCAGTAGCTGCCAGAATGTAGAGACTATAAAATCAGCAGAAATAAAATAGAGTAGGATCAAGTAAATAAAACTATGCAGGCAAAATGTAAATGGGTGCTTGCTGACAGACGCAGAGGAACACATGCAAAATGCTAGGAAACTCAACAGGTTAGGCTGCATCGATAAGAGCAGTAAAGAGTCAATGTCCTGGGCCAATACCTGTATTCAGGACTTGAAAGGACGGGGGAAGAAGAGAGAAGAAGGTGAGGAAAGGGGGTGGTGTTAAAGTTGGAAGGTGACTGGTGAGGGTAGATGAGGTGGAAAGTAGGTGGATGGGGGGGTTAATTGAGAAGCTGGAAGGTGATAGGTGGAGAAGGTAAAGGGTTGAAGAAGAAGGATTATGAGAGGATAGGAGAGGGAACCATGGGAGAAAGGGAAAGAGGAGGGGCACTCTCGGGAGGTGATGGGCAGGTGAGGAGAGAGAAGGGGTAAAATGGAAGCCAGAATGGAGAATGGAAAAGGAGAGAAGGAGGAGGAGAAGGGAGAAATTACTGGAAGGGTAAGATGTGAGATGGACCTTCCGATCAAACTGGTCCCAGTGTACAATGCTCCTTCAGTCGACATCTGCTGGATAGATCATGAAACCATATACTTCACGTCTTTTATGTCTCTTATGATTGTTTTTCAACTTAAGTATGATCCTGGAACTGTTGGAGCTTGTGATTTGCAGTTTGGGGATTGTTAGGGTGCTTCAGCGCACTGCAGCCTCCGAGAGGATTCTGGGAGGCAGAGGCAACCTGTGCAAACCTCGTGGTGAGAAGGCTGCGTGATGACTGCGGGGCACAAGCCAATGTTCGACCTATTTCACCGATTAAAGCTTCCATTGTTCACTGATTAAAGCAATGAGGGAGGTTGAAACACTGAGGTGAATGTGGAAGGTGAACGCTGGCTGCCTATCTTTTGATCACTGGTGGGGTCGCTCTGCGATGGAGTGGGGACTGCCTTTTGATTGCTAGTGGGAGTGCTCTGCCACAGAGAGTGAAGACTGGCCTTTGGTCGCTGGTGGGATCACTCAGCTATGGAAAGGGAGAGGGCAAGGAGAACGTTACCCAGGTTTTCTGCGTTTTGGATATGAACTTAACTATCGATGTTTTTTGAGCCTTACAGTTTTTTATATTCTGCGTTTTTCCCCTAATCTATCTTGTTTTTTTTTGTATGTGGGGGAGGAGGATTTGGGCACTGACGTGCCTGTTCTGAGTCCGGCTGAAGGGCTTCGGCCTGAAACGTCAACTGTACTCTTTTCCTAGATGCTGCCTGGCCTGTTGAGTTCCTCCAGCATTTTGTTGCTTGGATTTTCAGCAACTGCAGATTTTCTCTTGTCTGTTCTATTTTTGTTTGTTTTTTGTGCAGGGATTTGGAGGTTGATGACCATGTTGCTGTTTTGTTCTTAATGCATGCATTGCTAAATGACAATAAAAGAGGACTGCGTGTCCTCATACTCTAATCTAATCTTTCCTTTCTTGGTTTCGTGGCTATCTGGAGAAGAAGTATTTCAGAGTTATATACTTCAATAATAAATGAACTTTTGAGCCTTTGAACCTCTGAAGTTGGAGAAATTGATGTTCCTGCCATTAGGTTGGTGACTTTCCAGATGAAATATACAGTGTTGCTCCTCAAACTTGTGGGTGACTTTATCATGGCAGTACAGAAGGGAACATGCCGATAAATTGGGATGGGAAAGAGGAATGGAATTAAAATGGTTGGCTATGTGGAAATTCTCCCTGTTGTGGACGAGCGAAAGTGCTCGACAAAGTGTTCATCCAACATACTCAGATCAGAATTGGTGGGCTGAGGAGTATGTATGACTCAGTAAGTATTTGTTTGAAATTAAAGCCACTTTATATGATGCACAGCCATGCCTTCCACTGGACAGTTTAACTTTACAAAGGTTCTCAAATTTAAAAGAATTTAGCTGTTTGCATAACGCTCTAAGCCATCCATATATCATGCTCATTCCAGTCTGCTCCTAGCTTGAAGAAATATGCATGACAATTCTATCTCATTTGCATTCCCAATTAATGTTAGAATTGCATGCAGATTATCAAACTGCAGATCTAAAGTTACCCCAAGGAAATAGAGAATCAATTAATTAACCCTGGCTGAAAATTCAAGATCCTCAGAGACTGCAGATTCTGGCACCTCATTTGATATTTCTCTGAGTACAACAGATTTTTTTTATTCCCATGCTGTTTACAACTGGTTATATACAATCTGACAGAAAACAAAGTCACAGGCTTTTTATACTGCATTGCAGTAAGCAGAATGTAAGTAATGTAGAGCCAACTAATATTTATTTTGTTAATGTTGTGAATAAGCTGACAGGATGAGACATCAGATACATTGTGTAGGCAACTGCAGAACGGCATTGAACAAATAAAGATTTGTATTACCTATTTCTTGTCTGAGCTTGACGCATTTAAAGGCACTTCCATCATTGGATTAGAATTTTATAGTTTCCATCTTTCTAACAATGGTCTGAGTTCATAAATTTAAAAAGGTGTTGCAGTAGTTCATTATCAAGGTGGGTTTTAGCTGCCAAAGGTGATGAGGCAAAGGCAGAGAAGTGAGTTCTAATGAGCCTCTATCCACCTTAAACCTCCAGAAACAGACAACAGATTTGCTGGGGTCCACTGCCAGCATTCCTGCCTCTAAATTGTGAGTCCAGGACCTTTCTGGAGATAGACAATTTAATCTGACACTTAGTGACAACGCCAAGGACAAGGTGCACTAACAGACAGATTATCTTTGAGAAGAGACTTTGAACCAACTTGAATGGGCGTAAAAATGTAGCCTGCAATATTGTCTTAGAGTCCTACCAGGAGGTCTGTGAAATTATAACTCAGTTGAGAAAATCCTCCTGACACACTTGTGTGCTTACCATCTCCTTGTGCCTATGCAGCAAAGTCGTAGGTCATCCCATTATAGGGCACTTTGCAAGAAAGCCTTGGTATGATCTCACTCTGTGCTCCTCCCATCCTTGAGCAGTAGGGACACCAAAAGGCACTGCATGGATTACTTCTCACAGCATGCACTGGTGTTTGTATCATAGCAACATTTCAGTTTGTGCACTTCCTGGGATCAATTTTCTCGCTCTGCCCCAAGGCCGGTGTGGTAAATCCAAAGGGAAATAACTGGAAATTTGATGTAAGTGCATTTCCAATTTTGGTTACCTACTGCTGCAGATTGCCCAGAAATAGAAAGGAGAAAAAAATTAAATTGTTACCGTAAGACTATAAGATATAGGAACAGAATTAGGTCAATTGGCCCACTGAGTCTGCTCCACCATTTCATCATGGCTAATTAATTTCCCTCTCAGCTCCAATCTCCTGCCTTCTCCCCCTATCCGTTCCTGCCCTGACCAATCAAGAACCTATCAACCTCTGCACTAAATATATCCAAAGATTTGGCCTCTGTAGCCGCCTGTGGCAACGAATTCCACAGATAGATGCACCACTCTCCGGCTAAATAAATTCTTCTTCATCTCCATTCTAAATGGACGTCCCTCTATTCTGAGGCTGGATCCTCTGGTCTTAGACTACCCCATCACAGGAACCATCCTCTCCACATCCACTCAATCAAGGCCTTTGATAGGTTTCAATGAAGTCCTCCTTCATTCTTCTGAATTCCAGTTGTCCAGGCCCAGAGCCCTTAAATGCCCCTCATATCATAAGCCTTTCATTCCCAAAATAATTTTCATGAACCTAATCACTTTTGCAAACCTACCATCATTCCCAAAACAGCATCTCGGAAACAGACCATGATTTATTAGTACAACTGACAAAATCATAACAAGCGTTTGCAGTAAGAAGCAATCATGTCCATCACACTAATATCAGTAAGTAAATGACTGTTTTCTTAAAAGCATCGTTAAAGCACTCTTTACATCAGAAGTTCTCTATCAACTTGTTTCAGATTTATCATTAGCACTGATCATCAAATTTGACAGTAAGGAGCTAGAAAAAGTAGGATACTCTTCCTGGGCAGCCATCTCTCCTACAGGCAATCAGAGATGTTGAAATATAGCATGAAGTCCTTCTATGACAACATCGCTATTAAGGGGTTGGACATGCTAGAGGCAGGAAACATGTTCCCGATGTTGGGGGAGTCCAGAACCAGAGGCCACAGTTTAAGAATAAGGGGTGGACAATTTAGAATGGAGTTGAGGAAAAACATTTTCACACAGAGGGTTGTGGATCTGTGGAATGCTCTGCCTCAGAAAGCAGTGGAGGCCAATTCTCTGGATTCTTTCAAGAAAGAGTTAGATAGAGCTCTTAAAGATAGCGGAGTCAAGGGATATGGGGAGAAGGCAGGAACGGGGTACTGATTGTAGATGATCAGCCATGATCACAGTGAATGACGGTGCTGGCTCGAAGGGCCGAATGGCCTACTCCTGCGCATATTGTCTATTGTCTATTGACTGATTGTCTCGCCAATAGCTCAATTATCACAACTTCACAATCCATGCCTGAGTTTCGGATTACTCTGTGGTTGTAATTCTGACTCCCCTCTGGGAGTACGAGACTTTGGTGATTAACTAAACAACAGAAGCCTAAGAAAGTCAGCCCCAGCATTTTCTTTAGAAAATTATCAACAGACACCTGGATAGATCACCATTTAATGGTCAGCGTGGATACGATGGGCAGAAGGGTCCATCTCTGTAGCAATAAACAAGCCTTTGGAGGAACTCAGCAGGTTGAGTAGCAGCTGTGAGGAAAGGGCAACGATGTTTCAGACTGAAACCCAGCATCGCAACTCAGAGTGGAACTCTCATTCCAGTCTCAGCTCTGACAAGGTTTATATCTGAAATGTCAACAATTCCATTCCCCACACAGATGCTGCTCGACACACTGAGTTCCTGCAGAAGGTTGTTAATCCCTCTATATTCCAGCTTCTGCCATCTCTTGTGTCACTGATCCTGTTTCTGTGCTGCACGACTCCATGACACACCGATGTCAATATCATCACAGAGGCCAGGATCTTCACTGTTGAGGCATTGATGGCATAGCATTGACTGTGGTGGACTAGGCACAGTGCACGAATGCATGATACTTACCAACCACACTTGCTGTATACCCAGCCTACCAAGGGAGAAGAGAAATAGAGCAGCCAAGGAAATTATTTCAAAAGGTGTGTCAAGTGATGAATCGTGAATAGAGTCATACAGCACTGCTGCAGATCAACAGGCCTATCGACCTAATCTAGACTATGTTGAACAGTTATTCTGCCTAGTCCCATTCATCCACACCTGGGCCAGAGCCCTCTGCACCCCTTCCATTCATTGGCAAGGTCTTTCTACATCCCAAGTCTCCACAACAGGAATATGTAGATGACACGCACAAGCAGAAAGAGTATGCAGTACTCTGAGGAAACTACCACCGGCCATGACCTTCCTGTGAGATAGGAACATAGAAACGTAGAAAACCTACAGCACAATACAGGCCCTTCTGCCCACAAAGTTGTGCTGAGCATGTCCCTACCTTATTCATGTACTTATACAGGCTTGTTAAAATGTTACAATCAAGAGTATCAATATTCATAGTGAGGAACTGGAAAAAGTAGAATACTTGCTGTACCTGGGCTGCCACATTTCCCAGAGCCAGTCAGAGAAGTTATGTAGTCCATTGTGCCAATTGTTACTTTGACAGATTGTCTAGTTCAAAGGGTCCCAACCTTTTTTATGCCATGGATGTCTACCATTAACTGAGGGGTCTGTGGACCCCAGGCTAGGAACCCCTGATCTAGTTGTTCAAACATCACAACTTCATAATTTATGCCGGAATTTCAGTTCACTATGTGGTAGCAATCCTAAATTTGTTAATTGTTTGTTTCTCAATGTCAGTAGTCCAGTACATGTTAGCTAGTGAAGTCCTAACAGGAAAGGTAAGACCATCTGTGAGAAATGCTCACAGATATACAGAAGAGAGCAATGCATGGGTAAAGACCCTCGGTTGTAGTTTCATTAATTGCTTTAATAACGAGCTGTCAGAGATGGGTTGAGTGAATGGTGCATCCTGTGAAACTTATCTCCGTGTCATCTTAGTGGAAAACTGTGGTTTCAGCCTGGATCTGAATGCCATTTGTTATTTCTCCAGAATGTCTGTGGCTCAGGGACTGGGATCCACAGCTCTGAAGAGGCTTTGGAAAATAAGACCTGCATAATATGTTATCTCCAAGCAATCCCTCTCCCCAACTTATTTTCCATCTGCTCATTCTCCACACATGCCCACTAACATCTCCAATTTCTCTCATCATCCACCTTCACAAGAGATAATTTACAGCAGCTAATCAACCTAAACAGGCAGAAATTAAAGCAGCTGCTGGAAACTTGTAGTCAGGGACATCATGCAAATTCCATCATGTAAATCTGCCTCTAACACCTCCCCTAAACTTTCCTCCACTCACCTTAAAGGGATGTCCTCTGGTACTACAGAGCGTGTTGATGCGTCAGTACCTGAGACCGAGTGCGAGGATCAACCCAGTGCATGAATGATTAAAATGCCAGGTCAGTTAGATTGATAAAGCAGAGTGTCAGGACCAGAGGTGAGGGCTGGGCCCGTTCTGCTCGCTGCTCCACGATGTGTACTCTGCTCTCTGTGGCACTGTGGCCTGCTCTGGCTGCTCTGGGCTTTGTGTGTATGGGCTCACTTTCACTCTGAACGCTGTTGCATGCTTTTATTGTTTGCATGATTTGTGTTTCTTTCTCTCTCTCCACATATTGAGTATTTGTCGGTCTCTTTTTAACGAGTTCTTTAGGTCTTCTTGTTTTGTTGCTGCTGTAAGGAGACAAATCTCATGGTTGTATAATTTATACATTGATAAAAAATGTACTTTGAACTTTGAACTCTGGACAATTTTAATAATATATCAGGATGATGATATTTGATTAAATAGCAACTGCATCATATTTAATGTGTGGCAGGGTGGAGTTACACCTCTATCAAAAGAGGTGTAAGGCACTCCTTATCTCTGCTAGACTGCAGTTCACCTTTGGATAAGATGCAGCACCTACCTACCCACTCAGGGACACATGAAGCCAAGCCATGGGAGCAGGTGGTGGATGGTTGTATGAACAGCAGGTGCATATAACAAGTCCTGGTTATGTGACCACTGACATTTGGGAGACAATCTCTGAAGAGTATTGGTAGTGGCTGGGGTCACCAGAAGAAGGCAACAGCAAACCACTTCTCGTGAAAAATTTGCCAAGAACGATCATGGTCATGGAAATACCATTATTCGCCTGCATCATATTGCACAACACATACTGAGTGAATGAACTTATCATATTAAAAAGTCAGGAAAAACCATAACATAAGAACATAAGAAATAGGAGCAGGAGTAGACCATCTGGCCTGTCGAGCCTGCACCACCATTCAATAAGATCATGGCTGATCTGGCCATGGACTTATCTCCACCTACCTGCCTTTTCCCCATATCTCTTAATTCCCCTACTATGCAAAATCTATCCAACCTTGTCTTAAATATATTTACTGAGGTAGCCTCCACTGCTTCATTGGGCAGAGAATTCCACAGATTCACCACTCTCTGGGAAAAGCAGTTCCTCCTCATCTCCGTCCTAAAACTACTCCCCCGAATCTTGAGGCTATGTCCCCTAGTTCTAGTTATTCCTCATGATGTTCCATGCAAATGTTTTTATCCACTTCAACTGATCTATCAAATATTTCAGAGAAAGGATACCCATTTTGCACTTGCATATTTGAACTAACATGTTACTTGAATGCCTGTTCTGAAAAATTAGGAGCACTTGAGCAATAAATTATTATAATTGAGACAAATAGATATGTGTACATGAAGGAAGAGGTAATTATGACAATATCATTAAGGACAAAAGCTTGGTGAATCAATTTCACGGCTTCAGTGAGGCACCTGAAAATGCATTTGTTTACTGATTATTTTGCTTTTGAAACTTCTGCATCATGAGACTATTGCTCAACCAATTAGCGCACAGATGGGACAGGGGAGGTAAGAAACTGTAACTCTAGTCATTTGTACACTGTTAAAATGATGGTTTGAATAAAGCGGTGATCAAGGGAAATAACTCTAATTAGCAGTGTCCTTCTCAATTGTTTTTGTAATTTGCTGTCACATTTATAAGAGCCTCATAGCAACAAACAACATTTCACTCAGGAAACACAAAGTGTTTGAATATAGGAAGTCAATGTGCATATTAGATCCAGAAAGAAGCATTTGCCAGTTTGAAGGCTGCTTCTCAATGCCCAAGGTATATAGGGCTATGAGGACAGAGACAGGGAAACTGAAGTGGATTACTAGTAAAGCTGTGTTGGATGAAGCAAATCTAAAGGACCAAATGGCCTCCTCTTGCTCTTATATTCTCTGTTTCAATATTGTCAGGTTACAAGCAATTATTTATCTAATTATTATAGTTCTCGAATCTACCAGCTAAACCTCTAGTCAGCAGTTTAGCAACACTATCACCACCTTGACCACTTTGCATTAAAATGAACTTTGTTTTATTTCGTTGAAATTATGCTCTTTCTCGTAAAGATTCTGTAAAATTTATGTATATTTTATGATGTGGTGTGCCTGTGACGCTGCTGCAAGTAAGTGTTTTTTCAATGCACCTTCTTGTATTGTGAACAAAGTCACCAGAGAAATGAAGCTGGTAGATATAAATTAGTCTTTTATTTGACAAAATGAGATGCTTTCTGAAGGAAGAGGCCTGAATGTTTCAATGGGCCAATTGAATAGGTTGTCTGAAGGGTCTCCTTCTGTGCTGTTCAGCTCCGTAACTCTATGTTTTGTACTGAGAGAGAAAAAAGATCTGCTTATTTAAGATGTAAGCACTAATGACATATTCTGTTTGAATTAGATTTTTGAAGTGAAACTTCAGAGTGATTCTCCTGATGTATCTATCTATGCCCGTTTGCATTAATTTGAATGTTCTTTTCCTTTGGGATTCCTACTTCCTTTTGGCTCAAGCATATACAATTATCAACTCCGACAGCACCACCTTGAAAACTCCCTACGACGTGACACAACAACCTATGTTTTCTCAGGGAAGCACTTTGCTTCACATAAAGACATTTCTCCCTGAGACTTGGTTGCAGTGACGCCTTACATTTGAGACACTTCTTAAACCTGCCAGGAATAATGGAGATTAAAAATGATGCTTCATTTAATATATGTAAATATCCTTGGGTGAAGCTGTGTTTCTGTAAGAAGACTATCATGATCAAACTGTTGCTGAGAATCTAAATAACGACAGATGCTGGAAATGTCAAATTCAAAGTAAATTTATTGTCAAAGTGTATATATACAGTGGCATGCAAAAGTTTGGGCACCCTGGTCAAAATTTTTGTTACTGTGAATATTTAAGTGAGTAGAAGATGAACTGATGTCCAAAAGTCATAAAGTTAAAAATGAAACATTCTTTTCAACATTTTAAGCAAGATTAGTGTATTGTTTTTATTTTGTACAATTTTAGAGTGAAAAAAAAGAAAAGGAGCACCATGCAAAAGTTTGGGCACCCCAAGAGATTTGAGCTCTCAGATAACTTTTCCCAAGGTCTCAGAACTTAATTAGCTTGTTAGGGCTACGGCCTGTTCACAGTCAAGAAAGGTTAAGTTAAGAAAGGTCGGGTGATGCAAATTTCAAAGCTTTATAAATCCCTGACTCCTCCAACTTTGTTCCAACAATCAGCAGCCTCTAAGCAGCTGCTTAGCACTCTGAAAATTAAAATAAATAATGCCCACAAAGCAGGAGAAGGCTATAAAAAGATAGCAAAGCGTTTTCAGGTAGCCGTTTCCTCAGTTCGTAATATAATTAAGAAATGGCAGTTAACGGAAACGGTGGAGATCAAGTTGAGGTCTGGAAGACCAAGAAAACTTTCCGAGAGGACTACTCATAGGATTACTAGAAAGGCAAATCAAAACCCCCATTTGACTGCAAAAGACCTTCAGGAAGATTTAGCAGACTCCGGAATGGTGGTGCACTGCACAAATACTATCTTCATGGAAGAGTCATCAGAAGAAAACATTTCCTGCATCCTCACCACAAAATTCAGCATCAGAAGTTTGCAAAGGAACATCTAAACAAGCCTGATTCATTTTGGAAACAAGTCCTGTGGACTGATAAAGTTAAAATAGAACTTTTTGGCCGCAATGAGCAAAGGTATGTTTGGAGAAAAAAGGGTGCAGAATTCAAGAAAAGCACACCTCTCCAACTGTTAAGCACAGGGGTGTATCGATCATGCTTTGGGCTTGTGTTGCAGCCAATGGCACGGGGAACATTTCACTGGTAGAGGGAAGAATGAATTCAATTAAATACCAGCAAATTCTGGAAGCAAACATCACACCGTCTATAAAAAAGCTGAAGATGAAAAGAGGATAGCTTCTACAACAGGATAATGATCCTAAACATACCTCAAAATCCACGATGGACTACCTCAAGAGACACAAGCTGAAGGTTTTGGCATGACCCTTACAGTCCCCCGACCTAAACATAATCAAAAATCTGTGGATAGTCCTCAAAAGAGCAGTGCATGCAAGACGGCCCAAGAATCACACAGAACTAGAAGCCGTTTGCAAGGAGGAATGGGTGAAAATCCCCCAAACAAAAATTGAAAGACTCCGAGCTGGCTATAGAAAGCACTTACAAGCTGTGATACTTGCCAAAGGGGTTGTTACTAAGTACCGGCCATGCAGGGTGCCCAAACTTCTGCTTTGGGCCCTTTTCCTTTTTTGTTATTTTGAAACTGTAAAAGATGGAAATAAAAAAAGTAATCTTGCTTAAAGTATTAAAGAAATGTGTCATCTTTAACTTTATGCCTTTTGGAAATCAGCTCATCTTTAACTCACTTAGCTATTCACAGTAACAGAAACTTTGACCAGGGTGCCCAAGCTTTTGCATGCCACTGTATACACCACCATATACAACCCTGAGATTCATCTTCTGTCGGCATGTGCTTAATAATTCCATAATGGAATAATAGGAATAATAACCATAACAGAATCAATAAAAGACTGCACCTTCTTGGGCGTCAACCAGTGTGTAAAAGACAACAAACAGTGCAAATACAAAAATAAATATTAATAATAAATAAATAAGCAATAAATATCGAGAACACGAGATGAAGAATTCTTGAAAGTGAGTCCATAGGTCGTGGGGAAATCTTAATGATGGAGCAAGTGAAGTTGAATAAAGTTATCCGCTTTGGTTCAAGAGCCTGATGATTGAAGGGTAATAACTGTTCCTGAACCTGGTGATGTGAGTCTTGAGGCTCCTGTACCTCCTTCCTAATGGCAGCAGTTTTCCAGAAGGAAAAGTAGAAGGTACTGGACATGCTCAGTAGGTAAGCAAGAACTGTGGAAAAAGTAATGCAGTTATTCTTTCAGGTCAATGCTCTTTCTTTAGTAGGTGTTGGTTATGCTTTTGTCCCAAACTAATGCTGTTTTTTTTTAATTTTCCATATTTACTGTTCTTGAACCTTTAACGAACAAATCATTCCAAATGTTACTCGTCTGTGGTTACTGATTGTTGTGGATTTTTTGATGGCGATATTGCCCCATTTGCTTCACTTTCATTCAACAATTATTTTTGAACAAAGCAGAAAGTCGTTCTGCCAATGGTGCCAGTGCCAGTGTACCTGGTTCTTTACTAGATTGATCCATTTATTCCTGCATCATTCCACATTCCTATTTCATAGTCATACACCACAAAAATAGACCCTTCCGCTCAACCAATCCATGCCAACTCAGACTCCCATCTCAACTAGTCTCATATCCTCTTTCCTGTCCCTGTACCTGTCTCAGCACCTTTTAAATGTTATTAATGTCTCTGCCTCAACCTCCTTCATCTAGCAGTTCATTCCATATAGTCACTACCCTCTAGGAGAAAAACTTGCTCCTTAGGTTTCTATTAAATTCTATTTACAGAGAAGATTTACTAGAATGTTACCTGGGTTTCATCACCTAAGTTACTGAGAAAGGTTGAACAAGTTGGGTCTTTATTCTTTGGAACGTAGAAGGTTGTGGGGGGACTTGATAGAGGTACTTAAAATTATGAGGGGGATAGATAGAGTTGACGTGGATAGGCTTTTTCTATTGAGAGCTGGGGAGATTCAAACAAGAGGACATGAGTTGAGAGTTAAAGGGCAAAAGTTTAGGGGCAACATGAGGGGAAACTTCTTTACTCAGAGAGTGGTAGCTGTGTGGAACGAGCTTCCAGCAGAAGTGGTTGAGGCAGGTTCGATGCTGTCGTTTAAAATTAAGTTGGACAACTATATGGACAGGAAAGGAATGGAGGGTTATGGGCTGAGTGCGAGTCGGTGGGACTAGGTGAGAATAAGAGTTCGGCACGGACTAGAAGGGCCGAGATGGCCTGTTTCTGTGCTGTAATTGTTATATGGTTATAGGGTTATAAATCCCTTCCCTCACACTTTTTTAAACCTATTCTACGCCCTCTAGTTCCTGATTTCTCATCCTATGAAAAAAAGATCCTATCTATATCCCTCATGGTTTTATACACCACTTTAAGATCTCCTCATTCTTGTACACTCCTCCAATGCAAATAGTCCTAACCTGCTCAATTTCTTTCTAAAATTCAGTCTCTTGAGTAAAGCCATCATCCCTGCTTATCTCTTTTGTATTCTTTCCACCTTAGTGGCAGCATTAAGGTTTACTAAGGCTATTGGGGAGAGTTTAAACTAGAATTGCTGGGGGTTGGGAACCAAACTGAAGAGACGGAAGAAGGGGAGGATGTCTCATAAATAGAGAAAACTTGGAGGCAGTGCGAGAGGGAGGGTAGGCAGGGGATAGCGAAGGGACGCACTCAGACCAATGGTTTGAGATGTGTCTATTTTAATGCAAGGAATATTATGAGCAAAGCAGATGAACTTAGAGCGTGGATCAGTACTTGGAGCTATGATGTTGAGGCCATTACAGAGACTTGGATAGCTCAGGGGCAGGAACGGGTACTTTGAGTGCCAGGCTTTAGATGTCTCAGAAAGGACAGGGAGGGAGGCAAAAGAGGTGGGGGCATGGCACTGTTGATCAGAGATGGTGTCACAGCTGCACAAAAGGAGGAAAACAAGGAGCGATTGTCTACGGAGTCTCTGTAGGTGGAGGTTAGGAACAGGAAGGGACCAATAACTTGACTGGGTGTTTTTTCATATACCTCCCAATAGTAACAGGGACATCAAGGAGCAGATAGGGAGACACATTCTGGAAAGTTGCAATAATAACAGGGTTGTCGTGGAGGGAGATTTTAATTTCCCAAATATCGATCGGCATCTCCTTAGAGTGAGGGGTATAAATGGGGTAGAGTTTGATAGGTGTCTTCAGGAAGGTTTCTTGAGACAATATGTAGATAAGACTACAAGAAGAGAGGCTGTACTTGATCTGGTATTGGGAAATAAACCTGGTCAGGTGTCAGGTCTCTCAGTGGAAGAGCATTTTGGAGATTGTGATTATAGTTCTATCTCCCTTACCATAACATTGGAGAGGGATAGGAACAGATAAGTTAGAAAATTGTTTAATTGGTGGAAGGGGAAATATGAGGCTATCAGACAGGAACTTGAAAGCATAAATTGGGAACAGATGTTCTCAGGGAAATGTATGGAAGAAATGTGGTAAATGTTCAGGGGATATTTGCGTTGAGTTTTGCATAGGTATGTTCCAATGAGACAGGGAAAGGATGGTAGGAACTGTGGTGTACAAAGGCTGTTGTAAATCTAGTCACGAAGAAAAGAAGAGCTTAAGAAAGGTTCAAAAAACTAGGTAATGATAGTGATCTAGAAGATTATAAGGCTAGCAGGAAGGAGCTTGAGAATGAAAGTAGGCGAGCAAGAAGGGTCCATGAGAAGATCTTGATGAACAGGATTAAGGAAAACCCCAAGGCATTCTACAAATATGCGAAGAGCAAGAGGATAAGATGTGCGAGAATAGGACCAATCAAGTGTGCAGTGGAAAATTGTGTATGGAACCAGAGGAGATAACAGAGGTACTTAATGAGTACTTTGCTTCAGTATTCACTATGGAAAAGGATCTTAGTGATTGTAGGGATGACTTACAGTGGACTGAAAAGCTTGAGCATATAGATATTAAGAAAGAGGACGTGCTGAAGCTTTTGGAAAGCATCACGTTGGATAAGTCACTGGGACCAGACGAGATGTATCCCATTCTACAGTGGGAGGCAAGGGAGGAGATTGCTGAGCCTCTGGCGATGATCTTTGAATCATCAATGGGGATGGAAGAGGTTCCGAAGGATTGTAGAGTTGCGGATGTTGTTCCCTTATTCAAGAAAGGGAGTAGAGATAGCCCAGGAAATTATATGCCAGTGATTTTTACTTCAGTGGTTGTTAAGTTGATGGAGAAGATCCTGAGAGGCAGGATTTATGAACTTTTGGAGGGGCATAATATGATTAGGAATAGTCAGTGTGGCTTTGTCAAAGGTAGATCGTGCCTTAAGAGCCCGATTGATTATTTTGAGGATGTAAATAAACACATTGATGAAGGAAGAGCAGTAAATGTAGTGTATATGGATTTCAGCAAGGCATTTGACAAGGTACCCCATGCAAAGCTTATTGAGAAAGTAAGGAGGCATGGGATCCAAGGGGACATCGCTTTGTGGATCCAGAGCTGGCTAGCCCACAGATGGCAAAGAGTGGTTCTAAACTGGTCATATTCTACATGGAGGACAGTGACCAGTGGTGTACCTCAGGGATCTGTTCTGCGACCCCTACTCTTCGTGATTTTTATAAATGACCTGGATGAAGAAGTGGAGGGATGGGTTAACAAATTTGCTGATGAAACAAAGGTTGGGGGTGTTGTGGATAGTGTGGAGGGCTGTCAGAGGTTACAGCAGGACGTTGATAGGATGCAAAACTGGGCTGAGAAGTGGCAGATGAAGTTCAACCCAGATAAGTGTGAGATGGTTCATTTTGGTAGGTCAAATATGATGGCAGAATATAGTATTAATGATAAGACTCTTAGCAGCGTGGAGGATCAGAGGGATCTTGGGGTCCAAGTCCATAGGACACTCAAAGCTGCTGCACAGGTTGACTCTGTGGTTAAGAAAGCATACGGTGCATTGGGCTTCATCAATCATGGGATTGAGTTTAGGAACCGAGAGGTAATGTTGCAGCTATACAGGACCCTGGTCAGACCCCACTTGTTGTACTGTGCTCAGTTCTCATCGCCTCACTGCAGGAATATTGTGGAAACCATAGAAATGGTGCAGAGGAGATTTACAAGGCTGTTGCCTGGATTGAGGAGTGTCCATTATGAGAATAGAATGCATGAACTCGGCCTTTTTTCCTTGGAGCGACGAAAGATCCAAGGTGACCTGATGGACGTGTACAAGATGATGAGAGGCATTGATCATGTGGATAGCCAGAGGCTTTTTCCCAGGGCTGAAATGGTTGGCACGAGAGGGCACAGTTTTAAGGTGCTTGGAAGTAGGTACAGAGGAGAAGTCAGGGGTAAGTTTTTTATGCGGAGAGTGGTAAGTGCATGGAATGGGCTGCCAGTGACAGTGGTGGAGGCGGATACAATAGGGTCTTTTAATAGACTTCTGGATAGCTACACGGAGCTTAGAAAAATAGAGGGATATGAGTAACCCTAGGTAATTACTAAGGTAAGGACATGTTCGGCACAGTATTGTGGGCTGAAGGGCCTGTATTGTGCTGTAGGCTTTCGATGTTCTATGTTTCTATGTTTAATTTCATCTTTCCTATAGCAGGATGAACAAAACTAAAAACAATATTCCAAATTCAGCCTCAACATTGTAAAACTGCGACACAACATCCCAACTTCTCTATTCAATGTTCTGTCTGATGAAGGCCAGCGTACCAAAACCGTTTGTGTGTCTGATATACACCTGTCAAGGAATCCTGTGCTCATAGTCTTTGGTACCTGTGTTCTACCATTGAAGAGCCAACTTCAGAGTTTCAGTTTTGTTCATATTTGTTTATTGGTTAATGTTGTTATTTGTTTTTTATTTTTAAGAAAAAGATGTGATTCTTCTGAGATTCAGTTAACTGATGCAGACGAGACAAAACATGTAAATGATAACAAGGAAACACAAGATCTGTGTGTACCACTCAGAAGGTCTACTCATGCTCGTAAACCCACAGAGAGACTGATAGAGACTTGTTGAATTATGTATTTGCTTTGATTAATGTTGTTAATTGTTTTTCTTTTTAAGGAAAGGAAGATGTGGTGATATCATGTGCAATGATGTGCCAGTACATGATTGGACAAAGCACTGAGCATGTGCAGGATTGCCAGAATGTTTCAGCACGTGGCTAGATTAAGACGTGTTTGTTTACAGCTGTAAATAAAAGTTCTCTAATTCTTACAGAATATGATCCTTTACTGTTAACCCACGGTACGTTTAAACAGAAGGAACATAACACCTTAGAGCCCTACTACTCACTGTGAAAGTGTTACCTTCTTGTGGCCCTACTAATTGTTACCTAGTTTTCTCTCATGTTGAAATGGCTCCTATCTCAACCACACCCTGTAGCAAATGGTTCAAGTTTCAATATGATACAACAAAAATTATTTTCTACATCTTCCACATCGGGAAACTTAAATGGATTATTCTTCGTAGCTGATCCCTATGAGAGGAAATAATCTATTTCTGTTCATCCCACCAAAGGCATACATAATTTTTTTAAAAATGGCTGTTATTAAATGGAAGTATTCCTGCTACATAGGGGCTGATAAAAACTTGGTACTTTCTTCTGAAAACTATGTTAATATAGTCAAGCTTCATTATCCCGAACAAAGTCAATTGTGCATGTTGCTTTGACTCCAGCATCTGCAGAGTATTTTGTGTTTAAATGTCAATTGTTATATTGAAATCAGAAATTAATAGGTTTTTGTTAATCGATTGTGTTAAGGGATATGAGGGCAGTAAACAGCGTCAGGCCACAGGCCAGTCATGAGCTCACTGAATTGCAGATCACACATTATATTCCTCTTGGACCTTATTAGTTCCAGAAGAAACAGTCCTGGCATTTCACATTTTATATGGAAGTGAACATTGTTTCATTCACAAGCAACTAATTTGCATAAATATGTTACATCACATTTTAATGCTCTAACAGTATTAAAATATTTATTTATTTATGATACAGTGGAGTAGGCCCTTCTGGCCTTTCAAGCCACATTGCCCCAGCAACCCCTGACAAACCCAATTAATCCTAAACTATCACAGTACAATTTACAATGACCAATGAACCTACCTGGTTTGTCTGTGGACTGTGGGAGGAAATAGAAGAAAACCCATGCATTCCACTAGGAGGACATATAGAGACTCCTCGCAGAATGTCACTGGATTTGATCCCCAGTCTCTGGAAGGCCCTGAGCTGTAATAGTGTGGCGCTAACTTCTATGCTACCAAGGCTCCCTTATGCCAGCAAAAAACGATTGCATCTTTCAGAGTTTTATCCACTAGCAGTCACACTTGCATGAATGAAAACTTAGCAAATGGAATTTAAAGAAAAATCTTTGCAGTTGAATGAAGTATAGAGGGATCTAAATATTCTTCTGCAGGAATCATTAAAAGTTATTTGGTACAAAAGTTATTTGGAAAGGCAAGTGGTATATCGACTTCCATTGCAAGAAGTCTGGATCCAGAAAAGGCCAACCATTGTTACAATTGTATAGGGAACTGTTTCGGCCTCAACTGGCATAGTTTTGGTGCCCTTTTTTTAAGAAAGTCTCGCCGTTGAAAGGTGATAACCAGTGTATTCACAATTTCCACTGCAATCTCTTTCAAATCTTTTGGTTTGCAAGTCATCAGGTCTGAGTTTAGTTTTTTTTTGTTTCTTTCAGTTGAATAACTTCTCCAGTGCTATTTTTGCACAGATGTTAATTTATTTCAACTTCTCATTCACAGTTTCAAAATTTGTTCTTCATTTTCCCCTAAGGCTTTCTGTGTCATTTACCATGAAGACTGACACAAAATATTTGTTTAATTTCTCTGTCATTTCCATATTCCATGGAATAATTTCTTAACACTCATTCTGTGAGAGACAGAATTTATTATGTTTCTTCTTTTTATGTAACAACAGAAGCTTTTACAATCATTTCTAGTGTTTCTTGATTTATTCCTCTTGAATGATTTTCTCCATTGTCAGGTATACTGTTCTTTTTGGACAATGATAAATGGCTCTTCCTTTGAACTAATATGTCTTTAACTTCTCGTGTTAATCATGGTTAGTTTAGTTTTCCTGATGGATTTTAGTGCCTCAAAGGAATATATACTCTGTGGCCACATTATCAGGTACACCTGTACACCTGCTTTAATCAGCCAATCATGTGGCAGCAACTCAGTGCACAAATCATGCAGACACAGTCAAGATGTTCAGTTGTCAATCAGACCAAACATCGGTATGGGGATGAAATATGACTTAAGTGAGTTAGACCATTCACTGCAACACATACAAAATACTGGAGGAACTCAGCAGGCCAGGCAGCATCTATGGAAAAATGTACGGTCGACGTTTCGGGCCGAAACCTTTCGGACAGGTCCTGCCTGGCCTGCTGAGTTCCTCCAGCATTTTGTTTGTGTTGCTTGGATTTCCAGCATCTGCAGATTTTCTCATGTTTGTGAGCTGACCATTCACTGAACTGTCCCGCCAAACTGGAGTCACTTTCAAGAACTTCTCGTCTCACGTTCTCGATATTTATTATTTTTATTACTTTTTTTTCTCTCTTTCCACTTGCATTGGAATAATTTGCTGGGTGATTTGCACATTGGTTGTTTGTCCATCCTGTTGGGTGCAGTCTTTCATTGATTCTATTGTGTTTCTTGTACTTACTGTGATTACCCACAGAAAAAGGAATCTCGGGGTTGTTTACGGTGACTTATCTGTACTTTGATAATAACTTTACTTTGAACTTTTGAATGATTGTTGGTGCCGGATGGGTTGTTTGAGTATCTCAGAGACGGCTGATCTCCTGGGATTTTCATACACAACAGTCTCTAGAGTTTACAAAAAATGGTGTAAGAAACAAAAAGCAACAGTCAGTGATCATCAGTCCTGTGGACAAAAGCACCTTGTTAATAAGAGGGGTCAGAGGAGAATGGCCAGACTGGTTCAGGGTTACAGGAAAGTGACAGTAATTCAAATAATCACACATTACCGCAGTGGTGTGCAGAAGAGCATCTCTGAATGCACAACACATCAAATCTTGAAGTAGATGGGCTACAGCAGCAGACCATGAACATACACTCATTGACCACTCTATTAGGTACTGGAGGCCCCTAATAAAGTAGCAACTGTGTGTATATTACATGGAAACTATGCACTAGTTCTTTTAATGTTGCTTGTTTAGTGTCATATCTTTTAGTATCATTTCTCAGTTTATTGTACCCATACTCAAATGTCAAGCCTTCATAATTTGCTTCAATCTTAACTTCTTGGTTTCCAACTGAATTAAATCACTTTCATTTATTGCAGAGCATCTCTCTGGTAATTGCCCAATAGGAGTTCTGATTGATGGAAAATGTTGCTAGGGAAGTAATTAATGAAGGTGTGGAGGAGTAAGTAATATATACTGCATGTAACCAGTATGACACAATATTACATTTGAAGGCATATTCAGGGCACGTATGCTACTACAGTTGTGGGTACATGTCATTGTTATCTAAGCAAATGTATGAACTTATATTGCTTGTACAATACATATCTTCCTTTGTCCAACTCTTCCACAAGTTCCTTCAGCATCGGGGCAGCAAAATTATGCCACTGGTAGAGGTGCTGGTATAGCTCCAGTGACCTCTGTTCTGTCCTGACTTCCACCGCTGTCTGTGTGAAGTTTACATGTTATCCTTGTAACTGTGTGTGTTTCCTCCAGAAGTCCTATCTTCTGCCACGTTCCTAAAGACGTATAGGTTAAATTCATATATTGGTACATGTACCTAGGTACTGTGAAAAATTTTTCATTGCAAACCATCCATACACATCAAAAGTTCAAAGTCCAAAGTATATTTATTATCAAAGTATGTATAGAGTATACAACCTTAAGAATTTTCTCTTTATAGACAGCTGAAAGAACTCATTAAAAAAAAGTCCATCAAATACCCAATGTGCAGAGAGAAAAGAAAACAATTGTGCAAACAATAAAAGTAAGTAAAGAGCATTTAGAATGAAAGTGACTCCTCAAGACACAAGGCCCAGAGAAGCCACAGCTTCAGCCCCGGCTCAACACAGAGACGAGGAAATGCCATGGAGCCCACAGGTATGAAGCATGGGGCAGCTAGAGCAGACCACAGCCTCAGTCTCAGTTCAGCATAGAGTGGAGTATACGTCACAGAGCAGCAACCAGAGCTGGTTCAACCTTTGTCTCTAGTCCTGACCTCCTGCCTTTTCAATCCATCCGGCTTGGTATTTAACTCATCCAAACATCAGATTGTTCCTCACTCTAAGACCCAGGCCGCGTCGCATCGATATACTCTGGGCCTGGACCCCTTTGTCACGTTTTGGCCTGTACCCGACCTTTCCAAATTAAATTGATCGAACCTCACTCACAGTTTAGATGGACGGCTCTCAAATCCGCCTCTCCTTTGCTTGCCTCAACTTTGCCTCACACCCACATGAGTTGACCCTTGACTCAGCCCCGCCTTCACTTGCCTCTTCATTCTTTGCAGAGATTATTTACCATAATTCTTTACAGAAAAAGTACATCAGTACGTTGAGGTTTATTTATTTATTGATTTACTTAATAAGATACAGTGTGGAATAGGCTCTTCTGGATCTTCAAACCACACTGCCCAGCAAACCCCAATTTAACCCTAGCCTACTCACGGGACGATTAACAATGACCACTTAACCTACCAACCAGTACATCTTTGGACTGTGGGAGGAAACCCATATGGTCACAGGAAGAACGTACAAACTCCTGACAGGGAAACAGTGAGATTTGAACCCCAATCACTGATATGGCAAAGCATTGTGCCAGCCACTGTGTTACTGTGGTAATGTACAAGTGAAAAGCAATAACAATTCAGAATAAAGTGTTATAATTACATGAAAGTGCAATGCAAGAAGACAATAATGTGCAAGGCTATGATGGGGTAGATTGTGAGGTCAAGGGACCCCATCATATTGTAGAAAGGGAGAGTTCAATAGTCCTATAACAAATATAAGTTGTTAGGTTAATTGATTATGTAAAACGCTTCCAGTGTGAATGGCAGAATAAAAAGGGAATTGATAGGAATTATAGAGAGAATAAATTTTAGCTTAGTTAAATAATGTTGATGCCTTGGTGAGTTAAAGGGCCTTTTGACTCAGAAGCATCTCATCACCCTGGAATATGCCTGCTTTTGCTTTTGCTATATTTTTGCATTTCACCAGTTAACTTTGATTGCAGTCTATGCCCTTCTCTTTCACGAGGTACAGTGTGGCTTTAGTTAGAGGCAGCTATCTATAAATACTGCTAAGCATTCACAAAATTAACCCCCCGCCTACTGAAATGATAAGCTCACAGTTCAATGCGTGCTCATAGGATACTGAAATCATTTTAATGCAAAAGTACTGGAAGAAGAAAGTGTGAGGTAATCATTCCTTGTTAATCATGGTTCCTGTTTCTAAAAGCTACCCAATTTAACTCCCATAAGGTTTCTATTGCTATCAGTGAAGTAAATTTACAGAAACTAGTATCTGCCTTCAACACAGAGAGTGAAAGACTTGGCCTAACCTTAAACAAAAAGAAAACTGAAGTAATGATAATATCAAAGAAATCTGATATCCCAAGCTGAAGGATTGTATTGGGAAATGAAATCCTGAAACAAGTTCACAAATTCAAGTACCTTGGATCATGGGTAACATCAGATGGCAAAAGAGAAACAGGCATAAAAGCAAGAATAGCAATGGCAAGAACAGCATTTACAGAAATGAGAAACATCCTAACGAACAAGAAAATAGGAATTGACATCCGCCTTAGAACTCTTAGCTGCCACATTCTTCCTATATTGATGTATGGCTGCGAGTCATGGACCATCACAAATGCAATGGAAAAAAGAATCAATGCAGCGGAGATGTGCTTCCTCAGAAGAATGCTCTGCATATCATATACGGACAGGATAACCAACGAGGAAGTTTTACAGAGAATGAAAACAAAACGTACATTACTTAAAAAAATCAGAAAACAGCAATCAAAATTCTTTGGACACATCATGCAAAGAGAGACATTAGAACATTTGGAAAGACTGATTTGGAAAGATTAGAACAACTGGAAAGCTGGAAGGAAAAAGAAGCAGAGGCAGATAGAGAATGAAAATGATAGGTGGAATAACATCATGGTTAGAAACAGGGGAGGCAACAACTACAATTCGGAGGGTCAGGGTCAGCGATGGATGGAGAGACATGATCACCCACGCCGAATGGCAAGGCACCTGAATGAATGAAGGTTTCTATTATTGTACTTTTAAAACATGCAGCTAATACACAGAATTATGATTTAATGACTTCATAAATATTATGTTTTCTTCAGATCTCTGCTACTTATCTGTGTATTTTTGTTTTGAATTATTTCAAGCTAACTTCCCACTGGCACAATTATCTGCCAGTCACTGTTCACCCCTCCTCAGTCCACCCATCACCTCAGACTCCAGTCTCACAATTCCTCTTCTCCACTCTATTCTCAGTCCTGATGCAGGGTTACATAGAATCATAGAAACATAAAAAAACCTGCAGCACAATACAGGCCCTTCAGCCCACAAAGATGTGCCAAACATGTCCTTACCTTAGAACTACCTAGGCTTACCAATAGCCTTTATTTTTCTAAGCTCCATGTATCCATCCAGGAGTCTATTAAAGGACACTATCATTTCCACCTCCACCACCTCCGCCTGCAGCCCATTCCACACACTCACCACTCTCTGTGTAAAAAACTTACTCCTGATATCTGGGGTTACGTCCGGAAGTATCAACAATTCTTTTCTTCACACAGATCTTGATCGACCTGCTGATTTCCTCCAACAGGCTGTAAGTTCCTTTGTCAGTCAATGCAAAACCAACCAGATATATTGGGGTTGGAGTTGCATTATAAACATGAGAAATTCTGCAGATGTTGGAAATCCAAAGCAACACACACAAAATGCTGGATGAACTCAGCAGGTCAGGCAGCATCTATGGAAATAAGTAGGCCTTTCTTCAGGACTGATCAGGAAGGGAGAAGATGCCAGAATGAAAAGGTGGGTGTTGGAGAAGGAGACTAGCTGGAAGGTGATAGGCGAAGCCAGGTTGGTGGGAAAGGTCAAGGGCTGGAGAAGAAGGAATCTGTTAGGAGAAAAGCGTGGACCAAAGGGCAAAGGGAAGGGGGAGGGGACCCAGGGATTATATTATACAGGTATGTATAATAGTCGAATGATTGGACATTTAAGCCAATGAGATGAGTTCGAATCCACGACTGCAGCAGTTTATAAGGACAACAAGGGATGGGCAATTAGATGATGTGAAACCCACATCTCTTGAATCAATATCAGATTCAGAATTAGGCTTGATATCACTGACATATGTGTGAAATATGTTGTTCTGAGGCAGCGGTACGGTGTATTAAAAATATACTGCAGGAGAGTATATTAAAACTCTATAAATTACAATAAGTACTGTATGTAAAATTAAATTTAATAAGTAGTGCAAACTGAGAGCAGAAATAGCGAGATTGTGTTTATTGTGTCACATAGCCCGTGACAGGTTAAAGAACCAGCAGAAGTAGAGAACACTTTGGAGTCTGGTATTGTTATTAACTAATGCTATTTTATTATTAACTACGTAATACAGTAATAACATTCAGATATATCAAACAGGTTAGCAATGATTATATATATATACGCAAGTGTGGAAATATAAAAACCAAGCTTCTTCAAGCCTAGGGGTACAGTCTTACGGTGATGAGTAAATTTCAGTTCAGTTCGTGGTATTGAGTTGAGTAGTGATGGAGAGAGAGAGACACGTTGTTGTTGTTCAAGTAATCCAATGCCGTCGATTCTTCCTGTTGTCCTCCGAAATCCTTTAGAAGTTACCGAATGTGACCACAACAAAGAGACCGTTTTCTGTGGTGAACTTATCAACCCAGGCGAGGGTTGGACATACTAATAACTTCCCACTGGTCACACCTTTTCCACACTGCAAGAACCACTGATTGATTCTCCTGATCGATCCTCCAAAAAACCCACCTTTCTGTGGGCACAACAAAGCTCATCCAGTGTCCAAAATCATGTGTTTGTGTGTCTACCAGCTGACCTTCTATTTATCTCAGCATGCTGAACACCAGCTGTCCATCAAGTAGCTCCTCCCTTCTCTTTCTGTAGGAACTCAGAAGCTGCCAGTGTCCTTGCAGAAATTCCAAACAAACTGTGAGCAGTCTTGCCTCTCTCTCTCTCTCTCTTAATAACAAGGTCTTTGTGTTGTACAGCTCTTTCTCTCTTTTTAAAGGCACAGTCCATAGGGGATAATTCAGGATTCGGTCACAATTGTCCATTTCAAAATTTGATTGAGGAGGGAAGAAGCTGTTCCTCAAACATTGAGTGTGTGTCCCTCCACTCCATTGGTAGAAATAAGAAGAGAGCACATCTTATACTGCAGGGGTCCTTAATGATGGATACCATCTTTTTCTCAAAAATGAATATTAAAAAAAACATAAGCATGTACTGCAAACATGTACAGTATATTTAATTAATTAATTAATTTTTATTTTCTGAGATAGCGTAGAGTCGGCCCCTCCGGTCCCTCAAGGCATGCAATACAGCAGCCTACCGATTTAACAGCAGCCTAAACATGGGACAATTTACAATGACGATTTAACCAACTAACTGGTATGTCATTGGACTGTGGGAGGAAACCAGAGCACCCGGAGGAAACCAACATGGTCATGAGGAGAATGTACAAACTTCTAACAGTCAGTGGTGGGAATTGAACCCTGGTCACCTGCACTGTAAAGCATTATGCTAACCATGATGTTACCGTGCCAGGAAGGACTTGTACTCTCTGAGATATTGGCTATAATAGTGCTGGATTTCTCAAAAAAAGCATTTTACTTATTTTCCTCTGTGGAAGGAAAGCTGCTGGCCTTGTCTAGTCTGCAAGTGACTGGGTCTGTCAAGTCATTAGAAAGCAGAAAATACAGGAGATCACCAGAAGGTCAGACAGAGAGCATCTGTGGAAAGAGATTCAGTTAACATGTCAGTTCAAAAGCCCTTCATCATTCAAAGTTCAAGGTTCAAAGTAAATTTATTGTCAAGGTATATCTCTATCACTATATTGTTTGAGTTTACTTACCATTCCACTATGCATGAATACTGCCAAATGAAACAGCATTCCTCCAGGACCAAGGTGTAAAAGATATTCAGCACAAGGCACACACAGCACATTCAAGATTGCAAGGAAACCTACAGTCGCACATAAAATAAATATATATATATATATATATATATATATATGTAGCCCAAGTCCCTGAGTGATATAAACCCCAAACTGTTGATGCAAATCATGGAAGTCCACAAACGAATGCACTCACGCATGAATCCAGCTTGTCATTTCACTGATCAAACACTGGATGGCAGCACCTACCGAACACAGACACTACGCTAAACTGTCTTTGACATCTATGCCCGGTTGGGGACTGGCCTCTCCCAGGACAACAGTAGCAGGCAAGCCCATGACTTCAGGCCTGGTCGTCACTACAACCAAGGCCACGCAGCCTCCCTTCCCTTTTTCGTGCCAACAAACAAGGGATACGGACCTGAGGCATCTTACATTATCAATGTACAACAGGGCCTGATGATCGCAAGAGAAACACCTAAGATAATCACTGACTAATTTAAAGTTACAGACCCTCTCCACCTCTGATCCCCTGATGAGGACAGGCTCACGGACCTTCAGCTTCCTCCTCCTGCAGTCAATATTCAACTCTTTGGTCTTGCTGCCTTTGAGTGAGTGGTTGTTGCTGTGGTACCATTCTGCCAGATTTTCAGTCTCACCCTACATACTGATTCTTCACCACCTTTGATTCAGCCTACAGCAGTAGTGTCATCAGCAAACTGAAATAGGATATCGGAGCTGTGTTTTGTCTCAGAGTCGTAATTATAAAACAAATAAAGCAATGGACTAAGTAGACAGCCTTGTGTTGATGGAGATTGTGGAGGAGATGCTGTTGCCAATCCAAATTGACTAATCTGAACATAATTGAGAAAGAAAGAAAACAAGTTGCATTGAAGGTTGGGGCAGACAATAGGTGAAACAAAGAATGACTTCAACAGTTGAAAGAATGTGGCCTTTAAATAGACAGTGAAAAGCTGAGTTTCTCCAGCATTTTGCATATGTTGCTTGGATTTCCAGCATCGTCAGATTTTCTCTTGTTTGGAAAGAGACAGTGAATATTCTTTGAGCAACGCACATCAAAGTTGCTGGTGAAAGCGGCAGGCCAGGCAGCATCTCTAGGAAGAGGTACAGTCGACAAAAAGGTACAGCAACTTTGATGTGTGTTGCTTGAATTGCCAGCATCTGCAGATTTCCTCGTGTTTGAGTGAATATTCTTTGTCTGTGGTTTAACAATTTTTTTTTTCCTTTCCACTAATGATGCTTATCTGGTTCAGTTTTCTGTTCATTTTTTATTACATAGTGTTTGTCAAGTATAAATGCCTAAGTAAGCCTTTCTTCAAGGATATAAGGTAGAAGACATCAGTAAATAAGGTATTTGGCATGCTTCTCTTTATTATTTCAAAGCTTTGCATTCAAGAGTCAGGAAGTTATGTTGCAGCTCCAAAATGTTGGAGGAACTCAACAGGTCAGGCAGCTTCTATGGCCCACAAGACCATAAGATATAGGAGCAGAATTAGGCCATTTGGGCCATCGAGCCTGATCTGTCATTTCACCATGTCTGATCCAATTTTCCTCTCAGCCCCAAACTCCTGCCTTCTTCCCATATGCCTTCATTCCCTGAAGAATCAAGACTCTATCAAGCGCTGCCTTAAATATACATTAAGACTTCACCTCCAGAGCTGCATGTGGCAAAGAATTCCATATATGACAAGTCCATCAATTGTGGAATCATTTTCGTGAACCTCCTTTGAACCCTCTCCAGTTTCAACACATCTTTTCTAAGATAAGGGTCCCAAATCTGCTCTCAATCCTCCAAGTGAGACCTCACCAGTGCTTTACAAAATCTCAAAATTACATCCTTGCTTTTATATTCTAGTCCTCTTGAAATGAATGTTAACACCACAATTGCCTTTGTCACCACAGACTCAACCAACAAATTAATCTTGAGAAATCCTGCACAAGGACCCCCAAATCCCTTTGCACCTTAGTCTTTCATGTTTTCTCTCCACTAAGAAAGAAGTCAACTCTTTCATTTCTTCTACCAAAGTGCATGACCATACACTTACAAACACTGTATTCATTGCCATTTATTTGCCCATTCTCCTAATCTGTTGAAGTCCTTATGTAGCCTCTCTACTTCTTCACGACTACCTGACCTTCCACTTATCTTCATATCATCTGCAAACTTTGCAAGAGAGCTATCAATTCCATTATCCAAATCATTCGCACACAATGTAAAAAGAATCATTCCCAACACAGACTCCTGTGGAACACCACTAGTCACCAGCAGCCAGCCAGAAAATGCTCCCTTTATTCCCATTCTTTGCTTTCTGCCAATCAGCCACTGCATTATCCATGCTGGAATCATTCCAGTAATACCATGGGCTCATAGCTTGTTAAGCAGCCTCATGTGTGGCACCTTGTCAAATGCCCTCTGAAAATCCAAATACACCACACCAACTGATTCTCCTTTGTCTATCCTGCTTGTTATTTCTTCAAAGAATTCCAACCGATTTATCGGTCAAGATTTTCCCTTAAGGAAACCGTGCTGACTACAGCCTATTTTATCATGTGCCTCCAAGTACCCTGAGGACTTAATAATCAACTTCGACATCTTCCCAACTACTGAGGTCAGACTAACTGACCTATAGTTTCCTTTCTTCTGCCTCTCTCCCTTCTTGAGAAGTGCAGTGGAATTTTTAATTTTCCAGTCTTCCAGAACCATTCCAGAATCTAGTGATTCATAAAAGATCATTACTAATGCCACTACGATCTCTTCAGCCACCTCCTTCAGAACCCTGGGGTGTACAACATCTGGTCCAGGTGACTAGTCTACCTTCAGACCATTCAGTTTCCCAAGAACCTTCTCTCTAATGATGGTAATTTCACTCACTTGTTGACCCCTGACACCTGGGACTTCCACCACACTGCTAGTGTCTTCCACAGTGAAGAATGATGTAAAACTGGAAAGGAATAAACAGTTGACATTTTGGGCCGAGACCCTTCTCCAGGACTGTAAAGCAAGGAGGAAGAAGCTTTTAGAAGTAGAATGAAAATCAGGTTTAATACCACTGGCATATGTCATGAATTTTGTTGTTTTGCATAATAATTTTAAAAAGCTATAATTTGCAATGAGTTCTGTGAGGCCTCTGTCGTTCAGGTTCAACCATGAATGTTGTGTCCTAGCTGTCTAGATATGCAAGCCTGGGCAGTGTGATATGGAGAGCAAGCTGCTGCCCCTGTGGCAAGCTTCCTCTCTCCAGTCATCCGATGAACCCAAAGGAGTGGCTGAAAGTGATATAGTTTTGTACCAGATGCATCACAGGAGCTGCCAGTCAGTATTGAGCTCAACGTAGGACTGCCTTAGCGACTCCAGCTCCAATTTTTTCCATTGCGGTTTACTTCAGAAGCCAACCCCATGAGTGCATACAGCCACAAGGTACCAGAGGTTTGACGTCAGAGTCTTCCTTCCCTTACATGACCTGCCAACCATGGCTGACGAGCACATCGTCCTGAAGTGACTGATTTAAGATGCCAGTAATCCACCTTTGTCCCTTCTCCTGTCAGCAAAAAGGTTTCCATCAGTCTTAACAGAATGGTACGATATATATGTAAATAAGTACTGTAGTGCAAAAAGAAAGGAAACTAATACTGAGGCAGTGTACGTTGGTTCACTGTCCATTCAAAAATCTGATGGCAGAGGGCAAGAAGCTGTTGCTGAAACATTGAGTGTGTCTTCGGACTCCCGAACGTCCTCCTTGATGAGAAGAGGGCATCTTTTTTTACACAGAGTGGTGCCTACAATGATCTGCCAAGGATGGTGGTGGAGACTGCAGTATAGATGAAATTTGAGTAATATAGTAAATATATTGTTTGATTAAGCATTCTGTGCTGTTTACATAATTCATTTCGGATTATGTGTCAGTAGTGTGTGAACAGTATGCATCATTACATCACCATGTCATATGCAAGCATCTCACTAAAGTAGGAGCGAAACATCCATGTTCTCCTGAACTCCTGTGCTTTAATCATATGAGGAGTGATTGATAAGTTCGTAGCCTAAGGTACAAGACGTCAATTTTAGAAAACCTAGCACATTTATTTTTCAACATAGTCCCCTCCTGCATTTACACACTTAGGCCAACAGTCGTGGAGCATACGGATCTTGGACCTCCAGAAAGTGTCTGCAGCAGGGGTGATTGATAAGTTAGTGGCCTAAGGTAGAAGAAGATGAGTTATACAGCTCTCATTACATGCATGTGCAGTTCAACACTTTGAGTGATTATGCAGAAAGTTTGAAGTTAATAACTCACCTCCTTCTACCTTAGGCCACGGACTTATCAATCACCCTGATGGGTTATTAATTTCAAACTTTCTGCATAATCATTCAAAGAGTTGAACTGCATGTGCGTATAACAAGAGCCATATAACTCATCTCCTTCTACCTTAGGCCACAAACTTATCAATCACGCCTCGTATGTTTTGGAGTTACAAAACGTAAGTGGAATCAAGTAAGTTTTAAAACAAACCCAAAATGACTTCCTACCTGCTGAACCATAGCGAGGCAATCAGGTTTTTAAAAATGCGCCACCCCTTTATTTAGCAGACACTCTACTCATACGTTATGATCCACATCATCCAGTGAAGCCTTCCTGTGACGTCTCGCCTTACGGATTAGGTGCAGTCATGGCACTCGTTATGAGCGATGGAAGTGAATGTCCCTTCGCCTCTGCATCATGTTCTCTTACCGCTGCAGAGAGAAATTATGCACAGATTCACAGAGAAGCCTTGAGTCTGGTTTGGGTTAAAATGTTTCAACCAGTACTTGTATGACAGAGAGATTACCCTCATTACTGATCTTAAACTAGTAGTGTCCATTTTCAATCCACAGAAGGGTGGTACACTAATAGAGGCAGTACAAATGCAGATCTGGGCTCCATTTCTTGGAGGACACAATTTTAAAATCAAATTCAAGAGGGCAACTAATCATGAAAGTGCTGATGGATTGTCTCGATTACCCTTGGAAAAGGGAATAGCTGAAAATTTACAGAAGTGGACACTCCTCGACGTTTTCTCTCGAATGCAAATTGGAAGTGAATGAAAGATTGAATGAATGAATGAAATTTATTTCGGTCAGTACAAACATAACAAAAAGCATAATTTTCAATGATAATTTCATAACGATAATTTCATAGGACAAAATTACAACAAAAAAAATAGGTATTCTTTAAAACAGACCGAAAGAGTGTAGGCTGAAGCTACAGCCTATTATGCCTACTCCTCTTACTTATACAACAACATATTTGGCGTCAATCATCACATTAAAAGGAAAAAATGTCATAATTTAGCACAAAATCCAGTTCCAAGTATTATTTATTTACATTACTCCCATTCACCTTAAATCATGTATTTTATATTTGTTCATTAAATTATCTTTAAATAATTTTTTAAACTTGTTAAGTGTGGTGCATGTTTCTAAATTCTCACTGCAACTATTCCATAGATTCACCCCTCTGACTGAAATACAATAATTTTTTACATTTGTTCTTATCCTTTGTTTTTGAAATATATATGTTCCTCTCAAATCATGTTGACTTTCTCTCATTTTAAACAACCTTTGGATACTTTGTGGTAGCTGTCCATTTTTTGTACTTTTTACATATTTTGTATTATTTTAAAATCTATGAAATCCCTGAATTTTAAAGTGCTTAGTTAAATAAATAGTGGATTGGTTGGCTCACAATAACTTGCCTTATTTACAATTCATATGACTTTCTTTTGGAGTAGAAAAATTGAGTTTGTATTTGTTTTGTTTGTATTTCCCCATATCTCTACACAGTAAGTCATGTATGGGAATATAAGTGAACAATATAATGTATACAAAGATTCCTGATTTAAGAAATCTTGCACTTTGTACAGTATTGCAATAGATTTTGACATTTTTGCTTTGACATAATTTATATGTGGTTTCCAGATTAATTTATTATCTATTACCACTCCTAAAAATTTTGTTTCAGATACCTTATCAATTTCAACATCATTTATCCTAAGTCTTCCTATTATGGCAAAGATGATCCAAAGGGAAAATCGAAGAGACTCCACACTGTCTAAGATCAACATGGCAACCCAAAATGGTTAGAATGTGCAGCAGAAATTCCTGTTCCCCCATCTTTACTTGCCCTCAACACGGTTGCTTTATCTGGAGATTAAAAGTTATTGTACTATCCAAGCTGAGAGCTAAAGTGTTGGAGGAGCTACATGCCGGTCATCTAAAAATGGACAAAGTGAAAGCATTGGCTCAAAGCTTTATCTGGTGACCTCTATATAATGACGACTCGAGAGCAATGCTTTACATATTTGAGTTGAAATGCATTCTATATTGAATTAGAGTTTATAGCCAAATGTATTTAATACCTCAGTGTATACTTGAGTAATTTGAGCAATATTTGAGCAATATTGAGTAATATTGAAAACATCCTGGCTGGTGTCGTAGTGGCATCAACGTTGGACTTCAGGAAGAAAAGTCCCAGGTTGGAATCCAGCCAGTCGCCCACCCTGCACGCTTTCCATCCATGCTGGGTTATGAGCTGGTGATCTCTTTGGAAACTCATCTGGCAGAAGGCCATGGCAAATCACTGCTGTAATTTGCCTCGTACGCGATTCCCCACTCTGTCAGAGAGGCATGGAGGGAAATCGTCTGCTAACCAGATATGACGTACCTTTCCTATTGTTTGATTAAGGATTCTTTGTTGTTTACATAATTTATTACGGGCTACATATCAGTACTACATGTATGGCATATGACATTACACCGCTGCATCATATGCGAGCTTCTCACTTCAGTAAAAGCTAAGCGTACACGTTCACCGGGCTCCCATTTTTTTTCTTTCAATTAGTTTTATGTTTTGGAGTAACAAACATAACAGAGACAAACACAATAGAGTCATCTAAGAGGTTCGTGGACAGGTACTTGGATGTGCAGAGAATGGAGGGAATATGGGCCATGGGCAGGCAGAAGAGATTAGGTGTCATCTCAGTGAGTTTACGATAACATCATAGGCAAAGGAGCCTGATCCTGTGCTGTATGTTCTGGGTTTTATGATATTGGAAAAGAAGCAAGAAATTCCAACCTTGTCAACAAATGCGACTACCTGCAAAAGAAAATGACTTACAAATTTCTGACAAAAGTTTCCAGAATTGAAATCTTAGCTATTTCTGTTTCCACAGATGCTACCTGACCTGTTGACAGTTTCCAGAACTTCCTGCTTTTTTTGTCTCAGACTAACTAATTTGCTTTGATACAAGCATTCAAAACCTTTTGATCTTTCACGTAATCAATTCAAGAAGAAGTCATTGAATTAGGACGAAACTCTAAATCTTCCTTGACACTCAAGTGTAATTGATACAATTTTGTAAATTGTCTTTTGTGATGTTATCATAAATCCATGGAGGCTTATAAATGTCAAAATAGATTAAAAGAGAAATTAAAGTTAATATTAAATCAAAGGAATTTATTTCAAAATTGACAGAGCAGTAAGATTGGGAATTGGGAATGTTAAGAATTAGGTGAAGGATATCAACTCTCCGAAAAAAAAAATATGGGAGTAAGCTAGCAAGAAGCATAATAACACGTGTCTGTCTTTACAGAAAAACTAAAGGTCCATGAAAGACAAGCAAGTAATAGAAATAAGCATGTTTGAAAAAGTACAACTGTAGAAGTTAATGACCCTGAGAAATGATAATCTCAAAGATCTGTTGTTCTATATTTCAATTCAGGATGATCTGCTTATCCTATTTCAAACACAAAAAGAGAAATAATGTATGAGATTATGAAAAGGCAACGTAACTTCATTGGACATGTGATTAGGAAAGAAAAGTTAGAATGCACTGTAATTATGGGAAAGGATGAAAGGAAGAAAACAAGAGGAAGGCAAAGACAAATGATGATGGAGAAAGCAGCCAGAGAACTGGAAATTAATACCAATGAATTGATCCACTTGACCCGAAACAGGAGTGTGTGGGCCATAGCAGTCAAAGCTGAAACGGGGCACGGCACCTGATGACGATTATGATGACAATCTTATTTCAAACCTATTGAATGGCTCCTGAAGATTAAAGAGTAGTTAATATAATCCTACAATTTAAAAAAGGTGAAAGAGAAAGCATGATGGAAGTGGCCAATCTGTTGGCCTTTTTCATTACTTACATACTTTGTGAAATGCTGGAATATGTATATAATAAAGGATATAAGTTGAAGGCACTTAGAATATAATGATGTGATTAAACGATGTCAATACTGAACTATGAAAGTTAAGTGATAATTGACTATTGAAATCCATTACATCTAATAGAATAGATGTCGGAAATCTAGTGGATGTGAAGCATTTGAATTTCAAGAATGTTTTTACATCAGGTCTTGCAGAGGAATTTGCTGAACAAGGCTACAGCACGTAGAGTTCTGGGTGTAGTTTAAAAATTGATTAATAAAGTGAAGAAATAAGCAGATTCTTCACAGATTATCAGGTGGTGATTAGCAGGATATTAATAGGTGTGCTTTCAGTGCTTGAGCGTCAACTATTCAAAGCTTCCAGTTTATTCTCAAAGTATGTATGCCGAATACATCTCCAAGATTTGTCTTCTCCAGATAGCCATAAAATACAAAAAAAATGGAGGCAGTTGAAAGAAAGACAACAATTCCATGCTCCTCCACACGAAAAGAAAAAGAAACAAAAACATGCAAACCCTAAATGCCAACCCCCCAACCCCACCCTCACACAAAAAGTAACACATCACCCACATGGAGAAACAACAAGAAGAACATCAAATTCCCAGCCTGCCAATCAGCAACAAGAAAGAATGGATGAGGACACCAAAAAAAAACAGAACTGAAAGAGGCCAAGATGAACTATAGTTAGTCTGAACTACAGTCCGATCCATAAATCTCAAAATTCCGATAACATGTCCAAGAACATCGACTCAAATGGGCAGCTCCTCTGAGGGCAGTGAATCGAACTCTGAGGGAAGCTACACAAATCAGCAGCCTCTCTGAAGACGGCATCTTGAAAGCTGCCTTGACGACTATTGGCCAGTAGCATTCACATCTATGGTGGTGAAATGGCTTAGGAGGTTGGTCATGGCTAGAATCAACTCCTGCCGTAGCAAGGACCTGTACCCACTGCAATTTGCCTATCACCACAATAGACATGCAGCGGACATGACCAAGGGCTCTCCACATGGCCTTGGATAACCTGGACAATACAAACACCTATATCAGGATGCTGTTCATTGAATATAGCTGAGCATTTAATACCATCATTCCTACAGTACTAATTGAAAAGCTACATAACCTGGGCTTCTATACCTCCCACTGCAACTGAATCCTTACTTTCCTAAACAGAAGACTGCAATCTGTGTAGGTTGGTAATAACATCTCCACCTCGCTGGCAGTTAACACTGGCACACCTCAGAGATGTGTGCTTGGCCAACTGCTCTACTCTCTCTATTCCCATGACTGTGTGGCTGGGCATAGCTGAAATGTCGATACAACCATTATTGACAGAATCTCAGCTAGAGAAGAGAAGGTGTACAGGAGTGAGATATACCAGCTAGCTGAGTGCAGCAACAACCTTGCACTCAATGCCAGTAAGACCAAAGAGTTGATTGTGAACTTCAGAAAGGGTAAGACAACAGAACACAAACAATTCCTCATAGAGGGATCAGAAGTGGAAAGACTGAGCATTTTCAAGTTCTAAGGAACCTGGTCCCAACATATCAATGCAGCTATAAAGAAGGCGAGAGAGTGGTTATACTTTATCATAGTCATAGTCATACTTTATTGATCCCTGGGGAAATTGGTTTTTGTTACAGTTGCACCTTAATAATAAATAGTAATAGAAACATTAATAGTAATATTACTATTAGTAAATAGTAAATAGTAATAAAATAGTAATAGAAAATAGTAACAAATAATTAAATAGTAATATGTAAATTACGTCAGTAAATTATGAAATAAGTCTAGGACCAGCCTATCATAGAAAACATAGAAACATAGAAACATAGAAAATAGGTGCAGGAGTAGGCCATTCGGCCCTTCGAGCCTGCACCGCCATTCAGTATGATCATGGCTGATCATCCAACTCAGAACCCTGTACCTGCCTTCCCTCCATACCCCCTGATCCCTTTAACTACAAGGGCCATATCTAGCCAATGAACTGGCCTCAACTGTTTCCTGTGGCAGAGAATTCCACAGATTCACCACTCTCTATGTGAAGAAGTTTTTCCTAATCTTGGTCCTAAAAGGCTTTCCCTTTATCCTCAAACTGTGACCCCTCATTCTGGACTTCCCCAACATAGGGAACAATCTTCCTGCATCCAGCCTGTTCAATCCCTTTAGGATTTTATACGTTTCAATAAGATCCCCCCTCAATCTTCTAAATTCCAATGAGTATAAGCCTAGTTCATCCAGTCTTTCAACATATGAAAGTCCTGCCATCCCAGGAATCAATCTGGTGAACCTTCTTTGTACTCCCTCTATGGCAAGGATGTTTTTCCTCAGATTAAGGGACCAAAACTGCACACAATACTCCAGGTGTGGTCTCACCAAGGCCTTGTACAACTGCAGTAGTACCTCCCTGCTCCTGTACTCGAATCCTCTCGCTATAAATGCCAGCATACCATTCGCCTTTTTCACCGCCTGCTGTACCTGCATGCCCACTTTCAATGACTGGTGTATAATGACACCCAGGTCTCGTTGCACCTCCCCTTTTCCTAATCGGCCACCATTCAGATAATAAACTGTTTTCCTGTTTTTGCCACCAAAGTGGATAACTTCACATTTATCCACATTAAATTTCATCTGCCATGAATTTGCCCACTCACCTAACCTATCCAACATCCTCTTAGCAACCTACCCTGCATCCTCTTAGCATCCTCCTCACAGCTAACACTGCCGCCTAGCTTCGTGTCATCCGCAAACTTGGAGATGCTGCATTTAATTCCCTCATCCAAGTCATTAATATGTATTGTAAACAACTGGGGTCCCAGCACTGAGCCTTGCGGTACCCCACTAGTCACCGCCTGCCATTCTGAAAAGGTCCCGTTTATTCCCACTCTTGCTTCCTGTCTGCTAACCAATTCTCCACCCACATCAATACCTTACCCCCAATACCGTGTGCTTTAAGTTTGCACACTAATCTCCTGTGTGGGACCTTGTCAAAAGCCTTTTGAAAATCCAAATATACCACATCCACTGGTTCTCCCCTATCCACTCTACTAGTTACATCCTCAAAAAATTCTATGAGATTCGTCAGACATGATTTTCCTTTCACAAATCCATGCTGACTTTGTCCGATGATTTCACCGCTTTCCAAATGTGCAGTTATCACATCTTTGATAACTGACTCTAGCAGTTTCCCCACCACTGATGTTAGGCTAACCGGTCTATAATTCCTCGGTTTCTCTCTCCCTCCTTTTTTAAAAAGTGGGGTTACATTAGCCACCCTCCAATCCTCAGGAACTAGTCCAGAATCTAAAGAGTTTTGAAAAATTATCACTAATGCATCCACTATTTCTTGGGCTACTTCCTTAAGCACTCTGAGATGCAGACCATCTGGCCCTGGGGATTTATCTTCCTCTAATCCCTTCAATTTACCTAACACCATTTCCCTACTAACATGTATTTCCCTCAGTTCCTCCATCTCACTGGACCCTCTGTCCCCTACTATTTCCGGAAGATTATTTATGTCCTCCTTAGTGAAGACAGAACCAAAGTAATTATTCAATTGGTCTGCCATGTCCTTGCTCCCCATAATCAATTCACCTGTTTCTGTCTGTAGGGGACCTACATTTGTCTTAACCAATCTTTTTCTTTTCACATATCTATAAAAGCTTTTACAATCAGTTTTTATGTTCCCCGCCAGTTTTCTCTCATAATCTTTTCTCCCCTTCCAAATTAAGCCCTTTGTCCTCCTCTGCTGAACTCTGAATTTCTCCCAGTCCTCAGGTGAGCCACTTTTTCTGGCTAATTTGTATGCTTCTTCTTTGGAATTGATACTATCCTTAATTTCCCTTGTCAGCCACGGGTGCACTACCCCTCCTTCCTTGATTTACTCTTTTGCCAAACTGGGATGAACAATTGTTGTAGTTCATCCATGCGATCTATCGGCTTAGGGTGTCTGACCCTCCAAGGGAGGAGTTGTAAAGTTTGATGGCCACAGGCAGGAATGACTTCCTATGACGCTCTGTGCTGCATCTCGGAGAAATGAGTCTCTGGCTGAATCAGGAGTCTGAGGAGATTTGGTTTGACACCTAAATCACTTGAAAGCTTCTACATGTGTACTGTGGAGACCATTCTAAATGGACATTAAACCCATGAAGACTACATCCCTACTACTTTCTTTTATTTTCTGTTTTGTACTACTTATCTTAATTTAACTATTATAAATATATATATATATACTTAGTGTAATTGTTTTTCTCTATATTTATCCTGTATTGCAGTGCACTGTTGCCACAAAGTTGACACATTTCACACACATGCAGTGCTATTAAATCTGGTTCTGATTCCGAATCTCTAGTTAGCTATTTCGCGGAGTCCTACGATGTTATAGGGAATGATTTGCTTCGAGATGTCGCTCAGTCATCCCTCTGAGACTCTGTTGTATTCAAAATTTCAAAGAGTCAAAGATTCAAAGTGCATTTATTATCAAAGAATATATAAATTATACAACCTTGAGATTTGTTTGCTTACAGGCAGATGCAAAGCAAGGAACCCGAAAGATCCCAATTCAAAGAAATAAGACCAACCCCCCAGTGCCCACAGAGAAAGAGAGAAAAAACAAAAAACAGATCATATAAGCAAAAGAAGCGAGGAACAACAACAGCATTCTGAACCAAATTGAGTCCTTAGATCCAAATCCCTGGAGCAGCCTGGAGTAGGCCCAAAGCCTTGGTATTCAGTTCATCATATTAGCAGGGCAAATCGGAGCAAAGTTTGCAGACACGAAGCATAGCAGATGGGGGCAGTCTCACAGCTTTAGCATCGCAGAGAGAGAAAACCCCAGAGGGATTTGGGCCAGCGTTTAAATTGTCCAAACCTATGCTCTGCTGCCAGCAAATCACTCTGGGCTGTCTGGGTAACCTCCAACCTGATGCATGATCATTGATTTCTCTAACTTCTGCTAACTTCTCCCCCTCCTCCTCTTGTTCCTACTCTCCTCTCATCCCTTCTCTTCTGCACACTTCCTCATCACTTCCTTCTTATGCTTCTCATCATTCAAATTCTTCCATGGTCTGATGGTCTATTATCCTTTCCTATCAGATTACTTCTTTCTCAGCCCTTTATATCTTCCACCTATCCCCTTCCCCTTTCTTACTTCATGCACCTTCTCTCACTCAGCCAACTACCCCGTCACCTGGTTTCACCTATCACCTAGCAGCTTGTACTCCTTACCCTCCCCTCACATTCTTATTCTAGATTCTTCCCCCTTCCTTTCCAGTCCTGAAGAAGGGCCTTGACCCAAAAAGTTGATTGTGTATTTCCCTCCATAGATGCTACCTGATTTGCTGAACTCCTCCAGCATTTAGTGTGTGTTGCTCAAGCATCTAGCATCTGCAAGATCTCATGTGTTTAGTGAGACCAAAGCTGGAATATTGTGTGCAAGACTACCTCCGCACGTAAAGAAGAATCGTCGTTGCTATTCCTCGAGGTCGAGGATGATGGTCTTTGTTCTGAAGAAGTGGCCCACAGAGTGAAGACGCCTGTGCGTGTATTTGTTTAACGTGTACTTGATGTTGCCTCCAAGAAGCACACGATACTTCACAAATCAACCAACTGATTCCAATGGCATGGAAACCACGACGATTGGAGCTGATGAATTTGTTGCAGCCTTCATCCGCCTTCACAGCCATTGAGTTTGAAGTAACTTCGTCCACCTGTTCCACCGTTGAGGTCTTGGTTGGATTGTTCTTTGTCAGGGACCTCACCCTCGACCTTACCACCATGGGTGACCTGACCAGGAGCATCGCTCCAGACGGCATTGCTCTCGGGATCACAGGACCACACAAACTTCTCCACCATGACAAGGTGACAATCCACGGAGATGATAAAGAAGAATATATTGGCTATAGTGGGAATCTCACGGTGTTTCACCAGACCGTTTCCTGGAACGGTATGTCTGTTGTATGAGGACAGACTGCCTAAGCAGCTCTGACAGCAGCTCACCTGAGTCCTCTGACGTGGGCCAGTCTTTCAAATTTTCCCCCTACATCGCCCATCTTCAAAGATCCTTCCTCACCCAGGGATGAGGTCATTGGACCTTTTGTTGGTGTTTCTGTAGCACTGGGGTTTTACCTGAGGGCAGCATTGATGGAGGAAGAAGGGAAGCCCCTGTCTTTGAAAAAGGAGGCCATCTCCTTCATTCTAGAAAGAAAAACCTCATCCTGAGAGCAGATGCGGCAGAGACGGAGGAATTGAGAGAAGGAGGTCCTCCAGCATTTTTGGTGTATTTATGAGATAAATTGTTAATATTGGTGGAATTGTCCATTAAGCCATAAATACTGTACAGCATCATACAAGTTATTCCTCCCACAATGTTGTGCCAACGCATTAACCTAATCGAATCCTTCCCTCCCAAAAAGCCCTCAATTTCTCTTTCATTCATATTATGCTAGTCATCACCATTATGTGTTGTGATAGATGTCAGGTTGAAGATACTTCTCTACCAAAGGAGGTGTAAGGCTCTCCTTCCTTCGGCTAGTCTGCAGGTGACCCTTGGGCAAGGCGTAGCTCGAGCTTAGCACCCTGATCAGTGTCACGTGAAGCATGGGAGAAGGTGCTGGATGGTCACATGAGTAACTGGCACATATCACGTCTTGGTTATGTGATCACTGATGCCAGGCATTCTCTGAAGAATACTAATACTATAATACCAAAAATAATATACTAATAGTCTTGAAAAGACAGTGCCCAGAGAAGGCAAGACCCCAACTTTTAAATCTACTCCTCAGCTTTTTTCTCCAGTACTGCTGAAGGGTTTTGGCCTAAAACGTCGACTGTACTTTTTTTTTCATAGATGCTGCCTGGCCTGCTGAGTTCCTCCAGCATTTTGTGTGTGTTGTTCAGATTTCCAGAATCTCAAGATTTTCTCTTGCTTGTGGTTTGACTACTACTCTGCGAATTTCCTTCCAGGGATGCCTACCCTGAAGAAGTTTAAATCTTCCTTTTGACAGGAGTTTGGTGAGGGTTACCCATAGCCCTCTATTTTTCTAAGATTCATGTACCTTTCCAGGAGTTGCCAACAGCCCATTCCACGTACTCACTACTCTCTGCGTAAAAAACTTACCCGACATCTCCTCTGTACCCACCTCCAAGCACCTTAAAACTGTGCCCTCTTGTGTTAGTCATTTCAGCCCTGGAGAAAAGCCTCTGACTATCCACACAATCAATGCCTCTCATCATTTTATATACCTCTATCAGGTCACCTCTCATCCTCTGCCACTCCAAGGAGAAAAGGCCAAGTTCACTGAACCTATTCTCATAAGGCATGCTCCCCAATTCAGGAAACATTCTTGTAAATCTCCTCTGCACCCTTTCTATGGTTTCCACATCCTTCCTGTAGTGAGGTGACCCGAACTGAGCACAGTACTCCAAGTGGGGTCTGACCAGGGTCCTATATAGCTGTAACATCAATCTCAGCTCGTAAACTCAATCCCACAGTTGATGAAGGCCAATGCACCGTATGCCTTCTTAACCACAGAGTCAACCTGTGCAGGTTGGTAATGGATCTCAATAGAGTGAGTTGGTCGAATGCCTACAAGATGGCATTTAGGGCAGTTTGTCGTTGAGCCTGCTAGGGGATCAGCTATACCAGATTGGGGGTTATGTAATGAACCGGAGGTGATTAGCGACCTTAACGTAAAAGAACCCTTAGGAGGCAGTAAACATCATATGACTGAGTTCAGCTTGAAATTTCAAAGAGAGAAAGTAAAACCTGATGTTGCAGTATTTCAGTGGAGTAAAGGAAATTACAGTCGTATGAAAGAGGATTTGGAAAGAGATGCTGGCAGGGATATCAGCAGAACAGCAATGGCATGCGTTTCTGAGAAAAATGAAGAAGGTACAAGACATATGTATTCCAAAAACAAAGAAATACTCAAATGGCAAAATAGTACAACCATGGCCGGCAAGGGAAGTCACGACTTATGTAAAAGCAAAAGAGAGGGCAAAAATTAGTCATAAGACAGTGGATTGGGAAGCTTTAAAAAACTACAGGGAGCCTAAATGATCATTAGGAGGGAAAAGATGAAATATTAAAGACAAGCTAGCAAACAATATCAAAAGCTTTTTTAAAAGTATGTAAAAAATAAAAGAGAGGTGAGAGTGGATATAGGACCACTAGAAAATGAGGCTGGAGAAATAATAATGGGGACAAGGAGATCGTAGATGAACTAAATGAGTATTTTATATCTTTCTTCACTGTGGAAGATGCTAGCAATGTGCTAGATGTTGAAGGATATGAGGGAAGAAAAGTGAGTGCAGCTACTACTGCAAGGGAGAAGACGCTCAAAAAGCTGAAAGACTTAAGTATACATAAGTCACCCGGACCTGATGAACTGTACCCTAGGGTTTTGAAAGAGATAGCAGTAGAGATTGTGGAGGCATTAGCAATGATCTTTCAAAATTCATTGGACTCTGGCATGGTGTCAGAGGACGGGGAAATTGCAAATGTCACTCCACTCTTTAAGAAAGGAGGAAGGCAGCAGAAAGGAAATTATAGACCAGTTAGCCCAGTGGCGTATCTAAGGTATGGCAGGTACGGCACGTGCCCTGGGTGCCATTGAGCAGTTTCTATTAAAGTCAGACAAGCCATCCTCGGATAGTGGAAAAAGAATTTTCTTCAGATGTATGATCTGTCTTTGATTATCATGGGTGACAAGCACTAGGATGGCCTTATTTCAGAGCATTGTGTAAGAAGACCATGAAACGGTTCTTCACGAAGAAGAAGGAAAGTGGAGCTGAAGGATGGAAGAGACGAAAGTTGGAGGAGGAAGAAGCCAAGAAGTCGAGTAAGTTCTTCATGCCCTTCTTTGAAAAGCCCGGAACAAGTAGTTCGACATGTTCCATGGAGTTGCCTACACCTGCTACAAGTTTGTTAGAATCTGAACGTAGATCAAGTCCAAATGTGTCACAAGCCAAGGAGAAAGTCAAGTCAGATAAATCCAAGTCCTGGATTTGAAAGCCCTCTGAGATCATTTTTATGATGAAAGAGAAGTGTTGGTCAGTGAGTCACTCGAAGAAGGAGTCGGGGTCTCTGTCAAGAATGGAATATTGAAGTTGAAAGACGTCAGAGACGAAAGAAACGAATGGCTGATGAGAACTCGAGAGACACTGGGTTAACAGCTAAGGAGGAAATGCAAAGAGTCATGAAGGGAACACTCGACCATCTTCACAGAGAAATGGATGAAAGGTTATCTCGTTTGCACGACACTGACACCAACTTTGGGTTCCTTCTCGATGTCGAGGGACTGTGTTACGGCGCCGACAGTAACGACCTAAAGAAGAAGTGCGAAAATTTGGGCGAATTGTACAGCTCTGATGTTGATGGACAGCAGCTATATGAAGAAATTTTGGATTGTAGAATGTTGCCTTCAAGGCAGGTCAACATGAAAATATCAAGACCTGAAGAGCTTCTTGAATTTATTGTTCAGTATGGAGATGAGGGCGTCTTCCCCAATCTTCGCATTGCTATTCAGATAATGCTAACCATTGCAGTTTCCATTGCCAGCTGTGAAAGATCATTCAGCAAGTTAAAACTAATACTTTCATATTTGACAGCCTCCATGGGTCAAGGCAGACTCTGTGATCTTGCTTTACTGAGTGTAGAAAGAGAAGAAACTGAAAAAAAACTGACTTTGATCACATCATAGACCAATTTGCATCAGTGAAAGCAAGGAAGGTGCAGTTATAATTTTCATGTAGTGCTATAATTTATTAATTATAAGATTAATGAGCTTGAATTGTATTTTTGAGCTGATATTATGGTAAAGTTATCTAAAAGATGGGTGTCAGATGTTTGGACAGGGGCACGATTTCAGTGTTTGCCATAGGTGCTATTTTCCGTAGATATGCCCCTAAGTTAGCTTGATCTCAGTATCTGGGAAGATACTGGGGTCAATTATTAAGGATGAGGTTATGGAGTACTTGGTAACAGAGAATAAGATAGGAAAAAATCAACATGGTTTCTTTAATGGAAAATCTTACCTGAAGAACATGTTGGGATTCTTTGAGGAAATTACAAATATGTTCGATAAAGTAGATGCAGTGGATGTTGTATATTTGGACTTTCAGAAGACTTTGATAAGGTGCCACACATGAGGCTGCTTACCAAGTTATGAGCCCATGCAATTACAGGAAAGTTATTGACATGGTTAGAGCATTGGGTGATTGGTAGGAGACAGCGAGTGGGAATGAAAGAATCCTTTTCTAGTTGGCTGCCAGTGACTAGTGGTGTTCGCAAGGGTTGGCGTTGGGACCCCTCTTCTTATATTGTATATCAATGATTTAGATGATGGAAAAGATGACTTTGTTGCCAAGTTTGCAGATGAAACGAAGATTGGTGGATGGGCAGATAATTTGTGGAATTTATACCACAGGCAGCTGTGGAGACCAGGCCCTTTTGTGTATTTAAGGCAGAACCTGATAGGTTCTTGATTGGACATGTCATCAAAGAGTTACAGGAAGAAGGTGAGGGATTGAGGCTGAGGAGAGGAAATAAATGATCAGCCATGATTAAATGGTAGCACAGACTTGATGGGACAAATGGCCTAATTCTGCTCCTATGTCTTATGGTCTTATAATTTAGAGGGGCAGGGAATGGAGGACAGCAGATGGGATTTGTTTTCATTAGCATCAATGTCAGCACAACTAGCATGGGCTGCAGGTACTGGCCCCGTGCTGTACTGTTCTATGTTCTACGTTATGTGCTTTATGTTTTATGCTCTGTGGTGAATTTGTTACTGATGTCAGTTCGGCACTATGTATAGTTCTGGGAACTGGGGACAACTTCTTTAATATAGTGACATGAGATCACTTACATCAGACCAAGCTGATTTCACATAGAATCTGAAAGCAGGATCACCAGCAGGACAACTCTCCCTCAGTACCTTGCTGAGGTGTCAGCCTAGATTATGCATTCAGCTATTGAACTGAAACCAAACCATTACATTTCCCCTCAGAAGTGAGAATGATACTATGGTTGATTTCATTATGCAATGTGCAAGTAATCAATATTCACTGTTATTGATTGGAAAAAGCAAAGACTCAGGTTTTAGAAGAACTTTCCATTTCTCACGGTGCCATGTTATCTTTAACAGCTGTTTGCATACTATATGCATTCATAGATTATCAGTTCCAAATCAGGATTGAACTTGGTTTCGTAATCTTGTAAATGAGCCATGGGAGCCCCTTCAAATGAATCAAATTCAAACAAGAAACAAGCATTATAATGACTTTACTTGATGTCATTCTTATTATTGATGTTCCACCCTCTCAGCATATACAGCATGAATATTAGTTATCTTCTGCCTGCTGCAGAGCATTATAAAAAATGTTGTTATCCTTCAGTTTCTATACACTGAAAAATAATTTAAAAAAATACAAATCTGTTATATCTTGAAAAACAACAAATGAGGTGCATTCTCTAAGGATTCAGATTTTTCAGCAAGGGATAATTAATCAATTACATATTTCCTTTCAATCTGTTTTGTTATTTCAGAATATGGGTCATTGTTACTTTCTTCAGTAAGTCAAATGAACGGAGAACACATTTTTACAGTATACTCTATATGTCATCAACAATTATTCAAGTTTCTTGCTGCTGGAGTTGAAGAAAGTGAACAGCCTTATTTAAACTCCTGTGTTCTTTCAGTAGGACTTCCCAGCAATCCAGCAGCATTAAAGGGCCCTTCATAATTAATTACACGAGGAACTCCTTAAAGAAAAGGTGTCATAGGAAAGTAACATCCATCATCCAGAGATCTCCACCACACAGGTCATGCCCTCTTCTCGCTGCTGCCATCAGGTACAAGAGCCTCAGGACTCACACGAGCAGTTTCAAGAACAGTTACTACATCTCAACCATCAGGCTTTTGAATAAAAGGGGATAACCACACCCACTTACCCATCATTGAAACGTTCTTACAAATGGTAATACACACAAGATACTGGAGGAGCTCTGCAGGTTGTCCTGCTGAGTTCCTTTAGCATTTTACTTTGATTTCCAGTATCTGCAGATTTTGTTTTGTTTGTGCTACAAACAATAATCTCACCTTAAGGATTCTTCATCTCATGATCTCATCTTCTCATTAATTATTGCTATTTACTTATATTTTCATTTGCAGAGTTTGTTGCCTCCAAACTTGAAAAATTGCCAACGGGTCACTCCAACCACATCATCTCCATGCGCCTCCCACTTCGAACCAAGCAGCATGGCACACTCTTCAGCATGTACGCCCCCACTCTTCAAGCGGATCCTGCAGAAAAGGACAAGTTTTACACTGATCTGCGCCATCTCGTACGGATCACCCCTGCAGATGAAAAGGTCTTCATCCTTGGCGACTTCAGTGCCAGAGTAGGCCAAGATTCAGAAGCCTGGAAAGGAGTACTTGGCAAACATGCTGTTGGAAACTGCAACAACAACGGGTGCCTTCTGTTAGAGTTTTGCACGGGGCAGCAACTCAGCATCACTAACACCATTTTCCAGCAGAAAGACAGTCTGAAGACAACCTGGATGCATCCTCGGTCCAAGCATTGGCACCTCATAGACTACATCTTGGTGCGCCAGAGAGACCTTCGGGATGTCTTACTCACCCGAGTGATGCCCAGCGCAGAGTGCCACATGGACCATCGTCTTGTCCGCTGCAAACTCAGTCTCCATTTCAAACCCGAACCAAAGAGAGGAAGCGCTCCAAGGAAGAAGTTTCAGGTTGGCAACCTCCAGTCAGCTGAAGTGAAAGCTGAGTTTCAGACAAGTCTTCAGTCGAGGCTTCAGAATTCCAGTTTCCCTACAGGCTCCTCTCCAGAAGTGCTTTGGGAACACCTAAAAACTACCATCCTGCAAACCTCTGAAGAAGTCCTAGGGTTTTCCACAAAGAAGAACAAGGAATTGCTGGCGAAGAAGAGATCCGCCCACCAGGCACACCTTGCTCAACCATCTTGTCCTGATAAGAAAGCAGCCTTCCGCCTTGTATGCAGCAACCTCCAGCACAAGTTTTGAGAAATTCAGAATGTGTGATGGACCAACTTCGCAAAGAGAGCTCAGCTTTGTGCAGACACCGGTGACTACAAAGGGTTTTATGAAGCCCTGAGAGCAGTGTACAGCCCTTCGCACCAGGTCCAGAGTCCCTTGCGCAGTGCAGACAGTCAGGTGCTCTTCACAGACAAGGCGTCTATCCTGAACTGGTGGTTGGAACATTTCCAGACTCTCTTCAGCTTGGTCCAAGACTCAGCAATTCATCACATCCCACAACAGCTAGAGAAAACAGAACTGGACAAGATTCCAACCCTAGAAGAGACAGTCGAGGCCATAGAGCAGCTGAGAAGTGGCAAGGCAGTGGGAGTTGATGGAATTCCACCTATGATTTGGAAGCATGGGGGCTCAGCGTTACACACCAAACTCCACGAGTTCTTTGTCTGCTGCTGGGAACAAGGTAAACTTCCACAGGACCTCTGTGACGCAGTCATCATCGCCCTATATAAGAACAAGGAGGAAAAGTCCAACTGCTCCAACTAACGGGGGATAACTCTTCTCTCTATTGCAGGAAAAATCCTCACAAGAGTACTCCTGAACAGACTGGTGCCCATCATTGCAGAAGAACACCTCCCAGAGAGCCAGTGTGGCTTCAGAGCCAACAGGAGCACCACTGACATGGTATTTGTTCTCAGGCAGCTCCAAGAGAAATGTGGGGAACAGAACAAGGGATTGTACATGATGTTTGTCAACCTTATCAAAGCGTTCGACTCTGTGAGCACGGAAGGTCTGTGGCAAATCATGGAATGACTGGAATGCCCCCCAAAGTTCCTCAGCATGGTCATCCAGCTACATAAAGATCAGAGTGGCCAAGTCAGACACAGCAACGACCTCTCAGAACCCTTCCCAATAGGCAACGGAGTAAAGCAAGGCTGTGTCCTCGCGCCGACTCTCTTCACCATCTTCTTCAGCATGATGCTCGAAAGGGCCACAGAAGACCGTGAAGACGAGGACGGTGTCTACATCTGATACTGCACCGATGGCAGCCTGTTCAACCTGAGGCAATTACGGTCCCACACCAAGACATTGGAGCAACTCATCCGAGAGCTACTCTTCGCCAACGATGCTGCCCTTGTTGCCCATGCAGAGACAGCCCTGCAGCATATAACATCCTGCTTCGCAGAGGCTGCCAAGCTCTTAGGACTGGAAGTCAGCTTGAAGAAGACAGGAGTTCTCCATCAGCCCGCACCTCAGGAAGATTACCACCCACCCCGCATCACCATCGGTGAGGTAGAGCTGAAGACAGTCCACCAGTTCAGCTACCTGCGGTGCACCATCTCATCAGATGCCAAGATTGACAAAGAGACTGACAACAGACTGGCAAAGGCAAACAGCGCATTCAGCAGGCTGTACAGAAGAGTCTGGAACAACAAGCATTTGAAGAAAGGCACAAAGATCAGCGTGTACACAGCCATTGTACTGACCACCCTCCTGTACAGCTCCGAGTCATGGGTCACCTACCGTCACCACCTACAACTCCTTGAGTATTTCCATTAGCGCTGCCTCCACACCATCCTCAAAATCCACTGGAGTGACTTCGTCACCAACATTGAAGTCCTCGAACAGGCGGAGGTCACCAGCATCAAGGCCATGCTGTTGGAGATGCAGCTGTGTTGGGCAGAGCATGTCTCCAGGATGGAGGATCATCGCCTGCCCAAGATTGTATTCCATGGCGAACTCTCCACTGGCCACCATGACAGAGGGACACCGAAGAAGAGGTACAAGGACTCTCTGAAGAAATCCCTTGGTGCCTGTCACATTGACCATTGGCAGTGATCTAATCTAGCCTCCGATCATGAGGCCTGGAAAAACACCATTCACCAGTCTGTCCCCTCCTTCGAGAACGCACACAGGGTTGGCATTGAGGACAAAAGGAGAAGGAGGAAGAACCGTGACACAGCAGCACCAAACTCAGAACAGAATTTCCCTTGCAGCCGCTGTGGCCGGACCTGCCTGTCCTGTATTGGCCTCGTCAGCCACCAGCGAGCCTGCAGCAGACGTGGGCAGCCCCCTTCCTAAATCTTCATTCGTGAAGCCAAGCCATGATGATGATGATGATCTCATCTACTCATTAATTATTGCTATTTATTTATATTTTCATTTGCAGAGTTTGTTGTCTCCTGCATTCTCACTGATTTTTCATTAACCCTGTTATAGTTACTGTTCTATAAATATGAATCTCTGGGATTGTACGGTGACATACATGAACTTTGATAATAAAATTTCCTTTGAACTTTGAATTGTTGATAGGCAGAGATGTTAGGTTATTTCCAGTGGTTTGAACATCAATGGCTAAACGGACAGTCACTACCAAGTAAAATATTGGATTTGAAGATGACCTGAACTAGATGTGCCCAGATGCGAATGTGATTGCACACAGACATTTTCCTAGGGTTGAGCAATTAAGAACTAAAAGGGCACAGCTTTCAGCTGAGAAGGCAGAGATTTAATCGGAGCCCGAGAAACAACTTTTTCTCACAGAGGGTGGCCAGTACTTGGAAAGAGTTGCTGGAGGAAGTAGTTGAGACAGGTAGGTTGAAATCAGAGTCAGATCTGTAATCACAGACACATATCATGAAATTTGACGTTTTGTGTCAGCATTGTGATGAAATACATAAACATTTCTGTCAGTTACAAAAATAAATATGGAAATGATAAATAGTGCACCAAGAGAGCAAAATGGTGAGGTAGTAGTCATGGGTTCATGAACCATTTAGAAATATGTTGGCAGAGGGGAAGAAGCTGTTCCTGAAGTGTTGAGTGTGTCCCCTAAGGCTCGTGTTCTTACCTCCCCAATGGCAAGAAAGAGAGCCTGACCTAGATTTTGAGTGTCCTTAATGATGGATGCCACCTTCTTGAGGCACTGCCTGTTGAAGATATTCTCAATGATGGGGAGATTGGTGCCCATGATGGTGCCAGGTGACAATAAATATTAACAATCTTCAGAATGCACTTGGACAGGTTTATGGATAAGAAAGGTTTAGACGAACAGAACACAGTCCATGTAATATTACAGCACAGTATAGGCCCTTTGGCCCACAATGTTGTGCAGAACCTTCAACCTTTGTGTTGGGAATGTGGCCAAGTGGTTAAGGTGTTCGTCTGGTGACCTGAAGGTTGCTAGTTCAAGCCTCAGCTGTGGCAACGTGTTTCTGTCCTTGAGCAAGGCACTTAACCACACATTGCTCTGGTGCCTGTGCAAGGAGTGGTGCCCCACACAGACTTCCAATCTGCACCTTGTAAGGCATGAAATTACCTGATGCAGGCCTGTCATGTTCTGAGTCGATGTTCCCTCCCTTCCTCCCTTTAACCCACTCTAAGATCAATAAAACCCTTCCCTCCTGGTGGCCCTCCATTTTCTATCAACCATATGCCTATCTAAGAGTTTCTTATGGACTAAACATGGACAAATGGGATTAACTTTGATAGGAATCTTGGTCAGCAGGATCAGTTAGGCCAAAGGGCCTGTTTCTGTGTTTCATGATTTCACACTCAGTGGCCACTTTATTAGATGCCTCCTGTGTTTGTGGTCTTCTGCTCTTTCACCTCAAGAGGTGGCATATTGTGCACTCAGAGATGCTCTTCTGCACACCGCTATTGGAACATGTGGTTATTTGGGTTATTATTGCCTTCCTGTCAGCTTGAATCAGTTAGGCCGTTCTCCCCTGACTCCCTAATTAACAAGGTGTTTTTGCCCACAGACTGATGTTCACTTGGTGCTTTTTTGTTTCATGCACCATTCCCTGTAAACGCTAGAGACATCTGGCACCATCAATCATTCCACGGTCAAAGTCACCTAGATCACATTTCTTCCCCCATTCTGATGTTTGGTCTGAACAATAATTGAACTTCTTAACCGTGTTGACATGTTTTAATGCAGTGAATTGCTGCCACATGATTGGCTGATGAGCTATTTGCATTAATGAGCAGGTCTACAGGCATATTGAATAAATTGGTCACTGAGTATATAGGGACCATAAGACGTAGGAGCAGAATTAGGCCATTTGGCCCATTGAGTCTGCTCCGCCAGTCCATCATCTCTGATTTATTATCCCTCTCAATATCATTTTCCGCCTTCTCTCCATAACCGGGGCTGGGGTCGAAGCGCTCGGCAGAGATGGTGTTCAGTGCTCGGTGTCAGAGGGCTGATCGGAGGCTCGGAGTTTTCGGACGACTCAGAGCCGGTCTGTAGTCGGGCACGGCAAGAAGTGTTTTCTTCCTTCTCTCATCTGCGTGAGATGTGGGACTTTTGAGAGACTTTGAACTTTTTTTACCGTGCTCATGGCCTGTTCTTCATCAAGTTACGGTATTGCTTGCACTGTTGTAACTATATGTTATAATTATGTGGTTTTTGTCAGTTTTTCAGTCTTGGTCTGTCCTGTGTTTCTGTCACACTGGAGGAATATTGTATTATTTCTTAATGCATGCATTACTAAATGACAATAAAAGAGGACTGCGTGTCCTCATAATCTAATCTAATCCACACTCCCACTCATCTGAACACCAGTCCCAAAAAGCACCCAGATTCTCAGCAAGCTTTTTCCATCTTTGCTGCTTCCCTGCTTTGGTGTCTCCAGTCAGATCACCAGTACTAGTTACCATCATGATTGAAGTGATACAATCAAACGTGGCCTCTCACTTCAGAACATGTGAATATTTTGTCTCTATTTGAATATTTAAATTAGCAATATTCCCTTAGCAAACAATGCTTGATAAGACTGAAGCTGGGTTGTTTACCTCTTGACTCAGTTAGCAGAAACAGAAATCCTCATTTGAACATCAGGTTATCTTAAAACTGTGATAGGGGATTCTTTTTCATTAAGCATGAAAAAAAAACAAAGTTTGGGAACTGCATTCCTCTGACAGTCCATTCCTTACAGCTCCACAAAACCAATGGATTTTTATTAGACTTTTGCAAAATGATCACAACTCTGCTGAGTGCACATTTTATGTGGTTTAGGCACTTGTCTTTTGCATAAAGAAGATATATAAAGGAGATCATTATGTGAAAATGCATTGCAGTCTGCATTGTCTCAAAATACCTCTTTGTTTGAAACTAACTGAAAGAAATGCATTTGTTGTCAGAACAAAAAATAGTGAATGCACTCATTTATGGACAAAGTTAGCACGTCAGATCATTACAGAATAAGAGCAAAAGAAATCACAGCAAGAGTAGGCCATTCGGTTCTTCAAGCCTACTCTGCCAATCATCATGGTACTGATGAAATTTTACATCAATACAATGTTCCAGCATTACTCCCATAATTTCCTTGTTCTCTCAATATCCAAAAGTCTACCAACATTGCTTCTGAATCAACATAGTGACTGAAACTCTACAGCTCTCCAGAGTAGAGAATTCCGAAGATTAATCACTCTTTTTGTGTAAAAAAATTCTTCTCATCTCATTTCAGCATGGCCTACCCCATAACACCTGGCTCTAGGTTTAACCAGTGAAAACATTCTTCCTTCATCTAGCCTGTAAGAATTTTGCAAGTATTAATCAGATCTCATCTCATTTATCTATTGTACAGATATACCTACCTTGTGTTCATTCTCTCCTCATATTGTAAATCTGCCATTCTTGGAATTAGTCCAGTGGTTCTTTCTAAAAAAGTGCTTTTTTTTTTAAAAACTGTACATAATATTTCTCTGATTCTGATTTTATTAATTGAACAGGTCAGACAGCATCTGTAGAAAGGAATAAGCAGATGACATTTTGGGCCAAGGCTCTACTGTGTCCTGATAAAGGGACTTGGCAGAAATATTGACTGTTTATTACTCTCCATAGATGCTGCCTGTCCAACATTTTGTGTGTGTTACTCTGGATTTCCAGCACCTGCGGAATCTCTTGTGTTTATCATACACCCACCGAGTGGAATTACGTGGTCTTCTACTGCTGTAGCCCATCCACTTCAAGTTTCGATGTGTTGTGCATTCAGAGATGCTTTTCCTAACACTGCTGTTATTATGTGTGGTTATGTGAGTCACTGCCAAGTTCCTGTCAGTTCAAAATTTCAAAGATCGAATTTAATGCCAGAGAAATGTATACGATATACATCCTGAAATGCGTTTTCTTCGCAAACATCCATGAAAACAGAGAAGTGCCCCAAAGAATGAATGACATTTAAGCATGAGAACCCCCAAAGTGCCCCCCCAGATCCCCCATCCCGCACATAAGCGGTAGCAAGCAACGATCCCCCCTCCACCCACCAGCAAAAAAAAGCACGCATTGGTACCATCACCGAGCCCAAGCGTGTGCTAAGTAGTAGCAAAGACACAGACCAAAGTTACCCCAAAGGCTTCGCATTTCATCTGACATTCGACAAACCACAGGTTCTCTCTCTCTCTCCCTCGCCAGGGAGAGGGAGGTGTCCCCCATTTTCACAGAGAGCGGGAGACATAACAACAACCCGTTGGTTTACCATGTTAAAAGTCTGTTACATGGCTTTTTTCAAGCTCTGTGTCCAAAGATCGCAAAGACCTCAGGTCTTCGGGCCCACAGTGAAAGATTTTCCGGCCTCCCCGACCACACACAAGTCTCCTGCCATGACTCTGACCCTAGATCCGCATGACTCCAGAGCCCCGAGATCTTAGGCTTCTGAACACGATCGAGACTCTCAGGCCAAACCCCTGGCATGTCGAATAATGGCCAGTCGTGGAACCCCGAGAACGGGTCCCATTCCCGCAAAGAGCCAAAGCCTAACTGTAACTCCAGGTCAGGGTCTTCAAAAGAACCCTGAAAAGGAAAAATAAAGATATTAAAGGTAGAAATAGAGCTGTTTCCGAAGATGCAAGCAAAGGGGTCGCTGTTTGTATCAGTCTGACTTTTCCTCTGACTTTTCTCATTAACGAGGCATTTTCACTCACAGAATTGCCACTCACTGGATGATTTATGTTTTCTGCGCCATTCTTTGTAAACTCTAGAGACTGTTGTGCATGAAAACCTGAGGAGATCAGCAGCTTCTGAGATAATTAAGCCATCTTGTATGGCATCAACAATCATTCCACAATCAAAGTCACTAAGATCTTATTTCTTCCCCCCACAGCTGATGCTAGGTCTGAACAACAACTGAAACTCTTGATCATGTCTGCATGCTTTTATGCACTGAGTTTTTGCCACATGATTGGTTGATTAAATATTTGCATTAATAAGCAGGTGTACCTAATAAAGTGGCCACTGTGTGTATAATTGATGCTAACCATTATTGGTGCTTTACTCAGATCTATTTGTAACAAACCCAAAATAATATTTACCTTCAACGTAAACTCGGCCCAGCCCATTATATGCAAGTCACTTCCTTCCTTCCAGCCCAGCTTCATAGTGCATTGCTTTGAGAAATCCAATAGATTTGGCAAAAATGTGTCACCATAGCCAGTCCTTCATCTCTCTTCTACATTCTGGGGGAAGGTACAGAATCTTGAAAGCCTGAACCTGCAGACTTAAGAGCAGGTTCTACTCCACCGCTCTCCAACATCTGAACCAATCATCTCTTTCACATTTGCTTCCCAACGGTGCTGTTACGTTCTTGTACTCTTAGTTCTATCTCTCTCCGTTATTTCATTATTGTCAATTTGGCACAATTTCAGTTTCCACTACAGTATTATCAATATTCAGTATTTTGCATTGCGTATATTGTTATCATTGTATTTACTGTTGTACAGCATCTGCTATAACAATGTATACTGTTACTCTATGAACTTAATTTGAGGAAGGAATTTCATTGCACCGTGCTGTATATAACAATAAACTAATCTGACATTTGAATATGTATCTGATTTGTTGAATACTTGAGACTTGGTTACAAGAACACTCAGCTCTCTTTGAATGTCTGTATTACCCAATCTCACATCATTGTAAAAAAAAGTACTCTTGTCCTTCTCTGTGCAATAAAGTGGATTATTTTATGCTCTTCATACTATATTATATCTGCTATGTTCTTACCCACTCAGCTGGCTTGTCCATTTGTTCTTGAAGCTTTTCATTTTCTCCTCCATATTCATAACAAGGATTGAGAAATGGTTATTGGGCAAAGTGCGTTGATTGAGAATAAACATACAGTTCTTTATTTTTATGATCAACAGAGCTGGAGATTTGACATTTATGGATATCTAGGACACAAACCTCACCCTATGAGATATTGCTCCATTCCTTGCTGTAAACATAGAAATGCGTGTCTCAATAAACATTCTCTGTCCAATAACAAGTTCTCAATCCATTTTGGTATATTACTCCCAAATTCACGTGCTCTAACTTTAATTATCTAATCTCTTGTGTGGAGCCTTAAGGCAAGTCTTCTGAAAATCTAAATACACACATTGCAGATACTTCCTTACCAATCTTACTTTTGTTAATTCTATATATTTTTTTTCTGAGTTCTTAATTGTCATAGCTAACAGAAGGGCATTCAGCCATTCAAACCTGCCCCACCATTAATAGAATAATGGCGAGTCCATTATTCCTCAGCCACTTTTCTGCCCTTCCCCTATAACCCTTGATATCCTAACTGAGTCATCATCTATCTATAACAGGTTGATGGGACTAGGCAGATTAATAGTTTGGTATGGGATAGATGGGCTGAAGGGCCTTTTTCTGTGCTGTTCTGTTCTATGACTCTATGATTCTATAAATTTTGTCTCCTCTGCCACAGCCCTCTGTGGTAAAGAATTCTACAGACTCACAATCCTCCAAGAAGAGAAATTATTTAGCATCTCTGTCTTAAATAGGAACCTCATGAAACCATGCTATATGGTTCTACACTCTCCCATCACAGAAAGCAGTCTGTTGTTACATATTTCCTTCCACCGGTATAAAAGCATGAAAGCAGATGACACCAGGCTCAAGGACAGCTTCTATTCTGCTATTATACTGTGAGCCTCTTGAATGATAAAAAGTTGACTTTTGACCTCAGTATTGATCTTCTCATGACCCTAGTGCCTTATTGTCTACTGGCACTGCACTTTCTCTGTAATTGTAACTGTAACACACAATAATATTTTCACGGTCTCTGCTGTCCCTCCCATTTATTCCTCATGTTCATCTAATTCCCTTTTCTCCGTGTTTTTCCTGCTCCCTATCTGTCTGTCTGTCTCTCTCTCTGTTTGTTTGTATGTGTGTGTGTGTGTGTCGGCGCGGTGGGCGTAGCGTTCCTTTTGTTCTCCCGGGCTTCCTGATTGCTACGCACCTGAATCTTATCTGACCTGCAGCATAAATACCCCGGCTTTCCATCCACTCATCACCAGATTGTTGCTTCAGCCAGTGTGGCAGTTCAAGTTCTAGGCCACTTAGAATTGTGTATTCTAAGTTTTGTTTCCGGGCTGTCGTTTGCCTGTGTCAACTCTGTCTGTCCGTGTCAACGGGAGTATTGCATGCTGCCTGCCTTCCCGTTCATCCTCCTGCTAGCCGTTCTCCTCTAGCCTCGCTCACACCCTGCTCTGCCTCGTCCCGCTGCCCGCCTACACTCTCCGCTGGCTCAGTGGTTAAACGTTGCGCTCTCACCGCAGCGACCTGGGTTCAATCCCCAATCAAGCGTCACTCACTCCTCTGCTTTCCTCTGCCTAATCCACACTCTCCGGCCTTCCCTGTAACCATTAATAAACACTCGTCAGATTACTCTCCCTCCGTGTCAGTGTCCTGCGTTTTGGGTTCACCCATTCTTCGCAACAGAACGAGCTGGTCAATGTGGACCCAGTGGACACAAGCACCATCCTACAAGCCCTCGCCAGCCAGGGTTCCCTACTGGGACAGCACGACCAACTCCTCTGAGAGGTGATGGAGAACCTTCGTTCCCTGTTTGCTTATGTCACACAGATCGGTAACCAGGTGGACCGTGTCTCCACTCATATCACTCAACTCACACCTGCAACCCTGCCCAGAGAGCCTCATGTACCAGAGCCAGAGTACTATGCTGGAGACCTGGGGAAGTGCCGGGGTTTCCTCTTTCAATACTCCCCGGTGTTTGAGCAGCAGCTGTCGACCTACTCCACAGATAACTCTAAAGTTGCTCATGTCATGGGGTTGCTAAGGGGAAACGCATTAGCATGGGCCACAGCAGCTCCTCTTTCGCCAGTTTCATTGCGGAGATGAGAAAGGACTTCGATCACCCAGTCCGGGGTAAAGACGACGCTAAGCGCCTACTAACTCTCCGCCAGGGCTCCCGCAGTGTTGCTGAATATTCAGTGGAGTTCTGGACATTAGCAGCCGACTCGGGGTGGAACGATGAGTGGCTCCAGGGGCTATTTCAGGGTGGACTTAGCGACCTGGTGAAGGACGAGTTGGCGGCGAGAGATAATCCCGAGAACTTGAATTCCCTGATCTCCCTGGCCACCAGGTTGGACAATCGCCTCCGGGAGCACCGTAGAGAGAGAACTGGTCGTCCACCACCTTTGGCCACCTCTCGCCAGAACAAGTCTCTGTCCCCCTCCTGCACCCCGAGTAGCACCCAGCCCTGCCACTTCGCCCGCCCCGGGACAGGAACACATGCAGCTGGGGCAGACCCGCCTTTCTCCCGCTGAATGTCTCTGGAGACTGACAGCGGGTGAGTGTCTATATTGCGGGCAGTCCGGCCACTTCCTTGCCACCTGTCCCCTTCGGCAAAAAGGGAGAGGGCTCACCAGTAGCACTGGGGACCCTGGTGAGCCAGACAACCCTCCCTTTCATTCCCCGACCCCGAATACAGATTCAAGCCACTGTGTGTTATAATCAATAGTCCTTGCCTCTGCTAGCTCTAGTGGACTCCGGTGCAGAGGGAAACTTACTGACAAAAACCTTGCCCTCCAAGCCAGTATTTCTCGTGAGCCTCTGTGTACCCCCCTGGACGCCAATACGCTGGACGGTAGACTCCTGGCCCGTGTCACGCACTGCACTGAACCCCTGCTTCTCCTTCTCCGGAAACCATCAGGAACAGATACGGTTCAATCTATTCTCCTCTCCTCAGGCCCCCTTAGTTCTCGGCCACCCGTGGCTAAGCCGTCATAACCCCCAGATCGACTGGTCCGCCGGGAAAATAGTCAGCTGGAGCTCGTTCTGCTATTTCTCTTGCCTGCAATCAGCCTTTCCCCCAGTGGAGGTCACTGCGACCTCATCCACCTCTGAGCCTCCTGACTTGTCCACCGTTCCCGTAGAATATCATGATCTTGGGGAGGTGTTTAGTAAGCAATGGGCCCTTCCTCTGCTTCCATATCACCCTTACGACTGCGCGATTGACCTTCTCCCCGGAACCTCATTACCCACCAGTCGGCTGTATAGCCTGTCCCGTCCAGGAAGCATGCAAGCAAAGTCCAAAGGTAAAGCACAAAGTGGTGAGAAAGGATCTCACCATCAGCCATGATCACAGTGAATGGCGGTGCTGGCTCAAAGGGCCGAATGGCCTGCTCCTGCACCTATTGTCTATTGTCTATTGATCTGAAAAGGGTAATTTTGAATCTACTCAGTCATGTTCTAAGGATAAAGTGCCAGATCTGCTTTGTAATGAGAAATTAGAAGAAAAAGAGATCAAGTTGCCAGCTGCTTTATCCAAGCCTAAAACAGACCATGAAGAGAACAAAGCAGAGACAAGAGTAATAAGCTGAAAAATGTGGCAGAGTATGTGGAGGAGGTGGAAATGACCAAAAGTAATGAAATGCAAGAGAGTCATAAAGTGGAGTATGATCAGTCAGAATCCAAAGCTGACCTGCATACAGATATAAAAATCGAAGAAATTGTAGAAGGTAAAAAAGATATTGTACATTTCGAGTTAAAGGAATGACATTTAGGAGGAAAATGAAACAAGAAGTACAGAAGAAAGATCTGAAAATACATTCTCAAAGTCAAGTGAGAAATTTGAAAATGATCAGTCTAATAATGAAGGAACCGATATAGAACATTCCCAGTTGCATTTAAAAGAAAGCAGACTGGATACTAAGGAGATTGCACACGCTTCTCCTGGAAACATTGTGCAAATTGAAAATTTGATAAAATCTGAAGACAAATTAGAGGAGAGAACAGAAACCTTTGAAAGTGAAAGAGGCGAAGCTGAGCCTAGGGAGAATTTAAATTTGGATAAAATTTTGAACAAAATGAGACTGTAAACCCCTGTAAAGAGATGTAAAACATCTCTTTTGGTTAAAGAACAAACTGAAGAGCCATCACATGAACAGTTAACAAAAACAAATGAGATAAATATTCATCAAAACTTGGAACAACAACGACATGGATCTTTACATATCCCTTAAGTGGCAGGTTCTCCTGATGATCCAACTACAAAATATTCTAGCAACGCACATCAAAGTTCCTCATGTTTACAAAAGATTCTAGTCTTTTTCATCCAAATGCTGCTAAAGCACAGTTTGTTTATTATGATCCCTCTTCACCAGCTACTCCAACTACTACTACGTTGACTTAGGCCTAGGGGGCCGGCGTCGGGCAGACACCGATATCTGCTCCAACACTCCAACACCTGATGAAAATTTTAGCTACGAGGCACCTTCTAGGGTTTCAGACCCCAGTGTACCTTCTGTGGAAGGTCCTGGAAAGCAAGAGGCTCACAGTTCAGAAAATGTTGGCGAAGAATTGTGTGCTGAAAATCAAGCTGAAGAAGTGGACATCAAATGCGAGCCACCAAGAGTGGAGTTGTAAGAGCTGCCAGTTCAGCAGGATATTGTGTCGGAAATAAACAAAAGTGACATAGGTGAATTGAAAGATGAAGATCTGACTGGGGAATCTGTCACAGGTACTAGAGAGCAAAGTTCCACCAAAAACGAAAGAAAGCCCAAGCGCCCACACACTCCAGTAGAAAATCCTCCTAAGAGGAGACATCTTCATTCAGAGAAATCGGCTGTAGTGGATAAAACTGTTGAAGCCATACCAGTTCAACACAAGAGGAGGAAATTCCAACACAATCGCAAGAAAAGACTATCAAGGTTGAAGATAAAGCAAGAAACCTGACCAGTGATGTAAGTATCCAGAATAAACTAACCACTCATGCAGCTAAGGAGGTAAGCAGTCCTGAGCATTTGTCTGTAACTCAACAAGAAAAGCGTTCACTGACTTTCACAAAAGAGAAACCAACAGCTGATTTAAAGTCGGGAAAATCTCCAGCACCAGTATCAGTTACAAGATCAAGAAATCAACTATCTCTTGTGATTAAGCAAGGGCGTAAAAGAGAAGCAAGTCCAGAACGCAAAAGACGACAACATAAAACTCGAGCTACCCAGATCCATGCGCACTCATCCCACGTTCCACGTCTCCCAGCCGAAACCTGTGTCTGTCAGTCCTTTGTGCCCTCCTGCTGAACCCCCTGCACCCGCCTGGATCGTCAACGATCAGCCAGCTTACACCGTCCGGCGAATACTGGATATGCGCTGCCGAAGTAGGAGTTTCCAGTACCTCGTCGATTGGGAGGGATATGGTCCTGAGGAGCGTACCTGGATCCCCAGCTCCTTCATCTTAGACCCCTCCCTCATCCGAGACTTCCATCACACCTGGTGGTTCGCCTGAAGGCTCCCGTTGGGGGGGTGGGTATTGTCACAGTCCCGGCCGTCTCTCCCATTTATTCCTCATGTTCTCCTAATTCCCTTTTCCCCGTGTTTCTCCTGTGCCCCTGTCTGTCTGTGTGTGTGTGTGTGTGTGTCGGCGCAGTGGGCGTAGCGTTCCTTTTGTTCTCCCAGGCTTCATGATTACGGTGCACCTGAATCTCATCTGACCTGCAGCATAAATACCCCAGCTTTCCATCCACTCATCGCCAGATCGTTGTTTCAGCCACTGTGGCAGTTCACATTCTAGGCCGCTTAGAATTGTGTATTCCAAGGTTTGTTTCCGCGCTGTTGTTTGCCTGTGTTAACTCCATCTCTCCGTGTTAAGAGGAGCATTGCATGCTGCCTGCCTTCCCGTTCATCCTCCTGCCTGCCGCTCTCCTCCAGCCACACTCACACCCTTGTCTGCATCCTTGCTCTTCCTCGTCCCGCTGCCCGCCTACACTGGCTGCTGGCTCAGTGGTTTAGCACCTCGCTCTCACCGCTGCGATCCGGGTTCGATCCCCGGTCAAGCCTTGCTCTCTCCTCTGCTTTCCTCTGCCTAATCCTCATTCCCCTGCCTTCCTGACAGCCATTAATCAACACTCTTCAGATTACTCTCCCTCCGTGTCAGTGTCCTGCGTTTGGGTTCACCCGTTCTCCGCAACAAACATACAAAGTGCTGGAGGAACCCTGCAGGTCAGCAAGCATCTGTGGAGGGAAATAGACTTTCCCACTAAAGGTTCAGACAGGCTCTCTCTCTCCTCTTACTGCCAGTCAAGATGAAGAGTCTGCGGCTGAAACGTTGACTGTCCATGTCCCTCCTCAGATGCTGACTACCTAGTTAGTTCATCTTGCTCTTTGTTTGTTACACTTAGTTCTGCATTCTGTTACTGCTTTTCCCTTCATCATATAGTACTTATATTTTGAAATGATTTGTATGCATAGCATGGTACATATGATAATAATAAATTAATTATCGATTAACAATTATAAATCTCTTAAAGTTGATGTACAAGTTGCTTGAGCTAAGAGGGTGGTGCAATAGCGTAGTAATTTACAGTGCCAATAATTGAAAGATCAGGGTTTAATTCTCACTGCAGTTTGTAAAAAGATTGTAAGTTCTGCCTCTGACCATGTGGGTTTCCTCTAAGTGCTCTGGTTTCGCTCCACACTCCAAAGAAATATGGGTTTGGGTTATGATTGGTAAGTTGTGGGTATGCGATGTTATCCCCAGCATATCCGCAGACTGTGAAGGTCATTGACATAACTGACATATTTCAAAGTATCCAACCAACACACACACAATGCTGCAGGAACCAGTATCTATGGAAAAAAGTAAACAGTTAATGTTTGGGTACAAGACTCTTCATCTGGACTGGTAAAAAAGATAAGAACTCAGTGCAAGAAGGTGGGGAGAGGGGAAACCAAGTACTCGGTGGTAAGTGATAGGTGAAACCAGGAGAGGGGGAAGGGTGAAGGAAAGAGCTGGGAGGCTGACAGGTGAATGAGCTAAAGGCTGGAGAATGAGGAACCTGATAGGGAGAAAGACTATGATAGGTAGAAGATCATGGAAGAAAGGAAAGGGGGAGGAGCACCAGAAGGAGGTGATGGGCAGGTAAGGAAATGAGGTGAGAGGGGGAAACGGGAATGGGAATGGTGATGGCTGGAGGGGGGACAATTACTGGAATGTTGAGAAATCGATGTTTATGCCATCAGTTTGGAGGCTACCCAGATGAAATAGACCATGAGACCATAAGACAAAGGAGCAGAAGTCGGCCAGTTGGCCCATCGAGTCTGCTCTGCCATTTTATCATCAGCTGATCCATTCTCCCATTTAGTCCCACTCCCCCGCCTTCTCACCATAACCTTTGATGCCCTGGCTACTCAGATACCTATCAATCTCTGCCTTAAATACACCCAATGACTTGGCCTCCACTGCTGCCTGTGGCAACAAATTCCACAGATTCACCACCCTCTGGCTAAAAATATAAATATAAGATGTTGCTCCTCCAACCTGAGCATGTCCTCAGCATGGCAGTCAACAAGGCCATGGACTGACATATCAAAATGGGAATGGGAAGTAGAATTGAAGTGGGTGACCACCAGGAGATCCCGCTTTTTCTGACAGATGGAGTGTAGGTGCTTGGTGAAGCGGTCTTCCAATCTACATTAGGTCTCAATGATAGACAGAAGGCCACATTCCAGGAGCACCGGATACAGTACATGATCCCAACAGGCTCACAGGTGATGTGTCACCTCACCTGGAAGGACTGTTTGAGTTCCTGATTAGGAGTGAGGTAGGAGGTGTAGGGGTAGGTATGGCACTTGTTCCGCTTGCAAGGGTTAGTAACAGGAGGGAGATGAGTAGGAAAGAATGAATGGACAAGGAGTCGCATAGGGAGCAATCCTTGTGGAAAGTGGGGGTGGGGAGGAGGGAAAGATGCGCTTGGCGGTGGGTCCTGTTGGAGATGGCAGTACATACATTTCAATGTACGTTTTGCTGTTTCGATGTACATTTGACTAAGTTTTTCTTTATTGTTATATCATTTTAAGTAGGAGTTTGGTGTGCTGGCCTTCATTGGTTGGGGGATTGAGTTCAAGAGCCATTAGATAATGCTGTAATTCTTTTAAACTCTGGTTAGATCACACTTGGAGTATTGTGTTCAGTTCTGAATATCTTATTGTAAGAAGACTAGGGAAGCTTCAGAGAAGGTGTAGAAGAGACTTACCAGGACGGTGCCTGGATTCAAGACCATGTCTTATGCTGAAAGATTAAGCAAGCCAGGCGATTCTCTTTGCAGTGAAGGAGGATAAGAGTGACTTCATCTCCTGTTCTTGTTATTTATTGTCATTTATTTGCATTTGCACGGCCTGTTGTCTTCTGCACTCTGGATGATTTTTCATTGATCCTGTTATAGTTACGCTTCTCTAGATTGGTTGAGTTGGTCCATAGGAAAATGAATCTCAGATTTGTAAATGGTGACAGATATGTACTTTGATAATAAATGTACTTCGAATTTTGATAAAGAAGTATAACATGGTAAGAGACTTAGATAAAGTGGACAATCAATGCCTGTTTATCCCAGAGCTTAAATTACTAATATGAGAGGGCATAATTTTAAGTTGAATAGAGGAAAGTATCAGCGGGAGGGGTTGGAAATGACAGAGGTAAGTTTGTTTTTTTACACAGAGAGTGGTAAGTGTATGGAACACACTGCCAGGGGAGGTAGTAGAACTGAATACATTAGGGAGATTTAACAGACACATGGATGAAAGAAAGTGGTGGGAGGGAAGTGTTAGATTGATCCTGAAGTAGGTTAAAAGGTTGGCACCACATTGTGCGCTGAGGAGCTTGTACTGTGCTGCATTGTTCTATGCTCTATGTACTATTACAGCATTTAATCTACTACTAATGTCAGGTTATTAGGTTGGTAGCCCGTTTTCTCTTTCCTTCCTTTAATAAATTTTGGACATGCATGCCATGAATTAGTGCCCATCACAACTTTCAAACTGCTGGCCAAAGCATTGAAGTGAGGAAGGTGTGAGCAATAATCCAGATTTGATACAGACATGCAGACATTTAGTTGAACTCAGTGTTTGGTTGACTTCTTCAAAATTCAATTAAAAAATGTGAATAAAAAATTAACTGAATGTTTTCTTTGCACCACAACTTTGACAGGATTACCGAGCCCTTAAATGAAAATATGTACCTTAAAAATTGTTTCTGACAATCAAAATAGTTCTGATTATCCAGGCAGAGTGTTCAGACAATGAATTTGATTATGTGACATGCTGAGCTTTGAAGTTTGGTAACAAATCACAACAGTTTTGTAGGTTAAAGTGTCCCAATACAGAGAATTAGCAGCTTCCACAAACAAGTCAATTAATTACTAGTGGAAAATCTTAACATTGTTTTTTGCTGGATACACAGATCTCCAGGAGTCCATTTTCTCATCTCTCCATCACTGCATCATCCCTTTTGTAGCAGCTGTTGTAACTTTATTACCAGGATAAATGCAATTTTGAACTTCAGTGCCTGCAGTGAATTTAAATCCAACGTGAACTGTTATTATTTTTATTATTTTGATGTTGGTTGCTGACCCATTTAGTTACCCAGTTTTTGAAATTTAATTAACCAGATAATCAAACTTCTGCAAAAACAGAGTGCTCAAAATTTGACTTGCAAAATTAAGTAGCAACCATAGTAGGCTATATGCCTCCCAGATCTTACTCGGGTAATGAATACGATAATGGCTGATGGAGACACAAGGGACTGCGGATGTCGGAATCTGGAGCAAAACAGTAAACTGCTGGAGGAGCTCAGCAGGGCAATTAGCATCTGTTGTGGTGGTGGGGGGGGGGGGAATGTTGGAGGAATTGGCAATGTTTTGGGTAAAAACTTTGCAACCTTGCAATCTATATGGTAGATGCTGCTCAACGTGCTTAGTTTCTCCAGTTGTTCGATTGTTAGATTATAGCAGATCTTACTTTAATCCCAGCTCCATTTTCCTGCCTGGACTCTATATTTATTGACCCTTCAGGAGCACAAAAAAAATCTACTCGTCTCAGCTTTGAGTATACTCAATGACTCCACCTTCATAACATTCTGAAAAACATTATGAAGATTCAAGGTACACTGAAAAATAATTGCTTCCTTATCTCTGTTTTATATGGCTGTTCCTTCCTTCTGAAGCTATGATATCCCTTCTTAATGGAGGATGACTAATTTCCACTCCTGTTCCATAGATTCTGAGGTGATTACTGTGATCAATGTGGGACTCATGCTACAGAAGGGAAGGTGGTGGCTGACAGATGTGTAGTTAGTGAGCTGGGGTACTCATTCCATTATGTCTGCTCCCAATGAATGAACTAGGGGTTCTCAGTCCCATTCAAGATGGTCCTTCTCCACTTTGAGAGGTCATGGGCCAGAGATTTCCCAGAAGTCAGTTGGGTTGTTGCAAATTTTCAGTGCCTTGAGGACATCTTTGAATCTTTTCCTTTACCCACGTGGTAATCGTTTCTACAATGAGCCTATAATAGAGTGAGTGCTTCAGGAATTTTGCACTGGGAATGCGAACAATACTCTTGTCTATCAGAAAGCTGGGGATCATGGCTTATTTGTTTGCTTATCCTGTCAGAATGGCTTCCTGTGGATTGTCTTGATATAGCCCCATTGTCTCTGCCTGCTCTAGTCCCACTGATTTATGTCCTCATACCTCAGCTTTATCCTGTCTCCCCCTCTCCAGACCTTCTCACCTCCATCCAGGACTCCTCTTAAGTCCACCACCATTTTGACAACATTCAATCAATGACTCCACCTCCCCCCTAACTGTCCAATGTTCAACATGGACTTTACACATCGCTGTCTCCTTCATCAACGATGGCTCCCTGCTTGTTGTTACTCCCAGCTGTGAACCCACCACACACCTGAGCCTGAGACATTTGATCGCAGGATATGCAACCTCTGATGTCCTTGTGTAGCCATTGCATTTATATGACTACTTTTATAGTAGTCATATAAATAGTATTTATATGATATCTGAGATTTTGGTCACTGTTGATATTGATAGTGAGTTTCCCTTTGATGTTAATGCTACTGAAAAGGGTTCTATGTGAAATATGTTTTGCTAGGGTTTTTATTGCCATGCTCTCCACCCACATTTTCTCATAAATACCAGGTCCAATGACATTCAAGCCAATTCAAATTGCTAGAATACTTTTTATGATGTACCACAATATCATTGCTTAACTTTGTGATAATCCGATTGGTTAAAACCGTGGAAAATTTTCACTATTTTCAAGCAGTTTTTTTCTGTATGTTATGCAATTGGGACTCAAGAGGTGAATATATGTCTCATCTTATTTCTCCAATAACACATGACACAAATAAACTTCTGAGTGTAACTGCTGGCTGTTTAACTAATGTGGCCAGAATTGTGCACACAGCAATATAGAGAATAAACAACGGAAAGATTGATCAGGTGATCATTTACTTCTGCAAATGCTACTGCCATCTGCTATAATAATGGACTGTTTTGTATGCAGTGGTAGAAACTGCATGCAGTTATTCAGTTAGTCGAGCTGCAGTAGAAAGTAAAACAAATTTAGATAAATTTATAAGGCAAGGTTATTTGTAGGATTGGAGATGCTCAGGATATTAACAAAGCAATTCAAAATGGAAGTAAAGGAACTGTTGTTATTCTGAATAATCCTATGATTCTGTGAACTATTGCTCCCCTTATAGCCTGATCCAAGACTATCATCCTGGAGTTTCATTCTCAACAACAGGGATATGAAATATTAATATTGGCCTTGCCAGTGAAGTTCACATTTCAATACTGAATGCATTTCTTAAATAAATTGATACATAGAAATTGGATTTCCCCTTTTTCAATACATTGACCTGTTATTGTAGTCTGTTCTAATGCTCAAATTCTAACACCCCCATCCTTCACACACACATGCAGAAAAGGTGTGAAATTGCTCAAAGAAACAGAATCAGGTTTGGGTTGGTCAGTAGGCTGGACAACATTCAGGGATTCATCTTTGAATCTGAATGAATACACCACAGTTGTCATTGACTTTATTAAAACCTTTGTGGATAAGTGTGCACCTTCAAGAACACACCAGGTATACCCAAATGAAAAGCTAGGAGTTTCATCTAGCCCTCCAGCTGAGGGCTAGATCTGTGGCATTCAAGAGCATTACAAGTCCTGGAACAACCTATGGAAGGCTACCCTAAGGGCAAAAAAACAATTCCAATTAGGGTTTGAGATGGAGTCGGATGCACGCCATCTCCGGCAGGGTTTATAGGCCATTACTTCGCACGAAGAAAAACCTAGCTTCATGAATTGCTGTGATGCTTCAGTCCCAGATGAGCTCAATATCTTTTATGCATGCTTTGAAAGGGAGAAAATGTGCAAATTCCTGTAGCATCTGGTGACCCTGTCATCTCTGTCTCCAAGGCCAATATCAGAGCATCTTTCAAGAAGATGAACCCTCACAAAGTGTCAGGCCCTGACGGTGTATCTGGTAGTGCTCTGAAGACCTAGGCCAACCAACTGGACATCTAGGATGTTCAATCTCTCACTGCTGCAGCTGAATGTTCCCACGTGCTTCAAAAGGACGACAATCAGATCAGTGCTTTGAGAGGTTGGTAATGGCTAGAATCAACTGCTGCAATTTGCCTATTGCCACAATACCTCTACAGCAGATGAAATTTCACTGGCACTCCACTTGGCCTTGCATGACCTGGACAATAGTAATACTTATGTCATTAAGTATTACTATTTATTGACTGCAGCTCAGCATTCAACACAATCATACCCTCAGTTCTAATCAACAAGCTCAAAACATGGGCTTCTACACCTCCTTCAGCAACTGTATCCAACTATTTCCTCACTGGGACACAGTCTACGTTGATCAGAAATAATATCTCCTCCTTACTGACATTCAGCATTGAAGTACTGCAAAGGTGCATGCTTAGCCTATTGCTCTACTCTCTCTCCATCCACGACTGTGTGGCTAGGCAAAGCTCAAGCACCACCCATAAATCTGGTGAAAACACACCTATTGTTTGCAGAATATCAGACAATGACGAGGAGGTATACGAGTGAGACAGATCTGCTGGCTGAGTGGTGTCGCCTCAACAAGTGCGCATTCAAAGTCAGTAAGAGTATTTTCCCGCAGACACGAGGAAATCTGCAGATGCTGGAAATTCAAACAACACACACAAAAAATGCTGGTGAACGCAGCAGGCCAGGCAGCATCCATGGGAAGAGGTACAGTCGACGTTTCGGGCCGGGACCCTTCGTCAGGGCTAATTGACATATTTAATTATGTATATAATACAATACACTGCAAGACATAAAAATTACGATAAGTTGTAAAAATAGATATTGCAAAGAGAATAATGAGATGGCTTTCATGAGTTCATGGGCCATTTAGTAATCTGACCGCAGTGAGGATAAAACTGTTTCTAAAACTCTAAGTCTGGATCCTTAGGCTCCTATTCCTCCTCCTTCATAGTAGTAACTCAAAGAAGGTATGTCCCCAGTGGTGATGGTGATGCTACCTTCTTGAGGCCATGCTTCCTGAAGATGCTGTTGACGGCAGGAAGAAATGGAACTGGCTGAGTCTACAACACTGTGCAATATCTTCAGAACCTGTACATTGGAAACTCCATACCAGATAAATTTGAACCAGTTAGGATGAATACTTCCCAGAAATATATGTATTGAAATGTGACTTAGATGAGCTTGCGAAAGAATGACTATGCAGTACTGGCCAGGAACTAGAGTCTTATGCAGCAATGCTGGAAGACATTTCATGACCTAAACATTCTCATCAAAGTGAGATTTAAGTCAATATAAATGAATTTTCATGCATCTGTTACACACACACACACACACACACACACACACAAAGAAATGCAAAGTTAATCATTGAAATTTTTACTCTATCTATAGATTCTACACCCTACATCCTCTCCTACAGCAGTCGTCCCCAATCACCGGGCCGCAAAGCATGTGCTACCTGGCCGCGAGGAAACGATATGAGTCAGCTGCACCTTTCCTCATTCCCTGTCACGCACTGTTGAACTTGAACATAGGGTTGCCAACTGTCCCGTATTTGCTCGGAAATCCCGTATATTGGGCTAAATTGGTTTGTCCCATACGGGACCGCTCTTGTTCCATATTTCCCCCGCTAAGGTAGAGCGTTCCTATGAAACCTTTCGTGCCGAAATGGCGTAAAGCAAAGAAGTAATTACCATTAATTTATATGGGAAAAATTTTTGAGCATTCTCAGACCCAGAAAAATAACCTACCAAATCATACCAAATAACATAAAACCTAAAATAACACTAACATATAGTAAAAGCAGGAATGATATGTTAAATAAACAGCCTACATAAAGTAGAAATAATGTATGTACAGTATAGTCGGGAAGATTAAGCCAAAACCGATTTGTGGAAAAAAATCGGCACGTACGCGCATGCACATGTCGCTACGTCCAAGAGAAAGAATGTGTGTATAAAAATAAGTAACAGATGGGGTACAAGGGGGAGGTGGGGCATTAGCGGAAGTTAGAGAAGTCAATGTTCATGCCATCAGGTTGGAGGCTACCCAGATTCCACATCCCATTTCCATTCTGACATGTCTATCCACGGCCTCCTCTACTGTAAAGATGAAGCCACACTCAGGTTGGAGGAACAACACCTTATATTCCGTCTGGGTAGCCTCCAACCTGATGGCATGAACATCGATTTCTCTAATTTCCGCTAATGCCCCACCACCCCCTCGTACCCCATCTGTTACTTATTTTTATACACACATTCTTTCTCTCACTCTCCTTTTTCTCCCTCTGTCCCTCTGAATATACCTCTTGCCCATCCTCTGGGCTCCCCCCCCCCCTTGTTTTTCTTCCCAGACCTCCTGTCCCATGATTCTCTCTTATCCCTTTTGCCAATCACCTGTCCAGCTCTTGGCTCCATCCCTCCCCCTCCTGTCTTCTCCTATCATTTTGGATCTCCCCCTCCCCCTCCAACTTTCAAATCCTTTACTCACTCTTCCTTCAGTTAGTCCTGACGAAGGGTTTCGGCCTGAAACGTTGACTGCACCTCTTCCTAGAGATGCTGCCTGGCCTGCTGCGTTCACCAGAAACTTTTATGTGTGTTGCTCATAATTCCCACACCACGGACCGCTCGGTTTTACCTCCTCCCCAAGATCCACAAGTCTGACTGTCCTGGTAGACCCACAGTTTCTGTCTGCTCCTGTCCCATCGAACTTGTATCTACCAACTTGGACTCCATTTTGTCACCCATAGTTCAGTCCCTCCCCACCTACGTCCGGGATACATCCCATGCCCTCCACTTCTTCAATATCTTCCAGTTCTCCGGTCCCAACTGCTTCATTTTCACTATGGATGTCCAATCCTTATAACACCTCCATTCCCCATCAAGAAGGCCTCAAAGCACCCCACTACTTTCTGGACAATAGACCTCCCAGTTCCCCACCACCACTACCCTCCTCCGGTTGGCAGAACTGGTACTCACATTTAATAACTTCTCTTTTGGCTCTTCCCACTTTCTTCAGACTAAGGGTGTAGCTATGGGAACTCGCATGGGCCCCAGCTATGCCTGCCTCTTCGTTGGTTATGTAGAACAGTCTGTGCTCCAAACCTATTCTGGTACTGCTCCCCAACTCTTCCTTCGGTATATTGACGACTACATCAGTGCTGCTTCCTGTACCCGTGCTGAGCTCGTCAATTTCATTGAATTTACTTCAAACTTCCACCCAGCCCTCAAATTCACTTGGTCTATCTCGGACACTTCTTTCCCCTTTCTTGATCTCTTGGTGTCCATCTCTGGAGATAGACTGTCCACTGACATCTTCTACAAGCCCACTGACTCTCATAACTACCTTGACTATACCTCTTCCCACACCGCCACATGCAAAAACACCATTCTCTATTCTTAGTTCCTCCATCTCCGCCGCATTTGCTCCCAGGATGAGGCTTTCCGTTCCAGGACATCTCAAATGTCCTCTTTCTTTAAGGATCGTGGTTTCCCTTCTGCCATCATCAATGATGCCCTCACCTGCATCTCCTCCATTTCCCGCACTTCGGCCCTCACCCCATCCTCCCACCACCACAACAAGGACAGAGTTCCCCTTGTCCTCACCTACCACCCCACCAGCCTCCAGATCCAGCACATTATCATTATCCTCTGCAACTTCTGCCACCTTCAACAGGACCCCACCACTAAGCACATCTTTCCCTCTCCACCCCTCTCCGCCCTCCGCAGGGATCGGTCCCTCCGCGACTCCCTGATCCGCACATCCCTCCCCACGGATCTCCCACCCGGCACTTATCCCTGTAAGTGTAAGTGCTACACCTGTCCCTACACCTCCTCTTTTGCCACCATTCAGGGCCCCAAACAGTCCTTCCAGGTGAGGCAACACTTCACTTGTGAGTCTGTTGGGGTCATCTGTTGCATTCGGTGCTCCCGGTGCGGCCTCCACTACATCGGTGAAATTCGACGCAGATTGGGGGACCGCTTCGTCGAGCACCTCCTCTCTGTCCACCACAACAGACAGGATCTTCCAGTAGCCATCCACTTCAACTCTGCTTCCCATTCCCATTCAGATATGTCCATACATGGCCTCCTCTACTGCCAGGATGAGGCTAAACTCAGGTTGGAGAAGCAACACCTCATATACCGTTTAGGTAGTCTCCAGCCCCTTGGTATGAACATAGAATTCTCTAACTTCCGGTAATTCTCTCCCCCTCCCTTCCCCTATCCCTATATCACTCTGCCCCCTCCCCCAGCTGCCTACCACCTCCCTCTTGGTTCTGTTTCTTTCTACTACCCATTGTGTTTTCCCCTATTGTTTCTTCACCTTACCTGCCTATCACCTTCCTGCTCCCCCTCCCCCACCCCTTTATCTTTCCCCTTGCTTGTTTTTCACCTGGAACCTACCAGCCTTCTCCTTCCAACCCTGCCCCCACCTTCTTTATAGGGCCTCTTCCCCTTCCCTCTTCAGTCCTCATGAAGGGTTCCAGCCCAAAACATTGACTGATCGTTCCCACGGATGCTGCCCGACCTGCTGAGTTCCTCCAGCGTGTTGTGAGTGTCACTTGTGAATCTGTTGGGTTCTTCCACTGTGCTTGGTTCTCCTGATGTGTCCTCTACACTGGTGAGACCCATCATAAGTTGGGGGACCACTTCATCGAGAACCTCCGCCCCATCCATCAAAAGTGGAACTTTCTGGTGGCCAAACAGTTTAAATCTGATTGATTCCCATTCTGGCATGTCGATCCATTGCTCCTCTTGTGCCACAATGAGGCCACCCTCAGGGTGGAGGAGCAACACCTTTTATTCTGTATGGGTAGCCTCTACCCTGATGATTTCTCCTTCTGGTGAAAAAAGACTTTCCCCTCCCCTCTTCTAATCATCACTCTGGCCCCTTACCTGTTCTTGCCTGCCTATCACCTCCCCCTGTTCTCCTCCTTCTTCCTTTCTCCTATCAGAGTCCTTCTTCTCCAACCCTTTACTTTTCCTACCCACCTAGCTTCACCTATCACATTCTAACTATCCTCCTTCCCCTCCCCGCACCTTTTTATTTAGACGTCTTCCCCCTTCCTTTCCAGTCCTGAAGAAGGGTCTCAGCCTGAAGTGTTGACTGTTTGTTCATTTTCATAGATGCTGCCTGACCTGCAGAGTTCTGGCTTTGCCTTCAATTATTTACAGGGAACTCAATATTTCTGCAATATCTCCCTGAAAAATTTGTGAAAATTCAGTGGACCAAAAAACACCTTCTCTCTTATAAGCTTTAGAGATCGTTTTGAGTTAGGTCAAACATCGAGTGCATGGTATAGGTCGAAATATGTCAGCAACTTTTTACCTTTGTTCATACTGAAATGTTTTTCTGCACTTAGATTCTATTCAATTTGGCTAAGCTTTTAAATACTGTTCCATTTATTTTATCATATAGCCATAATCATGGCATCCTTTCACAGCTAAATTGGAGATAATTTACCATCCTGTCGCAGTTATGGAGGTGATAATAAGGTACTCTACACACAAAGTGCTAGAGGGACACAACAGGCCAGGCAGCAACTATGGAAAAAAGTAAACAATCGATGCTTTGGCCTGAGACCCTTCACCGGGATGAAAGGCCCTGATGAAGAATCTCAGCCCGAAGCATCAACTGTTTGCTTTTTTCCATAGATGCAGCCTTGGCTGCTGAGTTCCTCCAGCATTTTGTGTGCATTACTTTGATTTCCAGCATTTGCAGATTTCCCCTTGTTTCCAGTATAGTATTATTTCCTATCTCAGTTAGATATGGATAATTTTGTGCTGTCCTAGCTCACCACAGAGGAGATACCATCCTTGTCAATGTATGTCCCATCCAGCTACCTAACACAGGACTCTGTGCGCTGACTGACACATACTGAGGCAAATATCAACTGCTGCTGGGAGATTATCATTCTGGTGAAAGACCAATCCAAAATATTTGTCCTATCCAAAACATATCAATCGTCTACTGTATGTCAGTTACAGACTGGATAATATTGTCCTAACCTATCTCAGTTACGGTGAGGATAATACATGCTATTCTATCTCAGTTACAGTAAGGATAATATGTACATTTTTATCTCAGTTACAGAGAGGATAATATTGTGCAGTCTGAAGCACCATCAATAACTCCAAAAGACTGGAAGTAGAGTAAATACTGAAAGGTTTTTATTAGCAGTAAAATGTGACCTCCATCATGCTGAGTATCTGCCCCTGGACTGAGAGGAGGAGCAGTGGCACAATCACCTTTATTCAGGGATCTGTGGGAGGAGCCACAGGAGCAGTCAGCAGAGCGGCGTGTCCAGACAGGTAACCCAGTTACAACATACATATATATGGTATACCACACAGTCCTATCTCAGTTACATAGAGAATAATATTGTGCAGTCCTATCTCACTTACAGACAGGGAGTGTAGTATCGTGCCGTCCTATCCCAGTTACAGAGAGAATAATATTGTGCAGGCCTATCTCAGTTACAGAGAGGATAATATTCTGCAGTCCTATCTCAGTTACAGAGAGGATAATATTGTGCAGTCCTATCTCAGTTACAGAGGGTGTAATATTGTGCAGTCCTATCTCAGTTACAGAGGGTGTAATATTGTGCAGTCCTATCTCAGTTACAGAGGGTGTAATATTGTGTAGTCCTATCTCAGTTACAGAGAGGATAATATTGCGCAGTCCTATCTCAGTTACAGAGGGTGTAATATTGTGTAGTCCTATCTCAGTTACAGAGAGGATAAAATTGTGCAGTCCTATCTCTGTTACAGACAGACAGGATAATATCATGTAGTCCTATCTCAGTTACAGAGAGGATAATATTGTGCAGTCCTATCTCACTTACAGAGGGTGTAATATTGTGCAGTCCTATCTCAGTTACAGAGAGGATAATATTGTGCAGTCCTATCTCAGTTACAGAGGGTGTAATATTGTGCAGTCCTATCTCAGTTACAGAGGGTGTAATATTGTGTAGTCCTATCTCAGTTACAGAGAGGATAATATTGTGCAGTCCTATCTCAGTTACAGAGAGGATAATATTGTGCAGTCCTATCTCAGTTACAGAGAGGATAATATTGCGCAGTCCTATCTCAGTTACAGAGAGTGTAATATTGTGTAGTCCTATCTCAGTTACAGAGAGGATAATATTGCGCAGTCCTATCTCAGTTACAGAGAGTGTAATATTGTGTAGTCCTATCTCAGTTACAGAGAGGATAATATTGTGCAGTCCTATCTCAGTTACAGAGAGGATAATATTGCGCAGTCCTATCTCAGTTACAGAGAGTGTAATATTGTGTAGTCCTATCTCAGTTACAGAGAGGATAATATTGCGCAGTCCTATCTCAGTTACAGAGAGTGTAATATTGTGTAGTCCTATCTCAGTTACAGAGAGGATAATATTGCGCAGTCCTATCTCACTTACAGAGAGGATAATATTGTGCAGTCCTATCTCAGTTCATCACCATCATCAGATGCCATGCTCAGTTTGAGCTTTGACTGCCAGGGCCCACACACTCCTGTTTCGGGTCAAGTAGATCAATTCATTGGTATTCATTTGTAATTCTCTGGCTATTGTCTCCATCATCATTTGTCTTTGTCTTCCTCTTGCTTTCTTCCCTTCAATCTTTCCCTTAATTACCGTGAATTCTAACTCCTCTTTCCTAATCACATGTCCAATGAAATTATGTTGCCTTTTCATGATCTCATACATTATTTCTCTTTTTGTGTTTGCTCTGTTCATGACATCCTCATTAGATATTCGTTTCGTCCATGATATTCTTTGCATCCTCCTCAAAAATCACATCTCTGCTGCTACAATTTGTTTCTTCATGTTACTAGATATTGTCCAACATTCTGAGCCTTATAACATAACTGCATAAACATAACATTTCAGTACTCTGAGGCGATTTGTCACGCCTAGTTTAGTATTGGTCAGTATACTCTTCATTCTCGTAAAGGTGTCTTTTGCCATCTCTATTCTTCTTTTGATGTCCAAGTCACACCTGCCATCTGATGTCATCCAGCTTCCTAAGTAGCTAAAGTTCTTTACTTGTTTTATGTCTTCCCCATTTATTCTCAGCCTGCAGATAGGATTCTCCTTCTTTTTGGATATCACCATACCTTCTGTCTTTTTGCAATTGTTAGATGGACCCATTTCTGCACTTTCTTCAACAACTATATCAATTATGTTTCGTAGTTCTTCCTCCGTACTTGCAATTAACACAGTGCCATCTACATATCTGAAATTATTAATGTTTTCAATGCCAACTTTGATTCCCAAGATGCCTCTTATTTTTTGTAATATTGTTTCACTGTACACATTAAATAAATCAGGGGAGAAAACACACCCTTGTCTAACACCTCTCCTGATTTTCGTAAACTGACTCACTTCTCCATCTATTCTTACAGTGGCAGTTTGTTCCCAGTACAGATTTCTGATTAGGCGGAGATCTTTCAAATCTAGATCTAGAGTGTCCTGTTATATTTTGAATAACTTATTGTGCTTCCCTTTATCAAATGCTTTTGTGTAGTCGATAAAACAAACAAACAAATCTTTTTGCACTTGAATAGCTTGTTCTGATAGTATCCTTAACATCAATATTGCTTTTCTTGTACCTTTATCTTTCACAAAACCACATTGTTGTTTGATGAACTCAGCAGGTCGGGCAGCATCAGTTAGAAATGATGAGTTGACGTTTCCGGCCAGAACCCGTCGTCAGAAACTCATCGTTTCTAACTGATGCTGCCCGACCTGCTGAGTTCATCCAGCGTACTGAAAGTGTTGCTTTGATCACAGCATCTGCAGATTATTTTGTGTTTACATTGTTGTTTGCCTATTTCAGCTTATATCTTACTTTTAGCTCTTGTCATCAAAATTCTTAGAAGTATCTTGATGATATGACTCATTAAACTTATGGCCCTATGTAATTCACATTCTATTGCTCCAGCTTTCTTAGGAAGAGTGATAAATACTGATTTTTTCATCTCTTCTGGTATTATTCCAGTCTCATAAATGCCATTGATTAAATCAGTAAGTTTTCCATTCCATAATCTTCAAGGGCAATAATTTGTTCTATTACTAATTTATCAGGACCTGCTGCCTTTCCTTTCTTCATCTTATTTATTGCATTACGAACTTCAGATTTTAAAATACTTGGACCTTCAATGTTTTTCTTAATTTCTGGTTTTTCGCCTCGATCGTCTTCAAACAATTCCTGAATATACTCAGTCCATCTGTTCATAATCTCACATCTTTTTCCATGATAATGGTACCGTCCTTTGCTTTCAAACATCCACCTGAAGAACAGGGAAGATCTTTACCTGTGATATCCTTGATTTTTTTTAATTTCAAAATATACTTTATTCAAAAATAAAATTATATACAATAAACCATTCAATAACTTTCCATCCTTTACATACGTTTCCATCATAGTCTGTACGTATCCATACTTATGGCCACCCACGTGACACTCCAGTTGTTCACCTTACCACATCATTGTTGAGGGGTATACTCCCCGCCACCCGACCCCTCCCACTCCCGCAGGTGAAGAAACCTATACCGTGGTCCTTCTCCACCGGGCCCTTGTGGTGGCTGCACTGAGTTTCAGTGCGTCCCTCAGCACGTACTCCTGCAGCCGAGAATGTGCCAGTCGGCAGCATTCTCCCACGGACATCTCCATGTGCTGGTAGATCATCAAGTTTCGGGCTGACCAAAGACCGTCTTTTTTTGTTATCTATCTCAGTTACAGAGAGGATAATATCGTGCAGTCCTATCTCAGTTACAGAGAGGATAGTATTGTGCAGTCCTGTCTCAGTTACAGTGAGGATAATATCGTGTTGTCTGATCTCAGTTACAGAGGGGATATTAGCATGCCAACTAATTTCAGTTACAGAAAAGGATAACATTCTCCTGACTTATCTCAGTTACAGAGGGAATTATTCTAGACTCTCCTGTTTTGATTCCAATGAGTATAATATTGCGCTGTCCTTTCTCAATTAAAGAGGGGATATCGTGCTGTGCTGTCTTAGTTATAGAATGGATAACATTTTGCTCTCATTACTCAGTTACAGAGGCGATAATACCGTGCCAAAGTCAAAGTAAACTTTTATCAGAGTACAAACACATCACCATCTACAACCCTGATTCTTTTTCTGTGGGCATACTTGGGAAATCTGTAGAGCAGTAACTGTAAGCAAGATCAATGGACAACAATGTGTAAGTGCAGATAAAAATAATTAGCAATAAATAATGAGCATGAAAGAACCAGGATAAAACAGTCCTTAAATGAGTGTAGTTATCCCATTTTGTTCAAGAGCCTGATGGTTGAGGGTTAGTAACTGTCCTTGAACCTTGTGGTGCGAGTCCTGAGGCTCTTGTACCTTCTACCTGATGGTAGAAAAGAGCACAACCTGGATGATGAGAATCTTTGATGGTAGCTGCTGTTTTCCTGCGACAGCGTTTGATTTAGATGTACTGAATGGCTGTGAGGGTTTCCCGTGACGTACTGGGCCTACTTCAGTTACAATGAGGAAAATATCGCGTGGCGCTATTTCAGTTACAGCAAGTATAATATCATGCTACCCTGTCTCTGCTACACAGGGGATAACATTGTGATGTCCTATCTCAGCTCAAAAGGGAACCTGATGAACGTTTGAGAGAAAAGAACTTGCGGTGTTATGGGGAAAGGCTATACACTGGGACTTTCTGTTTGTACAATGTTCCTGTGCAGAATTCCCATGGTCACAATGGTTGACTGGCTTCCTATGGCTTCCATGAATCTGTTATCCATAATACTGAATCTATTCGTTAAATGCATGTCAATTACATAAAATTGTGCTCCAATGCAATGTCCAAGTTGAGTTTATTGTTGTTTACACAGGATTATTTTGTAATGTGAAGTAAATGACATAAAGACATTAATTATCCTCATTAATGGAAATAATGTAAGGTAAACTGTCCAATGATAAATCAGTGTGGAGGATTACCTGTTTAACAGCCACCATGAGTAATGTTAGCTCAGAAATTCTCAGAGTTACAGCTTTCTGCATATTTGTGTGTGAAAATGGAACAAGGGAGCTCTTCATGTCCACTTATTTTAAAGTAGATTAATAACATGTTAAAATAAAAGAACTTGGCATTAATGAATTAATTATTCATTGGCTAGCTTTAAGGGAGCATCACATCAAGGTCACTGCCTGGAATGTGGAACTTTGTTAAACTCTATTTCATGATTCTTAAGCCAGCATGATATTTCAAAGACAGAGACTTCGAGGCTAACCATTGTTCTTATAACTCCACTGAGAAAATATTGCTCATTCAGAGTGTGGATAAGGTCAGGGTCAATTTGTGCATGGTTGAGTTTCTATTGATCAGTGAAGCATTTTCATCGAATATCCATGGACCAATGCAGAAGCAGTGAAGCCAAATATGCCGTGCATTGAATAAGTTGTCACTGCTATACAACATGGAAACAGACCCTATGGCCACTGGTCCAACCCGACCAAGATGCCCATCTAAGCTAGTCCCATTTATTAGTGTTTGACCTATTGTGACTGCAAATAATGTCACCAGAGAGAGAGAGAGAGAGAGAGACTGATGCTGGTGGATATAAAAGTCTTTATTCAGCAAAGTGAGCAGCAGGCATTATATTCAAGACACTCTTGGAAGAAAAGTCCAATATTACACGACATTTTTATATGCTATATAGGCATCCGTTATTCTCATGAGACCATGGATTTGCGCCTTGGAAGGTTTCCGGGGCGCAGGCCTGGGCAAGGTTGTATGGAAGACTGGCAGTTGCCTATGCTGCAAGTCTCCCCTCTCCATGGCACTGATGTTGTCCAGAGGAAGAGCATTAGGACCCATACAGCTTGGCACCAGTGTCATTGCAGAGCAACGTGTGGTTAAGTGCTTTGCTCAATGACACAACACGCTGCCTCAGACAAGGCTCGAACTAGCGACCTTCAAATCACTAGGTGAACACCTTAACCACTTGGCCACGCTCCAACACTTTATGCTAACATCAAAGCTAACAGCAGAACAATCCTACAGTTACAATGATCCTACAATGCTTTCTTTCAACATATAATTTTCAAACACTTCCACCTTCATACACTCTAGACACCCTAGATGAAAGTTAATTCCCACTGACACTGGGCCGCATTTATACATATGCAGGTATTTGAGGTCAAATAGAGTGGTTCTTTGCAACCAACCCCAAAATGCAGCTCCAGGAAGACTATTGTTCAAAGCTGCATTTTAAATTCAATCTACAGTCCACACTGAAGTCTGATGTCTGGTTGTTGTTGAAATTAGCATTTGCTATATACCATAACCTCAGAATATACCCTAATATGGTCCATAATCTTTCAAACCTTTCCAATCTATGTAACCATCCAAATGTCTCTTAAAAGTTACTTTTGTACCTGGCTGAACTATTTCTTCTAGCTGCTCATTTCACATAGATTCCGCCCTTTGGGGAAAAGATTGACCTCATGTTCCTCTTAAGTCTTTATCCTCTCATTTTATACCTATGCCCTTCAGTTATTGATACCCAAACTCTTGAAAAAAGGCCAAGTGCATTCACCCTATCTATGCCTTTCATAATTTTATACACCTTTATGAGATCTCAGTTTCCTGTACTCTAAGGAATAAAGTTCAAGATTATTCAACCTGTCCCTGTAACTCAATCCCTCAAGTCCAAGGATACGCTTGTAAATCCTTTTTGCACTAGTTCCAGTTTAATAACATATTTCCCATAGGAGGGTGACTCCAAGTGCAGCCTCACCAACATCCTTCAGCTATACAGTAACTTCTCAACTTTTATCTCAGAGCTCCAACTTATGAAGTACAGCATGCCACCCTGTCTAGCTGTGGCTCCACTATTAGTGAGTGATCCATGTACTTGTACTCTAAGGTCCCTGTTTTCCATAAGACTTTTTTGGGCCCTGCAATTCACTGTGAAAATCCGATTCAGATTTGACAAAATGCAGCACCTCACACTTATCCAAATTAAACTCCATTGACCATTTCTTAGCCCACTTATTCAGCCTATCATGATTCCCCTGTAATTGTTGTCTTCATTGTCCGCCACACTACATACTTTAGTGTAGTCTGCAAACTTATTAACTGTGGCTTGTACAATCTTATCTAAATCACTGAAATAGATGACAAACAGCAATGGGACCAGTACTCACCCCTTATGGACATCACTTATCACTGACCTCCAGACCAATAAACAACTTTCTAATAAAGCAGTTTGGGGACAGCTTTGTTGAGCACCTTTGCTCCATCCACTACAGGCAGAATTTCTCATCAACCAATCATTTTAATTCTACATGCCATTCCCATTCCATTGCTCTACTTCTACAGTTAAGGCACAATCAGGTCCGAGGAGCAACAACTCATATTCCGTCCAGGTAGCCTCCAACCTGATGGCATAACATATATTTCTCCAATTTCTGGTAAATTTTCCCTCCCTCTCCTATCCTTTTCCACTTCCCTTTCTGGCTTTCCTTTACCCCTTCTCTTCTCCTCATCTGCCTCTAACCTCTGGTGCCCCTCCTCCTTCCTTTTCTTCCATAGTTCCACTCTTTTCCTCTCAGATTCTTTCTTCCTCAGCCTATCATCTCCCAGCTACTCACTTCACTCCACCCACATACCTTCCCCCTCAACTGGCTTCACCTAACACCTTCCAGATTGTACTCCTTTCCCTCCTCACCACCACCTTATTCTGGTTTCATCCCCACTCTAGTTTCAGTCCTGATGAGGGTCCGAGTCTGAAGCGGTGACCTTTTCTTCCTCTTTATAGATGCTGCCTGACCTGCTGAGTTCCTTCAGCATTTTGTGTGTGTTACTTTGGATTTTCAGCATCTGCAGAATCTCTTGTGTTTATGTTCTACCATTACTTCCTGCTTTCTAACATCAAGCCAACTCTGTGTCCAATTAACTAGGTCTCCTTAGAATCCATGTAATCTAAACTTCCAGAGCAGCCTACCATGCAGAACCTTATCAAAGGCCATAATGAAGCATCTTTTCCCTCATTAACGCTCTTGGTCACATCATCATAAAGCTCATTGATGTTCATAAAACATGATCTCCCATGCGCAAAGTGATGGTGACTACCACTGTGAATCCTTGTCTTTCCAGATGTACAAATTTCTCACCATCTCTATTAACTTACTTACACACATATGTTAGACTTGCTAGCCTACAGTTCCAATTTTCTTTCTTTCTGTCATTCTTAAATAAAGGCAAAGCAGTCAGTAGTCTCCAGTCTGTGGCTAATAATGATATAAATATCTCAGCCAGGGCTCCCGGAATTTCTTCTCTTCAACCCCTCCCCCCCCCCCACAGTGTTCTTGGATGAATCTCATCAGTCCCTGAAGATTTGTCTACCTTCATACCTTTTAAAATATCCAGCACCTTCTCAGTTGTAATGTGGACACTGCTCCAGACCTCCTCCTTTACATTTCCTATTTCCAAATTCTTCATGTCTTTCTCCATGGAGGAGAAACAGAGGAGAACTACCCATTAAGGACCTTAACTGCCTTCTGTGGCTCCACACCAAGATGCTCACTTTGATCTTTGATGGCCATTGTTCTCTCTCTTTTTTTTCCCTTATATAGGCATCCAATAGTCTTGTGAGACCATGGATTTGTGCCTTGGAAGGTTTCCAGGGTGCAGGCCTGGGCAAGGTTGTGTGGAAGATCAGCAGTTGCCCATGCTGCAAGTTTCCCCTCTCCACGCCACTGATGTTGTCCAAGGGAAGGGCACTAGAACCGATGCAGCTTGGCACCGGTGTTGTCACAGAGCAATGTGTAGTTAAGTGCCTTGCTCAAGGACACAACACGCTGCCTCAGCTGAGGCTCGAACTAGCGACCTTCAGATCACTAGACCGACGCCTTAACCACTTGGCCACGCGCCAACACTTTTCCCTTAACATATTGATCAACATTCTGAACATTCTTTTTTTTCCCTTAACATACTGATAAAATCATTGGATTTTCCTTATCCTTCCCTGGTAATGTTATTTCGTGCCTCATTTTGTCCTCCTGATTTCCTTCTTGGGTACACACCTGCATCCCCTATACTTTTTCTAGGATTCACTTGATCCCAGCTTCCTCTAGCTGGTCCATGTTCTTTTCCTGGCAAGGGTCTCAACTTCCCTGGTCACTCAGAGTTCCCTTCCCCTACCAACCTTACCCTTCACTCATACAGGATCATGCAGACCTCAAGCTCCCATTGTCTCACCTCTAAAAGCTTTTAAAATTTTACCGTGCCCCAATTCAGAACTTGAACTGTTGGACTAGTCCTGCTCCTTTCTATAACTAAAACTAATAAAACTGTGGTTATTGGTCCCATGCTGGCGCATGGCCAAGTGGTTAAGGCGTTCATCCAGTGATTTGAAGGTCGCTAGTTCAAGCCTTGGCTGAGGCAGCGTGTGTGTCCTTGAGCAAGGCACTTAACCACACATTGCTCTGCGACGACACCAGTGCCAAGCTGTATGAATCCTAATGCCCTTCCCTTGGACAACATCGGTGGCGTGGAGAGGGGAGACTTGCAGCATGGGCAACTGCTGGTCTTCCATACAACCTTACCCAGGCCTGTGCCCTGGAAACCTTCCAAGGCGCAAATCCATGGTCTCATGAGACTAACGGATGTCTATAGATATATAGGTCCCAAAGTTGTCCCCACTGTAACCTCAACCACTTGCCCGGCTCTATTAACCAAGAACATAGGATCAGAATCAAAATCACGATTATTATCACGGGCATTTGTCGTAAAATTGCAATGCAGTTCAATGCAATACATAACATAGAAGAAGAAAAAAAAACATAAATAAATAAGTAAATCAATTACAGTATACATATATTGAATAGATTAAAATTGTGCAAAAACAAAAATAACATATTGTGACAATCTGGGTGTGGCGTGGTCAACACGGGGTCAACTATCACTATCATCCGTCCCGGTGTTCTCCCCAACATGGACCAGCCATCCCAGCCTGGGTGGACAACGATGGCAATCCAGCTGGCTATGGACACTGATGACTGCGCGGTGATGTGAGGGAAGAGGAGACTGCGCATCACAGTGATGGAGAAAAGAGACACGAGACGTGGCTCACCGACATCCGAGAGTCCTGCATCCTTGGCCTGGACCTGCTGTCCCACTGAATGTGTCGGGGACAACACTCTACTTTGGTGCCGAAGCCATGGCTCTCCAGCAGGACAGCTCCAGAAAGCGGACCCTGCAGTGCAGCACACCGGGCAGCGGCCCAAGGCAACACAGCTGAACCACGGACAAGCAACAGTGACAGCCAGCCACGACCTCCCCACCATGGACCAGCAGCTGTGCAGCTCACAGGGGTGATCCCGTGTTGGCCCGGGCGAGGGTAAGTCTCAGTGTGGGATGACGGCCGGAGTGGGCAGAGGTCTCCGCCCTGGACCCAGAGACCAAAGCCCCAAGCCCTATACTTGCAGTGGAGAACACTGGAGGTGTGCGACGGGTTGCTGCTTCAGCGGTGGCAGTTGTCCGGGGATGACAAACATCTCTTGCAGCTGCTGGACCCCGGGGGCTCCGCGGCCGCACCATGGTGCTGCAGTTGGTGCACGGCTGGTGGGGGCTGGCCATTTCAGGATCGTAAAGATGCTGGGCAAGCTGTGTGAACGCTGCTAATGGCCAGAGTATAGACAGGATGTGGAGTTGTTCGTGCACGGCTGCGACGCTTACAAGTCCCAGAAGGGGCCGGGCCGCTGGTCTGGGGTGCCAATGCAGCAGTACATGGTGGGGGGGGCCCAGTATGGGTCCACTGCCCCTCCCAAAAGAAAGGGACTATCCCCCAGGCTTGGAAGCCACTGGAAGGGGCCGGGAGAGGTGCTCGACCGCATCTCCGATGTGGTATATCGGGTGAGGTTGCCTGCGCGTAGAAAGGCAGTCGTGCTGCGCCGGGACTGGCTGGTACCATGGCCACCACTAACTCAGCGAGACTGAAGAAAGGAAGTGACACTCCAGGTGCCCTGCCTCTTGCCTCACACAAATAAGTGGCAGTGTTGATGCCCACCAGGACTTTCGGACTTTGCTTTGGACTCTGGGGTTGCCGGGGACGGCTGACCCCTTGGGTGGGGGCAGTCTGACGCTTTGGGGAGGGCATGGTTGACAGCCCACCCCTGCATTTCTAATGACCAGTACTGTTTATTGTTCTTGTATTAAAATGCTTTTGTGGGATTATGGTGGGCAGTTCCAGTTCATTTATTGTTTCATTTTAGCTTGGATCATCCAGTAATTTGTTTGTAACCTTAACTGAAACCGGGGTGTGTGATGGTCACCTCCTCCATCTGTATGAGACAGGTTGGATTCATGCTCTGGATCATGGTGCCTGGTCTGTTTTGTGTTTATCACATTAAAACTGTTGTTGAGTTCAACGAGCTTCCTCATCTGTCATTATGGACCAAATGCTCGCCACAATATATGAAAAAAGTGAGGTGGTGTTCATGGGTTCAATGTCCATTTAGGAATTGGATGGCAGAGGGGAAGAAGCTGTTCCTGAATCGCTGTGTGTGAGCCTTCAGGCTTCTGAAGCTCCTACTTGATGGTAACAGTGAGAAAAGGGCAAGCCCTGGTGCTGGGGGACCTTAATAATGGACGCTGCCTTTTGCTTTCTCCCTGGTAGGGTGCTCTACATATTGTCCAAGAAAACTTTCCTGAAAGCACTTAACAAATTCACCTTAGCTAAACCCTTAACAGCATGACAGTCACAGTTTATGTTCAGAAAGTTAAAATCCCCTATTACGACAACCCTACTATTCTTAAAACACTGCACAATCTCACTGCATATTTGGTCTTTTGATTTTCATTGACTATTTGGAGGCCCATAGTGCAATCCCAACAATGTGATTATACCTCAGCTTCACCCTCAAAGACTCACTGGATGACCCTTCAGTAATTTTATCTCTGCCAACTGCTGTGACATTCCCCTTGATCAAAAATGCAACTCCTCCTCCTCTCTTTCCCCTGCTTCTATTCCACCTAAAACACCTTATATACCAGTACATTAAGCTGCCAATCTTTAACCACATTTCTAAAATGTGATAATGTCCCAGTCTACGTGCCCTAACTTCATCCTTCTTAACACACACAAAATGCTGGAGCAACTCAGCAGGTCAGACAACATCTATGGAGAGGCATAAAGAGCTGGTGTTTTGGACAGAAACCCTACAACAGGACTCCTGTCAAATCTCTTGCACTGAAATAAGTGCAGCTTATTCCATCAATTTTCTTTGCTCTTGGTCATTCTCCAGCCTGTGATGCCTGTTCAACTTGCTGTTACTGACTTCTGCATGACTTTTCACCTCATCATTTGCTTCCCTGATGCTTGGAATCCCACCTGTCTACCAAACCCATTTTAACACACGCTATTAATTGTGTATTTCATACAAAGTCACAATTTCCATATCTTAGCCATGCAATCCAAGACTGTGAAGTGTACTGTCCATTATGAAATCCAACTGTCTATATTAATCTGGTTCCTTAAGGTTGTTATAGCCGGGGGTGGTAGTGAGGATAAGCTCCCACCACCTATTAAATGCTCCCAATGTCATGTGTCTCAAATAGCTTTTGACAACCAAATCCACCTCCTGGCCTTCATGTGTGGCTTAGCTACTAAGCCTGCTGGAACCAGTTCTACAGATAGGAGAGGGAGGCAAAAGCAGTTTACTAATTCCTTAAAACCAGTCACGTCTGGCAGATGGGGCAGATGGGTTATGGTTGGCTCTGATCTCAAACCTCTATGGCCTTGCAGCTATAACCACTCATGGGGAAGGCTTCAGGAGTAAACCCCGAGGAAAATTCTGTATCTGGAGGCCCTAAGGCAGACCTACATTAAGCTCAACACTAACTGGCAACCCCTGCGATGCCACTAGTGCCAGACTGTAACGGTGTCTGCCGTTCCTTTGAATTCACCAGCTGCATGGAGAAGGGGAACCTGCTGTGTGGGTAGCAGTTTGCTCTCCATATCATACTGCCCTGGCTTGCATATCACGTAGAAAGCTAAGATGAAGTATCCATGATTGATCCCGACCAATGGTGGGCTTCAGTATATTTATCTTAAGTGCAACAGCATTGTGTGTAAAAGATATGTGCTATTCAACTGACTTTCTAGGCCATAAGGTTTACTGCTTCCTTTTAAACAGGAATTAGTTGCTGCGCCTACCCATTCACCTTCTCCCTCACCGCCATTCAGAGCCCTAAAAAGTCCTTCCAGGTGAGGCAATACTTCACCTGCGCGTCTGCTGGGATCATCAATTGTATCCACTGCTCCCGATGCTGCCTCTGTGACATTGTTGAGACCTGTCATCGAGTAGCTCTGATCCATCCACCAAAAGCGTTAGCTTCCCTGTGGTCCAACATTTTAATTCCAATTCCCATTCTGACATGTCGAACTGCGGCCTCCTCTTCTGCCATGATGAGGCCACCCTCAGGGTGGAGGAGCAACATCTTATATTCCATTTGAGTAGCCTCCAAGTTGATGGCATGGAGATCAATTTCTCCTTCTGGTCAAAAGGAATTCCCTCTCTCTTTCTTCTTCTTCTGTGCCCCATTCTGGACTCTCACCACCTATCACCTTCCCCAGGTGCCCCTCCTCCTTCCCTTTCTCCTGTGGTTAACTCTCCCCTCCTATCAGATTCCTTTACTTCCAGCCCGTTACCTTTTCTACCCACCTGGATTCACTTATCACTTTCTAGCTATCCTTCCCCTCACCCCCCCCACTCTTTTATTCAGCATCTTCCCCCAGTCCTGAAGAAATATTTCAACCCAAAATGTCAACTGTTTATTCATTTCCATAGATGTTGCCTGACCTGTTGAATTCCTTTAGCATTTTATGTATGCTGCTTTGGATTTCCAGCATCAGCAGAACTTCTTGTTTTTAGGAATTAATCTTGTCAGCTCTTAAATATAATCAATTTTGACTGAAATAATATGATATATTGTTGAAGGGAATAGTTCAAAAGAGCCAAATCACATCTAATTAAAATCATAATGATAATAAATACAAACTCCATTTCATTTTGTGCAGTGTCATTAGATCAGTAACCTCAATGGTGTTGATAAGATTATATCATCCATTATTTCTCAAATAATTTTGGAATGAGATATAACTTCTCACTCCAATCATGGAGTCTGTTTTGTGTTGAAGAATACATTCCGCGGTGCCTTAAAATGTCTGGTGTTTGGGTAGATCAATAAGGATAGCAAGAAGCCAAAAGATGTTGTCTGATCTTATGAGAATTCCAAGCATAATGAGAATTTCTGTTTTTTTTTTAAATACTGGAGATGGTGAAGTATTTTTTAACAAGTCATTGACTAATGTGAGGGTAGAAACTGGCAAATTTCTGAAAATGAAATCACATAGTCTTTGCGATGTAGGGCACATGTAGTCAGAACCTCATCCTAAGATAAAAAGGAACAGTAAGACTGGAACAATGTGGTTCAATCCAGAACATTGTTTGGCTACAACAATGGAGGCAAAAAGTAATGTACAGAGTTCCTTTCTGGAACTGAAGATTACTCTTGCCAATCTAATTGGAGGATAGTATAGCTTATCCAATATTGGACTTCATTAAAACAGAAAGAGAGAAATTGAGCCTTTAGAGGGATGGAGGGAAGTCATTTCAGGAAACTCCCCAAATGCAATCAGATGGGAAAAGTTCAAAGTAAGAGAGGACAGACCATCTGTTTACATTACAATGGCAGGTACTAATTTATCCCTAAATAGGACATGAACATCAATGACAAATGTACCATTTACTATCCATTGTTAATTGATCCCTGAATGGATTTGCTTTCCTGTCCATTTCGGAGGCAGTTGAATGTCAAGGACTTCCATGCATCTGTGGTCATGTATACTCGAGGCCCTAATGATTAAAGATGGCAGATTTCCTTCTGAGAAGGTTATCGATAAACAGGATAATTGTTTACAACAATCTAGGATGTTGTAACAAATCTTTATTGTTAATAGTTGTATATTCCAAATGTATAGAATAAATTGATTTTTAATTCCCCCCAAGAACTGGGACAAGAATTGGTGTGTCTGGTTTGATGGCTCAGGATCAATCTCATCCTTTAATTTATTTATAAGGTAATTGGTGAAACAAGCAATATGGTTAATGTAATTATACTTCATAAGGGAATACCTATGAAGGTAGTGACAATTGATTTCCAGCTGCTACTGTTCAGCTCAGGTATCACTGCAACCATTATAGGAGTTCTCTGTGGATTACATGCATCTCAGTTTGCTCATTTTCTTCACAGCCATATTCAACCAGACATTGCCCTGATGTTAGGCATGTTTACTTTCAGTTCCGCTTGTCCATCCATGTCTTTTTCAATGGCCATGGCAAAGTTCAGACTGCAAACTGATGAGCAAAGTGGCTGTGCTCCTTGATGCATGACAGACGGTTCATGAAAGATCGAAAAGTTCACCTCAGGGAGCTTCTCTTCCTATTCCTCTTCCCTCGAGTTTTAGCCTGTCAACAAGGCCACTGGTGCTTCTCCGCTCAGGCCAACATTAAAATTACATCAAGGTCCCATTGAGGTCATCAGGAGCCATCCTGCATATTTAATACAGACCCCGCAGGTTCCGACAACAAGTTGAATGCTCCATTTTAAACAACCCAGCTTCGAGCAAGCAAAATAATTAAAATTCCCTCCATGTACTTGGCAAAAATAATTTTAAAACATCATGTGCACACCAATCATATTCCCTGATGGGAGTATGTGAAGAATGCATCTCAAGCAACATTCAAGAGATTAATGGAGAACGCACAGAGAAAATGTGGTCACATATTGGCACACAAGCATATACAAGCAAGATCAGACAAGCATGTACTCTTTCTGATGGATTTTCAAGTTAAAATAGTGTGCTAAGGAATACTAAAGTACTAAAAATATTATAGCTCTTGAACTATTACCTAAAAAGATGTTTAACAAGACCATAAAATTGATGCTGTTGTGACATTTCACTATTGATCTTTACGAGAGAGGTTGGTGATGATAATGGAGGAGGGAGCCACGGCGCAGAAGGTTGATGGGCCATGAAAATGAGTTGGGAAACTGAACAGGCTCATCCAGCAAGTGAGTGAGCATCATTTTTCTGGTTGCCAGTGAGGTTGTAGGCTCAGGAGGGAGTGCTGATCAAGAGGCAAATAACACCTGCAGCCTTTCAGAATAATGTTGAAGTCAGAAAAAAAACACACACACAAAAAATAGAAAGACCATTTCTAGAATGGAGATGCGAGAATGATTGTAGATGCAAGTATAGAGCAACACGCAGAACAAAAAGCCATACCGGAGAAGCTCAACAGGTCAGGCAATGTCTATAGAAGCAAGTGAACTGACCACATTTTGGACCAGTCAAGATAAGGGTCTTGGCCCAAAGCATCAACCTCCATGGATGCTGCCTGACCCGTTGCATTCCTCCAGAGTTATTCTTCTTGCATATTTCTCAAAAAAAAGCACACCCAGCAGATTTGTTGACTAAAATAAGCTGATGCACTCCCAGTGAGGTTGCTGGGTGGGTGGGGGGAACAAGGCATTCACACACCAGAGGCAGGATTGTTCTCAATATAATCCATTTCACAAATTGTTTGGAGCAAACTATTTCTGATCTGGATTTGCTCTGAAGAAGCACCAGTAAAATAGGAAAGGTTTACTTGAGCTTCTGTTTTTTTCTGTTGCTACTCAGCAAATTCAATGGTGACAGGCACAATTGCCCTTGCAAAAAGATTAAGGCATAACTGAACTCAAAAACATAATCGTTTATCATTTGGGAGTTAAGAATGCAATTTCAAGGAGGTTTGCCTGGCTGACAGGAGATTTAATGTTTTATTCTTGAGCTGTAAACTGCAGGAAAAGGCCAAAAGGAAGAAAAATCAATTAAGATCATTAAACCATAAGATACAGGAGCAGAATTAGGCTATTTGGCATATCAAGGCTGCTGATCTATTTCATCATGGCTGATCCAATTTTTCTCTCATCTCCAATCTCCTGTCTTCCCCTGTGTCCCTTCATGGCCTAACCAGTCAAGAATCTATCAACCTTTGCTTTAAATATACATAAAGACATGGCCTCCACACCTGCCTGTGTCAAAGAATTCCACAGATTCGCCACTCTCAGACTAAAGGAATTTTTCACTATCTCCATTCTAATACAACACCCCTCTATTCTGAGGCTATGTCCTTTGGTTTTAGACTCTCCTACCACAGGAAACATCCTCTCCACATCCATTGTATCAAAGCCTTTCACCATTTGATAGGTTTTAATGAAGTCACCCCCATCCTTCTGAATTCCATTGAATGCAGGCCCAAAGCCATCAAGTGCTCTTCATATGGCAAGCCATCCAATTCTGGAATCATTTTCTTGAACCTCGTTTGAACCATCTCCAGTTTCAGCGCAACCTTTCTAAGATAAGGGACCCAAAACTGCTCACAATACTCAAAATGAGGTCTCACTAGTGCTTTATAAAGTCGTAACATTACATCCTTGCTTTTATATTCTAGTTCTCTTGAAATGAATGCTAGAATTGCATTTACCTTCCTTACCACAGACTCAACCTGCAAATTAACCTTTAAGGAATCTTGCATAAGGACTTCCAAGTCCCTTTATACAAGTTTGTTTTTTTATTTTCTTTCCATTTAGAAAATAAACTTTTTCATTTCTTCTACCAAATTGCATGACCATACACATCCCAACATTATATTCCATCTGACATTTCTTTGCCCATTCTTCTAACTTAAGTCCTTCTGTAGCCTCTCAACTTCCTCAAAAAAAACCTGCCCTCCACCTATCTTCATATCATCCGTAAACTTTGCAACAAAGCCATGAATTCCATCATCCAAACCATTGACATACAACATAAAAGGAATCCATTCTAACACAAACCCCTGTGGAACACCACTACTCACCGGCAGCCAACCAGAAAAGGCTCCCTTTATTCCCACTCTTTGCCTCCTGCCAATCAGCCACTGCTATATCAATCCTAGAATCTTTCTTGTAATATCATGGGCATGTACCTTGTTAAGCAGCCTTATGTGTGGCATCTTGTTAAATGGCTTCTGAAAACCCAAGTACACAACATCAACCGATTCTCCTTTGTCTATCGTGTCTGTTATTTCTTCAAAGGATTCCAATAGATTTGTCAAGCAAGATTTTCCCTTGAGGAAACCATGCTGAATACGGCTTATATGCCTCCAAATACCCAGAGACATCATCCTTAGTAATCAACTCCAACATCTTCCCAACCACTGAGATCAGACTAACTGGCCTATAGTTTCCTTTCTTATGCCTCTCTCCCTTTTTGAAGAGTGGAGTGACATTTGTAATTTTCCAGACTTCTGGAACCATTCCATAATCTAGTGACTCTTGAAAGATTAATAATAATGCCTCCACAAGTTCTTCAGCCACCTCTTTCAGAACCCGTGGTGTACACCAGCTGGTCCAGACCTATCTTCAGACCTTTCAGGTTCCCAAGAACCTTCTCTTTAGTAATGGTAGTTTCACACACTTCATGACCCCTGACACCTGGAATGTCCACCACACTTCTAGTGCCTTCCACAGTAAAAACTGATGCAAAATATTTATTACGTTCATCCACCATTTCCTTGTCCTCCGTTACCACCCCCCCCCCCCCCCGTCCAGCATTGTTTTTGAGCGGTCCAATATCCACTTACGCCTCTCTTTCACACAATGTATCTGAAGAAACTTTTGTTATCTTCTTTAGTATTACTGGCTACCTTACTTTTATAATCCATCTTTACCTTCTTCATGATATTTAATTACTTTCTGTTAGTTTTCCAAAATGTCCCAATCCTCTATTTCTCACTAATGTTTGTGCCACTATATGCTCTGTCTTCGGTGTTTTTGTTGGCTTTAACTTCTCAAGTTAGCCACAGTTGTGCCATCTTGCCTTTAAAATATCTCTTCCTCTTTGGGATGTATATATTGTGTGCCTTCCAAATTGCTTCCAGAAATTCCAGCCATTGTTGCTCTGCCATCATCCCTGCCAGTGTTCTTTTCCAATCAATTCTGGCACCTCAGTGTTCTTTTCCAATCAATTCATGCCTCTGTAATTCCCTTCACTCCACTCTAATGCTGATACATCTGACTTTAGCTTCTCCTTCTAAAATTTCAAGGTGAATTCAATCATATTATGATCATGACCCTAGGGTTCTTTTACCTTAAGCTCTCTAATCAATTCTGGTTCATTGCACAACACTCATTCCAGAATAGTTAATTCCCTAGTGGGCTCTACCACAAGCTTCTCTAAAAAGCCTTCTCGTAGGCACTCTAGGACCTGCACCTCCTAGAATCCAGTACCAACCAGATTTTCCCAATCTACCTGCATATTGAAATCCCCTATGACTATTGCAACATTGCCCTTTTGGCATGCATTTTCTATCTCCCATTGTAGTTTGTAGACCATATGCTTACTACTGTTTGGGGGTCTGAATACAACTCCCATCAAGGTCTTTTTAACCTTGCAATTCCTTTACCCTATCCGCAATGATTCAACGTTTTCCAACTCTATGTCACTAATTTCTAATGATTTGATTTTATTTTTTACCAACAGAGCAACACCGCCCCTCTGCTTTCCTGCCTGTCCATTTGATGCATTGTGCATCCTTGGAGATTAAGATCCCAGCTATAATCGTCTTTCAGCCGTGATTCAGTGCCAATAACATCATACCTACCAATCAGCAAATGTGCTGCAAGTCCATCTACCTTATGCTGTGCGCATTCAAATATAACATCTTCAGTCCTGTATTCATCCTTTTTGATTCTGTCTGCCTTTTATGTTGCAATTCATCCTGTTGACTGCAATTTTGCCCTATCAACAGCATCTCCTCACTACACATTGCCTCTTTATGTAAACCAGCTACCTCATCTTCAACACTATTATCTAGCTTTCCTATGATACTTCCTGCATTGAAATATATGCAGCTCGGGACACTAATTGCACCATGGTCAACTTTTTGATTGCTTTCTTGATCTAAAGTCTTACCGACATCTGCCTCCACAATCTCTCCACTAACTGCTCTGGCACTCTGGTTACCATCCCCCTGCAACTCTAGTTTAAACTCTACTGTGCAGAACTAACAAACCTTCCTGCTAGAATATTAGTCCCCATCCAGTTCAGGTGCAAACCATCCCTTCTGTACACGTCCCACCTTCCTTGGAAGAGAGCCCCATGAGCCAAAAATCTTATGTTCTTCCTACACCAATTCCTTAGCCATGTATTAAACAGTATAACCTTTCGAGTTTTGGCCTCACTAATGCATGGCACAGGTAGGAATCCTGAGATCACATCCTTGGAGGTCCTGTCCTTTAACTTAGCGCTTAACTCCCTGAACTCCCCACGCACAACCTCGTCACTCATCCTACCCATGTCATTGGTACCTACGTGGACCACAAGTTCTTGCTGTTTACCGAATGATCCGAGTTCATCCATTTCTAGTTTCAGTTCCTTAATGGGATTGTTGGAAGCTGCAACTGGATGCACTTCTTGCAGTTTTGGTGGTCAGGAATACTGGAGGTCTCCCTGCCTTCCCACATTCCGCAAGAGGAGCATTCAGCTATCCAGCCCGGCATCCCTACTGTCCTAGTTGAGCAGATATAAAGAAGGGAAGGAAAAAAAATACACTTTACCTGGATTTTTCTTTCCTGTGCTTTCTCTAATTGAATCCTCGAAGAGCTAAAGTCTCAAGATCACAACTCTGACTCTGTCTCCTCAGATGACGGCCACTTCAACAACGGCCACTGTACTTGCCCTTGCTGCTCAATCCCATACGACGACTGGTCACTGGTCAAAGCTCTTCCTCGCTGTATTGACCCACTGCTGCCTTTTTTAATTTGGCAGTAGACCTGATTGAAGTTGAATGTCCGGATTGGCCACTGATCAAACCTCTTTTTTGCTGTAGCGACCCGCTGCTGTCGCCTTTTGTACTAGGGCGGTTATCCTAACTTCTGTTTTCTTTCCCCATACAAGTTTCAAACTGCTCACCGTGAATGAACATCTGCGCATATGTATGTGTTTGTACTCAAAACCAAATGTGGATCTCTTTGAGCTGGTTGATAGTATGAGTGGTGCTGTATCTTATTGGCAGAACAGTTAGTCGCATCAAGTTAAGATACATGGAGCCAAGGCACATCTAGAGCATCTGATCCTCACAACCTGTGGATGTGGTTGAAGATGGAAGCTATTGGTTACTGACTTTCCTCTAAGTTGCTGGGGCCCTTAAGTGTCTTGTAAAGTGAAAATATGTCAAGGATTGTCTATTATTGGAATTCATCACTAAGAAAATAAGTGTAGGTTTGATTTGATGAGAACAAGCAGCAAATACAAGAAATCTGTGGGAAACATTGGTATGCATTGCATTCTTCAGTTTTTAAGTAGCTATTGTTGTGAAATTTCTAAAGACATGAAAATCGTGCAGGCTGAATCAATGCAGCCACATTGCGCTGAACTGCTCGGCATGGCAGCCTTCCTAAAACTCTCCCAACCCACCCTCACACCCCTGAATATCAGCTTCAACAGGTTTGAGAGTTAACCCTTCCCTCAATCCTTAATCTGAATAAGTATCTAATTATCTAGTAAATAAATATACCTCCAGTACAAATAAAGAGGCCACCGTGTGTATGTTTGTGGTATTCTGTTGCTGTACGTGCTGTGCATTCAGAGATGCTCTTCTGCACACCATTGTGGTGATGCGTGATTATCTGAGTTACTGTCACCTTCCTGTCAGCTTGAACCAGTCTGGCTATTCTCTTCTGACTCCTCTCATTAACAAGGCATTTTCTGCCACAGAACTGCTGCTTACTGGATATTTTTGTTTGTTTCTCACACCATTTTCTGTGAGCTCTAGTGCCTTGAGTGTGAAAATCCCAGGAGATCAGCAGTTTCTGAGATACTCAAGCTATCCCCTGTGCCACCAACATTCATTCCACATGCAAAGTCACTTAGATCATGCTTCTTCTCAATTCTGATGTTTGATCTGAACAATGACTGAACCTCTTGAGAATGGTGCAAAAACAAAAAAAAACTTTCAGTGAATGGCAGTTCTGTCAGCAAAATTGCTTTGTTAATGAGAGAGGTCAGAGGAGAATGGCCATACTGGTTAAAACTGACAAGGATAGTGACAGTAGCTCAAATAACTACAGAGATGTGCAGCAGAACATCTTTGAATGCCTCACATGTTGAACCTTGAAGTGGATGAAGTGCAACAGCAGAAGACCAGATTGGATTCTACTTCTGTACTTAATAAAGGGGCTACTGAGAGTTTTTCAACATCACAGCTTTAACATGGAACTAAAAGACATATAATAAATGTCCAATTATCCCATACTTAGAAGTACATTTTACATTTACACATACAACTGCATTGATAATATATTTACTTTTCATCTTACAGTCTTTCCTTGCGTGCTGAATGTCCAACAATGAATTTAGGGGACGTATAGCTCTTGATCTTCAACAATATCTGGAAGTAAAGGAGTATAGATTTAATAACATGAATATTAACTGATATCACAGACTTGCAAAGGGCAGGTCCTGCTTCACTAATTTAATTTAATGAATCTTTTAGAAGAAATCGCAGAGCATGCAGAAAACTGGAACAATGGTCCGTGCAAAATCTTGTTGTTGCGGAGAGTACTGGATAATATTTCACATTTACATCTCATTAGGGTGCCATGGTAGTGTAGTGGTTAGCAGGACAATATTACAGATCAGGGTGTCAGAGTTTGGAGTTCAATTCCAATGCTGTCTTTAAGAAGTTTGTACTTCCTTTCTGTGAGTATGTGGGTTTTCTCTGGGTGTTTCCATTTCCTCTCACAGTCCAAAGGCATACCAGTTCATAGGTTAATTGGTCATTGTAAATTGTCTTGTTATTAGGCTTGGATTATATTATATACTTTATTGTCACCAAACAATTGATACTAGAGCATACAATCATCACAGCGATATTTCATTCTGTGCTTCGTGCTCCCTGGAGTGCAAGTCAATAGTAAATATTAAAAAAATAAATTATAAATCATAAATAGAAAATAGAAAAAGGAAAGTAAGGTAGTGCAAAAAAACCGAGAGGCAGGTCCGGATATTTGGAGGGTACGGCCCAGATCCGGGTCAGGATCCGTTCAGCAGTCTCATCACAGTTGGAAAGAAGCTGTTCCCAAATCTGGCCGTACGAATCTTCAAGCTCCTGAGCCTTCTCCCGGAGGGAAGAGGAATGAAAAGTGTGTTGGCTCGGTGGGTTGTGTCCTTGATTATCCTGGCAGCAATGCTCCGACAGTGTGCGGTGTAAAGTGAGTCCAAGGATGAAAGATTGGTTTGTGTGATGTGCTGGGCTGTGTTCACAATCTTCTGCAGCTTCTTCCGGTCTTGGACAGGACAACTTCCATCCCAGGTTGTGATGCACCCTAGAAGAATGCTTTCTACAGTGCATCTATAAAAATTAGTGAGGGTTTTAGGGCACAGGCCGAATTTCTTTAGCTTCCTCAGGAAGTAAAGGTGCTGGTGGGCCTTCTTGGCAGTGTACTCCGCTTGGTTAGACCAAGTCAGGTCATTTGTGATATTAACCCCGAGGAACTTAAAGCTTTTGACACGTTCCACTTGCACACCACTGATGTAAATAAGGTTGTGCGGTCCACTACTCCTTCTGAAGTCAACAACCAATTCCTTCACCTTGCTGACATTGAGGGATAGGTTATTGTCTTCACACCATGCCACCAGGTTCTTAATTTCCTCTCTGTACTCAAACTCATCATTACCCAAGATATGGCCTACAATTGTGCTGTCATCAGCAAACTTATATATTGAGTTTGATGGAAACTCGGCTACACAATCATGGGTGTACAGTGAGTACAGCAGAGGGCTGAATACAGAGCCTTGTGAGGCACCGGTGCTCAGAGTGATTGTAGAGGAGAACTTGTCCCCTATTTTTACAGGATTAGCATAGAAACATAGAAAAACTACAGCATAATACAGGCCCTTCGGCCCACAATGCTGTGCCAAACATGTACTTACTTTAGAAATTACCTAGGGTTACACATAGCACTCCATTTTTCTGAGCTCCATGTACCTATCCAAGAGTCTCTTAAAAGACCCTATTGTATTCACGAGCACCACCATCACCTGCAGCCTATTTTACGCACCTCACCACTCTCTGCGTAAAAAAACTTACCCCTGACATCTCTTCTGTACCTACTTCCAGTCACCTTAAAACGGTGCCCTTTCATTTTAGCCATTTCAGCCCCGGGAAAAAGCCTCTGACTATCTACACAATCAACTCCTCTCATCATCTTATACACCTCTATCAGGTCACCTCTCATCCTCTGTCGCTCCAAGAAGAAAAGGCCAAGTTCACTCAATCTATTCTCATAAGGCGGTGGTCCCCAACCTCCGAGCCACAGTCTGATACTAATTAGGTGCCGTCCGGCACGTAAATGTCAGCCCAGATCAGAGGCGATTGTCGATTGTGTTGCCTCTGATCTGGGCCCACATTTACGTGCCGGGCGGCACCTAATTAATTAGCTTGTTTATTTCAGCTTTTTTCTTAAAGATGTGCTGGGTGCGTTCCGACTACCGCTGCACCACTGCATTCTTCGTGGCAATGTATCGGTCAGCAGCCCGGAGGTTGGGGACCACTGTCATAAGGCATGCTCCCCAATCCTTGTAAATCTCCTCTGCTCCCTTTCTATAGTTTTCACATGCTTCCTGCAGTGAGATGACCAGAACTGAGCATAGTACTCCAAGTGGGGTCTGACTAGGGTCCTATACAGCTCTAACATTACTTTTTGGCTCTCGAACTCAATCCCACTATTGATGAAGGCCAATGTACCGTATGCCTTCTTAACCACACAGTCAACCTGCACAACAGCTTTGAGTGTCCTATGGACTCAGACCCCAAGATCCCTCTGATCCTCCACACTGCCAGGAGTCTTACCATTAATACTATATTCTGCGAAATAGGTGGGCTGCTGGGTGGTGTGGTTCATTGGGATGGAAGGGCCCATTCCACGCTTTATCTCTAAATAAAATTATAAAATTAGAACATTAAAAAGTTTTTGACAAGAACAGGTCATTTACCCCAACAAAGCTTGCCAAATTCACATAGTATGCTGAAATTTAAATTTGAATGTCCTAAGGTACTGCTCTGAGCTACGTGACTAGACAGTTTGTTCTATGTGTCCATGACTTGCAAAGTTAACAAATGCTTCCTGTTGTTCATCTGAAATCTCCCTTTAACCAGACTCCAGCTATGGCCCCATGTCCTCGTGGATGGATTAATTTTAAAATAGCAGTTGGCGTCCACCTTACTTATACTCTTAATGATTCTGAACACTTCTATCATGTCTCCTCTCATTCTACATCTACTTAAGCTAAAAAGATTTAATTCTTTCAATCTTTCTTCTAAGCTCACACCCTGCAGACCTGGCATGAGTCTTGCTGCCCTTCTCTGAACTTCCTCCAGTGCCTTTACGTCCTTCACAAAATATGGAGACCAGAATTGTACACAGTACTCAAGTTGTAGCCTCACAAACACGTTATACAGCTTAAGGAGATTATCCTTTGACTTGAATTCCACTGAGCGCATTATATAGCACAATATTGTATTTGCCTTCCTAATTGCCTCTATGTATTGTCGAGATGTTGAAAGTAATGAGTCTACCAGGATTCCCAAATCTTTCTCATACAATGCACCTTCTAACTCAAGGCCCTCCATTGCTTATTTATATCTAATACTTCTGCTTCCTATATGGAATATTTTACTTTTACTTACATTAAATTTCATCTGTTATTTATTTTCCCACATCTGGATTTTGTTTAGATCCAACTGTATTGATTCTGCTGCTTGAATGTTATCAGCCAGCAACCTTAATTTTGTGTCATCGGCAAATTTTACTAGTTTATTTGTTGTATGCTTATCCAAATCATTAACGTAAATTAAAAACAGCAGCAGCCCAAAACCAAATATGTGTCATCTCCAATGTAGAGACACTCCCCAGTATGTTTCCCGAAATGTAGTCAAATAATGTTAAATCCGATCTAACTGTGAATCGTGTAAAGGCCTAGGCTTTAGGGAGGGTTTTCAAGAGAAGGCGGATGGCCTAAAGGAATGGAATTCCAGACCACAGACATGGCATAGCTGTCAATGAGGTGAAGGGTAGGGAGGGAGCTCAGACAACACAGATATGATTAGGACTGGAGGAAGGATTTAGTTGTGAAAGCATTTAGACATGAAGGTGAGAATTTTGAATTACTAATGTTGAGAGAGCCAGCAGGAACATAAATAAAAGTTATTTAGGAAGTGACAGTCGCTGTGTGACAGAATAAAGGCAGCAGAATTTGGAATTGTGTTCATTGTGTGGAAAGTAGATATCAGCGACGTATTGAAATAGCTGAGCCTGAGTCTTCGATGAATTGACAAGAGGTGAGTGATATTATGGGGTATAAAATTGCTCTTTATGATTGAAGACAATTGAGTTAGAAGCTTCTGAATTTGAGTGGAGGATGGATGAACATAGTGGAGTAACTATAAAGGGAAAGGAGAGCGACGTAATTAATGAATCACTGAATAAGGCAGAAATATATTCCATTTAAATGTTAAAAGATGCAGCCTATGAGCAAGCTAATCTAGGCAATTTTCCCACACCCCAGCGACATGTATGCTGGTAGGTTAATTGGCTACTGTAAATTGTCCCCAGTGAGTAGGTGACTGATAGAATTAGTGGGGAGCTGCTGAGAAAGTGGGGAGAATAAAAGCTGAGATTAATGTAGGATTAGTGTATAATGAGTGACTGATGATTACTATAGACTTGATATGCCACATGGCCTGTTTTCTTACCACATTTCGCTGTAATGCTATGATTTCTGTACAACGCAATAAAGCTGAACCTTCTATATATTTTTAACAAATGTCTGATGAGCCAAAGATTACCTCTTTCATGCTCGATAATCTTAATGTGTGGTATTTACATGGACAATATTTCATGCTAATCACTTTGCATTCCACAGTAGACAATTGCACACAGGTGCCTCGGCAAAGAACCTGATTATTATAGTGATAAAGTACGTTTGCTTCGAACATGACACCAGCTGGTCATTGAAAACTACATTGACTACACAGTACCCTCACACTATGAAGGGGCTTTATTCTTAGAAAAGTAATAAAATTGTAATTTTCCATGATGTGAACAATTTCTTAACATTGAATTTCTCCCATTTCTACCAATTGAATTTTGTAAGTGGAGATGCAATCCTCCAGGAAGTTTTTTTTTCTCAAAAGTCATGTCCCAGCAGGTATACATAAAGCTGGCTCAGTACATACCCCTCGCTTTGTTAGTTGTCAGGCTCTAGTGGAAAAATTCATAGATTTTAGTGATCAAATTCTCCTGTGTTTCACATTTTAATGACATTACATCATAGTCATAGTCATAGTCATACTTTATTGATCCCCAGGGAAATTGGGTTTCGTTACAGTTGCACCAATCAAGAAATGAATATAAATATAGCAATATAAAACTGTAAATAATTAAATAGTAATATGTAAACTATGCCAGGAAATAAGTCCAGGACCAGCCTATTGGCTCAGGGTGTCTGACCCTCCAAGGGAGGAGTTATAAAGTTTGATGGCCACAGGCAGGAATGACTTCCTATGACGCTCTGTGTTGCACCTCGGTGAAATGAGTCTCTGGCTGTATGTTCTCCTGTGCCCAACCAGTCCATTATGTAGTGGATGGGAGACATTGTCCAAAATGGCATGTAACTTGGACAGCATCCTCTTTTCAAACACCACCGTCACAGAACTCTACTTGTCACAGAACCATAGAACCCGGAGTTATAGTGCATGAAAATGGACCCTTGGGCTCAAATTGTTCTTTTGCTTTGTTTGTCGGTACATACATCAAAACATCGAAACATAGTGAAATGCATGGTTTGTGGCAAACCAAATCAGCGAGGATTGTGCTGCGGGCAGCCGGCAAGTGCCATCACTTTTCCAGCACCAACATAGCATGCCCACAACCTTACTAACTATGCCCCGTAGGTCTTTGGAAAGTGGAAGAAAACTGGAGCATTTGCTTGAAGTGCATGCAGTCACGAGGAGAATGTACCAATTCCTTACAGACGGAGCAGGAATCGAACTCCAATCGGTGATTGCTGGTGCTGTAAAGTGATTGCACTAACTGCTATGCTACCGTGCCACCCATGTCAACTAAGGTTTCTTCCTCATTTAGCCTGACTTGCTGCATTTGGCCCATCAAAACCATTCCTATCCTAAAATATCTTTTAAATGGTAAAACCATACCAGCCTCTACCACATCCACTGACAGCTTGTTCCATATATACCCACCCCATTCTGTGTGAAAAACTTACTTCTTGGGCTCCTTTAAATTCTAGCGTGGATAAAGCAGTGGTTGATTGGCAGGAAACAAAGAGTGGGAACAGAAGGGAGCCTTTTCTGTTCGGCTGTCGGTGCCTCGTGGTGTTCCACAATGGTCTGTGTTGGAACCATTTCTCTCTACGTTATATGTTGATAATTTGGATGATGGAATTCATGGCTTTGTTGCAAAATTTGTAGATAATATGAAGATAGATGGAGAGGCAGGTAGTTTTGAGGAAGAAGGGAGGCTACAGAAGGACTTAGACAGATTCGGAAAATGGGCAAAGAAATGTCAGATGGAATACAGTTTTAGGAAGTGTAAGGTCATGCACTTCGGTAGAAGGAATGAAAAGGTTGACTATTTTCTAAGTGGAGAGAAAATACAAAAAACTGTGGTGAAAAAGGGACTTGGTAGTCCTTGTGCAGGATTCTCTAAAGGTTCATTTGCAGGTTGAGACTGTGGTAAGAAAGACAAGTGTGATGTTAGCATTCACTTCAAGAGTACTAGAATATAAAAGCAAGGATGTAATGTTGAGACTTTCGAAAGTATTGGTGAGGCTTCACTTTAACAGGTTTGGGTCCCTTATCTCAGAAAGGATGTGCTGAAACTGGAGAGGGATCAAAGGAGAATTGAATGGCTTGACACATGAAGAGCATTTGATGGCTTTGGTCTTTTATTCACTGGAGTTCAGAAGAAAGAGGGCTGACCTTATTGAAACTTATCGAATGATGAAAGGCCTTGATAAAGTGGGTGTGGAGAGGATGTTTCCTGTGGTAGGAGAGTCTAATACCGGAGGAGACAGCCTCAGAATAGAGGGTTGTCCTTTTAGAACAGAGATGAGTAAGAATTTCTTTAGTCAGTGAGTGGTGAATCTGTGGAATTCTTTGTCATGTGCAGCTGTGGAGGCTATGTCTTTATATATATTTAAGGCAGAAGTTGATAGATTCTTGATTGGTCAGAGTATGAAGGAGTATGAACCCTCCCTCTCCTGTCTTCTCCTATCATTTCGGATCTCCCCCGCCCCCTCCCACTTTCAAATCTCTCACTAGCTCTTCTTTCAGTTAGTCCTGACGAAGGGTCTCGGCCCGAAGCGTCGACTGTACCTCTTCCTAGAGATGCTGCCTGGCCTGCTGCGTTCACCAGCAACTTTGATGCGTGTTGCTTGAATTTCCAGCATCTGCAGATTTCCTCCTGTTTGCGTTTTCAAATAAATCCAACTCCATTTGATATCACCGTCTGCCCCCCTCTCCAAACTGTCCTCAATCATGTTCAGTTTATCATTACACATCAGGACCTTTGATTTTATCTAAAAGCAACCTGAGAGGTACATTATAATAATATTCTGCTATAATCAGGGAGTGACCTGTGTGTGAGTGATCCAATAGTGTTTCAGATGCTTGACACAGAACTGAAGGAATGACTTTCACTAATTGCCCCCCCCCCAATATTATTATTGCTGATCTTACAAAAATCTATGGGTTTTTTTGGCTGTTCCTTGTACGTTAATTAGAATTACCTAATGGACTGAAGATGAAAAATACATCAATCATCTTTACAAAACCAAGACATGATGGAAACACTCAATAGGTCATGCAGCCTCTGTGGAAATAGAACTAGAATCAGCGTCATGTTGGAAACACCTGATCAGAACTGAGAAATACAAAAAAAAATGGTCATTTCCACAGTTTATGTTTCTGATTTCTAGCATCTGCAGTCTTAAGATTAAAACTGGATGTTCTTCAAGGATATAAGAGCTTCTGACGATGAACTGAGCGGGTAATGAGAGTTTCCATCATCTCTGGAGCAGAGCAGACTGCAGTCAAGCAATAATGAAAGGTCAGGTAACCTTATACAGTACTTTGACTCCTTCTTTTTCTATGGATGTTGTCTGACTGGGTTAATCCCTCATACATTCCCTGTTCTCCTAACATTAAAGACAGTGCTAGATTTACAGTATGTTTTTTTTCATTTTCCAGATGACCTGATGTTTTGTGTTCGGAACCACTTTCTCTTTCTCTGTCAGTCAATCAAATAATGAAACATATAATCTCCCAGATGATGGAAAATCCTACAAAAAGTAGTTAAGTCGGCCCAGTCCATCATGGGTAAAGCCCTCCTAACCATTGTGGACATCTACATGAAACACTGTCGTAGGAAGGCAGCATCCGTTATCAGGGATCCCCACCACTCAGGTCATGCTCTTATCTCACTGCTGCCATCAAGGAGAATATACAGGAGCCTCAGGACTTATACTACCAGGTTCAGAAACAGATATGACTCCTCAACCATCAGACTTCTCAACAAAAGGGGATAACATACTCAACATCACTTGTCCTATCATTGAAATATTCCCATAACCATTGGCTCACCTTCAAGGACTCCTCATGCTCTTGAGATTTATTGCTATTTATTTATATTTGAACTTGCATTGTTTGCTGTCTTCTGCACTTTGGTTGAACACCCTACTTATGTGGCTATTTGTTGATTCTGTATGGTTACTACTCTATAGATTTATTGAGTATGCCTACTAGAAAATTAATATCAGAGTTGCATATGGTGACTTTGATAGTAACACTTACTGTGTAGTTTGTTCTTTGTATGACTTGGATCATATATCTACTTGTTCGGAAAATAAGTGATAAGTAAAACAAAATTACTATTGCTTTCTAACATTATTGAAATGATTAAGCACTAAGGTTGAATATGGTTGTGTAAATAGTTGTATAATAAAATAATTTGCTCCTGGGATTTCTAAGGGCTAGTCCATAAATAACAATTTTTTTGCAAAATAATTGATTGTCATGCAGGCTGAACTAAACATCTATGTGCTAAATTTAAGTCTATTTGAAAGTTAAATTTCAAACAATTATCTGCAATAACACTCTCGGTGAGATATATTATTTCTTGCTTTTGTTATTTTAATGCATCATCTATTTTAAAGTAAAATGAGTCTTACTCATTTATTAAATACCCCATGTACCTCAATCCTTCGGAAGGTGAAGGATTTATCTTTAACTTGTAGATTCATAATAAATTCTTTAACTTGTAAATTTACAATAAATTATTCATAGTTTTATTCTTCTTCCTGGCAATACATTGTTTCTTCTCTTCCCTTTTCAAGTAGTTACAGCATCTATTTTCTCCTTAATTATATCCACTCTATACTGTTGATTCATCTACTACAGCCCTCTGGAGTGAAGAATTCAAAAGAGTCATGACTTTGAGAAAAGAAGTTCCACCACTTTTCCATCTTCATGGGGTGACCTCTGTGTCTCCTGGGACTTTCTCCCTAGTTGTACATTCTACAACAATGGGGAAACATTCTCACAGGATCTTCTGTCTGAAGCCCCATCAGAATTATATAAATTTCCATAAGAATATTCACATTCTCCTAGACTTCATTGTTAATAGGTTCAATTTCAAAGTTCAAAGTACTTTTACTATCAAAGTACGTATACACTGTACAATCTTGAGATTCGTCTCCTAACAGTCAGTTACAAAACAAACAAACACAAAAGAACCCATATAGAGAAAAGACCATCAAACACTCAATGTGCAGCGAAAAAAAAACACAGCATGCAAACAATAAACACAAGCAAATAGCGTTCTGAACTGAAGCCTGCAAAGAGAGTCTCAGAGTTCATCATAGTTCAGCGCAGAACCGAGTCGTGGATCAGCGATCTGAACTAGCCCAGTCCTAGCCTCAGGCCCCCACATCCTGCCCTGCACCTAAATCAACACCCAAACGTTGGGTTTATTCACCTCAATATGCTCTGAGGCCAGGTTTCAACCGCCTTGACTCAGCCTGCAACTGACCTTTCTGATTCGGCATGGTGCTTATGTCTCCGTCCAAACAGAGTTCAGCCGAATCGGTACACTTTGGTGCCTGGACCTTTCCACTTCAATTTGTTCCTTTGGCACAGCGGTTAAAACAAGTGAACCACAGGTACTGCCCGCTCTCAGTGACAGGGCCACTGCCTCAGTTCTACCTTATCGAATTGCCTCTGTCCAAAGGAAACTTACAGCTATTACTTGTGATGATCACTTGCCAGAAAAAGTGTGATGAACTAAGTATTTAGTCGCTTTCCTTGTTTCATTAGCCATCAGCCAGAAGTCGCTGAGGTGCCCCAGTGCCATCTTAAACCAGAATTTGTTCAATCTCTCAGCATAAGATAAGCCCTGCAACCTAGCCATCAAGAGAGCGGACTTTCTACAATACAAGCACGACCCTCCAGAAAGAGACACGCGACTGCAGATGCTGAAATCTAGACAGAGAAAAAGTAAACTGCTACAGGATGTACAGGGTCAGTTGCATCCGTGGGAGGAGAGGAATTGTTGATGCTTCAGGTCAAGAATCTGCGTCAAGACTCAATTTATTCCCCCAAAAATTAGGGAACTGGAATGACACTCAGTGCTCCAGGTGTGTTCTCATCAGCGTATTTCATGGCTGTAGCAAGAGTTTTCTACCTTTATGACCTTGACCCCATTGCAGTGAAAGCAAGTGTTCTTTTTTCTCTTCAGAATAACTTATTGTACCAGGTTATGCCAGCGAACTAATACAGCCGAGCAGCTAAAAAGTCTTAAGAGCACCAGAAGACAGTTATCTCAGCTATCAGCTCTTCTTTCCAAGGACGCAAATTCTAAAGATGCAAGTGCTTGCTTATTGAAGACCTCATATTGTAACCACTTGTTACTTTCATCAATCAAAATATTTGCCAGAAAGACAGTCACTTAATAAAAGAGATGCATATATTAACCACTGTCACATGCTTCATAATGCACTACGAGTGTCTAGTTCTCAAGGAAGGCTTTACTTTGGCATCTTTAACCCTTTAAGTTATCTTTGTAAGTAGCTATTTACATAAAGACACCATTATCCTACAATTGCATAGACCATAGACCATAAACCATAAGACATAGGAGCAGAATTAGACCATTTGGCCCATTAAAGTCTGCTCCCCCATTTGAACATGGCTGATCCATTCTCCCCCTCCACAGCCCCACTCCCCGGCCTTTTCTCAGTAACCTTTGATGCCATGTTCAATCAAGAACCTATTAAGCTCTACCGTAAATACACCCAACTATCTGGACTCTACAGCTTCCTGTGGAAATAAATTCCACAAATTCACCACCTGCTGACTAAAGAAATTTCTCCCCATTTCTGTTTTAAATGGATGACCCTCTACACTGAGACTGTGCCCCCTTGTCCTAGACTGCCCCACCATGGAAAACATCCTTTCCACATTTATTCCATCTAGGCCTTTCAACATTCAAAAAGTTTCAATGAGGTCCCCTCTAATCCTTCTAAATTCCAAGGAGTACCGATACAGACCTATCAAAAGTTCCTTGTACGATAACCCTTTCATTCCTGGAATCATCCTTGTCAACCTCGTCTAAACCCTCTCCAATCCCAACACATCTTTTCTTAGATGAAGAGCCCAAAACTGTTCACAATACTCAGGGTGAGGCCTTCTAAAGCCTCAGCATCACAACCCTGCCTTTTGCATTTGCCTTGCTCATCACCGACTCTACCTGCAAGTTAACCTTTCGAGTGTTCTGCACAATGACTCCCAAGTCCCCTTGCATTTCAGACTTTTGGATTTTCTCCCCACTTAGAAAATAGTCTGCTCATTTATTTCTACCGCCAAAGTGCATGACCATGAATTTTCCAACATTATATTTCACTTGTCACTCTGTTGCCTGTTCTCCAAATCATTCTAAGTTCTTCTGCAGCCTACCTGTTTCCTCAACACTATCTGCCCCTCTACCAATCTTTGAATCATCTGCAAACTTGGCAACAAAGTTATCTATTCCTTTATCTAAATCATTGATATACAGCATAAAATGAAGCAGTCCCAACACTGACCCCCACGGAACACCACTAGTTACTGGCAGCCAACCAGAAAAGCATCCTTTTATTCCCACTCACTGCCTCCTACCAATCAGCCAATGCTCTAAACATGCCAGTGTATTTCCTATAATACCATAGGCTCTTAACCTGGTAAGTAGCCTCATGTGTGGCACCTTGTCAAAGGCCTTCTGAAAATCCAAGCATACAACATCCACTGCATCCCTTCTATCTATCCTACTTGTAATCTCCTCAAAGAATTCCAACAGGCTTCTCACGCAAGATTTCCCCTTAAGGAATTCATGCTGACTGTGTCCTATCTTGCCCTGTGTCACCAAGTACTCCATAACCTCATCCTTACAAATTGTCTCCAACATCTTCCCAGATACTGAGGTCTATAATTTCCTTCCTGCTGCCTTCCCTCTTTTTTAAAGAGTGGTGTCATTTACAATTTTTCAGTCCTCTAGCACCATGCAAGAGTCCAATGATTTTTGAAAGATCATTAATAATGCCTCCAGAATTTCTGCTGCTACCTCTGTCAGAGTTCTAAGGTGCAGTTCATCTGGTCCAAGTGACTTATGTACTCTCAGGTCTTTCAGGTTTTTAAGCACCTTCTCCCTTGTAATAGTAATTGCACTCACTTCCCTTCCCTCACACTCTTCAATATCTGGCACTCTTCCACAGTGAAGACTGATGGAAAATACTCATTTAGTTCATCAGCCATCTCCCTGGTCTCCTTTATTATTTCTCCTGCCTCATTTCCTAGCAGTCCTATATCTAATCTTATCTCTGCTTTATTTTTTACTTACTTGAAAAAGTTTTCTCTATCCATTTTGATTTTGTTCGCAAGCTTGCTTTCATATTTCATCTTTTCCTCCCTAATGATTACTTTAGTTGCTCTCTGTAGAGTTTTCAAAGTTTCCTGATTCCCAGTCTTACCACTAACTTTTGCCTTGTTGTATGCACTCTTTGTTGCTTTTACATTAGCTTCGACTTCTCTTGTCAGCCATGGTTGTACTATTTTGCCATTTGAGTATTTCTTCATCATTGGAATACATCTATCCTGCATCTTTCTTATTTTTCCCAGAAACTGACGCCATTGCTACTTTGCTGACATACCTGCATAATTGAAACTATGACATGTCAGTTGGTGGCCCCATAGCTAGGAATATGCAACGGATGATTGACATCTATGTATCATTAATATATTTCTTCCCTATACAGTAAACCTGAAGATATCTTAGCATAATAAAGAACTCCTAATCTTTTTCTCTTTAGTGCAGCTTGAAAAATAAATAATCTTTCTGATGTTGTTCTTTCTACACATGTGTAGCCTTCTAGGCTAATCTCAATTTAAATGAGTTAAATTAGCACAACATCTGCTTATGTCAGAGGGATAATTACTCCGTTAATGCCTGAAGTCAATTACAATTCAAGAGTTTACTGGACCCAGTGCTCTAATTCGGAACCTCTTATTATTAAGCATACATGCATATAAAATAAAGCAATCTTGTCTACATTTTAAATCTAATTTATTAATACAAGTACAATTCCATATTAAATTTGCTCTTTTAACGCAAATGAGCTTAAATTTATTAGCCAGTTCAACGAAATGCAGATACACACGACAACACAACTCAAATCATCAAACCAAGAAATGGCACAGACCAAGTGGTGGTAATTAGGATTAGCACATATGTCCATGTTGGGCCAAATGGACTGTTCCATGCTTTATAACGCCACGAATCTATGAAAGGAGTATGCCATGATGTCTAACACAACTCCTTTCATAAGGCATTTAAGGAAACCATTCAATTTCTTGTTCTGATGTTAGGTGTATCTCATAATACATATACCAGAAGTGCTGCATTTTCAAAGCCCTCCGCATTGTCCAGGACCCGTCAAATCCATCCCACAATCTCTTTGACCTCCTACCGTCAGGCAGAAGGTTCCACAGTATCAGAACAAAGACTGTCAGTCTGTGCAACAGCTTTTTGCCCCAGGCTGTGAGACTTCTGAATATCCTCCTGCCAGGCAGTACTCATTATTTATGACAATGCCAATTGCGTTATACTATTTAACTATGTGTCATAAATTCTTTTGATGTCAACTCGCTCTGTACATCTACAGAACTGTTTTTATTATTTACTAATTTATGGTGTTAATATTATATTTCATGTGTATTGTATGATATATGTACTGTGTTTTTGCACCTTGGTCCGAGAGGAATGTTGTTTCGTTTAGTCGTATACAGGTTTCCTCCACCATCCAAAGACTGAGCGTTCCAATGAAACGGTTCGTAAGCCGAAATGTCGTAAAGTGAAGAAGCAATTACCATTTATTAATACAGTATGGGAAAAATTTTTGAGCGTTTCCAGACCCAAAAAATAACCTACCAAATCATGCCAAATAACACATAAAACCTAAAATAACAGTAACATATAGTAAAAGCAGGAATGATATGATAAATACACAGCCTATATAAAGTAGAAATACTTTTTGTAATCATTGAAGTACTGTCTAGTGCAGCGAAAATCTCACGCATGCGCTCTCAGCAGAAGCACTCTCTCCAGTAACCTTTAACCTATGAGGCTGCCAAATCGTACCAAATAACAAATCATACTAAATAACACAAAAATACACAGCCCATACAAAGTAGAAGTACTTTTTGCAATCATTGAAGCACAGTTTAGCGCAGTGAAAATCTCATGCATGCGCTGTCGGCGGAAGCACTGTCGGCGCAGGCGCTGTCGGCGGAAAGCACTCTCTCCAGTAACCTTTAAGCAATGAGGCTGCCAAATCATACCAAATAACAAATCATACTAAATAACACAAAAATACACAACCTATATAAAGTAGAAATAATGTATGTACAGTGTAGTTTCACTAACGGGAATCGGGATGGTGTGTTAGGCTGAGTCATCGGAAATTGGGGTGGTGGGAGGTAGAGGAGACTGGGGTGGCATCTCATCGTAGTCTGTTTCCAATAGGGCAGCCAGATTATCTTCTTCTATGTCTGCCTGCCTCGATGTCGAAGGTCGGGGTTCGTCGTCGACTGTGGCTGATGTGCAAGGGTTGAAAAACGACAATATACTTGACTGCTGAGCCTTGCGCATTTTTCTATCGTACAGGTCTTTGTAAGCACTCAAAACATTCTGCAAACCTGCCCTAAACCTACGTGCCCTTTCAAAATGAAAGTCATACTTTTCTGCAATCAATGCATTTTTTTTGCACGCCAGCATTTTGTTTCGTACATCGCCACTTTTCGCGTGCTGCTTTTTTCGTAACAGTGAAAAAACCTTCTGCTAGCAAAAACAGGGTACTAATGTAGGTCTTTCGTAACAGTGAGGTGTCGTAAAGCAAATGTTCGAAAAGCGGGGGACACCTGTACATGTATACAGTTTGATGACAATAAATTTCAACTTAAACTTATTAGTCTCAAATTCTCCTTCACTTCTCGTATTGCATAGCTCAGCAATTGTTTCCTGCAGATACCCGAGGTAACGTGGCAAATATATACCACAAAGACAAAACCTGAAGTTTAAAAGCTTTATTAAACACTAGTTAGTTTACAAAGGAAGTATTGCATCCTGTTTTGGTTGACCATTATAGGAAGGATGCCAAGGCTTTGGAGAGGGTGCAGAAGCTTGGTTTTTCTGGAATAGTGGAGGTTGCAGGGACATATGATAGAGATATATAAGACGATGAGAGGCATAGGTAAAGTAGTCATCAAGTATTATTATCTATAGATTGAATTGTCTAATAACAGAGGGCATGAATTAAAATGAAAAAGGGTGATGGGGTTTACCAGAATGATCCTGGGAATGAAAGGATTAATGTCTAAGAAGTGTTTGGTGGCTCTAAAGGCTGATTTATACTTGTGCGTCAAATGTATGCCATAGGAACGGCGTAGCGGCACACCCTACGCTGTACTCTACGCAAACCCTACGCCGTAGCCTAACGCGCACCTCTCCCAAAATGTAACTACGCGTCGCGGCAACGCAGACCGCAACAACTGTGATTGGTCCGCTTGGTAGCATCGCATTTCCTCCTACGCTGCAGTAGCTTCCCATTGGGCGACTGAAGGGCAGGGAAGGAACTCTGGCTGCAATGCTTTCCATAAAGCTTTACAGACCTCTGAAATTATGGAGGACCCTGTGCTTGACGTTAGTTTGTAGCTAGCTGCTACAGCCTGCTGACTTCCACCTGAAGCTAAAACTCGAATGGTGATTGCCAGTCTCTGAGTATACTGTACGTACACTGATGCGATATTACTGGTTGGAGACGATGAACCAAATCGTCAAATCTACCTGCGGACATCCGAAAATATTTGAAATGCATTTCCTTGTCCATGTCTCTCAGTGGCTGGACAAGCACAGAAAATTCACCCTCCTTCAGCTTCAGTCGCCATTGTTTGAAGTTTGAAATTCTTCGTGTTGAGTTTCAACACGAAGAAACTCAACACAGTGGCATAGAAACCCCACCGCCAACTAGCGTTTTGGCTGTGAATTGCAGTGTGACGCAGACACACCAACGCACAAGTATAAATGCTCACAACAGCGTAGCCCACTTGCGAAGGTTACAGCGCAAGCTAGCACACACAAATATAAATCAGCCTTAAGCCTGCACTCATTGGAATTTAGAAGAATGAGAGGGAAATCATACTGAGACATTTTGAATAATGGAAGGCCTAGATAGAGTAAACATCGAGAGGATGTTTGCAGTAGTGGGAGATTCCAGGGCCAGAGGGCACAGCCTCAGGATAGAAGAATGATCCTTTAGAACAAAGATGAGAAGGAATTTCTTTCGCCAGAGGGTGATGAATCTGTGGAATTCATTGCCACAGAATGAAAATAAATCAGTCATGGTCGAATGGTTGAGCAGACTCGATGGTCTGAATAACTTCATTCTGCTCCTCTGTCCTGTGGCCTTGGAATGTTGCAGCAATTGTAATGGGTGGCCATGGAGGCCAAATCATATTTAAAGCGGAGACTGATAGGGTCTTGGTTAGTAAAGACATCAAAGGTTGTGGGGAGACAACAGAAGAATGGGATTGAAAGGGATGAAAAGGAAGCCATGTTTAAACAGTGGAGCAGGCACGATGGGCTAAACAGCTTAAGTCTGTTCCGATCTGTTATGCTCTTAAAACTATGTAGTTTATTAAAGTCCTGTGGAAAACTGAATTAATTGTGCTTACACAGATTGATCTGCACTCAGGAATTCAGTAGCCCTTGTGTTTCCAACACCAAAGTGGTTGGCACTTAACCACACACCCGAATGGCCTTGCAAGACAATAGATGTCAGCATCTGTATCCTGTGAATGAAGAAAAACATGACTTTAAATCCATCAATGATGTTTGATCAAAAATGTTATCAGTTGTTATAAACAAGAGAAATTCTGCAGACGCTGGAAATCCAAGCAACAAACACAAAATGCTGGAGGAACTCAACAGATCAGGCAGTATCTACAGAAAAGAGTACACACTCAACGTTTCAGGCCTGTTCATCTGAAGCGTCTTGGCCCGAAATGTTGACTGTTTTGAGGGCTGGAAAAAAAAGTTGAGGTCAGAGCAAGAAGGTGGGGTGAGGGGAAGAAACTGGGAGAAGGGAAAGGTAGAAGTAAAGAACTAGGAAGTTGATCAGTAAAACAGGTAAAGAACTGGAGAAGGGGGGGAATCTGATAGAAGAGGGCAGAAGGCTATGGAATAAAGGGAACGGGGAGGAGCACCAGAGGAAGGTGATGGATAGTTAAGGAGATAAGGTGAGAGAGGGAAATGGGAATGGGGAATGGTGAAGTGAGGTGAGGATATTACTGGAAGTTTCAGAAGTCGATGTTCATGCCATTAGATTGGAAGCTACCCAGACCGAATATAAGGTGTTGCTCCTCCAACCTGAGCATGGCCTCATCATGGCAATAGAGGAGGCCATGGACTGACATGTCGGAATGGGAAATTTGAAGCAGAATTGAAATCGGTGGCCACTGGGAGATCCTATTTTTTCTGGCGGAGGTGCTCGGCAAAGTGGTCTCCCAATCAACATTGAGTCTCACCAAAACGTCGACTCTTTTATTCTTTTCCATTCATGCTGCTGTGTTCCTCCAGCAATTTGTGTGTTTTGATATAATTATTGATGTTTTTGCATCAGAACTCAAGGAAGATAAGAGCCCAAATCTTCCTTATCTTAACAATGCATTCTTCAGGCACAAAATCACTGCTAGAGGAAGTCTGCGGGTTCTGGCAACATCTCGGAAGCCAAGACTGAGAGTGTGGACTACAAAGAAGTGCATGGGACAGGAGCAGCCAGGCAATAAGTAGAACCAGGTGAGAAAGAGTGGTGGTGGGCAGAAAAAGCCAGATGGAGGAAGGGAAGGCTAATGTGCACAGAAAGTGAGGGATGGTGACAAGGGTGCAAATTGTTGAATCAAATGTAAAGAAGGTGATAATTGAAACCAGATAAGGAGGCATAATGTAAAATTTAAAAAGAGAATTGTGAGGCAAGTTTTCAGACAGTTTTTATGCCAGGGATGTGATACTAGGAGGGACAGTGGAAACAAATACAATACTGTACCAATTTTTAAGACATTTACACAGATGCCTGACAGGCAGGGTACTGAGAGATACGAATCCAGTCCAAGTTGACCATCCAAGGTGCACAGGGACTTGTGAGTCCTCATTCAAAGATTCCCTATAGGTTAATTTGTAGGTTGACTCAGTCGTAAACAAGGCAAATGCAGTGTTAGCATTCATTTTAAGAGGACTAAAATATTGAAGCAAGGATGTAATGCTGAGGCTTTATAAGAAACTGGTGAGGCCTCACTTGAGTATTTACTCTCACCTTTCTTTTACTTTATTTTTTTTGAAAAACATCTAGCTTGATGGAGAGGGACGTGAAAGTAAAGAGGAACATTTGGAGAAATTTCTGAAACGCTTGTTCGCTGCTGTCATTACTGCATGGTCAGGAATCTTTCGGAGGGTAGGCCTCAAAATCCCCGGCTTTGCCTGCTGTTGGTGACTGAGATTGAGGTTGAATTGTTCGAACAGAGATGGCTCTCAGTACTCGGTGTCGGAGAGCTGATCAGAGCTCGAAGTTTTCGGATGACTCAGAGTCGGATTGTGGTCGGCGTGGCAGGGAGAGTCCTTCCTTCTCCCGTCTGCGTGAGATGTGGGACATTTGAGAGACTGTGAACTTTTACTGTGCTCATGGATTTCTTCATCAAGTTATGGTATTGTTGCACTGTTGCAACTATATGTTATAATTATGTGGTTTTGTCAGTTTTTTCAGTCTTGGTCTGTCCTGTGCTTTGTGATATCACACCGGAGGAAATATTGTATCATTTCTTAATGCATTGCATTACTAAACGACAATAAAAGAGGACTGCGTGTCTTCATAATATAATCTAATCTAATCTTTCTCTTTTATATTATTGGCCAGATTAGTTTTACATCAATAATTCAATAGTTCCATTTAATATTAGAGAAATGTATGCAATATACATCCTGAAATTATTTTTCTTCACAGACATCTACAAAAACAGAAAAGTGTCCCAAAGAATGAGTAACAGTTAAAAAATTAGAACACCAAAGTCTCCCTGCTCCCCCATCTCATGCAGAAGCAGCAGCAATCAACAACCCTCCCCAACCTTCACCTACTTCTGCAAAAGAAGCATTAGCACCCTCCACCCACCAAGCATGCAAAAGCAAAGCCCCGATAAAGAGCATGATCTGCAGTTCAACAAAAACTAATCGTTCACCCTACAATTCAACATGGCAAGTGCTCTTTCTCTCCTTAATAAAGGGGAAAAGAGGCGCCCCCTTTCACAGCGAGAGAGGGAGGACATAAAGAAATAACTCTCTGGATTTACAGTTTTTAAGGTCTGTCATGCCGCTTTTTTTCCCAAGAATCGGCAACAATTTCTCACCCACCAACGACATCGAGAGAGGGAGAGCACAACTCGCCGAGTGCACAGCCACTGACAGCTGATCTGCTGTTCCTGATGATCCATTCTCTCCTATAACATCTCAATCGGTGGCACCAGCTTAGAATCATCCTGTCTACAGGGCCGCAAAACCTTGGAACCCCAAAGGTGCACTTGTCTTCTAGGTTGTGCCCTTGGGGCAGCATAAAGCAGCCAGCTGTGAGCCTCTGGGCGTGGGTCCTACCTGGGTGTAACTCCAGGTTAGGATCTTCAACAGAACCCCATCCACCCTGAAAAGGAAAAGGAGAGACACCAAATGTAAAAAATTAAGCTGTTTTCGTAGATGGACATGAAGGTGTCACAATTTAGTCCCTTCATGCCTCTACCTCCACCACCGTCATCTTTTGTCTTCTGTTGGTTTTTTAGTTGTCTTCTGTTGTTTCTAAAAGCTTCCCAATCCTCTAACTTCTCACTAATATTTGTTACGTTATATATCCTTTCCTTTCCTTTTAAGCTGTCTTTGATTTCCCTTGCCAGCCACGGCTGCCTCATCCTGCCTTTAGAATACTTCTTCATCTTTGGGATGTATCTATCCTGCACTTTCCAAATTGCCCCCAGACACTCCAACCATGGCTGTTCTTCTGTCATCCCTAGTCATGACCCCTTCCAATCAACTTCATCCAGCTCCTCTCCCTTTACTCCACTGATTCATCTGACTTTATCTTCTTCCTCTCAATCTGAAGGGTGAATTTTATTATATTATGATCTCTGTTTCCTAGGGGTTCCTTTACCTTAAGCTCCCTAATCAAATATGCTCCATTACACAACACCCAATTCAGAGTTGCCTTTCCACTAGTGGGCTCAACCACAAGCAGCTCTAAAATGCCATTTTCTAGGTATTCTACAAATTCCCTCTCTTGAGATTCAGCATCAAATGGCTTTTCCCAATCTACCTGCATATTAAAATTCCCCATGACTATCTTTACATTGCCCTTTTTACATGCCTTTTCTATCTATTTGTAACCCCCCCCCCCCACCTGACAACTACTTGAAGGCCTGTTCAGTGGTTCAGATGGGATCTGATTTAATTGGCATCATATATATATGATTGAAAGACCAATTCCTGTGCTGTATTGTTTAATATTCTACGTTCTTTCAGCAAAAACAACGAAGGCAGATGATATGTGTCATTCTTAACGCACTTCTCTTAACATTATTCCTGCTTTCAATTCTCGTTCTCTTGACCTCATGTTTCCGATTTAACCCTTATATAAAGCCTTTATATAGTTCCTATCCTGCCCACACCATAAACATGATGTGGTCAACATTGGTTAATCTGTTTCATCATCAAAGTTTTTTGTTAAAAGATTTATGCACAACTTTTGGTTATATTCTGTCCCGCCCTCACACCAAACTTTCATTATTCTTCCACCCTTCTTATTTCAGCACATGCTGCAAAGATAAATTGATCTTTGCTAATATATTACTCCATTCTTAATCTACATGTAAAGAATTAACAGTGATCTTTGAGGCACGTGAGATCAGACTAATGAATGAAACTCCTCATAGTTGCCAACATTCTGTTTACACTGATGTCATGAGAGTACAATGCAATTACTGATTGAGGGGCTGTTTAAAATATGTTAAATATACATTTACTTCAATTAAACACTCGATTTTTCTACTTAGTGAGAAGCAGGGTGGTGAAAGGAGAAGGAGGTAAAGGGCAGAAGAAGGAATCTGATAGGCTAGATGAGATGATCATGAGAGAATGAATAGGAAAATGAACCTCAGGGTTGTATATGGTGACATATACGCTGTTATCGCATGAAAAAAAGTCATCGGAGAAATGTAGCTTGTAGACGTGAAGTAGTCTTTTATTCAACACAACAGTGATCACATTGAGTCCCTTTCAGGCAACCCAATATTACATGACATTTTATAAGCTAAGATCACATGCAACAGCAGGGCAATTCTATAGTTACAATGTATATACGATGCTTCCTTTAAATTACGTTTGTACTTATAACATTCACACCTCCTCCTTCACACCCACACTACAGACACCCAAAATAAATGTTTAATCAGTATTGTCTGGTTTTCAATGAACTGCAGTTCATGGCTCTTCAGAACCCATTGTCCAGAACTGCATTTTAATCTACAGTCCATACTCAGATCTGATGATTGGTAGCTGAAGTTAATAGTTAATATTTTGTTATGCACCCTAAGTCTTGAAAATTCTCCTTTGATAACATTTTGATCATATGTATTTTGATAATAAGATTTACTTTGAACTCTGAACATTTACTTTACTTTACTTTATAAAGGGAAGGAGGAAGGACACCAGAGGGGGAGGGAATGGGCTGATCAGTCATTTGCTGTACTGTATATTTAATTTAACACACACACACACACACACACACACACACACACAAATAAATAAATAAACAAACAAATATTTCAGGCAGATGGGGCTCATTAGCCTTGGACAACAGCCCGCCTAGGAGAAGGAAAAATTCTGATTTTAAACCTCTGCTACCCTGCATTCATACCCACCCATGGGAAAGGTCTTGGGAGTAAACCCCGAGGAAGGAATCCAGAGCTGGGATCCCTGAGGCAGTTTGATGTTGTTTATTACTTCACTCTGGCAACCTCTGCGACGACACTGGTACCAAGCTGTATCGGCACTTGCCCTTCCCTTGGACTACATCAGTGACATGGAGAAGGGGCACCCACTGCATGGGCAACAACCTTGCGTCCTGGAGAGGACACAGCTCACCAGAGGCACAAACCAATGATCCCCTGGCATCGACGACTGCCTATTATATATATATATATATATATATATATATATATATATCATGACATATGTCGGTCATATTAAACGTGATTCTGATTCTGATGAGAAGAGTAGAGATAAGAGGGGAGCTAGAATGGGGAATGGAAAAAGAGAAGACGGAGTGGGGAGAGGAATTATCAGAATTTAGAGAAATCAATCTTCATGCCATCTGACAGGAAGTTGCCCAGACAGAATATGAGGCTTTATTCCTCCAGCTTGAGAGTGGCCTCATCGTGGCAGTAGAGATGGTCATGGAGCGAACTGTCAGAATGGGAATGCTTTCCACTTTGATATGCTTTCTGTGCCTTAACATTGATCTTAATTCCTTAAGATCCTCCATGCTACGCATGTCGTGTCCTATGCAAAGTAACCCACAAAATGCTTGAGAGCGCAGCCTACATCAATACTGCATTTGATGCAGGCAAAACCAATTATGCTATAATCAGTATTGTTCATTTGTAAAGTCAAGTACCAATTGAGAACCCGACAGACTCCTCTCTATGATTTGAGTAGTTCTATAAATCACAGCACTTTTAAATTTTAACAGAATAGATATAACAGCTTTATAATTATGAATTTCTCTTTGATAAAGCAAGAATCTAAACCTATTTCAAATGAGGCTTAATTGCAATTACATTTAGTGTTCCAAAAACTGATGTAGTACCAATGTTTCAACATTTCAACATTTGACATCTGGTCAAGATGGCACTTGTGTACAATGCTCCTTCGGTCGACATAGAAACATAGAAAACCTACAGCACAATTCAGGCCATTTGGCCCACAAAGTTGTGCTGAACATGTCCCTACCTTAGAAATTACCAGGGTTACCCATAGCCCTCTATTTTTCTAAGATCCATGTGCCTATACAAAAGTCTCTTAAAAGACCCTATCGTATCCGCCTCTACCACCATTGCCGGCAGCCCATTCCATGCATTCACCACTCTCTGCGTAAAAAACTTACCCCTGACATCTCCTCGGTACCTACTCCCAAGTACCTTAAACCTGTGCCCTTTTATGGTAACCATTTCAGCCCCGGGAAAAAGCCTCTGACTATCCACACGATCAATGTCTGTCATCATCTTATACACCTCTATTAGGTCATCTCTCATCCTTTGTCACTCCAAGGAGAAAAGGCCGAGTTCACTCAACCTGTTTTCATAAGGCATGCTCCCGAATCCAGGCAACATCCTTGTAAATCTCCTCTGCACCTTTTCTATGGTTTCCATTATCCCTCCTGTAGTGAGGCGACCAGAACTGAGCACAGTACTCCAAGTGGGGTCTGACCAGGGTCCTATATAGCTGAAACATTACCTCTCAGCTCCTAAATTCAATTCCATAATTGATGAAGGCCGATACACCGTATGCCTTCTTAACCACAGAGTCAACCTGCGCAGCTGCTTTGAGCATCCTATGGACTCGGAACTCAAGATCCCTCTCATCTTCCACACCGCCAAGAGTCTTACCATTAATACTATATTCAGACATCTTCTGGATAGATCATGAAACCATATATTTCACTTCTTTTATGTCTCTTACATTTGTTGTTCATTTTGAATGTGGTTCTGGAACTGTTGGAGCCTGTGACTTGCAGTTTGGAGATCATTTGGGTGATTCAGTACTCTGCAGTCTCCAAGACGATTCTGGGAGGCAGAGCTCCCAAATTCTCAGGACTTTCCACAGGGGCACCTTTGAGATAATCCTGACAGGCTGTGTCACCACCTGGAATGGGAACTGTACGACCCTCACTCGTAGGGCACTGCAGAGAGTTGTGCAGACTGCCAGTGCGCCTGTGGGTGTAAACTTTTCTCTATTCAGGATACTTACAGCAGCAGGTGCATATAAAGGACCCAGAGCATCACCAGGGACTCCAGCCACTCTAACCACAAACTGTTTCAACTGCTTCCATCTGGCAAATGATACCACAGCATTAAGACCAGGGTCAACAGGTCTGGGACAGCTTCTTTCACCAGGCATTCAGACTTATCAGTACACTTCGATCTGATTACATATCTGACTGTACCTACATGTATACAAAACAATTATGTGTACAATCTTAGTGTTTGGGCAATATCCTCTCACATTTCCATTCTTTATTGCTTGCACATAGTAACAGAGATGCCTCTCAAAGATTTTTACTCCCTCATGTTGTGAGATGAATATAAGAAATAACAAAATCTAATTCTAATTCTACCACTGTTGCAAGAAAGCAGCATCCACCATCAGAGACTGCCACCACCCAGAGTATGCTCTCTTCTCACTGCTGCCATCAGGAAGAAGGTACAGGAGCCTCAGGGCTTACACCACCAGGTTCAGGAATAGTTATTACCACTTGACCATCATGCTCTTAACCCAAACGTGATAACTTCACTTGCCCCATCACTGAGATGTTCCCAAAACCTATGGATTCACTTACAAGGACTCTCCATCTCATGTTCTCGATGTTTATTACTTGTTTATTATTTTCTTTTTGCCTTTTGCACCCAGGTTGAATGCCCAAATTGGTGCTGTCCTTCATTGATTCTATTATGGTTATTATTCTATTATGGATTTATTTAGTATGCCCACAAGAAAATGAACCTCAGGGTTGTATACGGTGACATATATGCACTTTGACAATAAATTTACTTTGAAATCTCATCTTGATGAAATCATCACTGCCATAATCTTTGCCTTATTTCAGGTAAGCAACACAAAATGCTAGACTGGCTGATCTTTGACCATAAAGCAATTTTTCTCAGCTAACCCCTTAAATAGTTAAAAATATACATTTTGGTCTTTTTCTTGAGCCAGTCAGCCAGTCCTGATGAAGGGCTTTATCCTGAAATGTTAACTGTTCATTTCTCTCCACAGATGTTGCTTGACCTGCTGAGTTTCTTCAGATTTTGTGTGTGTTTCTCCAGGTAAGATTGGATCGTTTAAGAAATAAGTTTGTACCCTCCAGGTAAGACCTATCAATACAGTCTAGACCCTGCCAATCATGTCTGATGTCCTAATAGTAGAAGATTACACTACACGTGTTTTGAACCTAATTTAAATCTTCCCAAATGTCTTGCATTTTGATTCACTTCACAAAAAAGCCAGTTACAAATTTGAATGGTCTTGTGCAAGCAGAAACTACAGAATTGTATATTGTGCTTGGGTTATAAGTAACATCAGTGATGCACAGAAATATTCAACTACAGCAATAAAATTCCTGTCCCAAAGTGTACAGAATTAATTTCTCGCCTGATGTGAATAGCATCAATAAATCACCAATAAGTTAGATCTTCAGCAGTATCATGTCAAACAATGGATACAGTTCTGAGATTGTCACTGGTTGTTAGCTTTAATGTTTTGGTACATCAAATCTTGCCTATCAAAATTCTATTCTGTCAATTTTACCTTTTTTTCTTCTGAGACTTGGCCAAGGCCAAACTCATTCAAAAAGCCTTCCAGCTATTCAGAGGTGGTTTCTTCAATTTGTATAGGAAGCACTTTATGTCAGTCTTTACAGTCTGGTTCTGTAAGCTTTCTTCTGCCATTGATACTGTTAAATCTGGTCCCTGTGGCCTATTTATTAACTCACAGACACCCAATTCCACAGCAGCTTGACTTAATAGTGCTGAAGGCCAAAGCAGGCTTGCAAGTATATGATTTACAGTAAATAAGGTGCAGTAACTACAGCAGTTTTGATCAGTGCCTTAAATCTCAATTCATAGTCTGGCCGACAAACAGGGCAAAGTGAAATGAGTTTGGATAGAGAAAGGAGTCTTACAACTAAATCAGTCTTTTATGTTTGAGTCATATCTTCCATTTTACAGTACTTACTGCAGCTGTATACTGCACTGGTGGGACCACATTCAGAACATTATGTGTGTTTGGTCTGTCTTGTGATAAATATTAACCACATCAGCTTGTAGGGTTTGTTGAATTATCCTCTGAAAAGAGATTAAGTACCCTGAACCTCAGCTCTTCAGTTTAGGAAAATAAGAAACATATGCAACACATAAAATTCATGGAAATATGCAAATGTTTAGCTGAACCTGATGCAAGAGAAATGAAAAGATAAATAGTTGAGGTGTCTAGAATCAGAGATCGCAAGTTCAAAATAAGAGGTTAAATGAAATATTTATAAATATTTAAGGGAATCAAGAGGTTTGGTGTAAGTGCAAGAAAAGGGCTTTATGATCAGGATCTTATTAAATAGTGGAACAGGATATGAGGGTCATATGCAAACACGAGGAAATCTGCAGATGCTGGAAATTCAAGCAACACACATCAAAGTTGCTGGTGAACTTTGCCAGTGCACTGCTGAGGACATTTGGAACATTTGGAAGACAGTGTCTCCTCGCATGGTGATGAAACGCTTGCAAGTAAATTGCAAAGATTAAAGAAAAACTTAACCCAACCATTATGGAAACATTTCAAAATTTACAATAAAATATTTAATCATTAACTTCTGCCTTGGTTAAAAAAAAGCAGACCAGTTGTGGCATGAGGAACATTCAATCCTATAGGAATAAGCAGAGAAATAATATAAAAACTACAATTCTCAAAATACTCAGCAAACCAGACAGTATCAATGCAGAGAACATCATTAGCATTTTAACTTGATGACTTGTTATATCAAGACTGATAGCATCTACAGTATGATTAGTTCAGTGCAGTTATACAAAATTTGGCTAAAAAAAAAATCACCTTCAGTTTTCCCTCCATTTCAGTATTCACACAAACTTTTTGCTGCCTGCAACCCGGCTATCCCCCAGCCTAATGTTTCGATATTGGCCTGATTTTGGAAGTCATTTTATTAGTTCAAAGTTCAAATTTCAAGGTAATTTCATTTTCAAAATATGTGTCTGCAACCTTGAGATTCATTTTCTTGCAAGCATTTACAACAAAAAAGAAAGACAGTTAAAATTTACAAAAAAACTACAGATAAACAAATACTAACAAACAACCAATGTGCAAAAAGAGCACAAACTGTGCAATAGAAATCATCCTGAGAACATGAACTGTAAGGAGTTCTTCAAAGTGGGTCTGTAGTTCATAGAATCAGTTCAGAGCTGTGGTGAATGAAGTTTTCCACACTGGTTCCCGAGTCTGATGGTTGCAGGGTAATAACTGTACCTGAAACTGTTGATGAGGGATGTAACGTTTCTGTACCTCCTGACCAATGGTAGTAGTGAGAGGAAGGCATGGCCTGGCTGGTGATGATGGATGCGGCTTTCTTAAGGCTTCCATGTAAATTAGATTAGATTAGATTATGAGGACACTTAGTCCTCGTTTATTGTCAATTAGAAATGTATGCATTAAAAAATGATACAATGTTCCTCCAGAAAGATATCACAGAAACACCGGACAAACCAAGACTAACTGACAAAACCACATAATTATAACATATAGTTACAACAATGCAAAGCAATACCGTAATTTGATAAAGGGCAGACCATGGGCACGGTAAAAAAAAGTCTCAAGTCCCGATAGCCCCATCATCTCACGCAGACAGTAGAAGGGAGAAACTCTCCCTGCCATGATCTCCAAGTGCCGCAAACTTGCTGATGCATTGGAAGCACCCGACCACAGCCGACTCTGAGTCTGTCCGAAAACTTCGAGCCTCCAACCAGCCCTCCGACACTGAGCACCGAGCACTATCTCTGCCGAGCACTTCAACCCCGCCCCGGCCGCCGAGCAACAAGCAAAGCCAAGGACTCGGGGCCTTCCCCTCCAGAGATTCTGGATCGCACAGTAGCAGCGGCAGTGAAGCAGGTATTTCAGAAGTTTCACCAGATGTTCCTCCGTGCTCTCACGTCTGTCTCCATCAAATCAGGATGGTGCACGACACCCTACTTGACAGATAACAGATATCACCACTGGAGTGGCCGTTGCAGGCCATGACGCAACCAGTTAGTATTCTCTCCACTGTGCATCTATAGGCGTTTGTCAAAGTTTTTAGTGACATGCCGAATATGCAGAAACTTTTTAGAAAGTAGAGGAACCGTCATTCCTTCTTGTGGTGACACTTACATGCCAGTCCCTGGACATATCCTCTAATATGTTAACGCAAAGCAATTTAAAGTTACTGACTCTCTCAAACTTCAAGGATAGGTTCATGGACCTCTGACCTCTTCCTCCTGTAGTCGATAATCAGTTAACAACAGGAATCCTGCAGATGCTGGAAATTCAAGCAACACACATCAAAGTTGCTGGTGAACGCAGCAGGCCAGGCAGCATCTCTAGGAAGAGGTACAGTCGACGTTTCAGGCCGAGACCCTTCGTCAAGACTAACTGAAGGAAGAGTTAGTAAGAGATTTGAAAGTGGGAGGGGGAGGGGGAGATCCAAAATGATAGGAGAAGACAGGAGGGGGAGGGATGGAGCCAAGAGCTGGACAGGTGATTGGCAAAAGGGATACGAGAGGATCATGGGACAGGAGGTCCGGGAAGAAAGACAAGGGGGGGAAACCCAGAGGATGGGCAAGAGGTATATTCAGAGGGACAGAGGGAGAAAAAGGAGAGTGAGAGAAAGAATGTGTGTATAAAAATAAATAACAGATGGGGTACGAGGGGGAGGTGGGGCATTAGCGGAAATTAGAGAAGTCAGTGTTCATGCCATCAGGTTGGAGGCTACCCAGATGGAATATAAGGTGTTGTTCCTCCAACCTGAGTGTGGCTTCATCTTTACAGTAGAGGAGGTCGTGGATAGACATGTCAGAATGGGAATGGGAAGTGTAATTAAAATGTGTGGCCACTAGGAGATCCTCTTTTCTCTGGCGGACAGAGCGTAGATGTTCAGCAAAGCGGTCTCCCAGTCTGCGTCAGGTCTCACCAATATATAGAAGGCCACATCGGGAGCACCGGACGCAGTATATCATCCCAGCTGACTCACAGGTGAAGTGTTCCCTCACCTGGAAGGACTGTCTGGGGCCCTGAATGGTGGCAAGGGAGGAAGTGTAAGGGCATGTGTAGCACTTGTTCTGCTTACAAGGATAAGTGCCAGGAGGGAGATCAGTGGGGAGGGATGGGGGGGACGAATGGACAAGGGAGTCGCGTAGGGAGCGATCCCTGCGGAATGCAGAGAGAGGGGGGGAGGGAAAGATGTGCTTAGTGGTGGGATCCCGTTGGAGGTGGCGGAAGTTACGGAGAATAATATGTTGGACCCAGAGGCTGGTGGGGTGGTAGGTGAGGACCAGGGGAACCCTATTCCTAGTGGGGTGGCGGGAGGATGGAGTGAGAGCAGATGTACATGAAATGGGGGAGATACGTTTGAGAGCAGAGTTGATAGTGGAGGAAGGGAAGCCCCTTTCTTTAAAAAAGGAGGACATCTCTCTCGTCCTAGAATGAAAAGCCTCATCCTGAGAGCAGATGCGGTGGAGATGGAGGAATTGCGAGAAGGGGACGGGGTTTTTGCAAGAGACATGGTGAGAAGAGGAATAGTCCAGATAGCTGTGAGAGTCAGTAGGCTTATAGTAGACATCAGTGGATACGCTGTCTCCAGAGACAGAGACAGAAAGATCTAGAAAGGGGAGGGAGGTGTCGGAAATGGACCAGGTAAACTTGAGGGCAGGGTGAAAGTTGGAGGCAAAGTTAATAAAATCAACGAGCTCAGCATGCGTGCAGGAAGCAGCGCCAATGCAGTTGTCGATGTAGCGAAGGAAAAGTGGGGGACAGATACTAGAACAGGCACGGAACATAGATTGTTCCACAAAGCCAACAAAAAGGCAGGCATAGCTAGGACCCATACAGGTGCCCATAGCTACACCTTTAGTTTGGAGGAAGTGGGAGGAGTCAAAGGAGAAATTATTAAGAGTAAGGACTAATTCCGCTAGATGGAGCAGAGTGGTGGTAGAGGGGAACTGATTAGGTCTGGGATCCAAAAAGAAGCAGAGAGCTTTGAGACCTTCCTGATGGGGGATGGAAGTATATAGGGACTGGACATCCATGGTGAAAATAAAGCGGTGGGGGCCAGGGAACTTAAAATCATTGAAAAGTTTAAGAGCGTGAGAAGTGTCACGAACATAGGTAGGAAGGGATTGAACAAGGGGGGATAAAACCGTGTCGAGGTATGCAGAAATGAGTTCAGTGGGGCAGGAGCAAGCTGAGACAATAGGTCTGCCAGGACAGGCAGGTTTGTGGATCTTGGGTAGGAGGTAGAAACGGGAAGTGCGGGGTGTGGGAACTATAAGGTTGGTAGCAGTGGATGGGAGATCCCCTGAGCGGATAAAGTCGGTGATGGTGTGGGAGACAATGGCCTGGTGCTCCTTAGTGGGGTCACGATCGAGGGGTAAATAAGAGGAGGTATCCGCGAGTTGTCGCTGTGCCTCAGCAAGGTAGAGGTCAGTACGCCAGACTACAACAGCTCCCCCCTTATCAGCGGGTTTAATAATAAGGTTAGGATTAGTGCAGAGGGAGTGGAGAGCAGAGCGTTCTGAAGGAGTAAGGTTGGAATGGGGACAAGGTGCGGTCCCATCGGCAGTTAGCGATAAAGAGATCCAGAGCAGGCAGAAGACCAGAGCGGGGTGTCCATGAAGAAGAGGAGGGTTGAAGACAGGAGAAGGGGTCATCGGTGAGGGTGGAAGAGTCCTTGCCGAAGAAGTAGGCTTGGAGACGGAGACGGCGGAAGAAGAGTTCCACATCGTGGCGAACACAGAACTCGTTGAGGTGTGGGCGAAGGGGGACAAAGGTGAGGCCCTTACTGAGGACACAGCGTTCTGCCTCCGACAGTTGAAGGTCGGAGGGGATGGTAAAGACCCGGCATGGATGAGAGCTGGGATCAGAGGGGGTAGGGGGGAGACTGGGGGTGTCAATGGAGAGGGGGTGGTTGGGGTGAGAGGAAGATGGAGCCTCTGAGGACCCAGGAGCTGACGATGGAATCTGAAGGAGACGGGATTGCAGAGTATTGGTGGGGGAAGGGGATAATCAGTTCTTAGGTTTTGCTGATGTTGTATGAAAGGTTGTTGTTGTGGCATTATTCAGCCAGATTTTTAGCCTCCCTCTTATCTGTCAATTCATCAGTACTTTTGATTTGGCCAAAAACAGCAGTGCCATCAGCAAACTTGAATATGTCTTTGTATCTGTACTTTGTCATTCAAAGTTCTAAAGTGAGTAGAGCAGAGTGCTAAGCACACAGTCCTGTGGTGCACCTGTGTGTGAAGGTGATTTGTTGCCAGTCCACACAAACTGAGGTCTGCCAGTGAGGAAATTAAGGAGCCAGTGGGAGATACCAAAGCCTAGACATTGAAGCTTATTGATAAATTTTGAGGGGATGATAGTGTTGAATTCTGAACTGTAGTTAATGAAGAGCATCCTGACAAATGCAGGTTCATTGTCCAAGTGTTCCTCAGTGCTTTGTAAAATTTCTTCCCTTCGAAAAGGATTTAATATACCATTTGGTGTACAACAATGAAATGATATAATGATTCATTTAATTTGTTTCCAAGTCATTTTTCAATGACTTTGGATCAGGTAACTAATTGAAAATGCTTATTAGATAATATAAAAATGCTTAACTTTGATAACAAACTATTTTCAGCAATATTAAAATAATTACAAAAGCTTAATTTAATTAAATGACATAGAAACAATTATATTTTATTGTTTTACTAAATGGCATGAGTTCACAATGGATGTTATACTTGTTATAAAAATTACTTCTAGCAGAAAATTATAATTGTGCCCTAAACTGCACCATTTTATTGTATTTATTCTCTGAATTTTTCATTTGCATTTTAATGATTCTGCAAAGTATGTCAGAATTCAGCACAATCTGTTCACACTTTAAACCATGTCTACCCACCATTGCCCCTAATATTTCTACCAATTATTTTCTAATTTGGGTTTCAGCAGCCTGATCCTTAATAACTTTATTTTAAAATAACACACACAAAATGCTGAAGAAACTCAGCATTTATGGAAAGGAATAAACAATCAATGTTTCAGGTCAAAATCCTTCATCAACACTTGAAAGAAAATGGGAAGTCTTGTCCAGAAACACCCACTGCTCGTTCAATTCCATTTATAGTGCCTGACATATTGAGTTACTCCAGAATTTTGTGGGTGTTACACTGGATTTACAGCATTTGCAGAATCTTGTGTTCAAAGGTTCATTTATTATCTAAGTAATTATCTATATACAACTCTCTCAATGTCGCAAAAACAAAGCAGCTGGTTGTGGTCTACAGGAGGAATGAAGGAAGATTTACCCCTATTGACATAAATGGATCTTGGGTTGAGAGGGTGAATAGCTTTAAGTTCCTTGACATACACATCACCGAAGATCTCACGTGGTCTGTACATACCAGCTGTGTGGTGAAAAAGGAACCACAGCGCCTCTTTCACCTCAGATGGTTGAATAAGTTTTGTATAGCCCCCCAAATCCTAGAAAGCTACAGGGACAAAATTGAGAGCATTTTGACTGACTGCATCACTGCCTGGTATGGGAATTGTGCTTCCCTCAATCGCAGCACTCTGCAGAAAGTGGTACGGAAAGCTCTGTGCATTTGTAGATGTGAACTTCCCAATATTCTGTGTTACATGCTCAAGGAGATTTGTTTTTTTGTGTGTGAAAATGATGTAATGGTCTTTTGGAGGTCACCTGATGTGATTTTCCCGCCAATGTGAGGTCACGTGATGACATGTGCACCATGGGTATATAAGGGAAGATCTCAGCTGACGCAGTTAATTTGCGGTAATGCACCATTAAGCTGGATGCCAACCGCCGTAAAACAAGACACAAAGACGCAGTTAGTTTTTAGTTTGTAGATTTCCAGGTAGAACGTGCTGTGTCTCTGTTTCTGTTGCGTTTGTTTTTTGTGATGCAGTTTCATTTTTAAAGCCGAGTGTTGCATTCTATTGCAAGATACAATATTATTGGACTGGAAATTTTTGCTAGATGTGCTGATTTACTCAATTCCAACAGTAGAAGGGAGAGTGAAGACTATCGAAGTACAGGATCGAAGGATCGAGAGGAGTCGGCATCGCTTGGCAGTTTAATAAAGGATTGACCTTATTGAGTCTTCGTTGGAGGAGTAGCGACCTGCATCAAGATAACTCTTGCCAAAAAGAGCAAAGAGTTCATGCAAAGGTTTGCTGTCTCTCTAAAAGAATTTAAGGTCAGTTGTTTTAAACTGTTTATTTTCGGCATCATGAATCCTGTGGACAGAACCAGCAGGAAAGTTGCATCTATGAAGAAGTCCTTCTCCAGAGAAGTCTTTCCCAATTGAACGTATAAATCTGTTGGACTTTTGAATTTACCATTTTAAGAACTATATCTGACTTTATTGCTTTAAGAACTGTTTTCGCATTTAACGCTTTAAGAAACCAGTGCCGAGTGATGAGTTGTTGAACGGCTGCATATCAGTTAACTTCTGGTTAAAGTTTTTGTTTGTTTTTTACCTTATCGTTTACCCTTGTTTAATAAATGTTTGGTTGTTTTTATATAACCAGTCTCGATTGATATTCATTGATGCCAATTACGTAACATCAGGACATTTACAAAGACAGGTGTGTAAAAAGGGCCCAAAGGATCATTGGGAACCCAAGTCACCCCAACCACAAACTGTTCCAGCTGCTACCATCCAGGAAACGGTGCCACAGTGTAAAAGCCAGGACCAACAGGCAGCAGGACAGCTTCTTCCGCCAGGCCGTCAGACTGATAAGTTCATGCTGATACAATTGTATTTCTATGTTATATTGACTGTCCTGTTGTACATGAAACAAAGAAAGAACATGAAAGTCCTTCAGAGAGTATCAAACCCAACCCCCATGCACAAAGCGGAACAAGAATATAGACCCCAAACCTCCCTCACCCCACACAAAAAACTCACAGAAATTAATAAGAACATCAATCGCTAAACCCCCTCCCCTCGCACAAAAAAAACCCAAGAAAGAATGGGCAAAAACACCAAATATAAAAACCGTATGCCTGAGAATGTCCACAGTCCATAAAGCAATTGTCCAATCCATAATGCAGAACCATGGAAACATTCTCCTTCATCATTGAAAGAGAGAGACATCACACGAGGCAGAGGCCTACCTGCCTGTGACAGCAGGCCACTCAGCCATTGGTCATTTACAGGTTCCTTCTCTCTTGCGTTCCTAACTTCATTTTAAATTTTCTTCAGTACCTTTCTTAATGTTCAGAGTTCAAATTTCAAAGTAAATTTATTATCAAAGTACATATATACAATCCAGAGATTAATTTTCTTGTGGGCATACTCAATTGATCTGCAATAGAATAATAACCATAACAGAATCAATGAAGACCGCTTGGGCCTTCAACCAGCGCGCAAAAGACAACAAACTGTGCAAATACAAAAAAAAATAAATAATAATAAATAAATAAGCAGTAAGTATTAAGAACATAAATTGAAGCGTCCTTGAAAGTGAGTCCATAGGCTATGGGAACATTCTAATGATGGGGCAAGTGAAGTCGAGTGAAATTATCTCCTCTAGCTCAAGAGCCTGATAGTTAAGAGGTGATAACTGTTCCTGAACATGGTGGTATGAATCCTAAGGCTCCTGTATCTTCTTCCTGATGGCAGTAGCAAGAAGAGAGCGTGGCCTGGGTGTGGGGGTCCTTGATGATAGGTGCAGCTTTCCTGCAACAATGCTTCCTGAATGTGTGCTCAATGGGGGGGGGGGAGAGGGTGCCTGGAGAGATTTACCCCTGGTAGGCTAGGCCGCATCCATTAACTTTGGTAGGATTTTCCATTCGAGGGCATTGGTGCCTCTATACCAGCCTGGGATGCAGCCAGTCAACATACTGTCCACTACACATCTATAGAAGTTTGTCAAAGTTTTAGAATCATGCCGAATCTTAACAAGCTTTAAGGAAGTAAAGGCAATACCATCCTTTCTTCATACTTGCACTTACGAATCTGAACCCAGGACAGATCATGCAAGTCAAGTCAAGTCAAGCCACTTTTTATTGTCATTTCGACCATAGCTGCTGGTACAGTACACAGTAAAAATGAGACAATGTTTTTCAGGACCATGGTGCTACATGAAACAATACAAAAACTACACTGAACTACGTAAAAAACAACACAAAACTACACTAGACTACAGACCTACCCAGAACTGCATAAAGTGCACAAAACTGTGCAGGCATTACAATAAATAATAAATAAGACAATAGGCACAGTAGAGGGCAGAAGGTTGGTGTCAGGTCAGGCTCTGGGTATTGAGGAGTCTGATGGCTTGGGGGAAGAAACTGTTACATAGTCTGGTCGTGAGAGCCCGAATGCTTTGGTGCCTTTTGCCAGATGGCAGGAGGGATTTAATGTTTCTTATAGCGTTCTTGTGCTCATAATATTTAAAGCATTTCTGAAAGGCACTTGGAGATTAATTGAAAGTAAAAGTAAAATGTTTATAGATGGACATCAACTTCAGGTTTTAAAACTAGAGGGAAAAAAATGAGGATCTTATTCAATGTTGAATGCAACCTGTACCTGCTTTTTTTGTCATCAAATACATTAGTTTATGTTGAATTGTACTAAAATGACAACAAATAACATAATTACACAGAAACCTTAAATGAAGCTCACCCCTACAATTTTAGAACATTTCATTGTTCAAACGGTGACCTCTCTTCCAATTATTTTTTATGCTCCCAAAATCAGAGACACTGCAAAGTCTGTAAAGATAGAAAGTGTAGCTTCCACCTGATATGAAGGAGTTTTGTTTAACCAATGCAATTTGGTGAGACGGCTATGAGAAACCTTCCTTTCAAGCTGAATGACCGGGAAGATGTCAATGCAAGGCTTGGCTGTCCATGTGTTAGGTATATGGGTTATGACCAAAGGGAAAATAGCTGAAGTTACTTAGCACTATAGTGCAAAGGTGTTTAGGTGTGTCAAGAAATTAGGAAAAAATAGCAAAAATAAAACTGCCAATATTTACAAAAAGTTATCTATAAGAAAACACAAGAATAACTTCATACTATTTTGTCCAGTGTGAACTCCTGGCAGCCTTGATCTTTCTCTCTCGCTCCCCTACCAAAGGGGAAGAGTCCTATAAATTAGGCACCAGGACATACCAGTTTTAATTACCCACCGTTAATTTAAGACTATACAATTAGAATATGGTGCACCCTCTAAGCGTTGCAATAACATTACAAAATAAACAGAACTACTAATTTAAATACAGTCTACAAACAACATATACACATTTACGCAAAGCAATTACTAAAGAAATCGAATATTCCACCATGCATGACATGGAAGGCAGCAAAAAGCCAACCAGAGCTCATCAGCTTGTTTTAGGACCCATTATGAGAATAACCAGTGAAGACAGTGAGGGGTGTACACTCAGCGCAGCGACAGCAGAATGTCTGCGTGCATCTAAATGTGTGTGTGTAAGGAGTGCATTTACGAAGTGCTATCTATCACAACATGTTTTGTGAAAAGAGTAAACGTGGACCAAATCAACAGCTGTCATAGCTAACATGCTTATACTCCTGAGCATGATTCATATTTTTCACAACCATTAAAGACATTGCTCTAAAGATGATAAGTATCATAGTTTCAGTCAGGCACAGAAGAGCTATCTTAATATAGTTCCTTCCAATTTGCCCCTTAATTGGTAATAAGGACGAGCCATTTTTATAACTTGCTGAGAGAAATTATAATTACCAGAAAGACTGGCAGGTGCAAGGTCACGAAAGGAGAAACAAATAGGTAAAGGATGTTTGTTCCCTAAGGAAATATAACTGAAAGCTAAAAATATTTAAGGTCCTAATCATGATGTTGGTTGTAAATGAAGGTGTAGTAATGAGGATTGGCTAATTGCATGCCTGTTTATATGAGTGGGAGGACCTCCTATCCCATCAATCCTTATTTCATCATGTTGATCCAATTCTTGCTTCATTGAAGTAGCTAAACAGCTCACATTTCTTCAAACATTGTATATCACTGTTCTCAAAGTGAGTGTAATAGACAAGGCTCAAGCACGTGACCCCATGCTTTAATAAAAGTAGAATGTTTCATCTCTTCCTCGTTCAGAGATCCCAACTATTGCAGAATCCAGTCTTCAGCCTATTCACTTCCTCCATGTGAGATCAAGAAACAGCTGAGAATACTAAATACTGTACATCAAAGGCAGTGGAACAAGACAACTTCACAGCTGGAGTACAGAAATACTTGTCAAAGTCAAAGTCACATTTACAGAAAGATAAAGAACTACAATAGAATTTATGAACAACTATAAATAATAAAGACTGACAAATAACCAATGCGCAAATGAAGACATCCCTCCCCCTCCTGTCCTCTCCTATCATTTTGGATCTCCCCCTCCCCCTCCAACTTTCAAATCCCTTATTCACTCTTCCTTCAGTTAGTCCTGACGAAGGGTCTCGGCCTGAAACGTTGACTGCACCTCTTCCTAGAGATGCTGCCTGGCCTGCTGCATTCACCAGCAACTTTTATGTGTGTTGTCTGCATACCTCGACACTGTTTTATCCCCCCTTGTTCAATCTCTTCCTACCTATGTTCGTGACACTTCTCAAGCTCTGAAATTTTTCGATGATTTTAAGTTGCCTGGCCCGAACCGCTTTATTTTCACCATGGATGCCCAGTCCCTATATACTTCCATCCCCAACCAGGAAGGTCTCAAAGCTTTTTGCTTCTTTTTGGATTCCAGACCTAATCAGTTCCCCTCTACCACCACTCTGCTCCGTCCAGCGGAATTAGTCCTTACTCTCAATAATTTCTCCTTTGGCTCCTCCCAATTCCTCCAAACTAAAGGTATAGCCATGGGCACCCGTTTGGGTCCCAGCTATGCCTGCCTTTCTGTTGGCTTTGTGGAACAATCCATGTTCCAGACCTATTCTGGTATCTGTCCCCCACTTTTCCTTCGTTACATCGACGACAGCATTGGCGCTGCTTCCTGCACGCATGCAGAGCTTTTTGACTTCATTAACTTTGCCTCCAACCCTGCCCTCACCCTGCCCTCAAGTTTACCTGGTCCATTTCCAACACCACCCTCTCCTTTCTGGATCTTTCTGTCTCTATCTCTGGAGACAGCTTATCTACTGATGTCTACTATATGCCTACGGACTCTCACAGCTACCAGGACTATTCCTCTTCTCACCCTGTCTCTTGCAAAAATGCCATCCCCTTCTTGCAATTCCTCCATCTCTGCCGCATCTGCTCTCAGGATGAGGCATTTCATTCCAGGACGAAGGAGATGTCCTCCTTTTTTAAAGAAAGGGGCTTCCCTTCCTCCACCATCAACTCTGCTCGCAAACACACCTCCCCCATTTCACGCACATCTGCTCGCACTCCATCCTCCCACCACCCCACTAGGAATAGGGTTCCCCTTGTCCTCACCTACCACCCCACCAGCCTCCGAGTCCAACATATAATTCTCCGTAACTTCTGCCACCTCCAACGGGATCCCACCACTAAGCACATCTTTCCCTCCCCCCTCTGCTTTCCGTAGGGATCGCTCCCTACATGACTCCCTTGTCCATTCGTCCCCCCATCCCTTCCCACCGATCTCCCTCCTGGCACTTATCCTTGTAAGCGGAACAACTGTTACACGTGCCCTTACACTTCCTCCCTCACCACCATTCAGGGCCCCAGACAGTCCTTCCAGGTGAGGCAACACTTCACCTGTGAGTCGGCTGGGGTGATATACTGCGTCCGGTGCTCCCGATGCGGCCTTCTATATATTGGCGAGACCCGACTTAGGCTGGGAGACCGTTTCGTTGAACACCTACACTCTGTCCACCAAAGGAAGCAGGATATCCGAGTGGCCACACATTTTTATTTCATGTCCCATTCCCATTTTGATATGTCTATCCATGACCTCCTGTACTGTCAAGATGAAGCCACATTCAGGTTGAAGGAACAACACCTTATATTCCAAAGCTGCTGGTGAACGCAGCAGGCCAGACAGCATCTCTAGGAAGAGGTACAGTCGACCTTTCGGGCCGAGACCCTTCATCAGTCTCCAGCCCCTTGGTATGAACATAGAATTCTCCAACTTCTGGTAATTCCCTCCTCCTCACTTCCTCTATCCCTATTTCACTCCGACCCCTCCCCCAGCTGCCTATCACCTCCCTCATGGTTCCGCCTCCTTCTACTACCCATTGTGTTTTCCCCTATTCTTTCTTCACTTTCCTGCCTATCACCTCCCTGCTTCCCCTCCCCCAGCCCTTTATCTTTCCCCTTACTGGTTTTTCACCTGGAACCTACCAGCCTTCTCCTTCCCACCCTCCCCCTCCCCACCTTCTTTATAGGGCCTCTGCCCCTTCCCTCTACAGTCTTAGCGAAGGGTTCCAGCCCGAAACATCGACTGTTTGTTTCCATGGATGCTGCCCAACCTGCCGTATTCATTAAATACCTCTGCTATCTCCTCCGGTTCCATTGTCACGTACCCTGTGACAGCTTAAAGAACACCTTGGAGTCTGGTATTGCTGTTAACTAATGTTAACTAATTTCATTCGTAACTACGCAATGCAGTAATATAAGTTCAGATAAATCAAACAGGTTAGCAAAGTGTGGAAACATAAAAGCCAAGCTTCTTCAAGCCTAGGAGTAAATGGACACAGCCTTATGACACACAAACACAAGGATATCTGCAGATGCTGGAAATTCAAGCAACACACACTAAAAAATGCTGGTGAACACAGCAGGCCAGGCAACATCTATAGGAAGAGGTACCGTCGACGTTTCGGGCCAAGGCCTTTCGTCAGGACTAACTGTAAAATCTCTTACTGTCTCTTCTTTCAGTTAGTCCAAACGAAGGGTCTCAGCCCAAAACGTCGACTGTACCACTTCCTATAGATGCTGCCTGGCCTGCCGCATTCACCAGCATTTTCTAGTGTGCGTTACAGTCTTACGATGATGGGCAAATGAAATCAGTTCAGTTCGTGGTATTGAGTTGAGTAGTGATGGAGAGAGAGAGGTATCTAGTTCTTCAGGTGAGCTGATGCCGTTGATCTTCCTGTTGTCCTCCGAAACTTCCAAGTCAGCTAAACTTGACCAACTTAGGAGCACCGTCTTCAAGTGATGGTCTACCAACCCAGGAAAAGGTTAGATGCACTTGTAGACTCCACAGGGTCACTCTTTCATGCACTAATAATCACAGATCGGTCCTCAGTCCCACACTCGTGGGCACCTGAACAGGATAGTGGTAACTTCACCACACCTTAGTTCATCTGCGTGTCCTGCGAAACAAGCAATTACACTAGTTTAAATACTGTTGAGCTGAACACCAGCTGTCCATCAAGGAGCTGCTCCCTTCTTTCTCTGTGGGAACCCTCTTGCTCTTCACATACTTGTAGAACGCCTTGGGGTGTTCTTTAATGAAGTTGCTGTTACATAATTTTTGCACAATGAACTGCTCTCAAATTCCTCAGACACAGAAGATTCAAGATTCAAGATTTTTTTTAAATGTAATTTCCAGATTATTCTAGTTTTGTCATATTCATACTTTATTGATCCCGGGGGAAATTGGTTTTCGTTACAGTTGCACCATAGATAATAAATAGTAATAAACACAATGAGATAATAAAAACACAATAATAATATAAATAGATAAGATACTTTATATGCATATATTTTATTTAGCTCAGATACATAGGTAGTATGTTCATAAAGCGACACTAGGTGCAGTAGTGACAGGAAATGATAAAGTAGCACCACAAAATTCTGAAGGACCTCAGCAGGCCAGGGGACATCTATGGACTCATTCCACCGAGGTGCAACACAGAGCGCCATAGGAAGTCATTCCTGCCTGTGGTCATCAAACTTTACAACTCCTCCCTTGGAGGGTCAGACACTCTGAGCCAATAGGCTGGTCCTGGACTTATTTCCTGGCATAATTTTCTTTTTACTATTTAACTATTTATGGTTTATTACTATTTATTATTTATGGTGCAACTGTAATGAAAACCAATTTCCCCCGGGATCAATAAGGTATGACTATGACTATGTCTATGACTATGACTATGACTATAAAAGAGTAGACGACGTTTCAGCCCGAGACCTTTCAGCAGGACTGGAGAAAGTAAAATGAGGAGCAGATTTAAAAGGTGGGCGGAGAGTAGGGAGAAACATAAGGTGATAAGTGAAACCAGGAGGGGAAGAGGTGAAGTAAAGAGCTGGGAAGTTAAATGGTGAACGAGATACAGTGTTGGAGAAGGAGGAACCTAATAGGAGAGGACAGAAGTCCACGGAAGAAAGAAAAGGGGGGAGGAGCACCAGAGGGAGGAGATGGACGGGCAAGGAGATAAGATGAGAGATGGAAAAGGGGATGGGGAATGGTGAGGGGGAGAAGAATTACCTGAAGTTCGAGAAATCGAGATGTTCATGCCATCAGGATGGAGGCTACCCTGAGTGTGGCCTCATTACAACAGTAGAGGAGGCCTTGGATAGACATATCGGAATGGGAATGGGAAGTGGAATTAAAATGAGTGGCCACTGGGATATCCCACTTCTTCTGGCAGACAAAGCGTAGGTACACGGCGAAGCAGTCTCCCAATCTACATTGGGTCTCAGTGATATACAAGAGGCCACACTGGAGCAATGGACACAGTATATGACTCTAACAGACTCACCTGGAAGGACTGTTTGGCACACTGTATGGTAATGAGGGAGGAGGTGTAGCACTTGTTCCGCTTGCAAGGATAAGTACCAGGAGGGAGATCAGTGGGGAAGAACAAATTGACAGGGAGTCGGAAGGGAGCAATCCATGTGGAAAGCAGAAAGGCGGGGAGAAGGAAAGATGTGCTCGGTGGTGGGATCCCAATGGAGAAAACAGAAGTTATGAAGAATTATCTGCTGAACATTGGAGGTGGTGGGGTGGTAGGTGAGGACAAGAGGAACCCTATTCCTCGTAGGGTGGCAGGAGGATGGGGTGAAGGGAGAGGTGTGTGAAATGGTAGACGTGTGGTTGAGGGCAGCGTTGATGATGGAGGAAGGGAAGCCCTTTTCTTTGAAAAAGGAGGACATCTCCTTCATTCTGGAACGAAAAGCCTCATTCTGAGGTGGAGGAGTTGGAGAAGGGGATGGTGTTTTTACAAGTAACAGGCTGGGAAGAGGTATAGTCAAGTAGCTGTGAGAATCTGTGGGTTTATAGTAGACATCTGTAGATAAGCTGTCTCCAGAGACAGAGAGATTGAGGGAAAGAAGACAGGAGTCAGAAATGAACCAGATAAATTTGAGGGCAGGTTGGAAGTTGGAAACAAAGCTGGTGAAGTCAATGAGCTCCACATGGGTGCAGGAAGCAGTACCAATGCAGTCATCGATATAGCCTAGGAGAAGATGGGGATGAACACAAGTGTAGGCTTTGAACAGAGACTGTTCCACGTAGCCCACAAAAAGGCAGGCATAGCTGGGATCCATGCGAGTGCCTATGGCTACACCTTTTGTTTGAAGGAAGTGGGAGGAGCCAAAGGAGAAATTATTAAGTGTGAGGACAAGTTCTGTCAGACAGAGGAGAGTGGTGGGGAGGGGAACTGGTTGGGTCTGGTGTCCAGAAAGAAACAAAGAGATTTGAGGCCTTCCTGTTTGGAAATGGAGGTGTATGGGGCTGGGCGTCCATGATGCTGGTATCTAGAAAGAAATGGAGGGCTTTGAGGCCTTCCAGATGGGTGAATGGAAGTGTATAGAGACCGGACATCCATGATACTGGTGTCCAGAAGGAAACAGGTGCATTCGTGGGTGGAGGTGTTGTCCAGCCTTACTGCCTTTGGAAATTAAACTGTTTTTGAGGCTGGTGGTCCTGGCGTGGGTGTTACATAGCCTCCTTCCTGATGGGAATGGGACAAATAGTACATGAGCAAGGTGGGTAGATCCTTTTTAATGTTATTGGCACTTTTCTGACACCTTTCTGTATATATGGCCTTGATGGTGTGCAGGCTGGTGCTTGAGGTGCTGGGTAGTTTTGACTACTGGTTGTAGGGACTTCTTTTCTGCCCCAGTGCAGTTTCTGTACGATGCAGTTTTGGAATTTGTTAGGATGCTCCCTATTGTGCATCTATAGAATGATGAGAGATTAGAATTGCATAGTCAAGCTCTCTTCATCCACCTCAGAAAGTAAAGGCATTGGTAAGCTTTCTCGATGTTGTTGGATGTATTCTGGGACCATAAGAGGTTGTGTGTGATGTGCACTCGCTGGAGTATAAAATTGCTTGCAGTTTTCAATGCTGTGCACCAAATTAAAAAGAAGTGGGAGTGTCATGAGTTCTCCTGAAGTCGATAAGTATCTTCCTTATCCTGTTGACATTGAGGAAGTGGTTATTTGCCAGGTACCAGGCCTTGAGCTCTACCACCTTCTTTCTGTAGGCCACTTATTATTGTTGGTGGTGAGCCCAATCACTGTCGTGTCATTGGTGAACTTGACAAAGTTACTTGGGTGTTCGGCCTTGCAATCATGTGTGAGCAGAGTGTACAGCAATGGGCTCAGCGCACAACCCTGGGGGCTCCCGTGTAGAGGATGATGGGGAGGGGGGGAGGGTTTGTGCATCCTGAATACCTGACATCTGTTGGTTAGGAAGTCTAACGCCTAATTGCACAGTGGTGCATTGAGACCATGGAGTATGAGTTTGTTCACCAAGGTCTGCGGGACAAAAGTGTTGAATGCTGAACTGAAATCCAGAAACAGCAGTCTGACATAACTATCCTTGTTTTCTAGGTGTGTCAGGGCCAGGTACATGACAGATGCTACAGCATCTGTCTTAGAGCAGTTCTGTCAGTAAACATACCGATGAGTGTCCAATGTGGTAGGAATGGAGTTTTTAATATGTGCCACTACCAACTGTTCAAAGCACTCCATGATGATTGGTGTCAGTGCCACTGGACAATTGTTGTTTAGTGATGAAGATATATAGTTCCTTGGTACAGGAATGATGGTGGCTGACTTGAAGCATGTGCAACAGCAGCCTAACTCAGTGAAATGTTGAAGATGTCCGAGAAGGCATCAGTGAGCTGTGTGCACACTCCCTGAACACTCAGACTGGGATGCTTTCTGGTAAGACTGCCTTACAATGGGTTGACTCTCTGTTATACACAGTAGTTGCTCGCCCAGGAGGGTGGCAGCTTTTGTGGCCAGCATTGTGTTGCATGCCTTAAGGTGTGCATAAAAGCTGCTTAGAGTGTCTGGATGTTTTTCCTTGTGTAGTCAGTAATGCTCTTGATACCCAACCAAATATGCTGGGGATTCATATTAGACTGGTGTTCCTGAATTTTTTGTGTGTAGGCAGACTTTGCCCTCTTGAAGCCTAAGATGAGTTGAGATAAGATGAGAAAATCTTAACTGAGTTGGTGTTTTCTTGAATAACATTAAATTTTTAAATTTTACTAGTCATATCCAGTCACCCCTCTACTTCTCCAGTAAGAACAACTGTGATCTTGTCCCATTTATTTCTCATAGTTCTTGAATACAGTATTCTTCCCTTCAATCCTATGCATCATTACTAAACTGCTTTGTCAAATACTGTTACATGGAAGTCAAATAGGGGTAGAGTATATACACTAAATGTGGGGCACTGAGGAATGACCGCCAGGGTTTAAGTCCATTGTTCCTGAAAAGTATATGTACAAGTAGATATGTTGGTGAAGAAAGCATATAATATGCTTGCATTCATAGTTCAGGGTATAGAAAATAAAAGTTGGGACTTCATATTCCAGCTTTCCAGCTGTACTGTACTTGGAGGCATTGTGTGGCATCCTGGTCACTGTATTCTAGAAAAAGTATGGTTGTTTTGAAGAAAGTATAAGGGAATCTTACTTAAATATGTTGAGAGTTTATAAAGCACTGGTGAGGCCTCACTTGGAGTATTATGTGCAGCTTTGGGCTCCTTACCTTAGAAAGGATGTGCTGAAACTGAAGAGGGTTAAAAGGAGGTTCACAAAAATTACTTTAGGATTGTTTGGCTTGTCATATGAAGAGCATTTGATGGTTCTGGGCTTGTATTCACTGGAATTCAGAGAATGAGGGATAATCCCATTGAAACCTATTGAATAGTGAAAGACCTTGATAGAGTGGATGTGGAGAAGATATTTCCGATGGCGGGAGAGTCTAAGACCAGAGGACACAGCCTCAGAATAGAGGGACATTCTTTTAGAATGGAGATAAGGAGGAATTTCTTTAGACAGAGAGTGGTGAATCTGTGGTATTCTTTGCCACAGGCAGCCATGGAAGCCAAGTCTTTATGTATATTGAAGGCAGAGGTTGATAGATTCTTGATTGGTCAGGGCAGGAGGAGATATGGGGAGAAGGCAGGAGATTGGAGCTGAGAGGAAAATTGGATCAGCCATGATGAAATGGCAGAGCAGACTCGATGGGCCAAGTGGGTTTACAAAGGTTGTTGATTCGTTAATGCTCAACTTTTAAAATAATCAAGTATCACCTCCATCATGTCTCTATCCCTACCCGCTGCTCCCTAGCTTTTGTTTGCAAAATTACTATCTGAGAGACCAACAAAGATAGTGCAAGTGTTTCTACCTTTACTATACATGAAAGTCGCCCTTTATCATATACCTAATGCAGTTGGGCAGAGTTTTGAACAAAACATAATAAAGCCAGTGGAGTTTATCTGCTTGTAGTTTGAGAGCAGTAGCATCATAAAACATATATTTTGCTTTGGAGGAAAATGCATAAATCAACTGATCAGCAAGACATATTTAATCATACATTCAGTACCTTTTCTTTCTGCATGATGAAAATGATTTTTATGCTGAGAAGGTCAGCGGATAGAAAAACAATGGGATAGAAACTCATTTTCTATTGTTTGCATGGAGTGCACGCATTAGCAATATATAAGCTTTGAACTTTGCTTCTGAAATTCAGTTCCATTGACTTTTAATGCAAATAAATTTCAGAAGCACATTTTGATGTGCATATATTACCATTCTGACTTTTTAATATGTTGTCTTTGGCTATCTACATGCTCCTGTTTACATCAATGGTACTGAGGTCGGGAAGATTGAAAACTTTAAGTTTCACGTGCCGGTGTGAAATCAGGGTTTCACTCTCTTCCATACCTATTGCAAAGCAAAGAAATTAATATACATGAACTTAATACACAGATAAGACAGAATAAAATCGATGATTGCAGTTTTCTTCCTTCCGAAGCTTCATAAGTAACCTGAAAAATTCTTGGAACAAATATTTAATACACAATAAACATTCCAAAGAAAAGATGGAAGGATGAGATCCCCAATAATGCACATTCATATAACTTCTTAAAGAGACTGCCTCTTAAGGTGAGACCTGCTGCGAATTTATTTCACATTAAGTAACAGACTCCTCCTCTGAAATAATTCAAACATCCTTTCAAGACAGATTTCACAAACACATGACAGACTTTGCACTCATTCACCCCCCACACACAAACCCTCTCACACAAAGGAATTCATGTGTAGCCACAACAATTCCTACTTTATTATGGGGGAGTGCAGAGCGAATGACCCTCTGCCGATGGGGGTTGGGCCAGGAAGGCACCGCCCACCACCTGACCCCTGCTGCCGCTGAACGATCCGCCTGTGCCCTTTGCAGAGGCTCCACTGAGGGATATAGGGAACCCTGAGCGGAATGCGAGGAATCCTGCAGAGTACAGAAGGAGCCTTTTTCGGGACAGGGCGTGGAGGATAACATTTCTCCATTAACGACCGCCTGACACTTTCTTCCCCCCGCAGTGCTCCTTTCACATGGTAGAGAGGGTGGGACTGCAAACCCTATCCATCTACTCTCTCAGGACTCTGGCCTTGAGGAAACCCAAAAACATTTCCTTACAGGTCACATTTGTCCCTCCACCCCCCAGCTGCTTGTCAAATACAGGGACCTTCCCCCACATACTCCAGCCCCTCCAGTAATCTGAGGGCAGCATCTATGGAACCCCGTATCACCCACTCCAATAGGGGCAACATCATTTGCTTTCACGAAATACCCCACCATAGTTGTTAACCTATGACCTTCTGGTGGGTTGTCAGTGTCATGATAGATCCATGCGAGGAGAACCCACTCGTGAAGGGCTCTAGTCCCTTTCTTCACTGTGCTTCACTCAACCTGGGGCTTCAAATCCCACTTGAAGAGTGATGGTTACCTGATGTTAACCGCTGTTCTGACTTTACCCCATGCACCGACAAGGCCGAATACACAATAAACATTCTAAAGAAAAGATGGAAGTGCAATCATCAATTATATTCTGCCTTATCTGTGTGTGGGGTAGAGGCAGACAACAGAAGAGATTCAAAGAAGTCTTAAAAGCCAACATGAAGAAATGTAACATCGACATCAACAATTGGGAAACCACCAATGCCAAGGACAGGAAACTCTGGCAAGCCATCATCTGAGAAGAAACAGCAACTTTCGAAGCCAACAGATGTGCAGAATTAGAAGAAAAGAGAAGAAAATGGAAAGAGAGGCAGCAACAACCAAAGCCTGATCTGCCATCTGGAACTACCTGTCCTGAATGCGGAAGAACTTTCAAAGCCAAGATTGGACTCATAAGCCACTTGAGAGCCCATAAGTAGATCAACAGAACAAAAGCCATCATCCTCGACCTTGAGGGATAGCCACGGCCCCATAGTGATTCATTAACCCCTTTGGAAATGAATAGAACTCTCAGGATATTATGGTGGGACAACAGACGCACCCCCCCCCCAAAGATACCCATTTCCTTGTTGGATAAACTCACGCCAGCAATACCCACACCACAGATCCTCAGCAATCATGTGTGAAGATGCTCTCTTGCCTTCTGCTTCCAAGTCAGCCATTTCCTCAGCAGAGAACTCCCTGATGGTGGTCGTCTCAGTGAGACCCGTGATGTTGTCCTCCCCGAGTCCCTTTCTCCTAGCCTGCTGCTCTTCCTCAACCTGTTCCATGGAGGCTAGATGGGCTGTGGGCGGATATCCCCCTTGCCCGGTCAGGGAGAGTGCGGCCATTGATCTGGCCTGTACTGGCACTGCTGCAAAGGGAATGGGCACTCACTTAGAAGGGGAATGCCAAGACTCTCTTCTAAACACTCTTCCCCATCCTCACTATCTAACCAAATGTCCCCACCCCCATCCACGTGTCAGGCTTGCCTCCCAGCAACGCACGCTTGAACCTTAGCGGGGTCCAGACACCAGTTATCCCCATGAGCAGCCTCCAGCTACTGGTCATTTTCCTAGCAGAGAGCCATCCCTGTACTCCTAGCCTCTAACTCTTTAGCCCAAGTCTGTGCTGACTGGGCAGCTTCCCCCATGATAACATATCACTGGGTGAGCTCTTCCACTTCATTTCTCAGGCCCTCTATTTCTTTCTCCTTCTGTAAGATCGTCTTGTATTGCTGCTTTTCTATGGCTGTCAGCAACCAGAAAGCACCTCCTCTCCCCCTCCTTTCTCTTGGGAAACCCAACCTCATTTCATACAGACATGATATGGTGTCCTGTTTTCACCCCGTGGGAGTCCAGCTCATCTAACCAGTCTACTGGTGTCCTGTGGCCCACCAGTAAGTTGGTGAGACTCCCAAATCCTGCAAAGCTTTCGGAGCACCCAGTGCTTAGCACTCTTCACATAAGGGGTTCTCTCTGTTATTTTTGCCTTTACTTATATTAATATTCTGTTCAATCACTGAACCCTGCTCACGGAGCCAATTGTGTACGCGGGTTTGGTGAGTGAAGACAGAAGACACTCACTTCCGGTTAGTACATTACCCATTTATTTACAGGACAAGTCAAGCATCAAACATTCAGTGAGCTATTCAAGTTACGCTCAGTTGCAAATACTTATCTAAAGTATGCTTACTCCCCCAGCACACCTCCACTGTTTCTGTGGAACCATCCGTGACGTGCTCCACAGTGACCAAGAGAGCAGGTGCTTTTAGCACACCAGATTTATATTCTACTTGCGCCGTGTCATCATCTGCTAGTGCAGGCATCAATCAGCAGCTAATGGGAGGACTGCAATGTTCCTTAAATGGACCAATCCCTTGCTAGCACGGATGAGCAAATTTTGATGACCAGATGAGATGGATACTTGCAGCAGCAGGGATTGAACTGAAAAGGTTGATGGCTCAATGAACAAAATAGTCTTGTTGCTTGCAGTAAGAACTTATGAAATCTGCAAATATGAGATTGCTGTACCCTCTGGAATTAATTTGCTAAATCTCTTTGTCTTTGTATTTCTCTTTTTCCTTTCCTTTCAATCTCTCCATTAAACCTACCTGAGCCTTTCCTAATGTTTTATCCTTTGGCTCAGCGTCAATTTTTGCCTTGGGCCAATTCACAATGTTAAAGATGCATTATAAATAGAACTTTCTGTGGAAAAAGTGGAACAGTCACCAAGTTATACAGGCAATTAAATTTTGCCCACCACTGTTCAGGTCTTTTCTTATATGCCATTGCTCTTAAAGAAACTTTGTTGACTTAATTGAAGAATGAAGAAAATAAATTATTAAAAATTAAGAAAGAAAACATGCAGGACCTGGGATCTGCGTACACAAAATATTGAAGATGGCAAGTGAAAAAAAATTTCCAGATAGGTATCACATATGTGATTATGATTATAATATTATGATTAGAATCATAGAGTACTAAAGAAGAAGTTATATTAATTGACAAAAAGAACTAGTTTAGTCTTTATTGATTGGTTGCATACAATTCTGGGCAGAAATCTGAACTATCAATATGTTGGCTCTCAGCAATAACAAGTCTTCTTCAACATGATAATGATGATGAATGTCAAGGTTAAATAGTTGGACTCTTTTATTAGGAATGATACTTGCTTGGTACCTGTTTAACGTGAATCCTATTTGCCATTTATCAGTCCTTGGCCAAATGTAGTCTAGATCTTGCTGCATTTGCTGAGAAGTTCTGAATGTAGTTTACATTTCACCATTTCAAGCATCATAGGCTTGGGATTCCCACAGGTAGGTAAGGATGTTATATTTTACATGGAGACTTCAAGGATATCATTGAAGCATTTTCTCTGTTCTTCTGGGAATATCTTCCTCTGATGGAGCCAAGAATAGAATTCTTATGCTGGGTGTCATTTGGCATACAGATGATAGGGATTCATGGACTGCATATCTTGCAGTGTTCTACCCTTTCCTTACCTGTGATTCTCTTAAAGATAATACAAAGAGCAAGGCGCTCAGCATCAAATTCCAAGGAAAATTGAATGTTTCAGATATTGGATCTCTTATCAGAAATTGAGAAATCAAATCTGAAAATTCTGTTATCAAATTCTAGTGAACACTCTATACAATTCTTGTGACTCTCCCAAAGACGAGTTGTCAAAGCTGCTAGAATATAATTCCTGATTCAAGTAAGCAACAGGGGAAAATTATGAGCAAAACGACAAGTTCGAGTCATCATCTTTGCTGTTTCATCTCCCAGTAGGCAAAGCAATTTGGCACTGAGACATATATTCAAAATTCAAAGTAGTTTATTATTAACATATGTACAACCTTGAGACTTGTCTCCTTACAGTTAACTACGAAACAAAGAAACCCATTTCAAAAAGAAGACCATTAAACATCCTAACAATATTGATACTATATTGGTTTACAATAAAAGAAAACCCTCTCATGAATAATTCGAATAAATAGTCTTCAGTAATCCAAACAGTATTAGAATATAATGCTTTCCCAAGAGAATATATAAAAAGATCTTCATGGAGATCAGGTAAAAATTCCCTTCTGTAGCAAACCCAGGGACACAAATCTATGGGTGGTGTCCATTCATTTATTTTCTTCTACAGTGTGATCATCAATGTGAAAAAGGTGCAAGTAACATACTATCAAGACAGGGCATTAGGGCAGGTACATTGTCAGGAATGTTTTGAAGGGATATGGGTTTAGTGGAGGCAAATAGGACTAGCACAGTTAGGTATTTTAGTCAGGACGGACAAGGTAGACCAAAGGAACTCTCTCAGTTCTGTATAGCTCTAGCACTCTGTAGCAATGCATGCAATTGTGTCAGAAACATTCCATTAATCATGGAAAATAGTTATATTATTCCCACTTGACATTCTTTGGAAACACAGTACAAAATAAAATCAGGCCTACCGTTCATATTTGTTTCCCAGTCACATGCCTCACCTTTAAAATATCCATCAGTATCTTTTTTAAATAGTTGTATCTTCATCTCCACAAGTACGAACAGAAATTGAAGCAGTATTTTTCAAAATGGTTGCCTGATCTAGCTACACTGAAATATCCATCAGCCATCCCTGCTATTCCAGTCGACAGTGTATTTCCTATTAATACCCGACAACAACTTTGACCAAATCCGTTAATTTTTCTCTTGTGCACCAATTAAAATTGATATCCTTGTACAACATGGACCATCGTTATCCAATGGAAACTGGGTCAATGTGATAGCTCTTTTGTTAGCTATAATTGGCAAAACTAGATGAATAATAAGGTAGTTAAAAATGATAACAAAAATCACAATGACAAGAGGAGTTAATTATCTTTGTAAAGCAGGTTACAATGAGTACTAATTTTAATCAAAGAAGAATTAAAAAGTTGGTATCAATAACAGTGACCCTGAAAATACCATAGAAGTATTCTAAAACACATCTAGTTTATTAGAGTCTTTTAGGAAAGGAAATAATAAAGTTAGAAATGAAAGAAATGAAGCTATTCAGATCCTCTGAAGTTTATAGCTGATCATTTGACTCAGCAGTAATCTTCTGCACTAACACCATATCCACGTATTTCTTTAATATTTCAAAATCCACCAAAGTCTCTCTTAAATATACTCAGCAACTGAACATAGAACATAGAATAGTACAGCATTGTCCAGGCCCTTCGGCCCACAATGTTATGCCGACCCTTAAACCCTACCTCCCATATAACCCCCCACCTTAAATTCCTGCATATACCTGTCTAGCAGTCTCTTAATTTTCACAAGTGTATCTGCGTCCACCACTGACTCAGGCAGTGCATTCCAAGCACCAACCACTGTCTGAGTAAAAAACCTTTTTCTAATATCCCCCTTGAAATTCCCACCCCTTATCTTAAAACCATGTCCTCTTTTACTGAGCAGCGGTGCCCTGGGGAAGAGGCAATGGCTATCCACTCTATCGATTCCTCTTAATATCTTGTATACCTCTATCATGTCTCCTGTCATCCTCCTTCTCTCCAAAGAGTAAAGCCCTAGCTCCCTTAATCTCTGATCATAATGCATACTCTCTAAATCAGGCAGCATCCTGGTAAATCTCCTCTGTACCCTTTCCAATGCTTCCACGTCCTTCCTATAGTGAGGCGACCAGAACTGGCCACAGTACTCCAAGTGTGGCCTAACCAGAGTTTTATAGAGCTGCATCATTACCCCACGACTCTTAAACTCTATCCCTTGACTTATGAAAGCTAACACTCCATAAGCTTCCTTAACTACCCTATCTACATGTGAGGCAACTTTCAGGGATCTGTGGACATGTACCCCCAGATCCCTCTGCTCCTCCACACTACCAAGTATCCTGCTGTTTACTTTGTACTCTGGCTTGGAGCTTGTCCTTCCAAAGTGTACAACCTCACACTTCTCCTGGTTGAACTCCATCTGCCACCTCTCAGCCCACTTCTGCATCCTATCAATGTCTCTCTGCAATCTTTGACAATCCTCTACACTATCTACAACACCACCAACCTTTGTGTCATCTGCAAACTTGCCAACTCACCCTTCTACCCCCACATCCAGGTCGTTAATAAAAATCATGAAAACTAGAGGTCCTAGAACTGATCCTTGTGGGACACCACTAGTCACAATCCTCCAATCTGAATGTACTCCCTCCACCACCACCCTCTGCTTTCTGCAGGCAAGCCAATTCTGAATCCACCTGGCCAAACTCCCCTGGATCCCATGCCTTCTGACTTTCTGAATAAGCCTACCGTGTGGAACCTTGTCAAGTGCCTTATTAAAATCCATGTACATCACATCCACTGCACTACCCTCATCTATATGCCTGGTCACCTCATCAAAGAACTCTATCAACCTCCTCAGAATCAGATTTATTATCGTTGACTTACATGACATAAAATTTGTTGTTTTGCGGCAGCAGAGCATTACAAAAGACACAAGATTACTATAAATTACAAAAAGGCAATTCTGAGTGAACTAGAGACAAAATTGGATGTACGACAGCTGTGGCAGAGATTACAGAATCAGGGTTAATATTATTGGCCAAAAATAATGCCTGACATATGTGAATGATGATAAACCTGATTCTGACATTCTGACATGGGTCTGTTTTGTAGACTGAGAGTGGGAAGGGGGCAAGGAGAAAAGAATCACGATTGGGAAAAGAGGAAGGGAGAAGGGAAGAACCCCTGAGACATTCTGTAATGATCAATAAACCAATTGTTTGGAATCAAGTGACCTTAACTTGTGTCTCAGGGTAAGTTTGCAACCGCGCTATCCTCTCCCCCCCCACCTACCTTCGCCCTGCACCTGGCACTCTTCTCTACCATCTGTCCCACACTTTTCCTGCAGCACTCCACTCTTGCCTTTCTCAACATCCTTTACTCCCGCCAGATTTATAAACTTGCTCCCCACTCCATGTTGACAAATACAGTTCTTTGCAAAAGTTTTATGCACCCTAGTTTTATGTATATGTGCCTACTCCATTTGCACAATTCTGTATATGTATATAGAATTAAATACGTTGTGCAAAAGAGAGCGAAAACAAAGTGAGGTAGTGTAGATGAATTCATTGTCTGTTCAGAAATCTGATGGCAGAGGGGAAGAAGCTGTTCTGAAAATGTTAAGTGTGTAGGCTCCTGCACATCCTCCTTGATGGTAGCAATGAAAATGTGGCAAGTCCTGGATGGTAGGGGTCCTTAATGAAGGATCATTTTTCTTGGAAGAGTATTACAAAGGAATTCCAGCTGTCAAACAGAATCAATCATCCTTACCTGAACTGCCTTACGTGAAACTCCTGACTGTTGGCCCGCCCCTTTTGCCAACCTAACAGCCAGCAAGCAGCAGTGGGGAGAGTGGAGGGGAAGGGTCAGTGCTTGTGTGTGCGAACGGGGAGAGGGGGCTTTTAGGTTCTAATATTTCTGTCATTCATTCTTTGTTTTGTTTCATTGGTTGTCTGTGAAGAGTAAGAATTTCAGATCGTATACTGTATATATTCTCTGGTATTAAATTGAACCATTTGATAGTTCACTAATTTTACATTCTGTGGTACAGATACTGGGGACTTCTTTTCAGTGACTTATGGGGTATTTGATATGTTTATTCTGCAGTGAATGTTAATGCTACACTTTTACATAGTGACAGCCTTGTTACTTTTTCTGAGCAAGTTCTTGAATCTTAGTGGGTTTTCTTCAGGCAAGGTCAATGCCAAAACCTTGGGAAATGGGAATCACTTTAACTCAATCCCAGTGCAATTATTGCAGCAATGATGTATGACCGGTCCTTTTAGGCAGAAGACAAATATTAAAACAGTTTGAAAATAGGACTTTGATTTTCTTAGCTAACTCACAGGTGTGGATGTGGCTGGCAAAGTAGTCATGCTGTCCAGCTTTAGTTGTTTCTGAAATGAGGTGGCCATTAAAAGTGGACAACATTAGTGTGTTCCGAAAAGGAAAACAAAGGTGGCAGGTTGTTGTTAGGGAAAAATAACCTATAAGGACTAGGGTCACGGTTACTCTATATGTGATTGAACTAACCACTACACTACCATGCCATCAGTTACACATAGAAGGATCCAATATGAAATTATTATGGAAAATCTCCTGTCTTTTCATCAATCATAGTATTGAATACTTCAGTGTTCTGGAAGTCTTCATTAGCCTGGAGATCAAAGAAGCTGAGGAAACTTTAGATCATGTTGCTCTTAATAAGAGTCAGTGAAGATCCAGAATGCCCAACTTGCTTCCTACTTACTTCTTTCACTGGTATATTTATCCTTTAATAATTACTCCTTCATCTGTGAGAGAGACCCACTAGTGTGTAGTGCTTGGATGGAAAAGCAGTATTGACTGCTTCAGTTGCCTGTGCCAGTGCTCTAATGAAAGCTGTAGCTTGCCATTTAACACCTACATTCTGCATTGTATGGCATAATTTCAATGTTTGCTGCATTGTTTCACTAATGTAAGACCTGTGATTCACCTTTAGATAAACTGACATTTGTTCAGACAGAATATTTCAGACAGCTTTTTGAATATTTCTCTTAATCAAATAGCTTATTCATATTAAAAAAAAACAACCCTGGACATCGTTGGCAGAATTAAAGATTGGGGCCTGTCCTGGGGGAAAGATAGACATGTAAAAAAAAACAACGATTAGCACCGGAGATGAAATGGCAAATGTATCATTCTTGTTTCCAATCTCCATTACCCTTGTGGACTCACACCTCTCAGTCTGATACCAATGACTTTGGGTCTGAGTGGAAGATGGGTTAGAACATTTATACCATTTATATCCATACAAGAGAGCAGAGGATTTAATATTTAATAGAAATTGATTTAAAATTTAATTGAAAACCTGCAACCTTCCAGCTTAGAACTATGAGCCTAATCATGACTATCCTACAGATTCAAGAACGCTCACTAACACCTCTGCTTTCTGAGGAGGCTGAAGAGAGCTAGACTTTGCACATCCATAGTCTCGTCTTTCTACAGTTGAGCAGTAGACAGCGTCCTGACAAACTGCATCTCTACTTGGTATGGAAACTGCTCTGCAGCTGACAGGAAGGCTCCACAACGGGTGCTCAGAGCTGCACGGCGCATCATCGGCGCTGACCACCCACTATCAAGTACGTGCAGGTATACTGAAAGGTGCCAGAAAAGGGCCAGTAAGATCATGAAGGGCCCCATCCACCCTGCTCATGGACTGTTCGTCCAACTTCTATCAGTGAAGAGGCTACGTAGCTTCCATGTCAGGACTACCAGACTCAAAAACGATTACATTCCCCAAGCAGTAAGGCTGATCCACTCACTACCTCGACCACTACTTTATTATTTCCTGTCAGTCATCTTACGTACAGCATAGTTGTCACTTTTTGGGCATACAATACATAAACTATCTTATGCATTTATATTTATTGTGTCTTTTTTATTATTATTTTTGGTTTCTTAATCTTTTGTGCATGTTGAAATTGCGGGGGCCCTGTCAGAAATATTTAAAATGTCGCCGTCTACCAGTGAGGTGCCGAAGGATTGGAGAGTGGCTCATGTTGTTCTGTTATTTAAAAAAGGATCGAAAAGTAATCCGGGAAATTATAGGCCAGTAAGTTTAATGTCGGTAGTAGGTAAGTTATTGGAGGGAGTACTAAGAGACAGAATCTACAAGCATTTGGATAGACAGGGGCTTATTAGGGAGAGTCAACATGGCTTTGTGCGTGGTAGGTCATGTTTGACCAATCTATTGGAGTTTTTCAAGGAGGTTACCAGGAAAGTGGATGAAGGGAAGGCAGTGGATATTGTCTACATGGATTTCAGTAAGGCCTTTGACAAGGTCCCGCATGGGAGGTTAGTTAGGAAAATTCAGTCGTTAGGTATACATGGAGAGGTGGTAAATTGGATTAGACATTGGCTCAATGGAAGAAACCAAAGAGTGGTAGTAGAGAATTGCTTCTCTGAGTGGAGGCCTGTGACTAGTGGTGTGCCACAGGGATCAGTGCTGGGTCCATTGTTATTTGTCAACTATATCAATGATCTGGATGATAATGTGGTAAATTGGATCAGCAAATTTGCTGATGATACAAAGATTGGAGGTGTAGTAGACAGTGAGGAAGGTTTTCAGAGCCTGCAGAGGGACTTGGACGAACTGGAAAAATGGGCTGAAAAATGGCAGATGGAGTTTAATACAGACAAGTGTGAGGTATTGCATGTTGGAAGGACAAACCAAGGTAGAACATACAGGGTTAATGGTAAGGCACTGAGGAGTGCAGTGGAACAGAGAGATCTGGGAATACAGATACAAAATTCCCTAAAAGTGGTGTCACAGGTAGATAGGGTCGTAAAGAGAGCTTTTGGTACATTGGCCTTTATTAATCAAAGTATTGAGTATAAGAGCTGGAATGTTATGATGAGGTTGTATAAGGCATTGGTGAGGCCGAATCTGGAGTATTGTGTTCAGTTTTGGTCACCAAATTACAGGAAGGATATTAATAAGGTTGAAAGAGTGCAGAGAAGGTTTACAAGGATGTTGCCAGGACTTGAGAAACTCAGTTACAGAGAAAGGTTGAATAGGTTAGGACTTTATTCCCTGGAGCGTAGAAGAATGAGGGGAGATTTGATAGAGGTATATAAAATTATGATGGGTATAGATAGAGTGAATGCAAGCAGGCTTTTTCCACTGAGGCAAGGGGAGAAAAAAACCAGAGGACATGGGCTAAGGGTGAGGGGGGAAAAGTTTAAAGGGAACATTAGGCGGGGCTTCTTCACACAGAGAGTGGTGGGAGTATGGAATGAGCTGCCAGATGAGGTGATAAATGCAGGTTCTTTTATAACATTTAAGAATAAATTGGACAGATCCATGGATGGGAGGTGTATGGAGGGATATGGTCCGTGTGCAGTTCAGTGGGACTAGGCAGAAAATGGTTCAGCACAGCCAAGAAGGGCCAAAAGGCCTGTTTCTGTGCTGTAGTTTCCGTGGTTTCTATGGTTTCTATGTTTGTGCTGCATTGGGTCCGGAGTAACAATTAATTCCATTCTCCTTTATACGTGTATATAGGAAATGATGTGGTGGGAACTGGTCAGGGAGAAGGGAATCATGGTTGGGAAAAGGAGAAGGAAGGGTGGAGGAATGAGAAGCACCAGAGGGACATTCTGTAATGATCAGTAAACCAATAGTTTGGAATCAAATGACCTTGCCTGGGCTAAGTGTGTCTGCACCTGTCCCAACTCTGCCCCGACACTCCTTCCATGCCACCTGACTCACATTCCTCCCACAGTGCTCCACCCTCACTATTCCCAACATCCTTTGTTCCTGTCAGGCTTATAAATTGGCTCTCCACTCCACATTGACAAGCATAATACTGTGCAAAAGTCTTAAACACCCAACTAGATATGCCTAGGACTTTTGCATAGTATTGTATCTGTGTAAAGTCTCATAGTATCCTCTGCACAGATTGCTTTTCAGCTCAATTAGGTTTGAAGATTTCCTGTTGCACAGGACAAGCTTCAAAGTATCATCTGTTGTTAGCTTGTAGCTTCTCTTGACTATTAACACCTGTATTGTGAATGGTGACTGAACATACAAATAAGGAATTTGAACATACAAGAGGTTACCAATTGGTCAATATCTGTACCGCTAGTCAATTTCTGTATAAAAATGACATTTCCTTGTTCGAACTTCAAGTTTTTCCAGAGGCCGTGTGAGTTTTCTCCAGGATGCTTGGATTTCTATCCACATCTCAAAGATGTGCAGCATATGGATGAGTGATAGAATTTGGGGTGAGTTAAGGACAATATTGGAGAAGAGGACTGGAATTTGTGTAGGATCAGTGTAGGTGACAAATCAATCACGCGCACAGACTCAGTGGGTCAAATAATCTGGTTTTGCACTGTACACAATCCCTCAAGCCTGGTTCCCCACGCTAAGAAACCTAGGGCTGATCTGACCTTGCCCTCAGCCCCTGTAGTCTAAAAATCTATCTCTGCAATGTTTGCTTTCAATGACAGTGCCTGCACAGTTCTCTCAGCGAGAGAGCTATAAAGATACGTGATCTTCTGAATGGAGATTTTCCTCCGCACCTTCATCTTGAATGGTAAACTTATGAAGATGAGAATTCTAGTTTTAGATATCCCTACAGCAGAAAGTGCAGTTGAGGTGTACCTAACGTTTCATAAGCTGTACTACAGCCTTTCTATTCTGTGCTCTGGCTGAAGACTACGACACTAGTGGCCTTACTACCTGAACCCTAGTGGATAAATAATCAATCATATTGACCCAAAGAAATGGCCCTAATTTAGGAGGTATAACAGAGATAGTCAATGAAAGGGGGATCCAGTGAACAGGATCATCTTGGCATTGTGCCATAATGTAAATTAGAAAGTAGGGAGCTGGTCATATCACAATGCTGTATATGGTAGCATGTCAAAGAGCTAATTATTGAGTACAGGAGAAAGAATTCAGAGATCTATGAGCCATTCCTCATAAGGGGATTGGAGGTGGAGAGGGTCAGTAACTTTAAATCCTTTGGCATTATTATATCAGAAGATCTGTCCTGAGTTCCACGCAAGTTCCATTTCAAAGAAGGCACAGCATTGCCTCTACTTTCATAATAACTTTACTTTGAAACTTTACATTGCATGAGTTAACTGTCATGTCTCCAAAATTATAAGACTAGTGGCATGGTAGCATAATGGTCAACACAAGGCTTCACAGTGTAAGAGACCCGGATTCCACTCCGACCACTATCCTGCAAGGAGTTTGTACATTCTCCCTGTGACCACGTGGACTTTTCCTCTGGGTGCTCCAGTTTCCTCCGACAGTCCAAAAATATACTGGTTGGAGGATAATTGGTCATTGTAAATTGTCCCATGATTAGTCTAGGGTTAGACTGAGGGGTTCAGGGCAGCACAGCTCGAAGGACTGGAAGGGCCTACACACGTCTGTACCTCAATAAATAAGAAAAAACAGCTCACTGTTTAGCCCCAGTGTCAGGATGAACTGCGACTTTGAGGAAATTCAAAACTACATTTTTATACTTTATAGTCGCCAAACAATTGATACTAGAACGTACAATCATCACAGCGATATTTGATTCTGCACTTCCCACTCCCTGGATTACAAATATTAAATATTAAAAATAGTAAAAATTAGTAAATAGTAAAAATTTAAATTTTAAATCATAAATAGAAAATAGAAAAATGGAAAGTAAGGTAGTGCAAAAAAACTGAGAGGCAGGTCCAGATATTTGGAGAGTACGGACCAGATCCGGGTCAGGATCCATTTGGCAGTCTTATCACAGTTGGAAAGAAGCTGTTCCCAAATTTGGCCGTACGAGTCTTCAAGCTCCTGAGCCTTCTCCCGGGGGGAAGAGGGACGAAAAGTGTGTTGGCTGGGTGGGTCGTGTCCCTGATTATCCTGGCAGCACTGCTCCGACAGCGTGTGGTGTAAAGTGAGATTATGACATTTAATGCATTATTATTCCATACTTTGTGATTTATTTCATAATTCTATTGAACTTTAGTGTTTCATATTAATTTCCTTGCACAGAGCTCTGCTGGTCTGTGAAATAAAATCTAGAGTGAATCCAACCTGGTAACAGTATCTTCCCATACTTATAGTATCTTTAGTATTCTTCCAATGATCTGATGCAACTTTTGTGGAGAATGTAGCAATCCCTCACATGCAATCCAGATGTGATAACGTGAAATCAGTTATCTTGTACTTTGTTGAAGCATAGAGCCAAGCTAGCATGGCATGGTTCATCCAAGCTTTTTATTCTCACAAGTCAATGAATATGTTGTTAAAAATAAAATCACTCCCTACTCTGCACACAGTTTTCTTCTTTTGATTGTTCTTTCTTTCCTCTCCTTTCTATAAGTGTATACCTCAGATAAATATTATGTGATTTGTGACAAATATGATTATATGATATATATGTACAGTATCTGAAATACATCTTATGGAAATGTTTGCTTGATGATGAAATTCAATAAAAAATAAATTACAGAAAAAGAATATATTGCTTATCCTACCAAATCCCACAAACACCATTCTTTCTGCTATCTCTTCAGTTATCCAGACTCTATATCAATGTTCAAAGTAAATTTATTATTAAAGTATGTGTATGTCACTATATACTACCCTGAGACTTATTTTCTTGCAGGCATTCACAGTAGAATAGAGAAATATAATTGAATCAATGGACAACTATACACGAAGACTGACAACCAACCACAGTCATAGTCCTAGTCATACTTTATTGATTCTGGGGGAAATTGGTTTTCATTACAGTTGCACCATAAATAATTAAATAGTAATGAAACCATAAATAATTAAATAGTAATATGTAAATCATGCCAGGAAATAAGTCCAGGACCCACCTATTGGCTCAGGGTGTCTGACCCTCCAAGGGAGGAGTTGTAAAGTTTGATGGCCACAGGCAGGAATGACTTCCTATGACGCTCTGTGTTGCATCTTAGTGGAATGAGTCTCTGGCTGAATGTACTCCTGTGCCCACCCAGTACATTATGTAGTGGATGGGAGACATTGACCAAGATGGCATGCAACTTGGACAGCATCCTCTTTTCAGACACCACCGTCAGAGAGTCCAGTTCCATCCCCACAACATCTGTTGGTGTCTGAATCAACAAACTCATTCCTGAGGCATTTCGTAAAACCAACGTGCAGAAGAATGCAAACTGTGCAGGTAAGTAAGTAAAACAGAGAACCTGAGATGGAGAGTCTTTGAAAGCGAGCCCATAAGTTGGTGGAATCAGTTCAGTGTTGAGGTGAGTGAAGATATCCATGCTGGTTTAGTAGCCTGATGGCTGAAGGGTAATAACTGTTCCTGACCTCCTTTCCGATAGCAGCAGCAAGGAGAGACCACGGCCTGGACAGTGGGTGTCCTTGAGGATGGATGTTGCTTTCTTGTGGCAGCACTCTCTGTACATGCGCTCAATGGTGGGGGTGGCTTAGTGATATGTCAGATGTGTATCTCTCATGATACTTTTGAGATTTCTTCACAATGCAGTTTCTCTCTATCCAATGTGCATCTCACTTCAATGGCTAATTGTCTTTTTATATCTTATTCCATTTCCCTGTATTTTTCACTCTCACAATTATTTTTCATTCCAATCTTCATTGTGATTTGATTTCCATCTTTGCTTTCATTTTGTTCCCCAAAAGGCATCATTCATATTCTTTATTCATCATCAGAAACTACTTTTCGAAACATTGAAATGTAAATCATAAATGTAAACTATAACCGACAAATATGAAACAATGAGCCACTGAATATTTTATATATTTGTTAATAACGTGCCTTAGCAACCGAAGTAAGAAACTTCATGTAAGTGACCTGATTTAAACCATTGATTTATATCATCTGTTCCATTTCAGTGTAAAACAGAAATCTACAGTCAATGGCTATTAATTTTTAATTACTTTAAGATATTAGGTATGATTATAAACTTGACTTAAACTTTTTGGTGGTATTAATAATTACTAATATGCACAGAATTATGATAAATTTGAAATGATATATTTTGGGAAGTCAGATAAGGCTAGGATATACATGCAATGACCACTTTATTGGGTTCCTCCTGTACCTAATAAAGTGGCCACCGAGTGTATGTTCATGGTATTCTGCTGCTGAAGCCCATCCACTTCAAGATTTGACAGATTGTATGCTCGGAGACGCTTTTCTGCACAAACACCATTGTAACACATGGTTATTTGAGTTACTGTCACCTTCCTGATAGCTTGAACCAGTCTGGCCATTCTCCTCTGACCTCTCTCATTAACAAGGCATTTTTGCCACAGAACTGCCACACACTGGATGTTCTTTTTAGTTTCTCGCACTATTCTCTGTAAACGCTAGAGACTGTAGTGCGTGAAAATGCTAGATCAGCAGTCTGGCACCAAGAATCATTCCACAGTCAAAGTAACATAGCTCACATTCCTTCCCCATTCTGAGGTTCTGCCTGCAAAAACAACTAACAATGTCTGCATGTTGTCCATGCTTTGAGTTGCTGCCACATGATTGGCTGACTGGATGTTTGCATTAATGAGCAGGTGTACAGGTGTACCTAATAAAGTGGCTACTGAATGTATTTTATGAATAGAAATACCCTAGGGAGGACTGAAGAACTGAGGGACCTTTGCTGTACAAGCACAAAGATCCGTGAAGTGGCAACACAACTTGGTAGGCTGGTGAAGAAGTTACATTACTGTGCAAAAGCCTCAGGCACATACATATAACTGGGGTGCCTATGACTTTTGCGTATTACTTTAGTAATTTTGTGTATTGCACTTACTGCTACTACAAAAAAAAACAAATGTCATGACATATGTGAGTGATGATAAACCTGATTCTGATATGGGTCTCTATTGTGGACTGAGAGTGGGAAGGGGGCAGAGAGAGGGGAATCATAGTTGGGAAAAGAGAAAGGGAGAGGGGAGGGAGCAGAAAGCATCAGATAGCCATTCTGTAATGATCTATAATCCAACTGTTTGAAATCAAATGACCTTACCTAGAGTCTCAGGGTTGGCTGTGTCTGCACCTGTGCCACCAGGCATTCTTGTTACTCTTTCTCTGCCACCTGTCCCACCCCCTTCCCATGGTGCTCAACCCTCACCATTCCCAACACCCTTTGCTACCACCAGATTTACAAACTCACTCTCTGCTCCACTTTGACAAATACAGTACTGTAGAGTCTTAGTCACACTAGTGACATCTACAGTATGTGCCTAAGACTTTTACACTGTACTGGCACTTAATAAAAAGTTCTGGGGGAACTCATCTGAAGTGTGTTGCTCCAGTGTTCCAGCATCTGCAAACTCCTTTGTCTCCATACAGCAGAGTTCACAGAATATGGGAGCATGGAAGACTTACAGAACTTTGTAAAGCATTGCGTGTAGTTCTGATCACCACACTATAAGGACTTGAATGCGTTGGACAGTATGCAGAGGAAATTCACCAGGATATTGATAAGATGGAACATTTCCCCTTCTCGCAATTCCTCCATCTACGCCACATCTGCTCTCAGGATGAGGTTTTCATTCCAGGACGAGGGAGATGTCCTCCTTTTTTAAAGAAAGGGGCTTCCCTTCCTCCACCATCAACTCTGCTCTCAAACGCATCTCCCCCATTTCACACACATCTGCTCTCACTCCACTAGGAATAGGGTTCCCCTGGTCCTCACCTACCACCCCACCAGCCTCCGGGTCCAACATATTATTCTCCGTAACTTCCGCCACCTCCAACGGGATCCCACCACTAAGCACATCTTTCCCTCCTCCCCCCTCTGTTTTCCGCAGATATTGCTCCCTACACGACTCCCTTGTACATTCGTCCCCCCCCCATCACTCCCCACTGATCTCCCTCCTGGCACTTATCCTTGTAAGTGGAACAAGTGCTACACATGCCCTTACACTTCCTCCCTTACCACCATTCAGGGCCCCAGACAGTCCTTCCAGGTGAGGCAACACTTCACCTGTGAGTCGGCTGGGGTGATATACTGCGCCCGGTGCTTCCGATGTGGCCTTCTATAATATTGGCGAGTCCCGACGCAGACTGGGAGATCGTTTCGCTAAACACCTACGCTCTGTCCAGCAGAGAAAGCAGGATCACTCAGTGGCCGCACATTTTAATTCCACATCCCATTCCCATTCTGACATGTCTATCCACGGCCTCCTATACTGTCAAGATGAAGCCACACTCAGGTTGGAGGAACAACACCTTATATTCTGTCTGGGTAGCCTCCAACCTGATGGCATGAACATTGACTTCTCTAACTTCCGCTAATGCCCCACTTCCCCCTCGTACCCCATCTGTTATTTATTTTTATACACACATTCTTTCTCTCACTCTCCTTTTTCTCCCTCTGTCCCTCTGAATATACCTCTTGCCCATCCTCTGGGTTCCCCCCCACTTGTCTTTCTCCCTGGGTCTCCTGTCTCATGATCCTCTCATATCCCTTTTGCCAATCACCTGTCCAGCTCTTGGCTCCATCCTTCCCCCTCCTGTCTTCTCCTATCATTTTGGATCTCTCCCCCTCCCCCTCCCACTTTCAAATCTCTTACTAACTCTTCCTTCAGTTAGTCCTGACGAAAGGTCTTGGCCTGAAACATCGACTGTTCCTCTTCTTAGAGATGCTGCCTGGCCTGCTGCGTTCACCAGCAACTTTGATGTGTGTTGCTGGATTGGCTGGATTGTTTCCCTTGGAGCATAGAAGGCTGAGTGTGAACCTGATAAAGCATGCAAAAAAAAAAAAAATGAAGGCATCAATATTGTAGATAGCACGAAATCTTTTCTCCCGGGAGATGTAGATGTGTCTAAGACTAGAAGGCATAAGTTTAAGGTGACGAGTAGGAGGGTTACTGGCCAGTTTTTAAGATTTGTTCATAGCCAGTGGGAAGCAAAATTATTTTCTGTTCTCTACTCCCATCCCAGACATTCTCTCTTCTCTTCCTGTCAGGCAGGACATAAAAAAGCCCGAGAACATGAACGACTAGACTCATGGGCAGCTTCCATCTCACCGTATTCAGATGTTTTACAGATCTGTCATCGGCTAAAGGATGAACTCCTGATCTCCCAAGCTGCCTGGACTTTATTTGTCAAACTGCACTGCACTTCTTCAGTAACTGCTTTCTATTTTCCTTTTACTAGATTGATATAATTATATATGGCATGGTTTGTCTAAATGGCATTCAAAAGCAAAATCTTTTCACTGTACCTCGTCATATGACACTAACAAACCAATACCAATATGTTACCCAGTGTCCTTTATATGAGACCTTAAAATGGAAAGACTCTGAGGAAGCTCTCACCTGAGCTCCAGATTTCATTGTGGAAGTCCAGAAGACAGTGTTAGAGAGGAGAGGGAGTGATTCAAGTTTCATCTTTCACTCACTGTCATGGAGCTGCAAGAGAATCCTTGAAAATGCTGGAAATCCTTACCTTCAAATATACTGGCAACACAGATCAATCTGGGAAGAAAACACTGCCACCTTCTCCTTCTGCTGCGCAGTTACATGAAAAATGTATACATTTCTCTGCAACAGAGAGTAAACCCATGAAAAGAGCTTCAACGCAAAATTCAAACAGCATGCTGCAAGCACCTTCAGCAGACAGGCTGTGGAGCTTGAAGAAGTTATCTCACCACCACCTTCTCCAGGATAATTAATGTTCGGCAATAATTGCTGGCTTTGCCAAAGAGAACACAAGTGCTCCACAAAGTGGTTGAAACACTTTCTATATTTATTTCCTCATGAGATATTACTATGCCAGCATTTATTTTCCAATCTTGATTGACCATGACCTGAGGAGGCAGTCAAGAGTCAACTACTGTAGCAGGCTGGGTCGATCAAACCCAAGACAATGGTTCCATTTCGAATTAGAAAATGTCTCCAGCATACAACCTGAAATGCTTACTCTTTGCAAGCATCCACGAAACAGAAGAAAAACCCCGAAGAATGAATGTTAGAAAATGTTAGAACTCCAAAGCCGCCCCCACGCATAAACAGCAGCAAAAGTATCACCCCTTCCCCCCTTGCTCCAGCAAAAGCATCAATTCCCACCACCAACCATGCAAACCATAGCAAAGCCCTCAGAGACCATAATCCATCAAAAGCTACTGTCCTTCCCAACACTTCGACATCTCAGACTAGTGAGGGACAGGGAGATATCACTCCTGCAGCAGCTGAGAGAGGAGACCAACAACCCGCTGTTACAACGTTACAATCTGTAGCTTCGCTTATTTGTGTTCCCCCAGCCCGAGGACCAGCAGACCCTCACTCATTGAGGGATCACTCAAGCGCAGGGGACTTCTTTCAGCAGCATCGTACACTCCTGTCTCGATGTTTCAATCTCGCATGGCGTCTCAGTCAGCGACATCGGCAAGAATCAGGTCATCCACAGAGCTGCGGCTCAAAGGCTTATGACTTCCAGGCTGCTCCTGGAGATATTGAAATGCCAGGCTGCTCAGCGAGTTCCAAGAGTGAGAACCCACAGCCCATGCAGAACTGTAGATTGAGTGCAGCTGTAGATCATGGACTCCAAGGGAAGCTTTTAGGAGATGTGGCGGTAAGTGTACAAGCACAACAAATTAACTTAAACCTGTTTCATTATCATTAAATAGATAGCACAAAATACCATATGGCAAGTCACAAAGATTTCTGGGCTCGTGATTCCTAGTCAGCACTCGGTTGCTGTCAAAGGAACTCCAATTCTAACTCGTGAAAACTGACTCAGGTGCCGATGAGATACCAGTCAGGAAAATTATTGCATTTATACAAGTCTTACAAGCACAGAATCATGAAGAGACAGAGTAAGTCTTTGCTCCTGTCCATTAACACAGTCTCATTAATCATTTAGACATTTTAATGGACACTCCTTTTCATCTCATTCTTTAATCTCACAATGTTCATGACACACAAAATTCCTTAGATTTACACATTACACCAATGTTTACAAATAAATGATAAACCTGAATTCTGAAAGATTCCAACTATCAATCCCACTCGACAAATATTCTTACAAACAGACCTACAGACCCCACATGCTGTGAATTCAGAAAGAGTTAAGTTGTTATCTGACCTGACAGATATTCAATCATTGCTCTACAAATTCCAATTGCTACAACCACATTGGTGGAGCAGAAGACACATAAAGGCCAGATGGGATGGAGATAGAAAACTGCCATCTCGAAAGGGCTGAATAATTTCACCTTGCGTAATATCTGCATTTTAATCTAGAATTGCTCAATATACTAATTTTAATCCCCCAAGCTGTCATGGTGGTGCTCAGCTTATTCCTCCAGGCTTCAATGGTGAAATCCTCTGTAACTTTGTATAAGTAAGAATTCTAATTTTTGAGAAAAGCCTGGTGGGGTTCATACTGTTGTTGCCATTCGTTAGATTAGTCTTTATGTGTAAGGGGGAGGTGTTGTTCTTGTTGCCATTTGAGTGATTTGTTTTTGTTTGCATGGGGGTGGGGTAATGTTTTACTTTTGAATGTGTTCTATGGTTTTCTTTGTTTCGTGGCTGTCTGTGGAGACAACAAATCTTAGGGTTGGATACTACATACATACTTTGATAATAAATGTACTTTGAATCCTTTGATGGTTACCTTTGCTAATGAACTCAAGTATTAGAGATGGATCTTATAAAATAAAACAAAAAAGTCAAAAAAATACATTTGGCCAGTGTAATAGTGTGAACAGAATTATAGCAACTTGTCAGTTTTTCAACTCTCCCCATTTCCATTAGTGTTCAAGCTGAAACTGGAAAAGTAGACATTTGGCAGATGGACTATCACCTCATAACTTCCATATTGCCTGGATCTACTCCTATGCCTCCACAATGCAATCTACTATAAAACATCTGGCCACATTTTCTCTTGGTCAGTTCTTAATTTCAGGGTTAGAATCAGAATCAGGTTTATCATCACTGACAGATGACATGAAGTGTGTTCTGTGGAGCAAGACATGAAACAGCTCTAAGTTCAAAGCAAATTTATTATCAAAATATATTGTTGTTACCATATATTATCTTGAGACTCATTTTCTTGCAGATATTTACAGGAAATATAAGAAATGTAATAGAATTACAATAACTATTCATAAACAGATAAAGACCAGCAAACAATATGGAAAAAAAGACAAACTGCAAATAAATAATAACACACTGAGTATATGAATTGTAATAAGTTGTTGAAAGTAATTCTGTAAATTATAGACTCAGATCAGAATTACAATAAGAAATAAAATAAATAAAGAGTGCAAAGGAGGACTTGGGATACAGTGTTCATGTTTTCATGGACTGTTCAGTAAGCTGATGGCCGAGAGAAAGAAGCTGTTCCTAACGAGTTGAGTTTGCATCTTTAGGCTCCCGAACCACTCCCATCCCACCCCACCCCACGGTAGTAATCAGAAGAGGTCATGTCCCGGATAATGATGGATGCTGGCTTCACAACTTCTCGATGTTGTCCTCAATGCTGGGGGGACTATGACAGAGCTGGCTGAGTTTACATCCCTCTCAGCCTCTTCTGACCTTCTGCACTGGAACTTCCATATCAGACAGCAATATAACCAGTCAGAATGCTCTCCACACAACATCTGTAGAAATTTGCTGTGGTGACATGCCAAATCTCCTTAATCTCCTAAAGAAATGTAATCACTGGTGTGCCGTCTTCATAATTGAGTCAATATGATGAGCTCAGAAGAGATCATCTGAGACGTGGACACTCTGGAACTTGAAGCTGCTCAACTTTTCCACAGTTGACACCCTCGATGTGGATTAGTGGGAGTTCTCCAGATTTCCCTTTCCTGAAGTGCACAATCAATCAACTATTTCTCCACATTAAAAGACACTGCTGTTTTCTGGTCTAACCTGTATCAGTTTCAAACAGCTGAATGAGGTTGGGTAGAAGATAGAGATGTTGTGGATCCGAGTAAAAGTCCACATATACCACACTCAATGTACTTCAAGAAAAAAAGTTGCCAATTTGTGCAAGGAAACAAGAGAGAAGAACAAATTGGATGGAATATTCAAAAGCCCAGTGGTTCAGATAACCTCTCATGGTGCTGCTGGCTTAATTCATTCATTATGGGCTGCATAATGGTGGTGTAGCTAGTAAAGCCATTGCCCTGCAGCATCAGAGACCACGGTTCAGTCCTGATCTCACCTGTATGGGGACTGCACATTCTCCCTGTTGATATGAGTGCTAGAATCCTGGAGAAGTTTAAGAGGGTGTGGGGAGTATAAAAGTGGGTCTAAAGTAAGATAGGAGTAACACACACAAGATACTGGAGGAACTCAGCAGGACAATTGGCCTTGATGGAGACAAATAAACAGTCAATGTTTTGAGCCAAGAATCAGAATCAGGTTTAATATCACTGGCATATGTTGTGACAATTGTATAGTGCAATACATAATTAGAAAAAAACTTCAAAAATTACAATAAGAACATTGTATACATTATCATCATCATGCATTGGGTTGTATGATGTGGGTGATCATGGTCTTATCCATGACCACAATTGCTCTTGGCAAATTCTTCTGCAGAATTGGTTTGCCATTTCCTTCTTCCGGGCAGTGTCTTAACAAGGTTGGTGACCCCAGCCATTATCAATACTCTTTAGAGATTGTCTGCCAGGCATAGCGTCAGTGGTCACATAACCAGGACTTGTGATATGCACCAGCTGCTCATAGGACCATCCACCACCTGCTCCCATGGCTTCACTTGACCCCGATTGGGTTGAGGGTGGGGGGGGGGGGAGCTAAGCAGGTGCTACTCCTTGCCTAATGGTGACATGCAGGGCTAGTAGAGGGAAGGAACAGCTTACATTCCCTCCGCAGAGATGCATCTGCGCTCCACCACACACACAGTCCTGGGTGATGGGGGTCCTTAAGGATGGCTGCAGCCTTTTTGTGGCTTCTTCTTTTCAAAGTGTCCTCAATGCTGGGGAGGCTAGTGCCCATGACGGAGCTGTCCGAGTTTGCAACCCTCCACAGCTTTTTCCGATCCTGGGCAGTGGCTCTACATCTGTAGAAGTTTGCTAGACTCACCAGGAGAGGAGAGGGAAGGAAGGGAGAAGAATCCAGAATAAGAAGTTTGGGAAGGGGAAGGTGTAGGATAAGTGTAAGTAGTTTATACTCAGCTCAGACTCAGTGAGTTGAAGGGTTTGATTGCACTCCCTCAACCCTGCGATTCTGTCCTATTGCCCCATGTGGACAATTACAGACATCAGATGCTTGTTTCAAACACGTTCTTTATTCTGTCCTAATGAAACTGAAAGTTTTTTCTTTTACTTTTACGACGGAGGATCACATTTGACTTCACCTAATTTTTCCAACACAAGTTCAAAGGCAAAAAGTAAAATCTGAAAATCAAAAGCCACTCAAAATAACTGCAATATTTCCTTTCAAAGTGCAAAGCTGTCGCATTTGATATAACTGGGATGTTTAACCCAAGCAGTTAGATCATCCCTATGATTTATCACTGTTTCTACTCAGGGATAAAAGGACTGTCAGCTGTCAACATTCAATCTAAATTCAAACAAACTATAAAGGAGTATGACTTGCCCACCTGCTGGGAAGAGAGGAAAAATAATCATTGTGATGTATTTGCCCTTGAGTTTTTTAAGAATCTTTGAGAAATTAAGTTCATGTACTGTAGCTGTGGTACAATGTTAACCAGACAACTCCACTGAATGAGAATTAAAAGTCTAAATGTGGATTGTAAAAACTAAACTTACAACTCAAAACTATTAATGCATCTTTACTGGAATTACTGCATCAACCAATGAGGTAGAACGTTATGTGGAACATATGTCTCATGATAGTCCATTGTACAGAAAAGAAGTTAATTTAATTGCTTCACTTTAAAGAGGTGAAACAAATAGTTTACTGCAACTTCACCCATTATGATTGGGATGGTTTTTTTTGGAAGAAAAGCACTGAACGACAGTTAGTTTTTTATTAATTATAATTGCTTGTTAGAGTGTGATAGGTGAATTACTCAACTATATTCACTATTGCTGACTATAGTTTTTGATGATTGTTAAAAGTGCTACAATATGTTGAAATGCATTGATCAAATCTTACACTGATGCAACTGCTGAGCTCAAGAAATTTCAACTTTCAATACTGAATTATTCTGCTTCTTTGTAGTTATGTATAAATATCATGTTGATCATGGAAATTGCCATTTATGCTGTAGTTACTGCCCGTATGATTGAGCAGAAGGCTATGGGGATATTTAAAATGGAAGTTGATAGTTTCTTGATTAGTAAGGGTATCTACGGTTACAGGCAGAGGGCAGGAGAATGGGGTTGAGAGGGATAATAAATCAGCCCTGACGGAATAGCGATGCAGACTTGATGGCTTGAGTGGTCTCATTCTCCTCCTGTGCCTTATAGTATTATGAAACTAGGAATCTAACGAGTAAATTTTCCAGCAATGATGATATTTTCCTCTGAACTTAATATGATTGTTATTATTCACCATGGAAGTTACTGCTTTCATTCCTACTTTTTATGCACTCTACCCCCTTTATCTTTGTTCATGATTTTCCACAGCTTATCAGGGCAATTTAGCATTGCACTATTCATCTTTGATGAATGATTAGAGGGTTAATAATGTTAGTACCAGGTTCTTTCTGGTTGGCTAATTGATTAATTAACATGTGTTGAAACAATTAATGAAGCCCAAATGTGCTTGTTAAAGCCTGAGACAAAATCATTTGATCCCTCAGGATTAAAATAATAGAAATATAGAAACCCTAAAGCACAATACAAGCCCTTTGGCCCACAAAGCTGTGCTGAGCATGTACTTACCCACAGCCCTCTATTTTTCTAAGCTCCATGTACCTATCCAGGAGTCTCTTAAAAGACTCTATCGTTTCCACCTCCACCACCGTGGCCGGCAGTCCATTCCATGCACTCATCACTCCCTGAGTAAAAAGCTTACCCCTGACACCTCCACTGTACCTGCTTCCATGCACCTTAAAACTATGCCCTCTTGTGCTAGTCATTTCAGCCCTGGGAAAAAGCTTCCGACTATCCACATGACCAATGCCTCTCATCACTTGTACACCTCATAACTAGAATGTATGGATGCATTGTAATGAACCCAGCAACATCTTCATAAATATCCTGTGTACCCTGCTCTGATATTCTTCCTGTAGTACAGTGGCCAGAACTGTGAACATCACTCGCCAGCTGTGACCTGACTGGTGTTTTACACAATTCCAGCATTATCAACCTTTCTGTTCTACTCCATACCTTGGCTGATAGTCCTACATGCTTTCTTGAACAATTCAATATTTTTTGATGTACAAAGTCAAAGTCATCTGTATTATCATATGCACAAATGCATGTGTGACCAGGTACAATGAAAAACTTACTTGTGAAAATAGCCCAGGCACATTGCATCATACAAGTAGCATTCAGAGCAAAAACATAAATTAACATAAATTAAACACTGTTTTTACAAGAAAGAACACAATTAGTGGGCCCAAGGGCCTGAACACCATGAGCCAAAGGACCCTATTGTGCTGTATTGTGCTAATTACAACAATTAGAACACTCTAGTATCCTACCATTTGTTATATATTCACTTGCCTTGAAATATTTCACACTCCTCCAGATTTACCTGCATATTGCCAAATTTGTATCCACTTAACCGACACGTCTTCTTCACTACCATTTTACTACTAATTGTGGCATCATCCACAAATAAGCCTTTACACTAAAGTGTATAACATTAATAGATACCAGTTGAAACAGGTAGCCCAGACCAAGACTTGCAGAGCACAAATAAATGATTGAAGGTTGTCTTTATCAATGCCCTTAGCTTTTTTCCAATTGACGCAATATATATTTCAGCGATACACACAAAATGCTGAAGGAACTCAGCAGGCCAGGCAACATCTACAGAAAAGAGTAAACAGTCGAAGTTTCGGCAAGAGACTCGTCATCAGGACCCTTCATATTGATTTAAGTGTTGGTTTCTTAAGGTTGTTATGGGCCTGGGGGGGTGGGGGGAGGTAGTGGGGTTAAGTTCCTACTACTTATTGAATGCCCTCAATGTTATGTGTCTCAAATAGCCTAACAGCTCCTAGCATCCACGTGTGGCTTAGCTACTAAACCAGGCAGAACAGTTTCTACCGACAGGTGAAGAGGCAAAGAACGGATTACGGGCGACTAACATCAACCACTTTGGGCGGAGGGGGCTCATCAGTCGTGGTTGGCAACTCACCTTGGAGATAAAATTCTCTGATCTCAAGTCTCCGCTGCCTTGCAGCTATATCTATTCACATCCACTCAAGGCTTTGGGAGTAAAATCATGGAAAGATCCCAAGCTGAAGTCCCTAAGGTAGACCTACAATGAGTTCAACGCTGACTGGCATCTCCTGCAATGCCATTTGTGCGAAACTGTATTGGTCTCTGCCGTTTCTTTAGATTCATCAGCTGCATGGAGAAGGGGAGCCTGCTGCGTGGACAACGGCTTGCTCTCCACTTCGTACTGGCTTGCATTTCACAGACAGCTGGGACGTAACATGTGTGGTTGACCCCAACCAATGGGGGGGGGGGGCTTGTTATTTCAGTGTCACTCTCCCTTCAGTTTCCTGATTAGCTAAAAATTCCTTGCTGAAACTATGCATTCCACATCATATTGGCCACTCTCATTAACCCTCCCTGTTTACTCTTCAATAAAGTTATTACTCAAATACAACTGCTCCTTAACAACTTTATGTGTGCTCTTCTAGATTAACCTATGCCTCTCTAACTGCTGCCTAATGGCATTCCTGGAATTTAACAATCAAAATTTTGGAACCGCGTAGTTGAAGACCCCACTCACCATGAACGTTACCTCTTCTATCTCTTCCACTGGGTCATCATGATCATTATTTGTCATGTCGCACGACGTGGGCGATCATGACCATGATTGTTCTTGGCAAATTTTTCTACAGAAGTGGTTTGCCATTGCCTTTTTCTGCGCAGTGTCTTTACAAGATGGATAATCCCAGCCATTATCCATACTCTTCAGAGATTGTCTGCCTGGAATCAGGAGATGCGTAATCAGGATTTGTGATATGCACCAGATGCTCATATGACCATCCACCACCTGCTCCTAACACTTCACTTAACGCTGATTAAGATGCTAAGCAGGTGCTACACCTTGCCTGAGGGTGACCTACAGTCTAGCAGAGGGAAGGAGCACTTTACGTCTCCTTTATAGAGACATAGCCACCCCGCCACACTTTGATTGAGGGAAGATATAAAAGTTGAAAGCATATACCAAAAAGAAGCTGAAGGACAGCTTCTACCCGCTGTTATAAGACTAGTAAATAATCTCCTAGTGCAATAAGATGTACTCTTGACCTCAAGATTGACCTCATTATGATCATGTGCTTTTTATTTAACTGCACTGCAATTTCTCTGTAGCTGCTACATAGTTATAGTTTTATTTTGTTGTACCTTAAAGCACTGTCATGAAATGATTTGCAAGAACTGCATGGATGACAACTTTTTTCATCGTATCACAGTACATGTGACAATAATAAACCAATTCCAATTCTTTCCAATGATCAGCCGCAGTGAGGGGTGGAATTAAATTTAGGTAAGCGTGAGGTAATGCGTTGTGAGGCATCAAGCATTGGCAACACATATAGAGTAGGTGACAGGGAGATAAGAGTGTTGATTTACAGAGAGACTTCGGTGTGCAGGCTCATGGTTTCCTGAAAGTGGCTACACAGGTGTACAGCGTAATGAAAAAGGCATTTGGCATATGCTTATGTTCGTAGGCTGAGGAAGCTGTACCTACTTTGGTAGGCCGCATTTGGAGTCTTGTATACCTTTCTGGCTTCCACACTACAGAAGTGATATGGTAGCATAAGGAAGACCTCAGAGATTATTCACAATTTTTACTTGCCTGGAATGGAGGGCTTCAGCTGTAAGAAGAGATTAGATAGACTGTGTTTACTCTCACTGGAGTGCTGGAGGCTGAGGAGTGAACTTGTAGAGGTTTATAAGTTCATGTGGAGTGTAGACAAGGTAGACAGCTTTTTTTTCCACCCCAGTGAAGAGGACGCAGATTTAGGATGAGAGGGGAGAAGTCTAAAAGAGATCTGAGGGGCAAGTTTCTTTTCATCCAGAGGACAGTGCTTTAATGAGCTGCCTCAGGTTGCGTTACAAGTTGTCCAGGTGATTAAGAAGATGTATGTATGGGATTTTGGCCTTTATTGGTCAGGGGATTAAATTCAAGGGCCACAAGGCAAAGTTGCAGCTCTATAAGTCTCTGGAGTATTGTATTCAGTTCTGGTTGCCCGATTATAGGAAGGATCTGGAAGCTTTAATAAGGATGCAGGGGAGATATACCAGGGTGTTGCTTGGACTGGAGAACATGCCTTATGAAGAAAGTTTGAGTAAGCCAAGGCTTTTCACTTTTGAGTGAAGGAGCCGAGATGGCTTTACAGGGGTGTACGAGATGATAAGAAATATAAGATATATCTTATGTGGACGGACAGCACCTTTCTCGCAGGATGGCAATGGTTAATACAAAGAGACATCTTTTTAAGATGTGTGGGGAAAGCTTTAGGAAAGCCGTCCGTGGTAAGTTCCCTTACACAGATATAAGTGTCTGGAACACACTGCTGGGGGTGTTGGTAAAGGTTGACGTTATGAGGACATTTTAGAGACTCATAGATAGGCACATGGACGAAGGAAAATGGAGGGTTATGAACTACGTAAGAGAAAAGTGTTAGATTGACCTGGGAGTAGGTTGAAATGTTGGCATTGTGTGTTGAAGGTGTGGTTCGATGTTCAATAATCTGTAATGTTTGAACAGCATTTGGAAAGGGAAGGAGAAGAGGGATAGATGCCTAATGCAGGCAAATGGAATAAGCATAGATAGACAGGACAATCAGCATGGTAGATGAGCAAAGCCAAAGGGCCCACTTCTGAGCTGTAGAACATCAAATTCAAGTTTATTCTCATATGCACAAGTGCATGTTGTTACGTACCCCGTAACTGGGTTGCCAAACCAGCAGAAATGGACCACTAGTTGGAGTCTGGTTTAAGAGAAACTAATAAAGTTTTATTAAAGAAATAAGTAACACAGTACACTAATCGTAGGGATATAAATGCAACAGATTAGCAATGATAAAACACACATGTACACAGAACTAGGGTAATAGGAATCAACCAAGCTCTGTCGCAGTCTAGGGGTAAAATGATCTGTCTCAAGTGACGCAGAGTTCAGTTCAGCTTAGTGCAGTTCACAGTAATCGCTGTTATGCCATTGGAGAGAGAGAGAGAATGCAAATTTTGATTCAAACAGACCTTTGATGTTCTTCGCAGTTAGCTTTCGGGCGAACCCTTTTATGTCTTCTGTGGTCACGGACTGTGACCCCTCTGTTCCGGATACGACCGTTCTTCCGCGGTGAACCCGGCACCCAGGCAAGGGCGGACACACACACCAGGTTCCCGCCGATCGTCCCTTTTCACCCTGTCAGTCTATGGTCGGTTCCCTCAAACCAGACCTCCAACTCTCACCAACTTGTGGGGCACACCGCTCTTCCAGGGTCTCGTTATCTCGTGATCTCGTGGTTTGTCCTGTGCCTTAGCAAACCCGTTCTTTTTATCCCCCTGCTGGGGTATCGCCTGTCCGTCAAACTTCAAACAGTTCAGGTTCAAAGCAACCGGTCTGTCAATACTCGGAATTGTGTCTCTTGTCATTATCTCTCTCCTCTCTCATTAACATTTTGAACATTTCTCCATTTGTCTCCTTTATCTCTCTCATCAGCATCAATCTTCTGATAACTTGGTTTTTCATCACAATGTATGCACAGATGCTAAATAACTTACTTGCAGCTGCATCATGGGCAAATATGGTCTTCATAAGAGGAACGTACACTCAGTGGCCACTTTATTTCCTGCACTTAATAAAGTGACCACTCAGAGTCTGTTCATGGTCTGCTGCTGCTGTTGTAGTCCATCTACTTCAAGTTTCAACACATTGTGCTTTTAGAGATGCTCTTCTGCACACCATTGTTGTAACGCGTGGTTATTCGAGTTACTGTTATTTTCCTGTCAGCTCAAACCAGTCTGGACAATCTTCTCTAACCGCTCTCATTAACACAGTGTTTTTGCTTACAGAAGTGCCACTGACTGGATGTTTTCTCTGTAAGCTTTAGAGACTGTTGTATGTGAAAATCACAAGAGATAAGCAGTTTTTGAGATACTGAAGCAACCTTTTCCATGGTCAAAGTCAGAAGACATTTCTTTCCCATTCTGATGTTTGGTCAGAACAACAACTGAATTTCTTGACAACATCTGTATGTTTTTATGTATTGAGTTGCTGCCACATGATTAGTTGATTAGATATTTGCTTTAACAAGCAGGTGCACATACAGGTATACTTAATAAAGTGGCCACTCAGGGCAAATTAAACTTAGTTAATGCATATTTTTGCAAGAAAGAACACATTTAAATCAAACAAAAAAGAAAGTCCATTTTAGAGCAAAGTGATCATTTGAGGATTCACGAATGTTCAGTAAAACTTCAATAATTCAACATATTCAGGACTTTGGTGATGTCGGATTAGCAGATTCTCCAGACCATGAGATGTTATTTGATATTAAAAACTTTGCACATTTTTAATTCTTCTTTTTAAGGTTTGCACAAAATTATAATAAATTTCCCCATGGACCAGTTAATTTTAAAGAGATTGTAAGAAATGGGGCCCTCATCAGTTGAGAGAGAATGCAGGGACAGGAGCGTGAGAAGCAGGTTCCCAGTGAGCAGGGAACAGAAGTCCGGCAAGTCGGAAGCAAACGCTATAAATGTCACCCGTTGAGCCGGCTAATGAACCACTGGGATTTTCAAAAGGCCGGAGAGTGGATTTTGGAGTTTTACTGGAAAGACTTGGCCATGCCTGATGCATTAATTCACTATGTTCTTTATACAAGAATAACAATAGTGGTATGATTTTAACGGCATTATGCTTTAATACTGCAGTGACATTAGCATTTCAGAGCATTTTAACTGTGAGGGATGTTATGTGAATTGAAAAGCCAAATAGAACTGCAAGCTTCTCTGGGATTTCAATCCATAAATGGTGAAAAAATCATTTAATCCTAAAAATATATTCTTTAACAATTCAAACCAAGGATTAAGTTGTCATATATCTTCTGGCATCATTTTCATTTCAAATCAATGTATCCTGAAAATATAGATTCAGAGACAAAATACTTACTTCAGTCCCATCATCTTAAAAGGTGCTGAATTCATATAAAACATCTTTGTCTTTAGAGGCCTCTGTGAGTCAGAAGATTTCAAAGGGAATCATCAATGAGCCAGTTCAGAAAGTGAAGCATCGAGCACAGATTGTCTTTGTTGAACAAAATTTGGCAGAATAAAGCATAAAATATAACTGCTTCTGAAATGATGAGTATTAATTATTTTAACTAACTATACAATTGCTCAGACTATTCATTTCAGGTCAAAGCAAGTTTGCAATCTACTTTTTGGTAATCATATTTTACAGTTAACCCCTATGGAGATATTTAAGATGTAAATATCTCTAACAAAAAAGCTGCTTCCTCATGCCTGGGGCTCATACTCTACTGGTCTTGAAAAAGTAGGGTATAGATAGAGTGAACACAATCTTTTTCCCAGAGAAAGAGAAGCAAAAATCTGGAAAGGTGAGAGGTGAAAGATTTAAATGGGACCTGAGGGGCAATTTCATGCAAAGGGCAATATGTACACCATATGGAATGAGCTGTCAGAGAAAGTGGTTGAGGTAGGTATATTTAAAAGTCATTTTGATAAGTACAGATTTAGGAATAGTTATGAAAGATGTAGTGGCAAAACCAAACCAGAAACCAAAGTAAAACAATTACCACCACCTGGGACCATATGACTGTTATTCTTGTGTGACGCACCCACAGTTCCAGTGATCGCTCCAAAAGTTGAACCCTTTATTCGATCCTTTCTTAGCAATTAGCAAACATACAATTAAGCATTATTGAGTCTTATCTCAATGGTCAGCAAAAGATATGACCTCTGGCGGTCCCAAGCTACAAACTGCCACAAAATAAGATTACATAACTTATTCCCATCGCTTTTGCCACGCTCCACTCATGTGACTAGTTACCATAATGAATATAGTAAATGCACAACATAGAATACAAAGCAGATAGAGAACAGATACATGGCTCCCACACAGGATATGGGCCAAATACAGACAGATGAGATTGGCTTGGAACTAGCATCAATATCAGAATGGACTAACTGGGTTGAAGAGTCTGTTTCTATTCTGTATTATTCTATGGCTCCAAGCAAGGTTACGAACAAGAGTCCATGGACCCCTTGCTCAATGGTAGGAGTCCATGGCATAAAAGAGTTTGGGACCCCTACTCTAAGAGGAGGTGATCGGCATTTTAATTCAATGAATCTCAGCTCTACAATGCAACTGAATTGAAGTAGTGCCAGTAGCTAAAAAGGCAAAGATTTGGACCAAGAAGCGAGCACACTCCGAATCTCTCCTATTAAGCAGATAAAAGTCATTGAGTGGGCAACCGACCACTTGCAAGACAAAAAGGACAAAAGAAAAACCACAGCAAATTCTGAAAATCCAGAATAAAAACAGAAACTGCTAAATGTACTCAGCAATTAAAATGGCCTCTCATTGACCCGAAACACGAATGTTTCATTACAAATGCCGTCTAACTTGTTTAGTATCCTCAATACTGGCAGAAGATTGGGGATCGTTGTATATATTTCTCTTACGAATCAGTTCTTGACTGTCAAGTTGAGCACAATCTAAATATAACAAACATCCTATATTTGTACTCACATATATGAACTACCAAGACCATAAGCCTATAAGACATAGGAGTAATATTAGGCCATTTGGCCCATCAATTCTGCTCCACCATTCCATCATGGCTGATTTAATATCCCTCTCAACTCCATTCTCCTGCCTTATCCCCATAATCTTTGATGCCTTTGCTAACCAAGAACCTACCAAACTCTGCTTTAAATATAGATCATAAGACTATAAGATATAGGAGCAGAAATAGGCTATTTGGCCCATTGAGTCTGCTCTGCCATTTCATCATGGCTGATACAGTTTTCCTCTCAGCATCAATCTCCTGCCTTCTCCTCATATCCCTCGATGTCCAGACCAATCAAGAACCTCTACCTTAAATATATATAAAGACCTGGCTTCCACAGTTGCCTGTGTCAAAGAATTCCACAGATTCTCCACTCTCTGGCCAAAGAATTTCCTTCTCATCTCCATTCTAAAAGGATGCCCCTCTATTCTGAGGCTGTGTCCTCTGGTCTTAGGCTCTCCCACCAGAGGAAACATCATCTCCACATCTACTCTATTGAGGCCTTTCAATATTCAATAGGTTCCAATGAGGTCACCTCTTATTCTGATTCCTAGTGAATGCAGGCCCAGAGCCAGGTAAAGTCAAAGAATATAAATAGGTACGTAGAGCAGAGACCACAAAGCCATTTGATCATGGCTGATTTATTTTCTTTTTCAACCCTATTCTCTAGTCTTCGTCCCACTCATAACATTTAATGCCCTTACTAATCAAGTAACTATCAACCTCCATTTTAAATATACCCAATGATTTAGCCTCCACAGCTGTTTGTGGCAACGACTTCCACAAACTCACCAACATCTGCCTGAAGAAATTCCTTCTTATCTTCGTTCTAAAGGATATCCTATTCTGGGGCTGTGCTGTTGGGTCCTAGACTATGACAAGGAAGGCCCTACCTTTATGTTTTTCCTCCACTAAACTTCACCCTTCTCTCTTAAAATACCCCTCAGAACATAAGTCATTGTATAATATTTTGGTCCTTCTGGACTCAGTGCCTCATCTTGTTGGATTATGCTCTTCTGGAACAGCCTTAAACCGGTAAATTAGTAATTTGGTTAAGTATTGTCACACATACCAAAGTACAGTGAAAAACATTATTTTACATGCCAGCCGTACAGATTATTTCATTGCATTGGCACACTGAGGTTGAGAGCAGTGGTTAGTACAACTCCATTACTTGGGCCGTCGGAGTTCGGGATTCAATTCCGACACTATCTGTAAGTAGTCTCTGTATGTCCTCCCCATGAAATGTGTGGGTTTTCCCCAGGTGCTCCGATCTCCTCCCACAGTCCATCGACGGACCGGGTATGTTAATTGGTCATTGTAAATTGTCATGTTTAGGGTAGGTTTAATCAGCATTGCCAGTGGTTGCTGGGGCATTGTGGCTGGAAAGACCAGAAGGGCTTACTCCAGGCTGCATCGCTACATAAATTAAGTTATCAATCAATAAATAAATACAAGAGAAAACAATTATCAAGTGACATGGTAGTGTAGCACTAGCTGTAAAATCAGGGTTCAATTCCCACTGCAGTTTGTACTGCAAGTTCTCCCTGTGACTGTGTGGGTTTCCTTCAGCTGCTCCCATTTCCGTCCTCTTTCCAAAGATGTACAGTTTGGTTCAGTGAGTTGTGAGCCTGCTACGTTGTCACTGACACAAGCGATGCTGAATGAGGGGACAATTTACAATGACCAATTAATCTACTAACCAGTACGGCTTTGGGCAGTGGGATGAAGCTAAACATGAAGTTTTTAAAATCATAATGCAGAATGAAGTGCAACAGCTACAGAGAAATTACAGTGCAGGAGGAAAATTAGGTACAAAGCCATAGCAAGGTGGATTACATTTTATTGTTCTTAGGGATCATTCAACAGCTTTCTAACAGTGCCTGTCCTTTAGCTTGGTGGTACGTACTTCCAGGCATTTGTATCTTCTATCTGATGAGATGGAAAGATGAGATGGAAAGAAGAGAGGACAACTTGGGCGAATGGGGTCTTTGATTATGCTGCTGCTTTACCAAGGCAGTGAGAGGGTCAATGGAGGGGAGGGTGTTTTCCGTGATGTATTGAGCTGTATCCACAACTCTGCATTTCATTATAGTCATGTGCAGAGTTTTGCCATACCAAACCGAGATGCATCTGGTTAGGGTACTTTCTATGGTGCTGTCTATGCTGCATCTTTAAAATCTGGTGAGGGTCAAAAGGGACATGCCAAATTTAATTAGCCTCCTCACAGAGTAAAGGTAGTGAGGGATTAATGTTGTTTAATTGTTGCAAACCATTGCACTGAATTTTAAAAAATTACTAAATTAGGTTTTGCTCAATTGGAAAGAGATATTTCAGGCAATGTTATGTTCAACTGTGTGAACAGCGCCACTCTGAATCCAGGAACCTTAGTATAACAGGACTATTATTTTTTTAACTCCTGTTCTATATTGATGGCGCATGAGAACTTCTCAGTGGCCAAACATTTCCCATTCCCATTCCAGCATGTCGGTCCATGGTCCACTCTTGTGCCATGACGAGGCCTCCCTCCGGATGGAGGAGCAACACCTTATATTCTGTCTGGGTCACCTTCAACCTGATGGCATGAATATTGGGTTTTCTTTCTGGTTAAAAAAATCCCTCCTCCCCCCTCTTCTATTCCCTACTCTGGCCTCTTACCTCTTTCACCTGCCTATCGCCTCCCTGTGGGTCCCTTCCTCCTTCCCTTTCTTCTGTGGTCCACTTTCCTCTCCAGCCATTTACCTTTCCCACCCACCTGTCTTCCCCTATCACTGTCCAGCTATCCTTTTCCCCTTTCCCCACCTTTATGTTCTGGAGTCTTCACCCTTCCTTGCCTATCCTGATGAAGGGTCTCGGCCAAAATGTTGACAGTTCATTCATTTCTATAGATGCTGTCTGACCTGCTGAGTTCCTCCAGCATTTCTTGTCTGTATTGCATGACAGCCATTCAACTGTTTTCACCATCCTAACTGAAGTTCCCATTCTAGTGTCACATATTAGCAGAGAATGATTTGATCATTTTAGTCACCCATCCATCTTAAAAGAGCAGAAAAATTAACTTCATGTGACAGTGTTAAAATGATCACTACCAATATGACAACACAACTTCAAACCTTTAAATATGATTCTAATACTGATTCTGAAAAATGTGCTCTCTATATGAACTACATTATTTATTGCATAAAAGAATAATTTTAATGCATGTTTTCTTTTCCCCTAAACTATCCTGATCTTATGCCATTGAGAAATGCAGCAACATTTCTCCAACAAAATCAATCATTTAAACAATTCTGAGGAAATCATCTCATCTTTTCATTGAAACGTTTAGTTATTACACACAATAAGAGCAAATACATTTAAATCATTTCAATATCGCTTAGATATGATCTTCAGTCATCACAAGTCTCCATACCCCTTTGCAATTTTAGAACTGCTTTTGTTGATGTTCTTCAAAGAAATGCAGGACAATTATTTGAAGTGAAAACACAGACTTGGAACTGCATTTAAAGTAGAAACCAATCTTCCTCAGGCCTGATTGAGAGAATATTGTCAATTTGATTGTTTTAAATAAATGAATAAAGGTAAAAGACACTTGTCTCATAAGGAAAGAAAAAAAGCACCAAGTAGTTCCAAACCCCAAACATTTCCTCAAGAATAAAAGTCATTTCAAACCTCACTGTTGGACATTCTGTTTGTGCCAAGTGGCATTGGCACTTTGTCATTCACAATGGAGAAGACCTTTTTAATGGATCTCATGTGATGTTCAACTTCTGTGTGACTCTGTTGATAAATGAAAAAAATGTTTAAACTGCATGGCCACATTATTAGGCACACCTGCTCATTCATGCAAATATCTAATCAGCCAATCATGTGGTAGAAACTCAATGCATGAAAGCCTGCAGGCATGGGCAGCAGGTTCAGTTGATGCAGGGGGGTGAGTAGCTGGGTGACTGTCAGGAGAAACGGAAATGTGAATAGGTAATTAGAACAGAGCACCCCTGTACCCATTCCCCTCAATAACAAATATACAGCTTTGGATACCGTTGTGGGGGGTGACCTCCAGGGAGAATGCCATGGAGACCAGGTTACTGGCACTGAGTCCATGGGAAGTCCAAGGGAAGACTGGAGCAGTAGTCAGGGGAACAGACAAGAGATTCTGTGAATGCGAACAGGACACTCAAATAGTACATTGCGTTCCAGGTGCCAGGGTCAGGGACATTTCGAACCACATCCATATCACTTTGGAGAGCAAGGGAGAGCAGTCAGATGTCTTGGTACATTTTAGCACCAATGACATAGGAAGGAAAAGCAAAGAGGTCCTGAAAAGAGAATTTAGAGAACTGGGTAGAAAGCAGGACCCCCTGGGAAGTATTTTCTGGATTGCTGCCTGTGCCACACACCAGTGAGGGTAGAAATAGGATGATTTGGCAAATTAATGTGTGGCTGAGAAGCCGGTGCAGGGGACAGGGCTTCAGGTTCTTGGGTCATTGGGATCTCTTCTGAGAGAGCTATGACCTGTACAAAAGTAATGGGTTGCATGTGAACGAGACCAATGTTCTCATGGACAGGTTTGTTAGGGTTGTTGGAGAGGGCTTAAATTAATTTGGCAGTGGGTTGGGAACCAGAATGAAGGGGCTCATGATAGGATGGATGATAAAAAAGCAAAGATAGCATGCAATCAGACTGGCAGGCAGGGCAGGCAGATCATAGGACAAAATTGCAGTCAGCAGGGTGAGTATCAGTGCATTAGGGATGCAGAATCAAAAAGGGTAGCAAATACAGTACTCAAAGTGTTATATCTCAATGCATGGAGTATAAGAAATAAGGAGGATGATCTTGTTGCACTTTTACGGATTGTCGGGCATGATGTTGTGGCCATTACTGAATGGTGGCTAAAGGATGGTTGTAGTTGGGACCTGAATGTCCAAGGTTACACATTGAGTTGGAGGGATAGGAAGGTGGACAGAGGGGGTGGCGTGACTCTGCTGGAAAGAATGGCATCAAATCAGTAGAAAGGTGTGACATAGGATTGGAAGATATTGAATCCTTGTCGGTTGAGTTAAGAGCTGGGATGGGGACCACAGATTACACCAGGAAGTAGAAAAAGTATGTCAAAGGGGCAATGATATGATAGTTATGGGGGATTTCAACCTGCAGGTCAATTGGAAAAAACAAGTTGAGAATGGATCTCAGGAACAAGTTTGTTGAATGCCTATGAGATGGCTTTTTACAGCAGTTTGTCATTGAGCCAACTAAGGGATCTGCTATACTGGATTGGGTTGTTACGTAATGAACTGAAGGTGATTAGGGCACTTAAGGTAAAGAATCCTTAGGAGGCAGTGATCACAACTTAAATTCAACTTAAAATTTGATAGGGAGGTAAAATAAAGTCTGATAAAGCAGTATTTCAGGGGAGTAAAGGAAATTACCATGGTATGGGAGAGGAGCTGGCCAACATAGATTGGGAGGAAATGCTGGTAGGGATGACAGCAGAGCAGCAATGCCATGAGTTTCTGGAAAAAACTGAGGAAAGTGCAGGACAGATGTATTCCAAAAACAAAGAAATATTCAGATGGTAAAATTGTACAACCGTGGCTGACAAGGGAAATCAAAGCCAATATAAAAGTAAAATAGAGGGCATACAATAATGAAAAATTAGTGGGAAGTCAGAGGATTGGGAAGCTTTTAAAAGCCTTTAGAGAGCAACTAAAAGAATCATTAGGAGAGAAAAGATGAAATATGGAAGCATGCTAGCAAACAATATAAACGTGGATAGTAAAAGCTTTTACAAATATGTTAAAAAATAAAAGAGGGATGTGTGTGGACAATTTGCTGATGACACAAAAGTTGGGAGTGTTGTGGATAGTGTGGAGAGATGTCAGAGGTTACAACGGGACATTGATAGGATACAAAAATGAGCTGAGAAGTGGCAGATGGAGTTCAACCCAGATAAGTGTGAGGAGGTTCATTTTGGTAGATCAAATATGATGACAGAATATAGTATTAGTGGTAAGAATCTTGGCAGTGTGGAGGATTACAGGGATCTTGGGGTTCGAGTCAGTAGGACACTCAAAGCTGTTGTGCAGGTTGACTCTGTGGTTAAGAAGGCATACGGTGCATTGGCCTTCATCAATTGTGGGATTGAGTTTAGGAGCCGAGAGGTAATGTTGCAGCTATATAGGACCCTAGTCAGACCCCACTTGGAGTACTGTGCTCAGTTCTGGTTGCATCACTATAGGAAGGATGTGGAAACCATAGAAAGGGTGCAGAGGAGATTTACAAGGATGTTGCCTGGAATGGGGAGATGCCTTATGAAAACAAGTTGAGTGAACTCGGTCTTTTCTCCTTGGAGCGACGGGGAATGAGAGGTGACCTGATAGAGGTGTATAGGATGATGAGAGGCATTGATCGTGTGGATAGTCAGAGGCTTTTTCCCAGGGCTAAAATGGCTATCATGAGAGGACGCAGGTTTAAGGTGCTTGGAAGTAGGTACAGGAGATGTCAGGAGTAAGTTTCTTTACGCAGAGAGTGGTGAGTGCATGGAATGGGCTGCCGGCGATGGTGGTGGAGGTGGATATAATAGGGTCTTTTAAGAGGCTCCTAGACAGGTACATGGAACTCAGAAAAATAGAGGGCTATCTGTAACTCGAGGTAATTTCTAAGGTAAGGACATGTTCAGCACAGCTTTGTGGGCCAAAGGGCCTGTATTGTGCTATAGGTTTTCTATGTTTCTATAGGACTGCTAGAAAATGAGGCAGGAGAAAAATAATGGGGGGCAAGGAGATGACAAATTAACTAAAAGAGTTTCTTGTATCAATTTTCACTGTGGAAGACACTAACAGTGTGTCAGATGTTGAAGGGTGTGAAGGAAGAGAAGTGAGTTCAGTTACAATTACAAGGGAGAAGGTGCTCAAAAAGCTAAAAGACCCTAGGGTACCTAAGTCACTTAGACCAGGTGAACTGCACCCTGAGATTGCGGAGATATTATTAATGATCTTTCAAAAATCATTGGACTCTGGCAGGGTGCCAGAGGACTGGAAAATTGCAAATGTCACTCCACTCTTTAAGAAAGGAGGAAGGCAGCAGAAAGGAAATTATAGATTGTTTGCCTGATCTCAATGTTTAGGAAGATGTTGAAGTCAATTGTTAAGGATGTGGATATGGAGTATTTGGTGACAGAAGACAAGATAGCACAAAGTCAGCATTGTTTCTTTAAGGGAAAATCTTGCCTGACAAACCTGTTGAGGAGATTACATGTAGGATAGATAAAGGGGATGCAGTGGATGTCGTCTATTTGGATTTTCATAAGGCCTTTGACAAAGTGCACACATATGAGGCTGCTTACCAAGTTAAGTGCCCATGGTGTTACAGGGAAGTTATTGGCATGGTTAGAGAATTGGCTGATTGGTAGGAGGCAGTGAGTGGGAATAAAATGATCCTTTTCTGGCACTGGTAAGGCCTCACCCTGAGCAGTTCTGGGCTCCTAATCTAGGAAAGATGTGCTGGCATTGGAGAGGGTCCAGAAGAGGTTCACAAGGATGATTCTGGGAATGAAAGGGTTATCATATGAGGAACGCTTGGTGGCTGTCGGTCTAAACTCACTAGAATTTAGAAGGTTGAGGGTGGATCATATTGAAACCTCTTGAATGTTGAAAGACTTAGACAGAGTAGTTGTGGAATGGATGTTTTGCATAGTGAGGGAGCCTAGGACAAGAGGGCATGGCCGCAGAATAGAGGGGCATCCATTTAAAACAGAAATGTGGAGAAATTTCTTGAGCCAGAGGGTGGTGAATTTGTGGAATTTATTACCACAGGCAGCTATGGAGGCCAGGTCATTTGGTGTAGGTAAGACAGAGGTTGATAGGTTCTTGATTGGATGCAGTATCAAAGGTTACGGGGAGAAGGCCGGGGAGTGGGGCTGTGGAGAGTGAAAAAAAGGTTCAGCCATGATAGAATGGTGGAGCAGGCTCAATGGGCCAAATAGCCTGATTCTGCTATGACTTGTGGTCTTCTTGTTCAGTGCAAACATCAGAATTGGAAAGAAATGTGATCTAAGTGATGGTAACTGTGGAATAATTGATGGTGCTGGACCAGGTGGTTACAGAATCTCAGAAGCTGCTGATCTCCTGTGATTTTCACACACAACAGTCTCTAAACTTTACAGAAAATGGTGCAAAAAACAAAAAATAAAGTCCAGTGGGTGGCAGTTCTATGCGTGAAAATGCCTTGTTAATGAGAGAGGTTAGAGAATGGCCATACCGGTTCAAGCTGACAGGAAGGCGACAGTAACTCAAGTAACCATGTGCTACAACAGTAGTGTGCAGAAGACCATCTCTGAAAACACAACACATTGGATCTTGAAGTAGACGGGCTACAGCAGTAGATGACCATGAACGTACCTCATAAAGTGACCACCGAGTGTACATTCTTCTGTTCCAGCATTGAAACTGCCTCTTTTTCTTCTGGCTAAAAGGAATGTTAAAAATATAGAGAATCGAGAAGAAAACCTCCTTATACCCACCCACCTCAAAATGAGAGCTGATCCTGATTACTCTGCATTATGGCAGAAATTTAGGTACCTAAAAACATTAGCATGATGGTTCTTTGTAGTGGTGTCCAAGTCTTATCATGTTAGACACAGCAGCAATTGCATTGAGGTGCATTGTCATAATCTGGAAACACCATTTATGACCAGTCGTCATTGTTCAAGTCATGCAAAATATTCATCCAAGTTCAACCGGAAATTCAGTAGCTTTCAATAGGTACATTTAATGTCAGAGAAATGTATACAATATACATCCTAAAATACTCTTTCTTTGCAGACATCCACGAAAACAGAGGAGAGCCCCAAAGTATGAATGACAGTTAAAACTTTAGAACCCCAAAACCCCCAAACTCCCCCCATTCACAAGCAGCAAGGTAATGACACCCCCCACCCCCACCAGCAAAAAAGCATCAGCACCCTCCACCAAGCACTCAAGCGTACAGGCAAAGCATCAATAAAGACGTTAGTTGGAGTACCCCAAAAACTACTCGTTCACCAGGTAATTCAAGATACCACAGGCTCTCTCTCTGCCTAATAATAAGGGAAAAAGAGATGTCCCCTTTTCACAGTGAGGGGGGGAGACTGCAAACCTTTCTACCTTTCCAACCGGGCATTCTTGTTCTTCATAATTGGCTACAGATTACCTGCTTCCCTCAGTCGCTTTGGGTTTGCATCTTTTGTCAATGAAAACAGATGCATGTTATTTACCTTTTAGGATAGCTCTGTCAAACTTGCTCTTGATGCCTCCTGCTCCAGGAAGCATACTTATGGGCATAGTGCTTGCTCTCCAAAATGATGTTTTAAAGAACATAGCAGCTCATGCAGTGGCTATAATCTTTAATACAATAAAATCTCAATTATTAAGATTATGTTGGTGCCAGAAGTGAGGTGAAACTTGTGGGTTGCTCCCAGCACATCCTTGGACTACGTGGTCGTTGACACAAACACTCTACGCTTTGATGTTTCAATGTACGTGTGACAAATAAAGCTAATCTTCAATCTTTTTCTTTCATCTACTGGTGAATTGCAAACTGTGTATTATAAAGTTCAACCATATAATCAGAAAACATTCAGAAATGGAGGAATGCAACTTAAAATAGAAACTGAATAATTTTCTTCAGCAATTTGTTTAGAAAAGTTCAGTAAATGAAGCATTGCTTTGTGCCATTATTTGTGTATCACTCAATCTTAATTATTTAAATTAGGTGTGAGCACTTGGTTTAATTATCGGGGGATTAATCTAGCATCTCACTAGGAATGGCATATTCACTAAATGTAGGCAACAGGTAAACTGTGATAATTTTAATCGATCTCTTAGTAATACAGAGAGCAGAATCTGAAAAATTTATGTTTTGTAGCCTGGGGAAAATTACTCATGCACGCCAACAAATGCTTTTTCAGGTCTTTAATTCCTTTCTCTCTTTTAGATGTTTTAATGCAGAAAGAGTGTATCAAAATAAAAATGACAGAATAAATTTTAAAAAACACATTTGCTGATGTTACAATCTCAATTTGAGTTCAGACCGCACCCTTGTTACGTATGCAATATGAAAATAACTAAAACAAAATATGCATAACCAATACAGTTGTGGCGATTCTGAAAAAAACAATACAAACAACATTCGAATCCCACTAATCCTGTACCTTATACACAACATCAAAAATAGGAATAAATACATCTCATCTTAACTAACATATACTCACTTTGGCACACATGAGCTTAACTGCCAAACACACAAAGGATAGACCCTGAAATGAGTTCTTCTCACTCACACTACGTAAACAGAGATTAACACATTCACATTACTCTGTTACATGCACATTCGGTCATGAAACAATAAAGAAAGACAAAAATAAACTTTTACAAAAATGCTTACAATATATCGCCTTGGAGTTTAAATTACAAAAGACTGACCTACTAGGCCAATAAGGAACTTTGCTCAACCACACTATCCAGCATTGTTACCTTACTCACAAAAAGCTTTCCTCACCATACGACTGACATTTGATGTCCTTTCTAGAACTTTATAACTCCACACCTGTACAATGATGTCACCATTTTCTCTTAAGGGCACGGGCAGTTATTTTAGCATTACCAGGGTGGATACATAAGTGCACTTTAACAATAAAAAAAAGTTCAATGGTCACCTGGTTACGTCCTCGATTACTTGCTCACTGCAAAGGTACCTTTATCCTCTTTAACTGCTTCTCTGAGTAGAACTGAAGTTAGACTGGCCAGTATCTGTGACATTGCTGCAGGACTTATGGAGGTCACATCTAGGACTGACTTTGGTTCGTGATGTGGGTTAGAGTGCCATCCAGCATTTACTCTTTTACTCCTGCGGGGTGCTGCAGTTTCTGTCTCAGTTCCAGAAGTTTTGCTGTCAAGGCTATGGTCAAGATTATGTACACCCTGTTCTGACACACCTTCTCCCAATATCACACCATTCTCTGAATCCTCAGAATCTGATTCATGTTCCAGGGGAGTGCTAGCCCGTATTACAGGAGTTTGCAGTCTCATTTGAGTAACTGGGGCATGAACGTTCTCACAGGGTCTGTTGTCTACCCTGTTCACCCTCTTGATAGTCCCTCCCTCCAAAGGTTCCACAGTGTATGTGTTGTCCAGCACCTCCACCATCCTGTAGACAGTTGATTTCCAAGAATCATGGATCTTATTACAGCCTAATGGTCCGTTCCGGAGGTAAACCGGTGCATTTATGTCAATCTTAGGACAATGAATTTTATCCTCCTGTAAGGCAGTACATTCTGCAGCCTTTTGTTCAGAGTATTCTTTTGTTCTGACATGAGAATCACTCAGTCGTTTTGGGTGTATGGCTAACCAGTCATATTTCCCGTATACAGACTGTTCTTACCCCAGCAGAGCATCCACTAGCAAGTGGGGATCAACACCAAACAGAAGATAATAAGGGGAATATCTGGCGGTTGCATGAGGCGTCACATTATATGCATACATTAACTCGGGTAAATCCTCTGGCCATCTGCGTTTCTTTTCTGGAGGCAACTTATACAACAAATCATGCATTGTCCTGTTGAAATGCTCACACTGAGCGTTGCCAGTAGGATGATGGGGTGTAGTACGACTTCTCTCTACCCCATACAGTTTGCAAAGCTCAGCTATGACCTCACTTTTGAAGTTACGGCCCTGGTCAGAAAATAACCTCTCAGGAACACCGTACTTCATAAACTATTCCCTCAAGAGAACCTTTGCGGTGGTATCCGCTGTTTGATCCTGAGTTGGGAAAGCTTGGGTGTACGTTGTAAAGACATCTGTGACTACTAAGACATGCTCACACCCATCAGCTGCCTGCTCAAGCACAGTGAAATCTACAGCAGCAACCTTGAGTGGCCTAGAAGCAAGAAATGATTTCATGGGGGTGGGGGCGGATCTTAGTGTGTGGCATTTTAGTTAACACACAGTGCAGACAATTTTTGATCCACTGTGCCACATCTTCGTGCATGCCCACCTAAAAACATCTGCTTCTTAACAAGTGAAGAGTACGCTCTATGCCTTGATGTATATACCCTAACACCTTACTCCTCAAGCTGGTAGGTAGCAGAAGCTGATATCACTCCTCATGCTTCTCATCCTATACGATACAGAAACCCCTTACGCTCCCTGATCCTGTCCCAATGCTTTAACAGAGATAAAACTAGTTCAGGCAGAGCTCTACGTTCCTTGTCATTTAGCTTTCTTATTCTGCCCCATAAATTTCTGAAGACACTTAACACAGGGTCTTGTTGCTGAAAAGTGTGCAAATCCCCGATAGAATAACCTGGGAAAGTTGGGGTGTTTCCCTGCATCAGATCACTTATATCACTAGTACCAGCTTCAAGAGCTCGAATTTGCTTAACCTTACAGCCTCTAAGACCAGCTGCTACCGGTGCTGGGTCAAGAACAGTGCTGTGATTGGTCAGCCACAGACCCGTCAAACTCAGCATCCTCTGAGATAGGCTCAGGCTCTCCTGCAAATGGCTGCCTGGAGAGAGCATCAGCCACAATATTGTTCTGATCTGGACGATACTGAGCATCAAAGTCAAGCACTGACAACTGTGAGATCCATCTCTGCTCAATTGCTCCCAACTTGGCAGTTCTCAAGTGGGATAACGGATTATTGTCAGTAATTACAGTGAATTTGGAACCCAATAAGTAACCACGAAACTTCTCTACTAAAGCCCACTTAAGTGCAAGCAGCTCTAATTTCATGCTACTATAATTCCTATCATTCTTTTCAGTATTTCTCAATTGCCAACTTGCATATGCAAAAACGCTCTTTGCCTCTCCCTGTTGCTGGTATAAAACAGCTCCTAGTCCATGACTGCTTGCACTGGTCTCCACTATGAAAGGCTGGGTGAAATCAGCAAAACCGTGGATAGGTGAACTTATCAGTTTTTCTTTGAATAAGTCAAAAGCAGTTTGACATTCTTCCATCCAAGACTGTTTTAATAGCTGGTTTGTTTTACGAGGACTCCCTGCACTAAGACACAAATTCACTACATTATGCAGCCGACCTACAATCTTTGAGTATCTCCGAATGCTCAAAGCAGATGCGCAGGTTGACTCTGTAGTTAAGAAGGCGTATGGTATATTGATTGGCCTTCATCAATTGAGGAATCGAATTTAGGAGTCGAGAGCTAATGTTGCAACTATATAGGACCCTGGTCAAACCCCACTTAGAGCGCTGTGCTTAGCTCCGGTCGCCTCACTACAGGAAGGATATGGAAACCATAGAAAAGGTGCAGAGGAGAGTTACAAGGATGTTGCCTCAATTGGGGAGCGTGCCTTATGAAAATAGGTTGAGTGCACACACTCTTTTCTCCTTGCGGCAATGGAGGATGAGAGGGGTCTTGATAGAGGTGTATAAGATGATGAGAGAAATTGATCATGTGGATAGTCAGAGGCTTTTTCCCAGAGCTGAAATGGCTGCCACAAGAGGACACAGGTTTAAGGTGCTGGGGAGTAGGTACAGAGGAGATGTCAGGGGTAAGTTTTTTATGCAGAGAGTGGTGAGTGCGTGGAATGGGCTGCCGGCAACGGTGGTGGAGGCGGATACAATAGGGTCTTATAAGAGACTTTTGGATAGACACATAGAGCTTAGAAAAATAGAGGGCTATGGATAACCCTAGTAATTTCTGAGGTAGGGACATGTACAGCACAACTTCATGGGCCGAAGGGCCTATATTGTGCTGTAGGTTTTCTATGTTTCTATAACAGTATGGCTGTGAAATGGGCTCATCATCAATTAAATGAATTTCATGCTTGACCTTGTCAGTGTATCCAAGGTCTTCATCTTCAACTGCAAAGATATCCAGGTACTTAGCCTGTAAAGCTCTCAGCTGAGCTTGTTGTTCTTCACTACCCCCAATGTCAAGTTTGTCTAGAATTGACTTTAACTTGGGGTTACTACCCTCTTCCTTTATACCAACAGTCACTTGTTCCATGCCAGTTGAGATCCATTGAAATCTTACAGCACCTTGCTGGCCATTATCTATGCATTCTTGCCTTTGACAATATACCCAGGTAGGTTCTAGGTGAGAGCCATACATCTTCTTGAGGGAGGTTTAAAACATGTAGTGGTACTGTACGACTACAAGAGTCAATAAGCATGGGAATAACTACAAGACCACCATGTAGAGGGGTGTGAAGTGGCTCAAGTAACATCTTATGGTCAGTACCAGCATCTCCAGTGGTATTTCTTGCCACAATGGTAACCACCAATTCAGCAGGTATGTGCTCAGTATCTTTTCCCGATATTCGGACTACGGTCTTCTTTTCAGTAGTGCGCATCTGCACTTCCTGGAAAACATCTCTCCAATCAGAATCCAGCTTTCCTTCGAGGGTCATGTCAAATTCGGTGTAGACAAGTTGTCTACATTGGCTTATAGTGTTCATGCCTACAATGTATGGGACGGGTTGTTCAGTCCTAACAGGATCTCTGACTACTAGAAAGCCACAATTGGGAACCTTCATGCCCATCGCTTGAACCTGTAGCTCTAGATAGCCAAGGTAAGGAATATCAAGACTGCTAGTGGATGTTAACCTAAGCCAGCGAGCAGTGGACAACATATCCTCATCTGCTCCATTCAAGTGTTCTCGAAAGAACTGGTCACTCATGGTGCTCACTTGACTACCTGTTTCTAACAGACAATGGATAGCAACGCCTGATATCTTAAGCTCAACAACAGGACACATTCCTATGGCATGTTGCAGCACTGATCACAGATTGGTTGTACATTATCTGAGTCCGCGAGGTTCCCCCGAATTGCCCGATTCACAACAACCTGAGGACTGGAGGACTTGGGCTCTACATCCCTTGTACTTCACTGCTGTGGGCAATTCTTGGCCACATGCCCTCCTGCCTGACACTTGAAACATATTGCTTGCCCATCCTTTGTGAACCTAGGCTGTAACTTAGGTCTACTGCTAGGAGCATGTGCAACACCTCTCTGATCAGCAAGTCCTTTCACTGCTTGAGTCAACTCACTAATGACTCTGCCCTGCTCTGCAACTACTTTAAGTACATGGTCTAGAGTGAAAGTCTTAGATTCCTGGGCTTTGAGAGTTGTGTGCTCTGCCTGGCTACTGCTACACTTTGACTTTACAGTCTTTGCATTTCCTGAGGACTCTTCTAAACCACAGACAAGCCTCCTCTCACACTTCTATCATCAAGGACTTAATGTTATTCTGCATGAACTTGTGGAGCTTCCTTCTAAGGAAAGTATCTCTGATTCCCTCTATAAGTTAATCTCTGAGCACCATCCTCTTATTGGCCATAGCATCAGGGGATGCTGATCCTAGTCAGACTGATTTCCAGCATGAAGCACCTGTTCGACATCTTCAATAAAGTCATCAACAGATCTCCTAACTTTCTCAACACCCCCTGTAAATGGAGTGATGTGTCTTTCCCTTGAAACATATACATAGGATCTTTTGCATAATTTATCTATAGTGGCATGGCTTCCTCAAGCCTACTCTCTAATTTGTTCATTCAAATTCGGTTCAGTTTGTTCGTCCTCTGAATGTACTATTTTGAAAACTCAAGTCTTTAAAGTTTCTGCAACAAACCTGGGAAAGGGGTTCTCTTGCAGAGAGCATGATGATTTCTTGGCCGCAGTTGTTCTGGATCACCGTCACATTTCTACGTCTTGGCGCCAGTCCTAGATGTTCCAGCCCGGTCTCTAGGCTCTACAACAGTTTCCACGTGATAACAGGCTCTCCTTCCTTCTCACGGGAGCAGCTGACCTGTTCTTCACCACTATTGTATAATGTAATATATATTGTACTACCTACAAAAATCAAAAACCCTCTAAACTGGCTTGGAATTAGCCCAATCCTGGTACCAAATTTTGTAGCCTGGGGAAAATTATACAGACAGGACAGCAAATACTTTTTCATGTCTTTAATTCTTTTATCTGTTTTAGATGTTTTAACGCAGAAAGAGGGTATCGAAATAAAAACGACGAAATAATTTTTTTAAAAAACTTTTCCTCCTGTTACAATCTCAGTTTAATTTCAGACCACACCCCTGTTAAATATGTAGTATTAAAATAAATAGAATAAAATATACAATACCAATACGGTCATGGCAATTTTAAAAACCAATACAAACAACATTTCAATCTCACCAACCATGTACCTTATACAAAACATCAAAAATATGAATAAATATATCTCATCTTAAAGTGAGTACTTTGGCACACACGTGGTTAACTTCCAAACACACACATAGGATAGATCCTGAAACAAGTGCTCCTTGGTCACGCAATGTAAATGGAGATTAACTCACATTCACAATACTTCGTTACATTCACATTCGGTCATGAAACAATAAAGAAAGACAAAAATAAACTTTTACAATATATTGTCTTGGAGTTTAAATTACAAAAGACTAACATACTCGGCCTTCGCACAGCCATGCTATTCAACACTGATACCTTACTTTTAAAAATCTTTCCTCATCATACAACTAGTATTCAACATCCTTTCTAGAACCTTACAACTCTCCCTTCTACCCCGTACGTACACAATGACATCACCGTTTTCTCTTAAAGGCACAGGCGGTTATTTTAGCATTACCAGGGTAAATACACAAGTGAACTCTAACAATAAAAAACGATATTCAACGGTCACCTGGTTACATATCTTTGGCTGCTAGACCTCAAATGGAGCCCGGAATCATAACACAATACTGTACTTACTGAAAAACAGCCAACAAGTTTATAAACGCAAACAACAGGAATTCTGCAGATGCTGGAAATTCAAGCAACACACATAAAAGTTGCTGGTGAACGCAGCAGGCCAGGCAGCATCTCTAGGAAGAGGTACTGTCGACGTTTCAGGCCGAGACCCTTTGTCAGGACTAACTGAAGGAAGAGTGAGTAAGGGATTTGTTTTTGGATCTCCCCCTCCCCCTCCATCTATCAAATCCCTTACTCACTCTTCCTTCAGTTAGTCGTGACGAAGGGTCTCGGCCTGAAACGTCGACTGTACCTCTTCCTAGAGATGCTGCCTGGCCTGCTGCGTTCACCAGCAACTTTTATGTGTGCAGCAAGTTTATAGCTTTGATTTTTGTACAGGAATTCCAAAATTATGGTACTGCATTGGGGAAATGTCAGGACTTCCCAGCTGCTTCTTATTGTATGTTCATCAACCTAGTAAGAGAAGTCAAGGCAAACTGTAAGTTCATGTGACAATGGGAGCTGCATATTCTCTCACCAGAACACTGCTCTTGGTTCTTGATGGGCCTAATTCTGTTCCTATACCCTGTGGTCTTGACGGATTAACCAATTCAGTGGAGCTCCGATGAATTATTTTGGCTTGATCTGTGGGATGGACAGTGCTTTGAGCAGTCAGGGAGTTTGGCAACATTCAGGGCCTCCTAGGGCAGCTCATCCTGCATCCTAGGCTTTAAGTCTCTCCACTATTATCACAACATGGCTGCAATACATACCAGCTATAAAAAAATATTTTTCTTTGACAGCATTTTATTTTGTGTGTGGTAAAGTATTGATCACTACCACCTTGAAATCAGAAGATCACAACTTGCAGATTCCCCGCCAACTAATAGACTATCCTGATTTGGAAACATATGGCAGTGTTTTTTTATCAACGCTGGATAAAAATCCTGGAGTTCTGTCACCAGAGACGGTGAGAACAACTTCACAAGAAGGGCAAGAAGACTCACATCACCTTCAAGGTCATGTTGGAATGAGTATAAAATGATAATCATGTTAGTGATCTCCCCACTTCTTGTGAACTTTCAGGAGGGAGCAAAATAGTTCTTCATTTAGAAAACATTAGCCAATATGAGGGGGACGTAATTGTAAGGTGATTAGAGGGAAGCATAGAGGGGTATTTTTTTTTACTCAGAAAATGAAAGGTGTGTGGAATGCACTGTCAGGAGTAGTGACAGAGGCAGATATATTAGGGACATTTAAGAAACTCTTAGATAGGCACATGGATGATAGAAAAAAATGGAGGAAAATGTAGGAGGGAAGGGATAGATTTATCTTAGAGTAGTCAAAAGGTCTACTCAACCAAGCCAAACTGCACTCTGTTGTAATATTCCACATTCTATTAAAATCTGGCTATTGCTAATAGATATGAGATATATTCCTCTGACGTTCAAATTTCAACCTAAATTTATTATCGAAGTACATATACGTCACCATATATAGTACAACCCTAAGATTCATTTTCTTGTAGGCATTCAAAGTAGAAGAAAGAAATACAATAGAGTCAATGTAAAACTAGACACAAACCAAGTCTCTGAATATCCATAGATTGGTATCAGGCACTGTATACTTTAAATACCCTGTTTATACCATTTTGGACATTGGTAATATAGAATACTGCAGAAACAAGGCAGCGGAAGCAAGGCAGAGTTGAGACATCTCCAAGAGTGGGAAAATAACAGATGTTTGATCAATCTAAGCATGGGGCCAAATTGAAAAGGTTTGACACGGGTCAAACTATGGCTGCGGGATCCAGATCCCAGAGCTGTCCAAGAATGAGGAACAACCCGATGTTTGGACAATTAAACGCCAGGCCAATTTGAAAAGGTCAGGCTGTTGGGATCAGAAGCAAGAGACAGGCTGGTTCTGTGCAGCTCTGCAATGTTCATGAATAAAAATACAATGAATATATATGTTACCTTATATACAGTATATGGATTGACTGTATGTTCATAAATCAACACTGGACACATGTACATAAGATAACTGACAAGAAATGACAGGGTAGAGGTGGTTGGGCTCATGGAGGGTGTAGGTTAGTGCATGGAAGTATTGATCAGATGGTTGGGGATCAAGATTGGGAATTGTCGGCCAGTGTTGTGGCATCAGCATCGGACTGAAGGAAATGGTTCCAGGTTCGAATCCAGCAGGCTTTCCATCAGTGCTGGGTTGAGCATCAGGCTAGCAACTTGGCCGCATAAAAAAAACAGGCAAATGCTAAGGAAATGGCAAGAAGTGCCGCCCAAAGCGCCAAAAGGTGTGGAAAGGAAAAACAACAACAGCAACTGTCTGGGCAAGTAACTGGTTTTGAGTCTGTTGGTTCTGGCATGGACGCTACATATCCTCCTGTTTGATGGGAGTGGGACAAACTGTTCCTGAGCAGGGTGGGTGGGATCCTTCATGATATTACTGGTCCTTACCTGGCACCTTTCTATATACATGCGTTTGATTGTACGTAGGCTAGTGCTGGTGCTGTGTTGGGCTGTTTGACTACTCATTGTAGACCCTTCCTCTCTGCTGCAGTACAACTTCTGTGATGCAGCTTGTTGGGATGCTCGCTACTGTGTTTCTATAGAACAACATGCGTATGGATGTGCAAGGTCCTGCTCTCTTCAGCCTCCTCAGAAAGAGAGGTGTTGGCGAGCTTTCCTGTGTGTAGGATGTGAATGGGGCCTTGAGAGGTTCTGTAAGATGTTCACTTCCAGAACTTTGAAACTGCTTGCAGTTTTCACTGCTGCGCCTTTGATGTAAAGTGGAGTGACAGTGGTGTAAGTTCTCCTGAATTCAATACCACCTTTTTAGTCTTGTTGATATTAAGGAAGAAGTTATGTGCCTGGCACCAGGCCTTGAGCTCTTCCACTTTCTCTTTGTAGGTCATCTCATCATTCTGGTGATAAGCTGTCATCAGCAAACTTGACAATGTGATTACTCAGGTGTTTGACTGTGCGGTCATATGTGAGCAGAGTGTAGAACGATGGGCTCAACACACAGCCCAGGAGGGCACTTGTGTTGAGGATGATAGGTAAGGAGGAGCAGTTGAGCATCCTATCTAAGGTCTGTTGGTTAGGAAGTCCAACACCCAGTTGTACAGTCATGTATTTAAACTGAGGAATGCGAGTTTGTTCACCAAGGACTGTGGGGCAATATTGTTGATTGCCAAACTGAAATCCAGAAAGAGCATTCTGACATGTGTCCTTGTTTTCTAGGTGGGTCAGAGCCAGGTGCATGACAGATGCTATAGCAAGTAGATGCTGTAGAAAGTAAGCATGCAGGTACAGCAGGCAGTGAAGAAAGCTGATGGCATGTTGGCTTTCATAACAAGGGGAGTTGAGTATAGGAGCAAAGAGGTCCTTCTGCAGTTGTACAGGGCCCTGGTGAGACCACACCTGGAGTATTATGTGCAGTTTTGGTCTCCAAATTTGAGGAAGGACATTCTTGCTATTGAGGGAGTGCAGCGTACGTTCACAAGATTAATTCCCAGGACAGCGGGACTGTCATATGTTGAAAGATTGGAATGACTGGGCTTGTATACACTGGAATTCAGAAGGATGAGAGGGGATCTGATTGAAACATGTAAGATTATTAAGGGATTGGACACACTAGAGGCAAGAAACATGTTCCCAATGTTGGGGAAGTCCAAAACCAGAGGCCACAGTTTAAGAATATGGGGTAGGCCATTTAGAATGGAGTTGTGGAAAATCTTTTTCACCCAGAGAGTTGTGGATCTGTGGAATGCTCTGCCTCAGAAGGCAGTGGAGGCCAATTCTCTGGATGCTTTCAAGAAAGAGTTAGATAGAGCTCTTAAAGATAGTGGAGTCAAGGGATATGGGGAGAAGGCAGGAAAAGGGTACTGATTGTGGATGATCAGCCATGATTACAGTGAATGGCAGTGCTGGCTCAAAGGGACGAATAGCCTACTCCTGCACCTATTGTCTATAAAGCAGTTCTGCATTGGTGAATGTCCAGTGTGGCAGGAGTGGAGTTTTTGATATATGACATTACCAGCCATTCAAAGCATTTCATGATGATTGGTGTCAGTGCCGCAGGATGGTTGTTGTTTAGTTCTGAAGGTGTAGAGTTCTTTGATACAGGGATGATGATGTGTGATTTGAAGCATCAATGAAATGTTGAAGATGTCTGTGAAGACATCAGTGAGCTGGTGTGCACACACCCTAAGTACTCGTCCTGAAAGCTGTCTGGCCCGGCTGTCTTACAGGGATTGACTCTCTGCCAAGTCTTGCTCACATTTGCTGTTGTCACAGACAATGGCTGCTCAACTGGGAGGGGAGTAGCTTTTGTGGCTGGCCTTGTGTTGCGTGCCATGAGATTGCCTGTTGCAGCTGCCCTGGGGAGGAGATGCCCTAATGGGAGAGAGCTGGAGCCCGTGCTGGGTTGGGGGCTGCCAGCTCCAGTCAGTGCTGCCCTCCTGGGGGGCAACAAGGTGGATTGCATTCATCTGTGGCTGCACCAGTGCATGATGAGGACTGTTGTGCACTTGTTCTTGCAGAAATGTGGCTCCAGGACAACACCCCATGCACTATCAATCTACATGCTATGACACTCAGGGACTTGGGCTATATATATATATATATTGTGGCTGCACGTTTTTCTGCTTTTGTAACTATATGGACTGTATGCTGTGTGTGACTGTTGATACTGTGTTTTGTACCTTGGCCCCAGAGAAATCTGTTTCATTTGTATGTATTCATGGATGCATTCAGCTCACTGAGCCTACATCTCTGCAGAGCAATCCAATTGGATCATTCCCTGGTTTCTCCCAATCCCTATTGATGTATCTTTCCAATTACCCTTTCACCCTGCAAATTGACAGCGTTTCACAGATAGTGAGAACCAGATTGTAACCAATATCAACACAAAGGTTAGTCACCACATTCGCTCCTAAAATTCCAAATTCCTGTTGCTTATTTCTTAAACCATTTGTTATTGGGAATGGATTCTACACCCATTACTTTCATGATCCTTGGCTCCAATCTGGCACCTCATCTCGAGGTGTCTCAAAACAAATTTCTGGTCCCACTGAACAGAATCAGCAAATGTGTCCTCGCTGCATCAATTGACCTCTCAGAGATTACAAGAATGTGAATTGCAAAGGATGGAAAGAAAAGTGTCATATTGCTGTGATACCAGTGTTGACATGACAGTAAGATCATGACCTTACTCTCATGGCACCTTTTGTCACAGCAGAGCTGGAACTAAATGCAGAAAATGCTCAAGACATTCAACAATTTATACAGCGACTGTGTGAAGAGAAAGAGTTAACATTTTCGTTCTAGGTCTATATATCAGACAAATGTTCCAGATTTCCAGCATCTGCAGGTTTTTAAAATATATTTACTTGTACTACGTGTATTCTAGATTTGTTAAAATTTAACCATGGCAGTGGTTAAAATTCAGTACAGTATATACATACAAAAATAAGAATTTCACCAGTCAGGCCTTTTAACTTCCACTGGGAAGCTTTCCATCCATTACTAATTCTGTACACTCTGTGACCACTTTATTAGATTCTTTCTTTACCTGATAAAATAGCACTGAGTGCATGTTTATTGAAATCAACACAGAACAGGTTCTTCAGTCTCTTTGAGCTGCATCGCCCAGCTATCCCCGATTTAACCCGAACCTAATCTTGGGATAATTTATAATGAGCAATTAACCTACTGAACAGTACATCTTCAGGCTGTTGGAGGAAACCAGAGGACCAAGAGAAAACCCATAAATTCCGTGGGGAAGACATACAGGCTCCTTACAGATGACATTGAAAATGATCTCCGAAATCTGATGCCCCAAGCTGAAATAGCATTGTGCTAACTGTGGCACTCAATATTTGTATGTTAGTGGTCTTTTATTGCTGTAGCCCATCCACTTCAAGGTTTAGCATGCTGTGTACACAGAGATGATCTTCTTCAGATGACTTTTGTAATGTGTGGTTATTTGAGTTACTGTCACCTTCCTGTGCTTGAAGCAATCGGGCCGTCCTCCTCTGACTTCTCTTGTTGACAAGGTGCTTTTGCCCACATACTGGATTTTTTTCTTGTTTTTCGTCCCATTCTCTGCAAACTCCAGAGAATATTGTGCATGGAAACACCTTTGATGATGTTAAACGTTTTATAGTTACTTTATATCAGTTAAAAGTTGCACAGCTAGAGACATAATAATCCCTTACTCCAGGCTGCCATGCACTTTTCATAGCCTTTTAAATGCCCTTTCCTTTAAGTGATTATTTTGTCCAAACCACTTGATGTAGTTAAATGCACTTTTGAACCTTAATTACCTTTCCTTTTCATAAATCCGTTTGCTAAAATATCAAACTAGCGTTGCTTAACATGCAGCATGTGCCTTAATGCTGTTTTCCAGACAATTTTCCTTTGTTACTGCCCATGGTTACAAAGTCTGACTCATTACTAGAGGTCACAAAACTCAGTTCCTGTTGCGAAGCTGTTTAATCTGCTTGACTGTGTCTAAAATTCTATTGGAAGGCTTAAATTAGCCAAGCCTGCAAGGTGCTAAATCACACATTCACACTTGGATGGTAATTGTGAGTAATTATCCTGCATTTACTGATCACAACCTTAAGAGCCACATAAAGGAAGATTATGCAAAGACTCACATTATTTTTGACAGATTACAGTAAAAAGGCACAAGCAAATTCAGGTTTTATTTTCGAGGTTGAGGCTAAAACCGTCTTTTAGTGGAACTTTTTCAAGCTCCGAAGGATCAGTTTACCCTGTGGTCACATTCATCCATTTGCACGTTGTCGGCTAGACCAAGGAGCTGATTATTGGCTTCAGGAAGAGGAAACCAAAGGCCCATGAGCCATTCCTCCTCAGAGAACCAGAGGTGGAGAGGGTCAGCAACTTTAAATTCCTCGGTGTTATCATTTCAGAGGATCCGTCTGGGATCAGCATGTAAGTACAATTACGAAGAAAGCACGGCGGACACGATCTCACTGGCTCACCACATGGCCTTGGATCACCAAGACAAATACCTCTGTCAGGATGCTGGTTATTGAACCTGAGCCTCTATACCTCCTTGTACAACTGGATCCTGAACTCCCAAACTGGAAGACCACAATCTGTGTAGATTGGAAATAGTATCTCCACCTCACTGACAATCAACACCGGTGCACCTCGGGGATGTGTGCTTAGACCACTGCCCTACACTTCTTCACCCATGACTGTATGGCTAGGCACAGTTCAAATGCCATCTATAAATTTTCTGATGATACATCTGTTGTTGGCAGGATCTCAGATGGTGACAAGAGGGCATACAAGAGCAAGGTACACCAGCTAGTTGAGTGGAGTCACTGCAACAGCCTCGCACTCAAAGTTAGTAAGAGCAAAGGATTGACTGCGGACTTCAGAAAGGGCATTTAAAGGGAAGACACACCAGTCCTCATAGAGGGATCAGAAATACAGAGAGTGAGCAACTTCAATTTCCTGAGTGTCAATATCTCTGAGTACCTAACCTAGGCAAGGCAAGGCAGCTGCAATATTTCAATTGGAGTTTGAGGAGATTTGGTATATCACCAAAAACACTCACAAATTTCTGCAGATGTACTGTGGAGAACATTCTAACTGGCTGCATCACTGTCTGGGTTGAGGTGGGGCACTACTGCACAGTATCGAGGTAAGCTGCAGAGTTGTAAAATTAGTCAGCTTCATCATGAGCACTAGCCTCCATAGTATTCAAGACATCTTCAAGGAGTGATGCCTCAGAAAGGCAGAGTTCATCATTAGGGAGTCCCACCACCCAGGACATGCTCTCATCTCATTGCTACTATCAGGAAGGAGTTTCAGAAGCCTGAAGGTGCATATTCAACAAATAAGGATATTCAACATGATATCTAAAACGGTGACATCTTCCATAGTGGAGAGTATAATGACTGGATGCATCACAGCCTGGTATAGAAATACCAATGCCCTTGTATGGAGAATAACACAGAAAAAAGAAGATACAGCCCAGTCCACCACAGGTAAAGCCCTCCCCACCATCTATATGGAGCACTGTCTCAGCAAAGCAGCATCCATCACCAGAGACTCCCACCACCTAAATAATGCTTTCTTATCATTGCCACTATCAGGAAGAAATTACAGGAGCTTCAGGACTCACACTACCAGGATCAAGAACAGTAATTACCCCTCAGCCATCTGGCTCTTGAACTAAAGGGGATAACTTCACTCAACTTCACGATCCATCACCGAATTGTTCCCATCACCTTCAAGGACACTTCATCTCATGTTCTCGATATTTAATTATAGTAATAATAATAATAATGGCTCCATCTGTCTAAGTAGACAATGGATGCACCTGGCAATAATTTCTCTCCGGGGTGCAGACCTGGGCGATGAATATGGAGATCCTGGGCTCTCCAGACATCAAGATCCCCCTCTTGGCCTCGCAGATGTGGTCCAAAGGAATGCGAAGCAGTACATTTGGCATCAGCTTGGCTGCAGGAGCTGCCGGGAGGTGACGTGATACCTTAGGGGCTCCACTCTGGAATTGTGTAAGGTTTACTCCTTAGCCTTCTCTTCTCCGGAAGATATCCACAAGGCAGTGGGATCTGTAACCCTGGATAGGGGCCCATACTGGGTCCTGTCAGCCAGAGCCAGCTGAACCTGGGACTCGTGTAAGGCAGGGTCGTCATTCCCTGTAGTAGTGACATATTGAACCACTACCTACTACCTAACATGATATTTATTGCTTATTTATTTATTTATTTATTTATTGTGTTAATTCTTTATTTTTGTACTTGCACAGTTGGTTGTCTGTCCTGTTGGTAGAGTCTTTCATTGAATGCCTTATGATTATTGGATTTACTGAGTATGCCCATATGAAAATGAATCTGAAGTCAGTATATGAAGACATATATGTACTTTGATAATAAATTTACTTTGAACTTTGAACATTCATTCAGTGTGTTTTCATTAACAAAGCAAAGAATTTTTTGCTGAACTTTGAAAGATTTGACAAAAACTAAACCAATTTAAAATATAACAATGCAGAACTCTGACATTTGCATTTTGCTACATGTTAAATACCTATGGGAAATATATAGATTTGCATAAACTTGCCTTACAATTTGCGATGTGCTATTGAAGTCTGCTATAAAGTCAGTGCCAAGATGGAAGGCAAATGATCAGAGCTTTGTCACAGATTGGGAAATACTCTCAAAGAACAAATCAGTTAAGGAATAAAAGAGACCGACACTTGATAGATTTCCATCTCATTTCTTTTCAGGATATCCCAAAGTATTTTACTGCCAAAGAAATACTTTTGAAATGGAGTTACCTTAGCAACGGAGTTTGTGCATAACAAGATCTCATAACCAGCAAAGTGATAATGACTGGAAAATCTGTTTCAGAAATGTTAATTGAGGAATAAATTTTTCACGGAACAAAGGGGACATGATCAAATTAGTGCCACGAAGTTTAGTATGTCCACTGAGAGAGCATATGCAGACTTGGTTTAAAATTCATTCAAGGAATGTCACGTCTGATTATACAACAGACCCCAACATTTTTTTCTTATGTGTCAGCCTAGATATTTTTGTTTAGACTTCGGAGTGAGATTTCAATTGGGAAATTTTAAACCCAGAGCACTGCTGATTGAATGACAGCATCAAGGACATTTTCGAAAGGTGATGCCTCAAAAAGTTGGCGTCCATCATTAAGAAACCCTACCACCCAGAATGTGCTCTCTTCTTATTACAATCATCAGAAAGAGATACAGGAGCCTAAAGAAACACATACAATGTTTTAGAAACACCGTCTATCCCTCCACCATCAAATTTCTGAACAGAAAATGAACCAAACCATGAACACTACCTCACTACTTCTGGTTCTCTTTATTTATTTATTTTAAATATGTGTAATGCCCTGGTTAAGAACATGTTTTATTGTATTATTTCTGTTATGCTATTAAGTATTTATTTTCTGTAGCTTTCCTGTAAAATGCAGTGGGTTCTGTTAATTAAATTTCACAGTTCAGTATTCCGGTTTCTGCTAAGATAAGGCTCCATTTGCTCAGCTTAGGAATGTTGTGTCAGTCAGTCAGTCAGGTTTATCTTGATATCATTCTGTCCCGTACGGTGCCATGGAACATTCAGGAGAGGTTTCTGAGGGACAGTAGGTTGGTTTTGGGTCTTTTGTTGGCAGGTGTTGGAAGAAGAAGGAGGTGTGGAGAAGAGCACAAGGGAAGATACTCGCAGAATCCCACCTGAAGGAGAGACCCCATTATAAGAAGTGCCTTGTGCAGATAAATGGTTCCAAGAAGGAAGTGCTAATTCTTCTGAATTAGCCAGTTTGCTAGTAACAATCTTTGAGGGAAATTCGAACTGTGGCTGGTGGTACAGGTTCAGACACCTTGAGTTATTAAAGCAAAGCACCCAGCTATCCAGAAACGAGCTCCAATGTTTATGTGCACATTTAGACTGGTTTACCTCTAATGGGTCATTTTCTTTTTCTATTAACTGTTTGTTAAAATTTAACTATCTGTAACCATACTTACACTTTAATTTTATGCCAGTGTAAGGTCAATTATTTCCTGGGGCAATACTGATACAGTATTCACCACAATTTTTGTTTCCTCAATGGAACACTCTAACCTTCCTATTTTGTTGAACTTGAATCATACTGGCCCTAAATGTGTGTTGCTTGTTGAAGCTTGCCTGTCTCACTGTCAACCATGCAATACTGAGTCATGTGGCTGTTAGCCAGAGTTGGCTCATGAGCCTAGTCTGTTATGAGCCTCAGTGAGAGGGTTACATATGTATTTTTATTGTAGTCTATAGTATTTTTATGTATTGCACTGTTCTGCTGCCACAGAGCAACAAATTTCACAACATATGTTTGTGATATTAATGCTGATTCTAATTCTGTGGCACTCTTCATTGCTACAGCAGGTGCAATCTAATTGATGCTCCACTTGGAATATTGGTCCACCTGGACAACAGCAATACCTACATCAGGCTGCTGTTCACTGATTACAGCTCAGCACTCAACTCTATCATCCCCTCATTACTAATAAACAAACTTCACATCCTGGCTCTCTGCAACTGGATCCTTGAGTTCCTCATCAAGAGACCACAGTCACTGCAGATCAGAAATAATATCTCCTCCTCGCTGACAATCAACACAGGGATCTCAAAGATGCATGCTCATTGCACTGCTTGATGCCCTCTACTCTCAAGACTGTGTGACTAGATGCAGTTCAAATTCCATATACAACTTTGAGGCCAAACCAAAAGACTGTATCCCCTGAGGTCTCAATCTAAGGTGTATACTCATGTAAGAGCAAGTGAATTTGGAGGTGCAAGTTTTATTGCTGGAATGAAGCAGATGTGAGAGAGGCATCTAACTTAGTGATTTTTTAAAACACCAATGCCCATGAACTGAAAGCCTACAAAATGTAATGGATACAACCCAGATCATCACAGGAAAAGCCTTCCCCACAAAAGAGCACATCTGCAAGGAGTGCAGCCACAAGAAAGCAAATCCATCAAGAGATACCACCACCGAGACTATGCTCTCCTCTCACTCCTGCCTTCGGGAAGGAGGTACAGGAGCCTCAGCACACCATCAGGTTCAGGTATAGTTATTACACTTCAACCATCAAGTTCCTGAACTAGCCAGGATAGCTTAAACACTGAACTGATTCCACAACATATGGACTACTTTCAAGGATGAGAAAGTGTTGCAGTCTATTATTAAGGATGAGGTTTCAGGGTATTTGGAGACTAATGACAAAATAAACCAAAGTCAGCATGGTTTATGTAAAGGGAAATCTTGCCTGACAAATCTGTTAGAGTTCTTCAAGGAAGTAACAAGCAGGGTGGACAAAGGAGAGGCAGTGGATGTCACTTATTTGGATTTTCAGAAGGCCTTTGACAAGGTGCCACACGTGAGGCTGCTTAACAAGGTAAAATCTTATGGTGTTACAGGAAAGATACTAGCATGGATAGAGGAATTGGCTGACAGGCATGATGCAGTGAGGGAGGATAAAGGGGGCCTTTTCTGTTTGGCTGCCAGTGACTGCCTTGTTCCACAAGGGCCAGTATTGGGAGCACTACTTTTCACATTGTTTGCCGATGATTTGGATAAAGGAATTGATGGCTTTGTGGCAAAGTTTGCGGATGATATGAAGGTAGGTGGAAGGGTAGGTGGTGCTGAGGAAGCAATGCAATTGCAGCAGGACTTAGACAAATTGGAAGAATGGGCAAAAAAAGTGGCAGATGGAATACAGTATTGGGAAATGTATGATAAATCATTTTGGTAAAAGGAACAATAGTGTGGACTATTATCTAAATGGGCAGAAGGTTCAAACATCAGAGGTGCAGAGGGACTTGTGAGTCCTGATGCAAGACTCCCAGAAGGTTAACTTACATCTTGAGTCTGTGGTAAAGAAGACAAATGGAATGATGGTATTTATTTCAAGGGGAATAGAATATAAAAGCAAGGAAATAATGCTGAGCCTTTATAAGACAATAGTCAGGCCACACCTGGAGTATTGTCAACAGTTTTGGGCCCCATATCTCAGAAGGGATATGTTGTCATTGGAGAGAATCCCAAGAAGATTCACAAGGATGATTCCGGGAATGAAGGGTCTAACATATGAGTAGTGTTTGGCAGCTTTGAGCCTGTACTCACTGGAATTTAGAAGTATGCGGGAGGATCTCATTGAAACCTACTGAAAGTCGAAAGGACTAGATAGGTGGATGTGGAGCGGATGTTTCCTATGTGGGGGTATCCAGAACTAAAGGGAACAGCCTTGAAATTGAGAGGCAACCTTTTAGAACAGAGGTAAGGAGGATTCATTTTTTAGCCAGAGCGTAGTAAATCTGTGAAATGCTCTGCCACAAACTGAGTGGAGGTCAAGACTGTGGACATATTTAAGGCAGAAGTTGATTGTTTCCTCATCATCAGGGCATCAAAGGATATGGCGAGAATGCAAGTGTATGGGATTGAGTGGGATCTGGGATCAGCCATGCTGGAATGGCAGAGCAGACTCGATGGGCTGAATGGCCTAATTCTGCTCCTATGTTTTATAGACTCTACATGCATGTTCTCAGTACTATTCATTTACTTACTTTGTATTTTCATGGTTTGTCTTGTGCATATTTGTTGTTTGTTTGTGTGTATGCTTTCATTAATACCATTGTATTCCTTTGCATTTACTGTGAATATCCATAAGAAAATGAATCTTTGGGTAGTATATGGTGACATGTACATATTTTGCTCATAAATTTACTTTGAATTTTGAACAGAAATATAAATACCTTCAGCATATCTCACATCTTGGTAGATCAGTGATCGTACATATCCAGTTCTCAGATATATAGATTTTAGTGTTCTATTGCAATGCTACACGCTTCAAAGGTGCAGCTTTAACTGTGCTAATCAAAAGAGATTTGCTGTAATTATAATATAGATATTAATACGCTTTTTACTAATTCATCCATAAAATTAAAACTTTGTCACCTTCTGAGGTTCAAGAGCAGTGACTTATCATTTGTGACTTTCATTATTAAACATTTTGCCTCTTCTGAAGTGTAACACAGGGATATATTGTTCTTTTACAGTCCTTCCTCAGGAGGCAATGCAAGAAGCAGAATAATTTAAAATGAGATCCTCAGATGATGAATGTTAGCTTCACTGAAGACAAAACTTTTAATACTGAAATAGAAAATTCCCACTGAATATTTTAATATACTTGATTTTAAACAAAAGATCAGGAAAAATTTTAGATTTTACATTTGGACCTCTTCTTCCAGTCTATCCTGCTCTTTCTGGTCTAAGTGCATGGATTCCAGTAAGTGATAGGAATCAAGAAAGATGGAACAGATGGATCATTTAAACCCTCCAGCCTGAAGCCTGACCTGCTGTTTGATGACATTCTGACAGATGCTCAGCCAGCTGAATATTCCAGCCTTCGGTCCATCTCCCTTACTGGCCTTGTTTAAGTAGTTTCTATCAGTCCCAGATTTAAATCAGCAATTGACCCAATAGAATTTCCTACTTGCAAGTTCCCATTGCATGGAGAAAGCTTTTGCAGATTCCCTGTGGTAAGGCTGACTCATAATTTAATTTTGACAATGTATCCCCTACCAAAGGAAATTATTTATCTTGATCTACAGTATTTCGATTTCCCTTCAGCTGTTGAAAACCTCCTCACAGAATCAATAACACATGAGATCCCGCAGACGCTAGAAACACACATAATGCTGGAGGAACTCAGCAGATCAGGCAACATCTCAGCAGCCCTGCCGAGGGGTCTTGACCTGAAACATCAACTGTACTCTCTTCCATGGATGCTGCCTGGCCTGCAAAGTTCTTCCAACATTCTGTGTGTGTTGCCTGGATTTCCAGTATCTGCTGATTTTCTCTTGTTTCTAAGGAAAGGAAGAGAATCAACATTTCAGGCCTTCATCACGTGTGTCACAGAATCAATTCTTTATTTCTTTCTTATTTATCTGCAAGGACCTGGGTATCACTGACAAGGCTAGCATTTATTGCTCATCTCTAGTTGACCTTATTCTTAAATCAATGAGGGAATCACATTCTTAATTCACTGGAGTCTTTCTGATGAAATGTATACTCAGTGGCCACGTTATTAGGTACATCCTGTACCAAATAAAGTGGCCACAGACTGCACGTTCGTGGTGTTCTGCTGTTGTAGCCCATCTACTTCAAATTCCAACATGTTGTGCATTCAGAGATGCTCTTTTGCACACCACCTTTGTAACACGTGGTTATTTGAGTTACTGCCTCCTTCCTGTCAGCTTGAACTAGTCTAGCTATTCTCGTCTGACCTCTCTCATTGACAAGGCATTTTCATTTGCAGAACTGCCACTCACTGGGTGCTTTTTGTTTCTTGCACCATTCTCTGCAAACTCTAGAAACTATTGTGTGTGAAAATCCCAGGATATCAGCAGTTCCTAAGATATTCAAACCACTCTATCCGGCACCAACAATCATTCCACTGTCAAAGTCACTTGGGTCACATTTCTTCCCTATGCTGTTGTTTTGTCTGAACAATAAAAGAACCTCTTGACCATGTCTGTATGCTTTTATGCATTGAGTTGCTGCTACATGATTGGCTGATAAGATATTTGCATTAATGAGCAAGTGTGTAGGTGCACTTAATAAAGTGGCCACTGCCTGTATATCACCAGTCCTTAAACACTATTTAGGCTAAATACTGCAACTTACTCCCATAGTTCTGGGGGGGAGCAAGTTCAAAGATTTGGACCAGCAATATTGAAGGACTGGCAATGTATTTCCAGATGCCAGGAGGATGTGTGACCTGGAGAAAAACCTGCAAGTGGTTTTGTTGAATTGTTCCAGATTCTCTTGTCTTTCTTGGTGGTAGAAGTTGTGAGTTTGACTCTGTTGTCAGTACAGCCTGGACAAACAACTGCAGTGCATTTTGCAGAGAGGAAATACTGCAGTCATGCTCTGCTGTTCATACAGCACAGGTGAAGCATCTCGAGCTGAAATGTCAACTATCCATTTCGCAACAATGATGCTACTGAATTCCTTAAACATCTTGTGTGTTGCTTCACATAGCACATAATGGTATGTACGTAAGTGCTGTGATGATGAAGGATGCTTCCAATTTGGAGAACTTCATTTTAAAAGTTCAAAGTAAATTTATTATCAAAGTACGTATATTTTACCATACACAACCCAGACATTTGCTTTATTGTCGACATACTCAATAAATCTATAATAGAATAATAACCATAATAGAATTAGTGAACACCTGCACCAGCTTGGGCATTCAACTAGTGTCCAAAAGACAGCAAACTGTGCAAATATTATAATAAATAAATTAATAATAATAATAATAAATATTGCAAACATGAGATGAAGAGTTCTTGAAAGTGAGTCCATAGGTTATGGGAACATTTCAACAATGGGGCAAGTGAAGTTATCTCCTTTGGTTCAAGAGCCTGATGGTTGATGGGTAATAACTGTTGGCTGAACCTAATATGTGAGTCCTGAGTCTCCTGTACCTTCTTCCTCTTGGCAACCTCAGGACTCAGGCTAGATGCAAGCTGCAGATCATTTTGATTTCTGCAGACAGTGCAAAAGCTGTAAGTCGTGCTTCATTCAACACTCACACCACCTTCTGTGTGAGGAAGTCTCTCCTCAGGTTCCACTTAAATATTTAACCTTCCATCCTTAATCAATGAGCTCTAATTCTGGTCTCACCCAACCTCAACAGTAAAAGCCTGCTTGCATTTACCCCTACTATACCCCTCATAACTTTGTACACTTCTCGACTGCTCCAGGGAATGAAGCCCTAACCTATTCAATCTATCCCTATAACTCTGGTCCTCAAGTCCCAGCAACATCCTTGTAGATTTTCTCTGCATTTTTTCAATCTTATTTACATATTTCCTGCAGGTGGGTGAGTAGAACTGCACATAATAGTTTACTTTAGGCCACACCAACGTCTTATGCAACTTCAACATAACATAGCATGCTAACTCCTGTACTTAATACTTTATGAAGGCCAATGCGCCAAGGACTCTATTTACGACTCTATCTACCTGTGATGCCAATTTCAAGGAATTATACGTCGGTATTCCTAGGTCATTTTGTCCCACTGCACTCTTTGCTCTTCCAAAGTGCAATACCTCCCATTTGGCTGCATTAAATTCCAAAATGGGTTATTATTCAGCCCATTTTTCTAGTAGGTCCGGACTGCAAATCTTGATAGTCTTCTGCACTGTCCTCTAGTCATAGTCATAGTCATAGTCATAGTTATACTTTATTAATCCCGGGGGAAATTAGTTTTCGTTACAGTTGCTCCATAAATAATAAATAGTAATAGAACCATAAATAGTTAAATAGTAATATGTAAATTATGCCAGTAAATTATGAAATAAGTCCAGGACCAGCCTATTGGCTCAGGGTGTCTGACCCTCCAAGGGAGGAGTTGTAAAGTTTGATGGCCACAGGCAGGAATGACTTCCTATGACGCTCAGTGCTGCATCTCGGTGGAATGAGTCTCTGGCTGAATGTACTCCTGTGCCCACCCAGTACATTATGTAGTGGATGGGAGACATTGACCAAGATGGCATGCAACTTAGACAGCATCCTCTTTTCAGACACCACCGTGAGAGAGTCCAGTTCCATCCCCACAACATCACTGGCCTTACAAATGAGTTTGTTGACTCTGTTGGTGTCCGCCACCCTCAGCCTGCTGCCCCAGCACACAACAGCAAACATGATAGCACTACACTCCCAATCTTGGTGTTGTCCGCAAATTTGATGGTCCAGTTTTGCAGATTGCCATCCAGATAGTTGATATAAGTGACAAACAATGACAAGCCCAGCACCGATCCTTGCAGCACACCGTGAGTCTCATGATTTTCTCCTTTTAATGTAATTAAAGGATGGAGTTAGCATTTCCTAGATTCTTCAGTGAAGCTTTAGCACTACTTGCTGATATGCACTCTGTGCCTGTTACAATAAAAAGCACAAAAAGAAGCTTGCATCCATCCTACAATTATTTAGTAATGGATGTTGAAATACAAATGGGGAATCTGTACAGGCCTTCAGATGAATCATGACAGGAAGAGCCTGGTCTAATTATATGATGGGCATAATTACAACAAAAGTAGGCACAAATATATGTCCAAAGTAATTTTTAGGCCCTGGCACGGAGAAAGCTGATACATTGGTCCAATTATTAAGTTCCGCATTTGACATCTCATTGCAGGTTAAGAGTTCATGGAGTACACATACCTTATAAGTAAGTGCTAGCAAAGACAACTGTTTTTGAAAATCACTTAATAAATATTTGCAAATAAATCTTTGCCCCAGCAAAAATATTTAATGGCAGCTTATGCCTAAATAATGGGACATCATTTGGATCCATTAGCACCTTCATTGTCATCATTTTTGTGCCATGTTGTGTGACGTGGCCAATCATGGTCCTATCATGGTCTTTGACCATGATTGTTCTTAGCAAATTTTTCTACAAAAGTTATTTGCCATTGCCTTCTTCTGTCCTTATAAGACAAGTGACCACCACCTCCCCTCCCAGCCATTTTCAATACTCTTCAGAGATTATCTGGCATCAGTAATCGCATAACCAGGACTTGTGCTATGCACCACCTGCTCCCATGCCTTCACGTGACTCTGATCGAGAGGCTAAGCAGCTGCTACATCTTGGCCAAGGGTGACCTGCAGGCTAGCAGAGGGAAAGAGCGCCTTACACCCCCTTTGGTAAACACGTATCACCACCCCAGTACCCTATTGACACCTTCTGAAGAACTAAAAGGAGTCCAGATACAAAATCTTAAAGCTATTCTAAATACTTTTCAAGTCAACTTCAATTTATTGTCATTCAATTTTACACATGTACTCTGTCAAAAATGAAAAAAAAATTCTCCAGACCAAGGTCACAACATAGTACATACAACTCACTCACACAACACAAACTAATATTACCACAAATAAATTATCAAATTATGAGGTGTAGTTCTGACACAAGTTAAAAAAGAACCTGTGTAACACTACTGGTGCTTGATATGTGAAGAGACCTGTCAGGGAGTTCAGTAGTCTTATAGCCTGGGGGGTGAAGCTGTTTTCCATCCCAACAGCTCTTGTCTGATGCTGATTGTTGAATGGATGGTGGAGGAAATCAATGACAATGTACCTGATGCTCCTGATAACTATCTTTGATGGGTGGAAGAAAGACCCCAATGATCCTGTAGCAGTCTTTGCAATCCTTAGAAGGGACTTGAGGTCAGATCCCTTACAATTACTGTACCAGATGATGATGAGGATGATGCAGCTGACCAGGACACTCAAGATGGTGCTCCTGTAAAAATTGGTTAGAATGGGGAGGAGTTTTGCTTTCCTCAATCTCCTCAGGAAGCTGAAACACTGCTGAGCTTTCTGGACCAAGAGGTGGTATTGATTAGAAACCATCTAGTCTTCAAGTCTTTTAGTCGTTCAATCTTCTAGTCTTTTGAAAATTTTCTAGCCTATCAGCAGCACAATTGGTGTATATTCTGAGATAGGAGAATAAGTATGGTTGAAGTGTGGTTATGGTTCAATAAAATAGCGGCTGAGTTGAAAAAGTAAATCAGGGGAGTCCATGGGAAGCATAATGGAAGAGCTAGTAGAGCCATTGCCTCATAGTGCCAGAGTGCTGAGTTCAATTTTGATCTTTGTTACTGTCTTTGTGGAGTTTGCATGCTTGTTCTATGGCGAAACTTTGTTAGGAGTTTGAGGAGATTCAGTATGTTGCCAAATACTTTAGCAAATTTCTGTATGTATGATGGAGACCATTCCAACTGGTTGTATCACAGCCTGGTATGGAAACACCAATGCCCTTGAATGGAAAAATCCTACTAAAAGGAGTGGATACAACCCAGTCCATCACAGGTGTCCCTCCCCACCAATGAGCTCATCTGCATGGAGTGCTGTCCCAGGAAAGCAGCATCCACCATCAAGGACCCCACCACCTGGCTTATGCTCTCTTCTCACTGCTGCCATCAGGAAGAAGGTACAGGAGCCTCAGGACCCAGGCTATCAGGTTCATAACAGTTATTACTCCTCAGCCAACAGGTTCTTGACCCAGAGGGAATAGCTTCACTCAATTTCATTCACCACAACACTGAACAATTCCCACAAACTATGGACTCACTTTCAGGAACTCTTCATCTCATGTTGGTGACATTTATTGTTTATTTATTGATTATAGAAAAATAGAAACGTAGGTGCAGGAGTAGGCCATTCGGCCCTTCGAGCCTGCACCGCCATTTATTATGATCATGGCTGATCATCCAACTCAGAACACCGCCCCAGTCTTCCCTCCATACCCCCTGACCCCCGTAGCCACAAGGGCCATATCTAACTCCCTCTTAAATATAGCCAATGAACTGGCCTCAACTGTTTCCTGTGGCAGAGAATTCCACAGATTCACCACTCTCTGTGTGAAGAAGTTTTTCCTAATCTCGGTCCTAAAAGGCTTCCCCTCTATCCTCAAACTGTGGCCCCTCGTTCTGGACTTCCCCAACATCGGGAACAATCTTCCTGCATCTAGCCTGTCCAATCCCTTTAGGATCTTATACGTTTCAATCAGATCCCCCCTCAATCTTCTAAATTCCAACGAGTACAAGCCCAGTTCATCCAGTCTTTCTTCATATGAAAGTCCTGCCATCCCAGGAATCAATCTGGTGAACCTTCTTTGTACTCCCTCTATGGCAAGGATGTCTTTCCTCAGATTAGGGGACCAAAACTGCACACAATACTCCAGGTGTGGTCTCACCAAGGCCTTGTACAACTGCAGTAGTACCTCCCTGCTCCTGTACTCGAATCCTCTCGCTATAAATGCCAGCATACCATTCGCCTTTTTCACCGCCTGCTGTACCTGCATGCCCACTTTCAATGACTGGTGTATAATGACACCCAGGTCTCGTTGCACCTCCCCTTTTCCTAATCGGCCACCATTCAGATAATAATCTGTTTTCCTATTTTTGCCACCAAAGTGGATAACTTCACATTTATCCACATTAAATTGCATCTGCCATGAATTTGCCCACTCACCCAACCTATTCAAGTCACCCTGCATCCTCTTAGCATCCTCCTCACAGCTAACACTGCCACCCAGCTTCGTGTCATCCGCAAACTTGGAGATGCTGCATTTAATTCCCTCATCCAAGTCATTAATATATATTGTAAACAACTGGGGTCCCAGCACTGAGCCTTGCGGTACCCCACTTGTCACCGCCTGCCATTCTGAAAAGGTCCTGTTTATTCCCACTCTTTGCTTCCTGTCTGCTAACCAACTCTCCACCCACACCAATACCTTACCCCCAATACTGTGTGCTTTAAGTTTGCACACTAATCTCCTGTGTGGGACCTTGTCAAAAGCCTTCTGAAAATCCAAATATACCACATCCACTGGTTCTCCCCTATCCACTCTACTAGTTACATCCTCAAAAAATTCTATGAGATTCGTCAGACATGATTTTCCTTTCACAAATCCATGCTGACTTTGTCCGATCATTTCACCGCTTTCCAAATGTGCTGTTATCACATCCTTGATAACTGACTCCAGCAGTTTCCCCACCACCGACGTTAGGCTAACCGGTCTATAATTCCCTGGTTTCTCTCTCCCTCCTTTTTTAAAAAGTGGAGTTACATTAGCCACCCTCCAATCCTCAGGAACTAGTCCAGAATCTAACGAGTTTTGAAAAATTATCACTAATGCATCCACTATTTCTTGGGCTACTTCCTTAAGCACTCTAGGATGCAGACCATCTGGCCCTGGGGATTTATCTGCCTTCAATCCCTTCAATTTACCTAACACCACTTCCCTACTAACATGTATTTCGCTCAGTTCCTCCATCTCACTGGACCCTCTGTCCCCTACTATTTCTGGAAGATTATTTATGTCCTCCTTAGTGAAGACAGAACCAAAGTAATTATTCAATTGGTCTGCCGTGTCCTTGCTCCCCATAATCAATTCACCTGTTTCTGTCTGCAGGGGACCTACATTTGTCTTTACCAGTCTTTTCCTTTTTACATATTTATAAAAGCTTTTACAGTCCGTTTTTATGTTCCCTGCCAGTTTTCTCTCATAATCTTTTTTCCCCTTCCTAATTAAGCCCTTTGTCCTCCTCTGCTGAACTCTGAATTTCTCCCAGTCCTCAGGTGAGCCACTTTCTCTGGCTAATTTGTATGCTTCTTCTTTGGAATTGATATTATCCCTAATTTCTCTTGTCAGCCACGGGTGCACTACCTTCCTTGATTTATTCTTTTGCCAAACTGGGATGAACAATTGTTGTAGTTCATCCATGCAACCTTTAAATGCTTGCCATTGCATATCCACCGTCAATCCTTTAAGTGTCATTTGCCAGTCTATCTTAGCTAATTCACGTCTCATACCTTCAAAGTTACCCCTCTTTAAGTTCAGAACCTTTGTTTCTGAATTAACTCTGTCACTCTCCATCTTAATGAAGAATTCCACCATATTATGGTCACTCTTACCCAAGGGGCCTCTCACGACAAGATTGCTAATTAACCCTTCCTCATTGCTCAAAACCCAGTCCAGAATAGCCTGCTCTCTAGTTGGTTCCTCGACATGTTGGTTCAAAAAACCATCCCGCATACATTCCAAGAAATCCTCTTCCTCAGCACCTTTACCAATTTGGTTCACCCAATCTACATGTAGATTGAAGTCACCCATTATAACTGCTGTTCCTTTATTGCACACATTTCTAATTTCCTGTTTAATACCATCTCTGACCTCACTACTACTGTTAGGTGGCCTGTACACAACTCCCACCAGCGTCTTCTGCCCCTTAGTGTTACGCAGCTCTACCCATATCGATTCCACATCTTCCCGGCTTATGTCCTTCCTTTCTATTGCGTTAATCTCTTCTTTAACCAGCAACGCCACCCCACCTCCCCTTCCTTCATGTCTATCCCTCCTGAACATTGAATATCCCTGAACGTTGAGCTCCCATCCCTGGTCACCCTGGAGCCATGTCTCTGTGATCCCAACTGTATCATAATCATTAATAACAATCTGCACTTTCAATTCATCCACCTTATTACGAATGCTCCTTGCATTGACACACAAAGCCTTCAGGCGCTCTTTTACAACTCTCTTAGCCCTTATACAATTATGCTGAAAAGTGGCCCTTTTTAATGCTTGCGCTGGATTTGTCGGCCTGCCACTTTTACTTTTCTCCTTAGTACTTTTGGCTTCTACCCTCACTTTACACCCCTCTGTCTCTCTGCACTGGTTCCCATCCCCCTGCTGTGAACTAACCTCCTCACGCCTAGCCTCTTTAATTTGATTCCCACCCCTCAACCATTCTAGTTTAAAGTCACCTCAGTAGCCCCCGCTAATCTCCCTGCCAGGATATTGGTCCCCCTAGGATTCAAGTGTAACCCATCCTTTTTGTACAGGTCACGCCTGCGCCAAAAGAGGTCCCAATGATCCAAAAACTTGAATCCCTGCCCCCTGCTCCAATCCCTCAGCCACGCATTTATCCCCCACCTCATCGCATTCCTACTTTCACTGTCGCGTGGCACAGGCAGTAATCCCGAGATTACTACCTTTGCGGTCTTTTTTCTCAACTCCCTTCCTAGCTCCCTATATTCTCCTTTCAGGACCTCATCCCTTTTCCTACCTATGTCATTGGTACCTATATGTACCACGACCTCTGGCTCCTCACCCTCCCACTTCAGGATATCTTGAATTATTATTATCATTATTATTTTTCCTTTTGCATTTGCACAGTTTGTTATCTTTTGCAGTTGGTTGTTTGTCCAACTTCTGTGTGGTGTTTCATTGATCCTGTTGTGTTTCTTTATATTTGTTGTGAATGCCCCAAGGAAATGTATATAGTGAGATATGTACTTTGTTAATAAATTTGCTTTGAACTTTGAATGTTATTGAAGAGGTGTGCAAGTCCCAATCTGTTGTGAATTTCTTAAAGGAGTCTTTCATCAGGGTTTAGAATTCTAATTCAAAATACCTAATAAATAATATAGAAGTTAAACCAGAATGGTTAACAAATGTATTCCACAAATACAGCAAAGTTTTATGGCACTCTTGAAATTACTATCTGCAGTAGTTGGAATAAGAATATCAAGAGGAATACACTGGCAGATCAATGGGCAAAAGGTAAAGACTGGCAATAACTAATTGAGTGAAACTTGCAGGAAAAAAAGTTAACAAAAGAATGCTATCTCCAGCTTTAATTTACACTCAAAGTCATATACCACCACAACTTAGAAAAACACTCAGTGCCCACTGAGTGTACAGAATATTCATTGTCTTCTGCTGCTGTACTCTATCCACTTTAAGGTTCAACGTGTTGTGCATTCAGAGATGCTCTTCTGCACACCACTGATGAAACACACGATTATATGAGTGACTGTCGCCTTCCTGTCAGCTTGAACCAGTCTGGCCATTCTTCTCTGACCCCTCTCATTAACAAGTTCTTTTCGCTCACAGAAATGCTGCTCACTAGACTTTTTTTTGTTTTGCTTTTTACATCATTCTCTGAAAACTGTGGAGACTGTTGTTCATGAAAATCCCAGGAGTTCAGCAGCTTCTAAGATACACAAGCTACCCCATCTAGCACCAACAATCATTCCACAAAGTCACTTCAACCGCATTTATTCCCCATTCTGATGTTTGCTCTGAACAACAACTGAACCTCTCGACCATGTCTGCATGCTTTATGCATTGAGTTGCAGCCATTGACTAATTAAATATTTTTATTCATGAGCAGGAGTAGAGGTGTACCTAATAAAGTGAAAACTGCGTGTATATTGCCAGAGGATCAAAATCATGAATACAACCAAGAATGACAAAGAATGCAATGTCCAGCATTACCTGCCCTCCCCTTCCCTAGATCACTAAGTTGCAAAATAAATATTGGATTTGCTGACACTGCCCCTATCATATGCTCATTTGCACACTAAGTCTCCTCTGCATAACTTCACTGTCCTGCTGGAGTACCCTTGTCACAGAAATTGAAAGACTTTTTAAAAATTGCACCATATAACATTATCTTCTGGAAGATAAACAATTAGCTACTGTTCTCCATCCATCTGCATCAGGATGATGAATTCTAGCCAATCCATGCAAGATATTAGTTTCCATATTTAAATTAACACACTAATACTCTACAATATGCAATTCAGAGGCAGCAAAATTGGAAATGGACCAATGAGACAAATCTTTGGGGTTAACTGCTTCTCCTTCTCCCTTGAAATATCTGGCTCAAATATGGGAAGGAAAAATCATCCTTCAGCTTCTCATTATGCAGTATTCAGAATAGCTTTGCCTCAAGTAGGTGGCAATCAGATTAGCAGCCATTAAAATGATATATGTATCCTGCTCACACAATCTCCATTTCTCTCTTGCTTGTAGCGACAGTGGCACCAGTAATGATCCTGCAACAAGGGCAGGTCAGTAATTCATTTGTGTTTGGGCAATGATTTTCCTTGATGTCTGAATTAATGTAGAATTTACCAGACTGCCAACAGCCCTATTGTCATGACAGTCAAAGAATAACTGGAGTATTTTTGCACCCTGAAATTCAAACGGCGCTTCGGAGATTTTTAACAGTCGCTGCAAAAATGTGAGGTTACAGAGATGTTGACAGACTCATGCCAATCCATGTTGCATTCCTGAGCCCAACCAGATTAACCAGACTGAAATTAGCTATGTGAAGTCTGTCTTCCAATGGATAGAAACTTAATTTAAATGTTTAAACATTGCCTTTCGTCTTGGTTTTAGTCAAGATCCTATTTAAAGGCCACAGAGGCATAAAACAGAATGATCCTTGTATTTCATTGGCTCTAAAATCTACCTTAACTTCTTCAGTTCAATTTACAATAACACCCAACCCTTCCATCCCACTGTCCACCAACTCTTCACAGTTAGTTATACTCATTTATTGATTACTTATATTCCTTTCTGGAGAATAATTCGATGGTCACCAGCAGACTACTGTCCCCACCACTAACTCTGACAGACAATTGTCAATGATGAAGTCATTTTCTTTGGTTTCAGGTAGGTATCTGTGGTCTAGGTGAGGGCAGGGTACCAAACTGCAACACAGTTGCACCCCAGAAGAAATCCTTGAATCATTGAACTCCTCCTAGAGTCCAACAGGGGAAAGAAAATTCCATAAGAATATTTGACAGAGGAGCAGCCATTCAGACCATCGAGACTGCTCCACCATTCAATCATGGCTGATTCATTTTTCAAGTGTTGCAATTAATCCCACAGATTCACCATCTTCTGTCTAAAAAAATTCCTCCTCATTTCTGTTCTAAAGGAACATCTTTCTGTTCTGAGGCTGTGCCCTCTGGTCTAGAGAACAATCTCATCTAGTATTGCAAACATCCTCTCCATGTCCACTCTATCTAGACCTTTCAATATTTGGTAAGTTTCAATGAGATTTTCCCCTCATTTTTCTAAACCTCAACAAGTACAAGACCAGAGCCATCAAATGCCCCTGATATATTAACCCCTTCATTCCCAGGATCAATCTCCTAAACCACTTCCAATACTAATATATCCTTTCTTAGTATATTTTGGGAAAGGCTGTACCATGCCAGTACATGCTTTTCCAAAACCAATCACAATTATCCAGATGTGGTCCGACAAATACATCCTTGCTTTTCTATTCTAGTCATCTCAAAACGAATGCTAGCACTGCATTTGCCTTCCTATTACCAACTCAACCAGTAAGTTAGTGCTCAGTGGTCTCACCATCACTTTGCACAAGTGTAATAAAACCTTCCTATTCTTAAACTTCAACATGCTTGCATTATAAACTAACATGCTGCTTGCTATTTTTAGCTACTTGTAGGACCTGCCTGCTCACTTTTTGAGATTCATGCACTACAGCACACATAAATCCCATTGAACTTTACTCGTTGCAGTTTCTCTCTCCTTATATAATTAAACACCTTTTGAATTCTTTTACCAAAGTGCAAGACCTCACACTACTGCACTTTAAACTACATTTGCCAGACTTTTGGCCAATCACTCAGACATCTATATCCCACTATAGATGTCCTCATCACAAGTATTCAATCTTTTTGACATCTTTGATATCTAGAGTTAGAGTCATAGAAAACTACAGCACAGAAACAGGCCCAATGAACCATCTAGTCCATGCTGAACCATTTTATATAGTTCCATTGACCTGCACTTCGACCATTGCCCTCCATACCCTCCTATATACCTACTTAAACATGAAATCAAAACTGCATCCATCACTTCCGCTGGCAACACATCCAACACACTCAGCACCCTCTGAGTGAAGAAGTTTCCCTTCATATTCCCCTTAAACATTTTATCTTTCACTCTTAACCCATGACCTCTGGTTGTAATGTCACCCAACCTCAGTGAGAAAAGCCTTCTATCTATACTCATAATTTTGTATACCTCTATCAAATCTCCCCTCAATCTACTAGGGAAAAAGGTTTAATCCTTTCAATCTTTTGTTATAACTCAGGTCCTCCAGCCAGAGCAACATCCTTGTAAGTGTTGTCTATACTTGTTAAATCTTACTTACATCTTCCCTGTAGGTAAGTGACCAAAACTGCACGCAATACTCCAAATTAGGCCTCACCAATTATACAACTTCAGCATAACATCCCATCTCCTGTACTCAGTATGTTGACCTATGAAGGCTAATCTGCCAAACGTTTTTTTTTTAATGACCCTATCTTCCTGAGATGCCATTTTCAATGACTTATGGATCTGTATTCCCAGATCCCTTTTTTTTAAATCACACTCCTCAGTGCCCGACAGCTCATGGTGTTAAGAGCTACCTTAGTTGGTTCGCCCAAAGTGCATCACCTCAGCACCTCCATCTGCTACTTTTCAGCCCACTCTGCTTATTTTACTTCTATTAGAAATTGCTTTGTTATGCATTCTGTGGCAACTTTAGTTTAGGTACCTCCAATACCTAATAAAGGTATTAGGTATACCTTTATTGAGTGTATGTTCATGGTCTTCAGTTTCTGCAGGTAGTCAGCACAGGCACCAAATACAACAACTGCTGAAAGCAGTGAGTCTGCCAGTAGAGGTGGTGGTACTTACAGTAAAAGCTCACCAGAACAGGGACAGCAAGAAGCAGAAAGGAAATGAGTGAGCAGGCATCAGTGTGATGTAGGCAGCAAAGGGACAACAGGCAATTGAAATTGCAAGTATGCAGGAAAGAACCACTAAAGCCAGTTTAGTAAAATTATATGAAGAGGTGGAGGCAGGAGAGAAGGAGAAATGGAGAAAAAAGGGAGCAAAGGAGGGAACAGATAGGAGTTGGGGAGGAAGGAGTTGCAGTGGTCCCATCATGTATTAGGCAGATACTGCTGAAGTTATATCATGGGATGATGCATCAGAGAAGGTAGAGCATAATCATGAGCCTCCAGCAGGACTGTGTGGCCAGGGATGTTGAGAAATTCTGCTGCCATTGTATCATTTGTGCCCGGTATAACCCTGGTAAGGGCATTAAGTGTAGCTGGGAAACCAGCCAGAGTTGAGGGGACCCTGGCAAAACATCCAGATGGACTTCGCGGGGCCCCTGCCAAAATGCGAGGGAAATGCTACTGTCTAGTAATTATGGATCACGTCACCCAGTGGGTAAAGGCTTTCCCAACACAAGTAGTAGTCAGCACTACCGCATGGGTCCTAGTTCAGGAAATCTTCCAAAGGAAGGGAACCCCGGTTCAGGTGGACTCAGATCAGGGAGCACATTTCACAGGGAAGGTGATGAAGGAAATTTGCCAATTTGATAACAGTTCCATGTACCCTACCACACTTAGAGTTCAGGAATGGTAGAAAGGATGAACCAAACAATCAAAAATGTCCTTGCTAAAGCTATAACGGAGATGGGAAAGACGTGGGTTGTTGTATTACCAGGAATCCTAATGAGATTGTGAGCAACACCAACCTACACACTGGGTTCCAAGCCCTATGAATGACTGATGGGGCGAGCAATGCAACTCCCTTGTGGGGTAATTTCGGGTTGCCGGGTTGCAGTGAGCCTGGGACTTACTGGGATAGAATGACCTAGTATGTGAAAGACCTTTGTAACCAAGTTAAAGTGCTGAAGGACCGAGCAAAACATTGGCAGCTCATTGCTGATCAGAGAGAGCCGGAGGGAAAGGAGGTGGTCACCCAGTTGTGGGCAGACTAATTCACGGCGAGGGTGCTGTTTGAAAGGGCAGCATTTGCTGCCAGATGGATAGGATCACAGACGGTACTTTTAACAAGTGACATTTGTGTATGTGTGCAGATTTGGCAAGGCAGCCAACAAAAACGTGACTCAGGTTAAACCGTATGATTTATCTTCTTGATGCCCCCACAGACAAAGTGGGGGATCAAGTACACTCAGTAATCATGTAATTACAGTACAGAGAACACAAAAGATGAACACCAGCCGGCCACACCAGACCTGTCCACAGTTGATGAAAACAGACCCACAGCAAACAGGAAGGTAGAAGATACTGAAAGCGTGACAGAAACCCGTGAATAGCATGCTAAAGTGTGATGGTACTCTGTAACGCGGGCTGGTTGCAGAAGGTAGATAATTAGTTGAATAGCACAGAATAGAAAAGGTATTTGGGAAAGTAGATAGAGAGGGATTTAAGTTAAAGCAACATCGATAGCATTGCAGACTGCACATGGAATCTGAATGCAGTCACCCTCAGCCTGACTGGAGAGTGAATACAAATGAGCTGGGCCCTTTCAGCAGTTGAACCAGTGATCGACTATACAGTTTGGCAGGGGTGCCACTGGGGAGAGGTCCTTGCAGTCCAACCCAATCCTGTACACCAATGAAAAGGGCCTGTGAGCCCAATACATTTAACTTGCTGGTGCCCTGGAAACAGAGTTTTAGCTGTCAGAGAATGAAGACAAGGAATGTGATTAAGCTGCATTCAGCCAGCAGGCATACAGATGAAGCTGGATTCCCAAAGACTGTTGATCAAATTTCAGGAACAATCTCTCTACTTAGCATTTTGTAGGTAGCCATTAGGGATGATAGGGTATAGATTTAGTGGGAAGGTTCCAAAACAGAGCATTTCTGCTTCCCTATTTTTGGGTGTATTTGGGTGTCTGTAATATGGGTGCAAAGAAGGGAGGCGTGAGAGAGGTGTGCAGTTCAAAGGATTGTAAATATGGATTTGTTTGAATATTGCTTTGATCTTTAGCATATAAAATTTTGTGTAGGGCTGAGACAAGCAGACCACCTTCCACTGTAAAGGGTCTCAATACGATACGTGCTGTATCTCGTTTTGTTGAATGAAGAGACTGCTTCATATCTACCAGCTCTTCCGTCCGGTGACTTCATTCACACAACAACACAGCCCATCTCAACACATTTCAAATTATAGGCAGAGAATGCAACCAGGCCGGTTTGAAGAAAACCCTGCCCAATTATCACCAGCATATCGGGGGCAGCACCAGAGAGATTCAAAGTCACTCATCACTCTTCTCAAGAAAGGCACCTTACAGCAGTGCCAGATTATAGAACCATATATCATATCAGCCATGATAATAATGTTGAAAGTCATCTTGAGCAGACTGAAACCACAGGCAGAAGAAGTAATCTCTGAAGAGCAGGCTGGATTTAGAAGTGAAAGAACAACAGAACAGATAGTCAACCTCCAAGTACTGTGCGAGAACTATAACCATCAACAGGAGATTGTCCATGTGTTCATAGACTTCAAGGAAGCTTTCGATAGGGTGTGGCATGATGCACTCTGGACCACAATGAGGAGATACAGCATGAGCCAGAAGCTGACCCAAATCATCAAGCAGCTATACACCAAATCTTGCAGTGTGGTACTTGTGCAAGGCACAGTTAGAGAGTGGTTCCACACATCAGTTGGAGTCAGACAAGGCGACCTCCTTTCACCCATGCCATTCAACAATTTCCTGGAGCAAATAATAACAGATACCCTGGAAGACCACATCAGCACAGTCAGCATCAGAGGACAGATCATAAGCAACCTCAGGTTCAATGATAACATCAATGGGCTGGCAGGAAGTGAGGATGAATTGGCCTGCCCTGTGAACCATTTGGACAGTACTTCTACCAGATATGACATGGAGATCAGCACAGAGAAAACAAAGCTGCTGAGAAACAGCGGGGAGCCAATCCGGATAAAAATCACAGTCAGTAGACAAGAACTAGAGGCTTTCAAATGGTTCAAGTATCTTCCTGCCATCATCCATCAAGAAGGATGAAAGCCTAAAGTCCTTGCAAGGACTGCCCGAAGATCTGCAATGTTGGCTAAACTAAACCCACTTTGGAGAGACAATAACATCGCTCTCAGATGTTATTGTCTTCTCCATCTTCTTGTATGCATGCAACTCATGGACTTTGACTGCAGAACTGCTAAAGAAGATCGAGGCAGTAGAAATGAGATGCTTCAGAAGACTCCTCGGCACTTCCTACACAGACCATGTCCCAAACAATGAAGTACAAATAAACATCACCCAGCACATGAGACACTATGAAGATCTACTGTCTACAGTAAAGTAAAGGAAACTGAGATGGTATGGGCAAATAACAACATCAAGTGGAATCTCAAAGATCATTCTTCAGGGAACGGTGCAGGGGAGAAATTAAAAAGGGGCAGACAGAGGAAGAAGTGGACAGACAACATTTCGGAGTGGACCCGAGAGAGCTTTACTGCAGCTCAGGCACTCGCCCACAACCGTGAGAGATGGAGCAACTAGTGTAGTGCTCACCTGTACTGAGTCCATGTGACCCTGGCGGATTGCAGGATCTGTAACTGTAACAAGAGACTCCAACACTCTAGACCACTGCTACATAAGATAAAGAATGCCTACCATTCCTTGCTTAAAACATAGTAAATCAGATCACTTGGCTGTCCTCCTTCTACCTGCATACAGGCAGAGCCTAAAAAGCAAGGTTCCAGAGAGTAGGACAACTAAGAGGTGGTCTCGGGAGGCAGAGGGATGATGACAGGATTGCTTTGAGACAGTGGACTGGACTGTGTTCAAGCACTCATCTCAGGATCTGAATGAATACACCATGACTACAACAGACTTTATTAAAACAGCTGTAGATGAGTGCACCCCACAAGATCATTCAGCATCTTCCCCAGTCAGAAGCCCTGTATGAATCCCAAGATCCAAAACTTGCTGAGGGCCAGATCAGAGGCACTCTAGTCTGGAGACCAAGAATGTTACAAGCTGTGCATGTATGATCTCTGGAAAACCATCTTGTGAGGAAAGTGGAAATTCAGGACTAAACTGGAACCAACTAGGGATGCTTGGCAGCTGTGGCAGGGTTTGAATGCTATACCTCCTACAAAGTTGAATCAAGCGACATGGGGGACCGCAGAGCTTTGCTTGCAGATGAGCTCAATGCCTTCTATGCTCATTTTGACCGTCAGAAGATGGAGGAACCATCGCAAACTCCCATATCTCCTGATGATTCTTTGATCTCAGTATCTGAAGCTTATGTGTGGGCTGCCTTCAGAAGGGTGAATCCAAGGAAAGCATCTGGTCTCGACGGAGTATCTGACTGAGTACTGAAGAACTGTGCTGATCAACTGTCTGGTGTGTTCACTGACATCCTTAACCTCTCACTTCAGCAGTGTGTGTTGCCCGCCTGCTTAAAGCAGGGTTCATTCACACTGGTGCCTAAGAAGAACATGGTGACCTGCCTTAATGACTATTGTCCAGTTGCTTTTACATCCTCAGTGATGAAGTGTTTTAAGAGGCTGGTGATGGTTTATATCAGCTCCTGCTTGAGAGACAACTTGGATCTGCTCCAATTTGCCTACTGGATTAACAGGTCCACAGCAGATGCCATCTCATTGGCTCCACGCACAACCCTGGAACATCTGGACAGCAATGACACATACATTAGGATTCCCTAACAATTGCAGCTCGACATTTAATACCATAATACCCTCAAAACTAATCAATTTGCTCCAAGACCTTGGCTTCAATATCTCTTTGAGCAATTGGATCTTGGATTTCCTCACTTGCAGACCGCAGTCTGTTCAGATTGGCAAAGACATCTCCTCTACATTCTCCATCAAAACAGATACATCACAGGTCTGTGTGCTTAGTCCTCTGCTCAACGTTATACTTTATACTTTATTGTCGCCAAACAATTGATACTAGAACGTACAATCATCACAGCGATATTTGATTCTGCACTTCCCACTCCCTGAATTACAAATCGATAGTAAATATTAAAAATGTAAATTATAAATCATAAGTAGAAAATAGAAAAATTGAAAGTAAGGTAGTGCAAAAAAACCGAGATGCAGGTCCAGATATTTGGAGGGTATGGCCCAGATCCGGGTCAGTAACGATTCAGCAGTCTTATCACAGTTGGAAAGAAGCTGTTCCCAAATCTGGCCGTATGAGTCTTCAAGTTCCTGAGCCTTCTCCCGGAGGGAAGAGGGACAAAAAGTGTGTTGGCTGGGTGGGTCGTGTCCTTGATTATCCTGGCAGCATTGCTCCGATAGCGTGTGGTGTAAAGTGAGTCCAAGGACAGAAGATTGGTTTGTGTGATGTGCTTCGCCATGTTCACGATCCTCTGCAGCTTCTTCCGGTCTTTGACAGGACAACTTCCACACCAGGTTGTGATGCACCCCTAGAAGAATGCTTTCTACGGTGCATCTATAAAAATTAGTGAGAGTTTTAGGGGACAGGCCAAACTTCTTTAGTTTTCTCAGGAAGTAAAGGCGCTAGTGGGCCTTCTTGGCAGTGGACTCTGCTTGGTTGGACCAAGTCAGGTCACTTGTGATATTCACCCCGAGGAACTTAAAGCTTTTGACCTGTTCCACTTGCGCACCACCGATGTAAATTGGGTCATGTGGTCCGCTACTCCTTCTGAAGTCAACAACCAATTCCTTCGTCTTGCTGATGTTGAGGGATAGGTTATTGTCTTTGCACCATGCCACCAGGTTCTTAATTTCCTTTCTGTACTCAAACTCCTCATTACCCGAGATACGGCCTACAATTGTTGTGTCATCAGCAAACTTAGATATTGAGTTTGATGGAAACTTGGCTACACAATCAAGGGTGTACAGTGAGTACAGCAGAGGGCTGAATACAGAGCCTTGTGGGGTATCGGTGCTCAGAGTGATTGTAGAGGAGAGCTTGTCCCCTATTTTTACAGCCTGGGTCCTGTCTGTGAGGAAGTTGAAGATCCAGCTTTACACTTACAACTTACAACTTTATAACTAAGCACAGCTCCAATGTCATATTCAAGTCTGCTGATGACACCACCGTCTTAGGCCAAATCAAAGGCGATGATGAATCAGCATATAACCATATAACCATATAACAATTACAGCACAGAAACAGGCCATCTTGGCCCTTCTAGTCCGTGCCGAACTCTTACTCTCACCTAGTCCCACCAACATGCACTCAGCCCATAACCCGCCATTCCTTTCCTGTCCATATAGCTGTCCAACTTAACTTTAAACGACAACATCGAACCTGCCTCAACCACTTCTGCTGGAAGCTCGTTCTACACAGCTACACAGCTTTCCAATATCCTTTGAAAACCATGACTCTCTCAAACTTTTAACCTTTCCTTTCAACCTAACAGGAACATAAACATTCTGTACCCTCAAAACTTCACCTTTAAATGCCTCCACTTCTCTATTACATTCTTCCCATAAAGCAAATTGTCCCAATCCACTCCTTCTAAGATCCTTTCGCAATTCCTCAAAGTTAGCCTTTCTCTAATCAAAAATCTCAACCCTGGGTCCAGACCTATCCTTCTCCGTAATTATATTGAAACTAATGGCATTGTGATCATTGGACCCGAAGTGCTCCCCAACACAAATCTCTATCACTTGACCTATCTCATTCCCTAACAGGAGATCTAACACTGCCCCTTCTCTAGTTGGTACTTTTATGTATTGCTGCAAAAAACTATCCTGCACACATTTTACAAATTCCAAACCATGCAGCCCTTTACAGTATGGGCTTCCCAGTCTATGTGTGGAAAATTAAAATCTCCCAAAATCACAACCTTGTACTTACTACAAATATCTGCTATCTCCTTACAAATTTGCTCACCCAATTCTCGCTCCCCATTTGGAGGTCTATAATACACCCCCATAACCTTTCCCATTCCTCAATTCCACCCAAATATCCTCCCTAGATGAGCCCTCTAATCTATCCTGCCAGAGAGCTGCTGTAATTTTCTCTAACAAGCAATGCAACACCTTCCCCTCTTGTCCCTCTGATTCTATCACACCTGAAGCAATTAAATCCAAGAATATTTAGTTGCCAATCACACCCCTCCTGTAACCATAGTTAACTAATAGCTATCACATCATACTTCCAGGTACCAATCCATGCTTTAAGCTCATCCGCCTTTCTTATAATGCTCCTAACATTAAAATAAATGCATTTAAGCAATTTTCCACCTCTTATTCTCTGTTTATCACTAACGGTGCAAGCAACTTTACTATTTTCTTTTTCTTCCTTCTCCCCTACGTCTGTTCCTACACCTTGGTTCCTCTCCCCCCTTGTATCTAGTTTAAATCCACCAGAGCCTCTCTAGCAAACCTACCCGCAAGAATATTTGTCCCCCTCCAGGTCAAATGTAGACCGTCCCGCTGGAACAGGTCCCACCTTCCCTGGAAAACTGCCCAGTTATCTATAAATCCGAAGCCCTCCCTCCTGCACCATGCCTTCAGCCATGTGTTGATCCGTGCTATCTCACTATTTCTAAACCTGCCTGCATGTGACACCGGTAGCAAGCCTGATATTGCTATTCTGGAGGTCCTGTCCTTTAACTTGGCGCCTAACTCCCTAAAATCACCTTTCAGGACCTCCTCACTCTTCCTACCCACGTTATTGGTCCTTACATGGACCACGACATCTGGCTGCTCACCCTCCCTCTTGAGAATACCGAGAACTCGATCCGAGATATCGCACACTTTGGCACTAGGGAGGCAACAGACTATCCGGGATTCTCAATCTCCTCCACAGAACCTCTTATCTGTCCCCATGACTATCGAATCCCCTATCACTACTGCTCTCCTCTTTTCTCTCCTTCCCTTCTGAGTTAAGGGTCCCATCTCGGTGCCAGAGACACAACAACTGCAACTTGTCCCTGGTAGGTTGTCCTTGTCAACAGTATCCAAAACAATGTACTTATTATTGGTGGGAACGGCCACAGGGGTGCTCTGCTCATACTGTCTATTCCCCTTCCCTCTCCTGACAATCACCCAGCTACCTGTCTCCTGACTCTTAGGGGTGACTATCTCCCTGTAACTCCTGTTTATTTCTGCCTCTGCCTCCCAAATGATCCGAAGTTCATCCAGCTCCAGCTCCAGTTCCCTAACTCGGTTTGTCAGGAGCTGCAGCTGGATGCACCTTTTGCAGGTGTAGTCATCAGGGACGATTGTGCTCACCCTGACTTCCCACGTACTGCAAACAGAGCACTCAACTGCCCTAACTGCTGCCTCCGTTACCTACTCTTAAGGTAATTAGATTTATTAAAGGAACTTGCCCGGCCCTACCTCACTTGGAGTGAAGTTCTTCCTCAGCCTCTGCTCGCCGAAGCCTCAGGAGCCAAAGCCTTCCTACTCTGTCTCCCTCTACTCCATCGCCTGCTCCATTAATCTTCTCTCTTTTAAACACTCCTGCTGCCTCACAGTCCGACTTAGATGTGCTTGTGCAGTTGTGCCCTGTTCAACTGCTGAAGAAGCATATAGAAGGGATATTGAAAATCTGGCTTGGTGGTGCCACAACAACAACCTCTTATTCAATGTTGGCAAGATCAAGGAGCTGACTATTGACCAGAATGAAATCAGAGGTCCATGATCCAGTGCTCACTGGAGGATCAGCAACTTTAAATTCCTGGGTATTACTATTTCAGAGGACTGTCCTGGACTGAGAAATAAATGCAATTGTGAAGAAAGCATAACAGTACCTCCAGTTCCTTAGGCATCTGTGGAGATTTGGCATGACAAGAAAAACTTTTACAAATTTCTATACCTGGGGAATGAATAATATATTGACTGCTTGCATCATGGCCTGGTATGGGAACATCAAAGCCTTTGAATGAAAAATATTACAAAAGATAGTGGATTCAGCCCAATATATCATGGGTAAAGCCCCTCCAATCAATGAGCACATCGACATAAAATGCTGCCATTGGAAAGCACCATTCATTATCAGATATTCTCACCATCCAGGCCATGTTCTTTCCTCGCTGCTGCCATCAGGTTGAAAGTACAAGAGCCTCAGGACTCGCACCACCAGGTTCAAGAACAGTTACTACCCTTCAAACATCAGGCTCTTGAACAAAAGAACATAACTACACTCATTTGTCCATCCATTGAGATGTTTCCACACCAATGATCTCACCTTAAGGACTCGATCTTGTTATTTCATGCTGTCATTATTTGTTGCTATATATTTATATTTGCATTTGTGCAGTTTGTCTTCTGCACTCTACTAGATTTTTCATTGATCCTGTTATAGTTAGTATTCCATAGGTTTACTGAGTACACCCACAGGAAAATAAATCTCAGTGTTGTGTGACGTGACATATGTATACCGATAATAAAATTTACTTTGAACTTTGATGTCTACATGATGCAATGAGTTGCTGTCACAGAATTAGCTGATTAGATATTTGCATTAACGAGGTGAGCAGGTGTAACTAATCAAGTGGGCACTGAGTGTATTTCCCAAATAAAACAATTTCAGATTTGAGTCAAGTCTCCTGTTTACAATAATTCACATTCTGTGCCTTTGTCATGTGAGAACAGTGAGAGTATCACAGTCTGGTTGTTACAATGGGATGGGTAGAGTTGTGGGAGGGCAGAACTAATGAATCCAATGGTTAAGTGGATCAATAAAGACACTGATTGTTTGGATTGTCTTGTGTTCCTTTGTAACCTATCCAGATTGCATTATTTCAAAGCCTGGAGGTAGGATTGGGGGAATTTCATTTCATTACACATTCAATGTATCATGGAGCACTACAGCACAGAAAGAGGCCTAGATGATGCTAAATTACTACTCTGCCTTGTTCCATCAACCTGAAACTTGACCATAGCCCTGCATACCCCTCCCATCCATGCACTTGTCCAAACTTCTCTTCAAAGTTGAAATTGTACCTGCATCTATCTACATTGCTGGCAGCTCATTCACAGCCCTCTGAGTGAAGAAGTTTCCCCTCACATTTTCTTTAAACATTTCACCTTTCACCCGTAACCCATAACTTCTAATTTTTGACCCACCCAATCTCAGTGGAAAAAGCTTGCTTGCATTTACCCCATCTATACCACTCTACTTCCGTGTACCTTTATCAAGCTACTCATCATTCTTCTACACTCCAATGGATCCTAGCCTTAACCTATTCAACCTTTCCCCACAACTCAGGTTCTCAAGTCCTAGCAATAGCCTTGTAAATTTTCTCTGCACTATTTCAATATTTTTGATATCTTTCCTGTTGATGGATGACCAAAATTGCACACAATACTTTGAATATGGTATGATCCGACAGAAATGGCAAAGGATTTGGACAGTGGTATGCTTTAGAATAATTGGACATCTTTAGCAGAAGAGCTCATCGAAGAGCAAGACAGTTGGAAACCAAATATCTATGGAAAATAAGAGTATAAACAAAGTAGGGTGATTGAGAATCATACAGTTGTTTCGGCATGTACCATCCATCGAGAGTATGCATGCTTCTGAGGAACAATTCTTTCTGTAGCATTCCCTTGCTCTTTTCCTTGAGCCTTTAAAATCATTCATTTTCATGTGCCTATCCAATTCCTGTTTGAAGGCTCTGATTAATTTTACTTGCACCAGTCCTGCAGGCAATAAATTCGAGATCATAACCATTCTCCATGTAAAAATGTTTTATTTCAAATTCCCTGGTCTCTTGCCCATAGTTTTAAATCAATATCCCAGCATGTAAAACCTTCCACTAACAGAAGCAGCTACCCGCTACTCACATTAACTAAACCTGTCATTATCTGATGTCCTCAGAACCTACTTCCCCCCCACCCCCAAGGAATTAAATGAACACAATGGTTACTACGTTTTTGGTGTCTAGACAATAAACTCTGTGCTAGACAGCATACTTGAGCGGGAGTCTTTTAAAGACAATCATAGAAACATACAGCATAGAAACAGATCCTTTTAGCCCACCTCACCCACTCCAACCATGGTACCTATCTGTGCTAATTACAGAGCTGCCTATCAGACATGGCTCTAAACAGCACTGGGGTCCCGGAAGGGACTGTATTGGTTCCCTTCCTGCTTAGCCTGTATACCTCAGAATCTAGATACAACACTGAGTCGTCATCTGCAGAAATCCTCTGACGACACAGCAATAGTTGGGTGTACAAAGGGAGGACAGGAAGATGAATACAGGGCCCTGGTGGAGGACTTTGTCAAATGGTGCAAGCTGAATCATCTGCAGCTCAACATCATTAAGACAAAGGAGATGGAGTTTGACTTTAAGACAACCAAGCCAGCATTGCTCCCTGTTACTATTAATGTTGAGGACATGGATGTGGTGAGGACCTTCAAGTACCTGGGGATGCACATTGATGACAGACTCGAGTGGAGCACCAACACAGAGGCTGTGTACAAGAAGGGCCAGAGCCACCTCTAGTTCCCGAAGAGACTGGGGTCCTTTGAAGTAAGTGGGCCTCTCCTTCACATGTTCCACCTGTCTGTTGTTACCAGTATAATCTTCTATGCGGTGGTGTGCTGGGGCGATGGCATCAACACAGGTGATGCCAACAATCTCAATAAACTGATTAGAAAGGCTGGTTCTGTTATAGGAGTCAAACTGTGGTAGAACAAAGAATACTATGGCAAATCCTGGCATGCCTCCTTGGCTGAACAGAGGAGCTCTTTTAGTAATAGACTAAGACAACTGTCCTGCTCCAAAGAGTGCTATATGAGGTCATTCTTACCCTCGGCCATTAGGCTCAATAATATGTCAACCTATTGCTGGGGAAGTGAAGACCCCCTCCTGGTAGATTGGTTGAAGCAACTTATTTTTTATTCTTTCCTACTTCTCTTCTACTGTCTGTATATTTGTATATCTGTGCACTTGTAGTGTTGCTGTGACACTGTAATTTCCTTTGCAATCAATAAAATATTTATCTATCTACCCACTTCGAGCCTTTATCACTCTATGTCTTTTCTATTCAAGTACCTGTCCAAATGTGAAAAAGCATTTTCCACTACTCTGGCCATTCATAGCTCATAACCTCCACCCTCTGTGTGAAAAACCTTCTCCTCAAATTTCCTTTAAGTTTATAGCTTCTCTTCTTAAACCCATGCCATCTTGTTCTAAATGTCACCACCCTAGGAAAAAATTCTGACTACCAATGCTCTCTATACTCCTCATGATTTTATAAATGTCTTTAAAGTCACCACCAGCTTCTTACATTTCTCTGGAAATAAGCCCAGCCTCTATAACTGCAGCATCCTGGAGAATCCTTTCTGTATTCTCTCAGTTGCTACCAATCCTTCTTCTGCATACCAAGCAGAAACAGCCTATCATGAGGCACCTTGTCAAATGCTTTTCTGAACTTCACGTTTGCAGATCCACTGCCCCACACCTCATTAACCATCTTTGTCAATTCTCCAAAAGAACTCTATCAAATTTGTGAGACAGGTCATCCCCCACACAAAGCAAGGCAGACTATTCTCAACACATCCACATGTTTCCAAATGTGATTAAACACTGTCCCTAAGAATAGACTACTGGAGGAACTTAGTGCATCAGGAAGCATCATAAGAATTGGGTCTCTGCTTCAGGAGTGGTCACACTTACTCCCCAATATAAGATCTAGTATAGCCCCATTTCTAATTGGACTATCTACATATTGTTTCAGGACCCTCATGAACACACCCCACAAATTCTGGAACTAAGGGAGCGCAGTCAAAGTTAGGGAAGCTAAAATAACCCACTGCACCAACTCCAATGTTTCCTGTGATTTGTTCCTCTAGTTCCTAATGGCTCCCAGCAGGACAACTGTATAACATTATCGTAGTGATTGCACCTTTCTTATTCCGGATTTCTACCCATTGTAGAATCAATGGGAATATACAAATAGTTTATATGAAAAAATAGAGATGGGATTGCTCTGTGTACACTTGATAGGCCAAAGGGCTTCATTCATTACTGTATGGAAATTTGCAATATTGATTTTTTGCATTATACCTTTTTATCATTATCTTTCATTTATCGCTTTGACTCTGTGTTTCTTGGTTCTTCTCTCAATTTACAGCTTAAACTCTAATCATCCAGCTCATCCGTGGAAATTGTCCCAGTTGTTTAGCTTAGATTGTGATGCCACACTCAAGAGAGAGAGAAAAAAGTCTGAGTTCTGTAATATCTCTGCTTTAGTAACTTTGCTCTAGCCACACTGGTTGAGCAGAAATTGCAAAGATTTCAACTCATAAAGTGATGAATTTAATACAAAGAATCCCTTTAAAATGGATTCCACTATTGAGAAAAATCCCTTTGCCTCATGACCCTGTTATCATTCTTTTAAACTGCCCACTTTTGTGGTGTCATGGAGTCATACAGTACAGAAACAGGCCTCTTATCCCACCTCATCCATGTCCATGCTGACCAGCAAGTACCCGGCTATACTGTTGATGTTGCCTGACCTGCTGAATTCCTCCATCATTTTGTGTGATTACCCCAACCATACTAATCCCATTTACCAATCCTTGGTCCATAACCTGGTGCTCATCCAGATGTTTCTCTAATGCTGTTAGAGTGCTTTGTTTGTTCATTAAGTGTCATGTTGTATGACGTGGGCAATCATGGTCTTTCTATGACCATGATTGTTCTTGACAAATTTATCTACAGAAGTGGGTTTGTCATTGCCTTCTTCTGGGCAGTGACATTACAAGACGGATGAATCCAGTCATAAATCAATACTCTTCAGAGATGGTCTACCTGGCGTTAGTGGTCACATTACCAGGGCTTGTGAAATGAACCAACTGTTTATACGACCATCCACCACCTGCTCTCATGGTTTCACGTGACCCTGACTGGGGCGGGGAGTGCTAGGTAGGTGTTACACATTGCCCAGTGGTGGCTTGCAAGCTAGCAGAGGAAAGGAGCATCTTAAACCTCCTTTGGTTGAGATGCATTTCACACTGTCTGCTGTTCCTAAAATCCTTCTATTGGTCACTTTTTGCCCAATGGATAAAATTCACCACTTCAACGATCTTCTTGGTCACTTTTCTGAACATTTAATCTTTGCTTTGGCTGGGGAAAAATGCTGCATCCAAAAATAAAGCATTTCTCCCTGTCAAAGGTTACGTAAAAGGAAGTTACTGCTTTCATAAACCCAAATTCAGCAGGAGATGACAGTACAACAAGACTAATCAGTTGCTAAGTGTCAGTTCCGTGAAATTATCATGCAGAAAGAGGCAGCTGGTCAAATTTTAATGATGGTGCATATAGCATTAGTCAAGTAATTCAGAGTTTAAAGTTCTGAATAATATATTTAAAGCAAAAATTACTTTCATTTCTGAAACCCATTAGAAAAACTAAGTGCATTTCTTTCACTGTCAAATGGAAATGTAGTCTACATATTTTTCAGTCACTTATTTGCAAGCTCTAATGTTCCTGAGCAGCATTTAATCAGCAGCAAGACAAAAATAAATTTGTTTAACAAATGAGTATATGAGATTCAGCTACGGAAATGCTGATTTCTTTTTGATAGCTGAAAGTATTCAAGCTGTAGAGACAAACTGGAATAAAATCTGCAATAATTGCATAATATTAAAGATAATTAATAACGATTTAATGCAAGAAACTGCTTTTACAATTATGGCTGGTTGTTATTTCACCAATGTATAATGTTAATGGTTTGAATCCATATTTTCATGCTTAGTCATAACAATCTATAATTTTTAAGTCATATTTATTGTTTGAAACCTTTTTAATGCAATTTCCATTGTGCTGTTTATTCTTAGTTGAAGATAAATATCCTCCAAATCAGTGAGGCAAACTGGGATGTTACGTGAATTGAATCCTTGAATGTTAAAGCTAGAGGCAACAGAGAAGCTGAGTCTACAATATAAATTAATTATTTTGATACACAGGCATCTTTTCTATACTTCCAATGGATGTGGATGTTTCTAGCAAATACAGTATTAATTGCTGATCCTTAAATGCTCTTGAGTTAAATGACTTGTCTATCCAATCCAAAAGCATTTTGAGTCAATCTCATCTCAAATCTCAGAATTCATTACAAGACTGGAGGACATTCAGTCCAACATAGTCATAGAGCATTACAGTATAGAAACAGCCCTGTTGGCTCATCTAGTCGATGCCAAACTGTTATTTTGTCTGGACCCATCAACCCATGCCTCTAGGCCACAGTGCTCCATACCCCTCCCACCCATGTACTAATCCAAACTTTTCTTAAACATTGAAAACAAACCTGCATCAACCAGTCCCTCTGGCAGCTCATACCATTCAGGTTCCCCTGAAATATTTCACCTTTCACCCTTAACTGATGACCTTTAGTCCTAGTCACATCCAATCTCAGTGGGAAAAACCTGCATTTGATCTATCTTTACACCTCATAATTTTGTATACTTCTATCTAATCTCCCCTCATTCTCCAACACACCAGAGAAAAAGTCTTAACCAAGTGAGGGGATGGGCAAAGGAGAATGGTGCAGAATTAACGACCTTGTTGTATATGTGGCCTGTTTACCCAACTAAGTTATCAATAAAAACGCTGGAGACGGGAACTAAGTTTCATGGTTCTTTACTGGTAGAGTCTGAACTTTGACAAACATACACATACAGATCCATACACGCCTAATAGCGCATGCAACGACATGTTACTAAAACATAAAGTAGTCCCTTATTATAATGTAGATTATATGGTACACTCCTCCCCTTTTATTTTAATAGTATATCAACTGTTTTTTTCTGGAGCACGATGCTAATCAAATACGTTTCCCCTTAACATACCAACGCCTACCATTTGTTTACAAATCATAACAAAGTAACTTAATAATATCAAATTATAACAAACTTTCTTTTTTTTAACCTTTTACTTTTGGTCTAAGACCCATTTATAACTCAAGGCTCTGGGGAGGTCTTCTCTGCCTCTCCGGGTAACGTCTGTCCTGAAACGTTTGCTTTGGGGAATGAGTCTCCACAGGTACATCAGGTGGGTCCTCAGCACTGATGACAGGCTTATCTGTAGATGAGGCAGATGTGGTCACATCAGGAGTGTTTGCTTCTATGCCAGGGGAGTCCGGGCAAGGTGTTGTGGTGTTTTTCACCCGAGCATCCAGGATTTGGTCCACATGACGTCTCCATACATTCTCTCCCACCTTCACTGTATACATCAGTGGCTCGTCTATGGCGGAAATTGTACCCGGCTGCCACTTTTCAGTCCGGTAATCACGTGCAGGAACTGACTGTCCCACACTGAAGCTCCGTGTTCACTTAGTATTCAAGTGTTTGAACTGTCTGTTCTCCACATCACACCATACATCTGGTTTGAGAAGATCCATGCGGGGCCTCAGGTTCCTGTTTAGAAACATCATCGCTGGAGTCTGGTTAGTGGTTGCAGGTACTGCATTACGATAGGCAAGGAAGAAGTTGTCTATCTTGTGGTGCAGTGGTCGATTTTCGCTGTCCATTGCCTTGACGGCTTTCTTAAATGTCTGCAGAAATCTTTCTGCCAAGCCATTTGTGGATGGGTGGTAAGGGGCAGATGTAAAATGCTTGATTCCATTGTTCTTCACAAAACTTTGGAAATCTTCAGAGACAAATTGTTGTCCGTTGTCTGTGCAGATTTGTTCTGCTATGCCATTCCTGGTGAACATGGACCTCAGAATTGTAATGGTCTTTTCTGATGTGGTTGTCTTCATTTTGATGACCTCTGGCCATTTGGAATGTGCATTGACGGCGATTAAAAAGATACAGTCCAGCAAAATTGATGTGCGCTCGTTGTCATGGTGATGAGGGCCACCCCCATGGATGGAGGGGGGCTTGTGGCAGTGTGTTCTGGATCTTTTGACATCCAGAGCAGTTATTGGTCAAGTCCTTAATCTGCTTATCGATTCCTGGCCACCGCACATAGGCACGGGCAAGACTTTTCATCTTCACGGTACCCAGGTGCCCCTGTGCAGTCCCTCCAGCACTCTGGTGCGTAGCTTAGGAGGAATCACAAATCGTGAACCACACATTTGTGTTCCCCGACAGACTGACAACTGTTCCTTCCTCGCTGAGAAGGCTGGAAACAGTGTGTTACCCCGCGCTGGCCATCCCTGGTAAAGTCCTTTGTGTGTATTTATTATTAGGTATTTCTTGGATGCTTCATCGATTTCCATTTGGAGATAATCCTGGGCCAAATGGACTTTTGTGAAATGTTCCCCTCCTGACAGGGAAGCAAAGATGTCCTCAATACGAGGTAGAGGATACTGTACTGTGAGGAGAACTGGGTTAACAGTCACTTTAAAGTCTCCACATTTGCGCACCATGCTTGGTCTTCCTGGTTTTGCGCTGGAGGTTTTCTTCATCACTGGAACAATAGGTGTGACACATTCACTCCAATCCACCTTTGACAGGACCCCAGTCTGCTCCAGATTTTTCAGCTCTGCCTTTACTGTAGGACAGATTGCATATGGCACTGGTCTGGCTTTGTGAAATTTTGGACATGCATTTTCCTCAATCTCAATCTTTGCCTTCATGCCCTGAAGTGTTCCTATTCCTTTCACGAATACTTCCTCAGAGTCAGCAAGTATTTGTGACAGTCTCTCAGATGTAGCCTCACTGCTCTCCTTTGCTGACACAACTAGCGTCTTGGTGGTGTGCCAATCCAACTGGATTTTCCTGAGCTATTCATGTCCCAGCAAAGGTGGTCCTCCATTTTTCAGTACATAGAGGTTCAGCTGCTGTGTTTTGTCTCCGTAGGTCACTGTCACTTTAATTTTACCTTTGGGACGCACTTTCTGTCCTGTGTAAGTCTTCAGCAGTAGTTTAGTTTGTTTCAGAGGTATGTGAGAAAACAGTCATTTGTAGTTGTGTACAGAGATCACTGTTAAAGCTGAGCCTGTGTCCAACTCCATTTTCAGTCTCACGCCTGCAACTTGTGGAGTGATCCATATTACTCTTCGATCACCTGTCACTTTCACGCTGTGAAGTTGCAGACTAGACAATTCACTTCTGTCTGAATCGTTTTCATCAGAACTGCTTTCTTCGATTTTGTGTACATTGTTGTATTTTCCTTTCTGGGGTTTTTTGTTTCTCCGTATTTTGTCCTTTTTCTGCTGTTTACTAGCTTTGCATACTCTGCCAGTGTGGCCCTGTTTGCCACAGTTTCTGCATTCTTTGTCTTTAAAACAACAGTCCTCAGGGTCATGTGACCTGTTCCCACAACAGTAACATTTCTTTCCTTCGTTTCTGTTCAGTGACATTTTATTTGTAGCATATTTCAGAGATTTCTGTTGTATCTCTGAAGCATCCCGTGCTGCTATTTCCAATGATATTGCAATGTTCAGCGCCTTCTCTAATGTAAGGTCTTGTTCACACAGGAGTTACTTCTGTGTGGTTTCACAGTGCATGCCACACACTAACCTGTCCCTGAATGCGTCTGATAGACCAGCTCCAAAATGACAATGTTCTGATAATTTGTGCAATTCAACACAATATTCAGAAATGCTTTCAATTTTGCGCTGATTCCGTTTGTGAAATTTAAACCTTTCAGCAATGACCAGCGGTTTGGGGTTTAAATACTGTTGGAGAGTGTCTACTATTTGCTTGAACGTTTTGTCAGCTGGCTTTTCAGGGGTTAACAAGCTCCATAGCAGGCCGTATGTTTTTGCTCCCATAACACTGAGTAAGACGCTGGCTTTCTTTTCATCATTAACACCGTTACATCTTTGTTATTTTAATTTAGCCCCATTTCTCCTTGTTTTCTTTTTAGCTAGCTCATTGCAGTCACTGCACTTCCAATTGATTCACGTGTCCTTTTTGCTAGCGTGATGAGCGCACCCCGTCTAGATGCGTGTGTCGCTCCTTTTCATCTCTCTCGTCTCCACTGAGTGTCGTTATCAACTAAAACATGGCGTTCCGATAAGATGTAGGTTCATAATTCTCGTCGCCAATTTGTTGTGTATGTGGCCTGTTTACACAACTAAGGTATTAATAAAAACGCTGGAGACGGGAAATAAGTTTCATGGTTCTTTACTGGTAGAGTCTGAACTTTCACACACACACACATACAGATCCATACGTGCCTAATAGCGCATGCAACGACGTGTTACTAAAACATAAAGTAGTCCCTTATTATAATGTAGGCCGAACGATACAGACCTCAAAGCAGAAAAAGATGCTCTTACATTCAGTGCTGCTAGGATTCCTGACAGTAGAAAGGAAATTTTACTTAAGTTTGTTTTTTGAATATATTAAGATGACTTCTATTTTGGACAATGATTAAAGATGATTGAAGATTTTTGTATTTGCTGTCAACAGGGTTCTGAGAAAGCAGAAGAACTTTGACAGGTATAATTACTCTATTTGTTTCAGAGGAAACATACAATTTTATTTTGAATACATTTCATCACAAGCGTCCACAATAAACAATATATTGCAGTAGGGTTCTAGCCTTGTCCAACACCTTGTTCAACCAGCAGGAGTTCTGACTGTACAGGATCATCTCAGTATTGAAATAGAGCATTAACCTTTGACGACACAAAGGTTGGTGGTGTTGTAGATAGTGTAGAGGATTGTCGAAGATTTCAGAGAGTCATTGATAGGATGCAGAAGTGGGCTGAGAAGTGGCAGATAGAGTTCAACCTGGAGAAGTGTGAGGTGGTACACTTTGGAAGGACAAACTCCAAGGCAGAGTACAAAGTAAACGGCAGGATACTTGGTAGTGTGAAGGAGCAGAGAGATCTGGGGGTAAATGTCCACAGATCCCTGAAAGTTGCCCCACAGGTAGATAGGGTAGTTAAGAAAGCTTAAGGGGTGTTAGATTTCATAAATCGAGGGATAGAGTTTAAGAGTCGCGATGTAATGATGCAGCTCTATAAAACTCTGGTTAGGCCACACTTGGAGTACTCTGTCCAGTTCTGGTCACCTCACTATAGGAAGTATGTGGAAGCATTGGAAAAGATACAGAGGAGATTTACCAGGATGCTGCCTGGTTTAGAGAGTATGCATTATGATCAGAGATTAAGGGAGCTAGGGCTTTACTCTTTGGAGAGAAGGAGGATGAGAGGAGACATGATAGAGGTGTACAAGATAATAAGAGGAACAGATAGAGTGGATAGCCAGCACCTCTTCCCCAGGGCACCGCTGCTCAAAACAAGAGGACATGGCTTTAAGGTAAGGAGTGGGAAGTTCAAGGGGGATATTAGAGGAAGGTTTTTTACTCAGAGAGTGGTTGGTGCATGGAATACACTGCCTGAGTCAGTGGTGGAGGCAGATACACTAGTGAAGTTTAAGAGACTACGAGACAGGTATATGGAGGAACTTAAGGTGGAGGGTTATATGGGAGGCAGGGTTTGAGGGTAGGCACAACATTGTGGGCCGAAGGGCCTGTAATATGCTGTACTATTCTATGTACCCAACAATTTTGTGCTCAGTCTCTGGAGTGGGGCCTGACCATCATAAGGATGGAAAGATGGTGCAGGCTATATTGGCAAATAATTCAAGTTCAAAGACACAGATATTCTGCCATTTCTTTGGACCACAGCCCAAATGTTGGACAGTATATCAGATAGTAATTGAAAATTAAGTTTTGGGGTGGGGGGGAGAAATAAGAGAATTCTTTATTTCAGATTCTTTGACCATGAGGATCCCAAAGGAATTTTATCAAAAGTTTCAGATTCCAGTTTATCATACTTATTTAACAAAACCTTGGAATGTGCTGGGTGTGGCCACAAGTGCCAGCGCAAATTCCAGAGCCAACAATGCATGCCCACAATGCTTGACAGAACAACACAAAACACAACAAGCAACACAACAGTGATGAAACAAACCCCTTTCCTCCTTCCCAACAACTCACACATGGACAGTCCTCTAACATTTAATTAGTCAATTGATGATGAGAAAGCAATGAGTTCATTCACTGGCAACATGTTGGACATTACAGATTCAAGGGTGTGATTTAAAAAAAACTTAATACTATGAAGCTTTCTTTACACAGGGTTCATCAGCAATTGCAGCACTTTGCCAAAAGATGATACAAGAGATTGCAAAGACTGGAGTTTGGACCGAGACATAGAGCCCAGAGGAACTCAGACAATCAGGCAACATCTATGGAGGGAAATCAACAATTGAACTTTTGGGTTGAGGTTCTCCATCCAGACTCAATCCAAAAGTCCATTTCCCTCCATTTAAATATGTGATTCAATGAGTTCCTCAAGCACTTTGTTGTCAAAAGGGTGAATTTATGAAAAAGTTTAGATGTTGCAGTTGGAAGAGGGTGGGTCTGGTTTAAGAAAGCATGAGATAAAAATGGAGCCATTGGTAAAATTGACAAGTGATTTGGATGAAATTTGCCTCCAAATTTCAATGACAGTAGCGAACAGATTATAGGGACCGAGAAAAAGGAACTAACCCAGTTATGTCAGTGTAATTATAAGCACAATATTTTATTTTACACAATATGAATGGTCCTCCATCTCTGCAGAATAATTCATGAACAATCCTGTAGAATTGGCAGTTCTGAAGTGAATTTTGTTATTAATGGCATCCCTATATTTAATGCGAAGCATACAAACACATTCATTACAAATATCTACAGTAACATTCAGATGGAGCCAAATTTCTGAAAAACATGTGACAAATAGGACTGAGCTGGTAGTACTTTATCATTGTTTCTGTATGTTAATCCAGAGACAATAAAACCAGGTGGACCAAACATCTTCAAACTGGTCACCATTTTAAAACATGGAAAAGATGCTCCCAGCCCAGCTGTCCTTACAAAATTCAGGAGGCTAATGTCTAAAGTGGGAGAGCTAAAGAAAAAAATCTGCAGATACTGGAAATCCAAAGCAACACACACACACAAAATACTGGAGGAACTTAGAAGGTCAGGCAGGATCTATGGACAAGAGTAAACAGTTGACATTTCGGGCCAAGACCCTTCATCAGTCCTGATGAAGGGCCTTGGCCTGAAACAACAACTGTTTGCTTTTTCCATAGGTGCTTCCCGGCCTGATAAACATAAGCTCTATTTGTCACATATACATCAAAACATACAATAAAATGAATTGTTTGCATCAAATCAAATCAGCAAGGAATGTGCTGGGCAGTTTGCAAGTGTCCCCACGCTTCTGATGACAACATAGCATGCCCAAAATTCAGTAATCCTAACCATACATCTTTGGAATGTGGGAGGAAACCAGAGTACCTGGAGGAAACCCGCACGGTCATGTGGAGAATGTGCAAACTCCTTAGGGGCAGCAGCAGGAATTGAATCATAATTGGTGATTGCTGACTAGTGCTGTAAAGTGATACGTTATCATGCTGCTCCTGTTCAATAGACCAGTAAAACTAAAACCTGATATAGTTGCAATTTACAGAATCATACCTTCAACGCAGTGTCTGGGTACATCATTATTGGAATGACAGACTGATCAGAAGTATGCCAGTTGGAGGGAAATGTCTGGGTGTCCTCAATTAAAGTTTTGATCAAAATAGAGTAAAGTGCTCAATCCCAGAGCTGAGGTCACAGATACATTGCGTGGCCACTGAGTTAATGTTTGCCGTCTTCTGCTGCTGTAGTCCATTCACTTCAAGGTTCAATTTAAAAATGCAAACATGAGGAAATCCGCAGATGCTGGAAATTCAAACAACACATACAAAAAATGCTGGTGAATGCAGCAGGTCAGGCAGCATCTATAGGGAGAGGTACAGTCGACGTTTCGGGCCAAGACCCTTCGTCAGGACTAACTAAAAGAAGAGATAATAAGAGATTTGAAAGTGGGAGGGGGAGGGAGAGATCGGAAATGATAGGAGAAGACAGGAGAGAGGGAGGGATGAAGCCAAGAGCTGGAAAGTTAATTGGCAAAAGGTATAGGACAAGCTTAGCTTTGTTGAGATGAGGCCAGGATCACCATGGGGATGAACTATAAATGATGGTTCTGGTAAAGGGTCTCAGCTTGAAACATCGACTCTTTCCTTTCTGTAGCTGCTGCTTGACCTGCTGAGATCCTCCAGATCTGAGTGTGTTGCTCTGGATTTTCCTGATCGGCAGGATCTCTTGTATTTATAAATGATTGGATTTATGAGGGGAAGGAACAGTTTAAAAGAGAGAAATACACACAGCAACCTCTTGAGGGCCACCCAAAGATGCTTTTTTTCCTTGTTAAATGTGTTTTTATACATAGTAAGACTACTCTATACTCCAATAACTACCTGTACAGTAGGTCCATCACATCAGTGCGCTGCTGATTGTTCAGAGTCGCCAACCGTGGTGTTGTAAGAGCCAGTTGGCGGTTTGGAGAAGACAAGTCAGCCAGTCGGACTGGGGAGGGTGAGACCGACCACCGGCCCAGGGAGTTTGAATCGGGCCATGGGCTGGGGAATTCAAGCCAGGCCATCAGGCTGCCGGGCCTGAGGATTTGAACTTGGCTGTTGGGCTTCAGGAAAAGCCAGATTGGGTTTGAAAAAGCTGACCTGGGTGGAGACTGTGCTGCTGCCTGCTACTCGGAAACACTGGAGTTGGTGCCTTCAAGATGGCGTGAAACCGGCGTGTAGTGAAACCATGAGTGACTGTCTTAGACACTTGTTTTGTGATCACAAGACCCCGTTGGACATTGATTGCCGAAGGCATGCTTCCCTTGTCTGGTGGTGATACAGGCGGCGAGGCAGCAGTTTCAGCTTGGTTATAGCTAGTACTAGGTCTCAGTCCTTGGCTTGCATTGTAGCATGGCACCTAGACTTGGTTGGTGGCAGGGTGGAGGGGTGGTCTCTCCCAGTGGTGCTGCCCTCCAGTGGTCCATCGCTGGAACTACAGACCATCAATTTGTGGGACATCACTCAGGAATTTGGTCGAAACATTTGTTTTCTTACATGTTTATGTTCTTCTTTTTCTTTTCTTGTTACATTGATTGCGTGTGTATGTTTTTGCACCTTGGCTGCAGAGGAATGCTGTCTCATTCAGCTGTATCCATTTATGGGTTGAATGGAAATCAAACTTGATTTGATTTGATTTGAAAGAACCAAAAGAGTTGTAAAATATAGGGCCGCAGATCTGGATATTGAAATGGAGAGAGAAAAACTGAGCCAACATCACACATGGAAAACCCCAACACTACCCTGGAATTTTTTTTTCTCTTGATATAGCACTGTTGTCATTATGCTTACTTTGTTATTTATTTTGCACATGTATAAATTATGTATAATTTATTCTAATTTAACTTAATTTTATGCTTATCCTCGTCCTGTAATGGGCACTACTGTGCTGATACATAAAGCTCATTTCTATGGCATTTATAACCTGTGTGTGAACAGTATGTCTATGGCAATGAAAGTGAAATTGGAAATCTTCGTATGGATAGCTTACAGCAGAAATCACCAGCTCAGAAACTGTGTCACCTGAAGATGTGAAATTCAGTGCTGATTCTGAAAGATGAAGTTTTGTTCCTCGTTGTTCCTAAAGGTTAATTTTGTCCTCACTGAAGCAGGGCATGAGGCTACAGCTAGATAGACCATAATTAATTTATTTTATTTTATTTAGAGATACAGCATGGCCCTTCAGTGTCTTTGAGCTTCACTGCCGAACAACCCATCCATTTAACCCTCGCGTAATCACCAGACAGCTTACCATGACCAACTATCCTACCAACTTGTACGTCTTTCAACAGTGGGAGGAATCTGGAGCACCCGCAGGAAACCCAAGTGCAGACAGGAAGAAATGTATAAATTTTCTTAAAAGTCGCCAGAATTGAACTCCAAACTCTGTTACAATAGCATCGTGCCCACGACTATGCTACTGTGGCATGTCAAAGACATAGGAGCAGAATTAGGCCATTGTGCCCATCAAGTTTGCTCTCCAATTTGATCATGGCTGATCTATTTCCCCTCTCAACCTCATTCTCTTGCCTTCTCCCCATAACCTTTGACGTCCTTGCTAATCGAGAACCTGCCAACCTCCATTATAAATAGATTCAATGACTTGGCTTCTACAGCTGTCTGTGTAAATAAATTCCACAGATTCACCACCTCCGGCTAAATAAATTCCTCCTCATCTCTGTTCTAAGGTTTTGTCCTTCTAGTCTAAGGCTGTACCCTCTGGTCCTGACTCCCCCACTTTCAGAAACATCCTCTGCACAGCCACTCTGTCTAGGCATTTCCATACCTCCATACTCGATGATTCAGGAACAGCTTCTTCCGCTCTGCCATCAGATTCCAGAATGGACACTGAACCCATGAACACTACCTTGCTACCTTTTTTGCACTATTTATTTAATTTAACTATTCTATATATACTTACAATATTTCACAGTTTTTATTATTATGTGTTGCAATGTACTGCTGCCACAAAACAACAAACTTCATGACATATGCCGGTGATATTAAACCTGATTCTAATTCTACTGAAAAGAAATGTGATTTGTTTGTACATTGTGGGTGGGAAGGGTTAATGAAGGTGCAAGGTGTTCCAAGGTTGTTTAGCCATTCTTAGTGCTCCCCTAGTCCAGAAATGAAGAACGTTGTATTCTCTTGGAAATCAAGATGCGAAGACTTAGTTATTCATTCCACATTCTTCGAACACTGACAGTTTACAACGAGGCACAACAGGACAATTGGTCAGATTAAAAAAGAACAGTGGTAATGATGATACTGGGTCATGTTTTATCCTCTTCATTAGGCACAATTAAGTGCTATAAATAACACACAGTGAGTCACACCAAACCTGCAGTGTGTCTACAGGAGCAACAACGGAGCAGGGTGTATTTCACTGATGTGGCTCTTATGAATATCGTGAATAGCATAATAAAAATGTGGCCTTTATAGGACGAGTGGCAAATCCACTCCTAAGCGAAAGTAAGTCGGGCAGTTAAGGTCACTTCTGTAATTGGCTCTGCTGGCAGTGGTGTGCAGGAGAAGGCAAGAGATATGTGGTAAATATCCAACATACATGAAGAGCATCATGGCACATCTTAGGATGAGACCATCAGTGGCTACATATCTCCATGTAGAACTGTATGTTTGCCTCCAGTAACTGTACACTTATCCTGGAAACTCACATATTGAGTCAATACAGTTCTTGGGGAAGGACCGTTATTCTAAATTTTGTCAGCCTCTTAATGGGAAGTTGATATCTAGGATAAGGAGGACACTGGAGTATTTTGCTTAAAGAGCATAAATGTGTTATACTTAAAATAGTAAAATCCAGAATCGACAATCTGTAAGAGCAAATATCCATGTTTTATGAGCTTTGTGTCAGTTCCTGAACAAATCGATTAAAAGCTTTGAGAAATAGAGTCCAGAGGCATAGAATACGACAGCACAGAAACAGGCCTTCTGGCCCATCTAGTTCATGCTGAACTACTAATCTGTCCAATCCTATCGACCCGCACCCAGACCATAGCCCTCCATACCTCTCCCATCCACGTACCTACCCAAATTTCTTTTAAACGATGAAATTGACCCCATATCCACCATTTGTGCTGGCAGCTAATTCCACACTCTCATTACCCTCTTAAAGCATTATACATTTAGCCCATTACCTCTAGTTGTAGTCTCACCCAACTCAGTGCAAAAAGCCTTCTGGAATTTACCCTACCTATGGTAGCATAGTGGTTAGCACAATGCTTTACGGTACCAGTGATTCGGGTTCATTACCCACTGCAGTCTGTAAGGAGTTTGTACGTTCTCCCTGTGACCACATGGATTTCCTCAGCATGCTCCAGTCTCATCCCACTGCCCAAAGCCATACTGTTTGGTAGGTTAATTGTAAATCGTCCCCCGATTAGCCTAGGGCAGCATGGCTCAAAGGGCAGGTACGACCTATTCTATGCTGTATTTCAATAAATAAATAATTTTGTATTCCTCTGTCAAATTTCCCCTCAATCGTCTATGTTCTAAGGAGTGGTCCCCAACCTCCGGGCCGCGGACCGATACATTGCCACGAAGAATGCAGTGGTGCAGCGGTAGTCGGAACGCACCCAGCACATCTTTAAGGAAAAAGCCGAAATAAACAAGCTAATTAGTTAGGCCCAGATCATCGCCTGATGTGGGCCGACATTTACGTGCCGAGCGGCACCTAATTAATTAGCTTGTTTATTTAGGATTTTTTCCTTAATGATGTGCTGGGTGCATTTCGACTACCGTTGCACCACTGCATGCTTCGCGGCAATATATCGGTCCGCGGCCTGGAGGTTGGCGACCACTGTTCTAAGGAATAAAATGGTAACCTATTCAATGATGCTAATCTGAATACCTAGTCATGCAGAATCCAGTGAATGCCAAACTTCTGTTAATTTGAAATCAATCATTTCCTTTCTTTTTCTGGTGAAGTATCGTGGAAATAAAATGTTAATGTGTCTGTTCTATGGATCCTGCTGGACTTGCTGGGAACTTCCAGATTTTCCATTTTTATCTCCATGTTCCAACACCTGAGCTAATTTTTGATGGTGTAATCGTGTATTTGTGATGTTCACTCTGAAAAGAATGTGGGGAGAAAAAGAGTTAGAAAGGAAACTATCAAGATGGAAAGGGTTGAGGAGAACAGAAGACTATAAAGCCATAAGATATACCATAGGGACAGAAATAGACTAATCAGCTCGTCGAGTCTCCTCTGCCACTCAACTGTGGCTGCATTTTTTTAACCTCATTCTTCTGCCTCTCCCTTTGAGATGAAAATCCTTCTCACTAATAAAGAACTATCAACCTCAATCTTACAGCACATTTCTAAAAAGAGTTGAAGATATAGCTCTAGGTGGTGAAGAAATCTGTCACTGATGGTGGGGTGAGTGAGAGATACATCTCAGGTGATCTTTTTCTGAAGCACTATCCTCGCATTTTTGCTGGAGATGTTGTTATTCTAATGTCCTAGGTGAAAAAGTGTTCGCCTTTCACCCTCTGTCGCTTTAAGCTTATCTTGAAACTCTTTAAACCACCTCCTCACCGGTAGAAGGTCCTATTCATCCATTATTTTAAATCTTAGTAAAAATAAACATCTTTGCTTTGAATCCTAGTGAGGCCTCGTCTCCTTCTAGCTATGTAATCTCTTCCCGAATTAAATGTCTCTGAGGAGTCTGCACTTTACCTATTTTATCCTGGGGCATCATTCTGCCTTTTCCTCATAACCTTTAATTCCCCTACCTTGTCTTAAACGTATTTACTGAGGTAGCCTATGCTAGGGCAGAGAGTTTCACAGATTTACCACACTCTGGGAAAAGCAGTTCCTCCTCATCTCCATCCTAAATCTACTTTCCTGAATCTTGGGGCTACTGTAAGTTACAAAATAGAAATATAAAAAATAAATATGTAGTGTAAAAAGAAAGCAAAATACTGAGATGGCATTCATGGACAGTACAGAAGTCTGATGGCAGAAGGGAAGAAGGTGTTTCTAAAATATTGAGTGTTCATCTTTAGGCTCCTGTATAATACCTCCTCTCTAATGGTAGTAATGAGCTAAGGGCATGCCCGGGATATTGAGGACCCTTAACCATAGATGCTGCCTCCATGAGGCATCTCATTTTGAAGATGTGATGATAATAAACCAAAAGCAAATCCAATTCCAGTACCAATTTCCTATCTTTAAAGCTCAATCTAACATCCATAGTCTCATAAACCATGTACTAGCACACCATTTTTCTTTATTTTACTACACCAGAAGAATTTGCAGGACAGTTGCTTTTACGCAGGATTAGTATTGAGAAATTCATCCCCATTCAGTATGGCTTAATATACTGTTTAGTTGCTTTGGCACAATATACTCTGCCTTAAAATCCATTTAATTGAATTCAATCAAAAAAACTTTTGGTGATATCACAATTATCACAACTACAAATAGTATGTTATCAACATGGATTATACATCCAGATTATCATAATTTGGAGTGCAAAGGTTGCAGATGATACGAAGATAGGTGGAGGAGTAGGTAGTGCTGAGGAAGCAATGTGATTATAGCAGGACTTGGACAAATTGGAAGAATGGACAAAAAGTGCCAGATGAAATACAGTGTTGGGAAATGCATGATAATATATTTTGGTAAAAAGGAACTAAAGTGCAGACCATTATTTAAATCAGGAGAATGTTCAAACATCAGAGGTGCAGAGAGAATTAGGAGTCCTCATGCAAGGCTCCCAGAAGTTTACAGGTTGAATCTGTGATAGAGAAGGCAAATGCAATGTTAGCATTCATTTCAAGGGGAATAGAATATAAATACAGGGAGATAATGCTGTGGCTTTATAAAACACTAGTCTTAAGCAGGGGGATCTCATTGAAACCTACCAAATGTTGAAAGAACTAGATAAGGTGAATGTGGAAAGGATGTTTCCTATGGTTGGTGTGTCCAGAACTAGAGGGCGCAGCTTCAAAATTCAGGGGCAACCCTTTAGAACAGAGGTAAGCAGGAATTTTTTTAAGCAGAGAGTAGTGAATCTGTGGTATGTTTTGCCACAGACAACTATGGAGGCCAAGACCATGGGTATATTTAAAGTGAAATTTGATAGTTTCCTGATTAGTCGGGGCATCAGAGGTTAGGACAAGAAGGCAGGTGTATTGGGTTGAGAGGGATCTGGAATCAGCCATGGTGGAGCAGACTCGATGGGCTGAATGGCTTAATTCTACTTCTATGTCTTATGATTTTTGATCTAAATAGGAGTGAAAAATACAGCCTTTAAGTAGAAATTATATATTTTTGTGCAGAAATATTATTTGCAGAGCTACAGCAGAAGCCAAAAGGATGGATTAATCGAAAGGTGTTTTGAGTGTTGGCACTGGCATGTTGGATTGAATACATAAATACCTCTAATCCTCATTATACAGTGTTTCGTTTTAGCATTGGCTTCCCATCAACACAGGTAAAATTAAGCTCATCCAAAAGTCTTTAATTGACATCCTAATTTCTGAAGAGTTCTGTACTGCTTTTCCACTGTCCAGTGATTTGCGGGAATGAGCTAATAAGTGGCAATGAATACTCACAGTACAAAACTGGCAGAAAATAACCATGACCAACACAAATGTCAAACCTTCCTACTTTTGAGATTCAAAAGTATTACCCCCACTATCACTAGATTTTCACTGTCATCAACCTGGATGTCTTCACTGATGAGGAAGTCAACTAGAGAACAAGTACATGATTCCATGAGAGTGGCATCTCAGGTAGACAGGGTGGTGAAGAAGACATTTGGCATATGCTGGCCTTCTTCAGGCAATGCATAGAGTAAACAAGTTGAGATTGTATCATTGGGTGTAGAATTATATTTTTCTTGTAACGTGTAATTGTTCAGTGAATTTTCCAGTAACTATGATACTTTATTTTTCTAGAAACTTCAAGGTTCAAAGTAAGTTTATTATCAATGTACATACTTGTCGCCATATACAACCCTGAGATTCATTTTCTTGTGGGCATACTCAATAAATCTGTCTTGGGTGGTGTGTGTCCCTAACGATCGATACTGCTTTCCTGCAGCAGCGTTTCGTGTAGATGTGCTCAATGGTGGGGAGGGCTTTACATGTGATGGACTGGCCCATTTCCACTTTTGTAGGATTTTCTATTCAAGGGCATTGGTATTTCCATACAGGTTGTGACACAGCCAGTCAATACACTTCCTACTACACATTGAGAGAAGTTAGTCAAAGTTTTTGCTGTCATTCCAAATCTTCACAAACTCCTAAGTAGAGGCACTGGCAGGCTTTCTTCGTAATTGTACTTACCTGCTGTGCCCAGGACAGATCCCCCAAAATAATAACACCAAGCTGCTGACCCTCTCCACCTCTGATCCTCTGATAACGACAGGCTCATGGACCTCTAGTTTCCTTCTCCTGAAGTCAATAATCAGCTCCTTGGTCTTGCTGACCTTGAGTGAGTGGTTGCAGTTATGGCACCACTCTGCCAGATGTTCAATCTCCCTCCTATTCGGCCTGCAATGGTGGTGTTGCCAGCAAAATTAAATATGGGCATTGGAGCTGTGCTTAGCCACAGAGTCCCAAGTGTAAAGTGAGTAGAGCAGTGGGCTAAGCATACAGCCTTGTGGTGTCCCTATGCTGATAGTGATCATGGAGTTTTCAGTAGTAGGTCTCACATGACTTGAATCTGACTATTTTATAGGTCTTAAATATCAGCTGGGAAGATAGAAGAACCAACGTCAGTGTGCTAAATGAAGCAATAGCAACAAACATTGAAGCCTATGTCATCAAGACCCAACTAAGATGGAGCGGTCATGTTCGAATGAAAGATGAATGTCTGCCGAAACAGATCTTCTACTCCCAGCTTAAAGAAGGCAAACATAAAAGAGGCGGACAACAGAAGAGATTCAAAGACGTCTTAAGAGCCAACATGAAGAAATGTAGCATCGACATCAACAATTGGGAAACCAATGCCAAGGACAGGAAACTCTGGCAAGCCATCATCCGAGAAGGAACAGCAACTTTCGAAGCCAACAGATGTGCAGAATTAGAAGAAAAGAGAAGAAAATTGAAAGAGAGGCAGCAACAACCAAAGCCCGATCTGCCATCTGGAACTACCTGTCCTGAATGTGGAAGAACTTTAAAAGCCAAGATTGGACTCATAATCCACTTGAGAGCCCATAAGTAGATCAACAGAACGAAGACCATCAACCTTGACCTGGAGGGATAGCCACACTTATCATTGAAATTTTTGTTACCTGAGATGACCACGACTACTTTGTCCTTTGTCCATCCTTTGTCCTCTCAGCTCTCTTTCGCTTGTCCTTTGTTCATAATAAAAAAGCTACAAGCAACAAGATTAATGCCCCGTTCTTGACTTTCCATGAACCTTTGGCTCATAAAAGCATCAGGATCCAACTGGATGCTATTTGTAGTTGCACATGATATTGCTAAGGCCAGACTTGCAGCATAGTGTACTCTTTTGGTCGCACTGCTATAGAAACAATGTCATAAAACTGGAAAGAATATAGAAAGATTTACAAAGGTGTTGCCAGACCTTAAGGGACTGGGTTATAAGGACACATCAGGGAGATTAGAATTTTATTCCTTGATGTGTTGGAGACCGTGGGGATAATCTTATTGAAGTGTATAAAAAATGAGGAGTGCAGATAGTGCAGATGCACACAGTCTTTTTCCCAGGGTTGAAATGCAAGAACTAGGGGACACAGATTTAAGGTGAGAGGGGAGAGATTTAATTGGAAAAAAAAGAGCATGTTTTTCTAACTTAGTTGCCAAAGGAAGCGATTGAGATAGATACAATGGGAACATTCAAAGTACATCTGGACAAGTATATAGACAGGAAAAGTTTAGGGGGGTATAAGTCAAATTGAACAAATGTGACTAACTGAGATGGACATCTTCTTTGTCATGGGCACGCTGGGCTGTAATAACCTTTTCCATGCTCTGTGAGTCTATGACACTAAGCCTCTAATGACAAGAACAAGTGAAAAGTTAGGTATCCTGTGAAGTGTCTCAGCTGCTGACACCTAAAAGCTTTTCCACCAACCATGGAGAACAAGTCAGAAGCATTATGGAATAGATTTCTTTTTAGTGAATGCAGCACTCAAGAAACTGGACATCATGTAGAACAAAGTAGCCCATTTGACTGACATCCCATCCACCAGTATGAACATTCCTAAAGTCCACCATCAATGCAGCATTTACAAAATGCACAACAGTTATTTGCTTAAGATACTCCTGTAGCATCTTTCAAAGAAGTGACATCTACATAGGGGGACAAGAGCAGAAGGTCCATGGGGTATCACCCACAGCAGATGACCCTCCAAATCAGGCACAGCCCTCAGTTAGAAATACTATATATCACTAGTACATCATCAATACTGGGCAGAAATCCTAGAAATCCCTTCCTTACGACAATATGGGAAGGCCTTCAACAGAAGGCCTAAGCAGATCATGAAGGCTGAAGTAAGCGTTGGAGAATCTATGCCAGCAATGCCAATGTACTCAAAAATCTAAGTTCAGTTTCTTATCAAATGCACAACTACATATATGCATAGGTGTAAAGGAAGTCTTACTTCAAAGTAAATTTATTATCTAAGTACATACTATATATATAACTTAGTTGCCTAAGTCCTTTACACAGTACCGTAGTAACTATATGTATTTCACTGTTCTGCTGCAGCAAAATAAAACATGTGACACGTGAGTGATGATAAACCTGATTCTGATATGGGTCTCTATTGTGGATAAGAGTAGGAAGGGGGCAGGGAGAAGAGATCAAGATTGGATAAAAGTTAAGGGAGAGACATTCTGTAAAGATCAATAAACCAATTAACCTTGCCTGGTGTCGCAGAGCTGGGTGTGTCTGCACCCGCAACACCCCCTGCCCTGGCACTCCTTCTCTGCCACCTGCCCCACACCCCTCCCACTGCACTCCACCCTCTCCATCCCCAACATCCTTTGCTACCGCCAGATTTACGAACTCGTTCTCTGGTCCGTATTGATGTACAGGACTCTGCAAAAGTCTTAGAAACCCTAGCTATACTTATGTGCCTAAGACTTCGGCACAGTACTGTATGGCAGCATATGCCGTACAACCCTGAGATTCATTTTCTTGTGGGCATTCACAGTAAGTACAATGAAACACAATAGAATCAAAGACTGCACACAACCAGATAGGCAAGTAACTGCTATGCAAAAGACAGCAGTCTGTGCAAATATGAAAAGAAAAATAATAATAATTAGTGGTTCGCACAACGCTGTGATCCAGGTTCAATTCCTGCCGCTGCTTGTAAGTGTTTGTATGTTCAACTTGTAACCACGTGGGTTTCCTCCAGGTGCTCTGGTTTCCTCCCACAGTCTGAAGATATACCAGATAGTAGGTTAAATGGTTATTGCAAATTATCCTGTGATTAGACTAGGATTAAATCGGGAGATTGCTGGGTGGTGTGATATGAGGGGTGGAAGGGCCCAGTATCTCAATAAATAAATAAATATAAGCAATACATATTGAGTACATGAGTTGAAGAGTCCTTAAAAGTGACTCCATAGACTCTGGGAACAGTTCTTGCAGCAGCATCACAGATACATAGCATTAGAGATACAACAGTTACAAAAAATTACAAAATTATACAAAGAAGAACAAAAAATAAGAGTTTATTGTAGTGCAATGAGTCTTTGTGTTGCAAAACTGAGGTAAGTAGGGTACACAATATTCATCCTCCTTTTTGTCAAATTAACTTGAGATACTATAAGGTATAAAACTCTGCTTTTGAGATCAATAGGACTAAATTTCATCTGTGGAGCTGAACTTGCTAACTTTAGCACGTACAACAGGGGAGAAATTTCAATGATTCTTCCCTTCACTCACTTGAATTTCTCTTCTCGTTGAACAGGGATCAAGTGGCCAGACCCCATCATTCAGATCAAGTGAACTTTGAAACATGCTCTGGGACCCAAAATACACATGATTAAATCTGAGTTTGCACTCTAAATTAATCCGTGCCTCAGAGGGTCAAGAGTCTTTATTAGGAGCAGCATTTATGATTCCCAAGAATCCATTTGGGAATGCACCTTCCGTAAGCTCTTTAGTTATGCTGTCAGTTTCAGTTATGTCACGTGCACATGTTGCAAAGCACATTAGAGCCATGTAGCATCTAATTAAATGTCCCATTATTATTTCCCCAAAATTCCATCATACTCATATCTGAAATTTCTGTGGATTGTTTAATTAACTTTTATTTTAATTTGGCAAGGCAATATTATCAGTGAGAGATAATATCACATAGAATTAGAAGGTTTTTCTTATTTATTTAGAGATACAGCATCGACTGGCTCCTTCAACCCAACGAGCCCAGCGTCCCTAGCCTAGTCTAATCACGGGACAATTTACAATAACCAACTAATCTACTAACCAGTAGGTCTTTGGACTGTAGGAGGAAACCAGAGCGCCCAGAGGAAACCCACGTGCTCATGTGAAGGGGAAAGATGTTAAAAACTTCTTACAGCCAGCTCTGGAATTGACCCCTGAACTCCGACATCCCGAATTGTAATTGTATCATGCTAACTGCTATGCTAACGTGGTGCACTGTAATTAAATATTCTATTATTATTTTCCTGAAAATTCCATCATATTGATATTGGAGTTTCTGTGCATTGTTTAATTAACTTTTATTTTAATTGGGCAATAATAAGAATGTGAGCTAATACTGCACAGAACTAGAAGGTTATTTGTCTAATGATGTTACTTTGCCATAGAGGTGGTCTATTGAATGATAGCCAGTGAACAGTATTTTCCACCGATGAACGATTTTAATCACCCTCATTTACACTTTCCATCACTTGCATGGAGCGATCATTTGGACCCTCCGCAGGAGGCAGCTTCATAAACAATCGCAGTTAGCAATTCTTCTGCTCCATTGTCTGCTAAAGTGCAGAATGCAGAAGATTTACACTCTGTCCAGTGAGGAAATAAGCCAAACTGAATCAGGAGAAAGGCCCTTAACAGTTTATTCCACAGCTACCCACACCAGATACTGGAGGAACTCAGCAAGTCAGGCAGCATCCATGGAAATGAATAAACAACTTCTCAGGCTGAGACCCTTCTTCAGGACTGAAAAGGAAGGTGGAAGACGACAGAATAAAAAGGTGGGGGTAGGGGAAGGAGGCTAACTAGAAGCCAGGTCAGTGGGGAGTTAATGGACTGGAGAAGAAGGAATCTGATAGGAGAGGACAGTGGACCATAGGAGAAAGGGAAGGAGGAGGGGTCCCATGGGGAAGTGATAAGTAAGTGAGAAGAGGTAAAAAGTCTGAATGGGGAATAGAAGAAGGCCGTGGACTAACATGTCAAAATGGAAATGGAAAATAGGATATTAGATGGCATATGGCATAGCTGCCTTGACCAGTTGGGGCACTGAGTATAAATGTTGGGAAGTCATATTCCAGCTCCATAAAACTTTATTAAGCCACATATGGCGTATGGGATGCTGTCCTGGTCAACACATTTCATAAAGGATGTGGGGGATTTAGAGAGGGTGCAGAAGAGATTCAGCATTGAAATGGCAGTGTGCAGAGACACAGCGGCTGCTCCAGTTCCAATAATTGTGCTAGTTTTAAATTCTTAGATAATGATTCAAAGTTCCTAATCAGGGATTTCAGCCAACCAAAGCTCTGCTGAACTCTTTGACAAAAACACTTTGATTCCACTGGCAGCAGGGTTACTCGCAGTCCTCAATGAACTAGGGTTGCTGTGGACAACAAACCCAGTGACGGCGACCTGGCCTAGGCAGCTCAGCCAAGGAAGCGGCAGGTGCAGGTGGTGCAAGAGGAAGCAGTAACATGCAAGAGGGCCGGGGCACTAGTTAAAAGGAGGGATAACCCATCTAGGCTGGCAGTATCAGCACTTTTTTTGACCAATATCCACTTACCAGAAAACAGAATAGACTCACTGAGAATGAATGTGCAAAAAGAGATGAGAAACTGCAGCATTCTGGTTTTCACCGAAACATGGTTAAACAACATAGCCAACTCAGTAATTCAACTCAGTGGGATGACTCTGTTCAGCACAGCGAGAAATACCCTGTCAGGGAAAACCAAAGGAGGAAGTTTCTGTGTGTACATTAACAAAGGTTGGTGCACAAACTCATCTCTAGTTAGCAGTCAACGTTCTGGAACAATTAAACATCTTACAATTAAATGGCGACCACATGTGGTGGAATGTTAGTATAGTGCTTTACAATGCTTTACAGTACTGGTGACATGGGTTCATTTCCCCCTGCTGCCTGGAAGGAGTTTTTACGTTCTCCCTGTGATCATGAGTGTTTCCTCCATGAATTCCAGGTTTTCCCCACTGTCCAAGGAGGTACTGGTTGGTAGGTTAATTGGTCATTGTAAATTGTCCCATGATTAGGCACAGATTAAATCAGGGCAATGCTGGTTGACATGGCTTGAAGGGATGGAAGAGACTACTCTACACAGTATCTCAATAAATAAATTACCTGTTCAGGGAGTTTACATTTGTGAACATCACCACTGTCTACATCACCCCAAACACATGGGGTGTATGGGGTGTCAAGGAGGGGTAGCAGCTCTGAAGTGAAGACCTGTCATATCTTCTAAAGTAGGTCCTCCAGCTTTGGTCTTTGTCTGGCAATCAGTTCTCCCCTGTGGCTTCAAGTAAGCTGTTTGCATGTGACAGTGGCCACACCCCAGGCAAGAGCTTCAATAGCCAGCCTGACCAAGTGAGAGTAGCTATTGAGTTACTTTGAACTCTTGGTGACTTTGGGCTTGTCTATCCAAAGCATGCAAAGTCCTGGAGGAAACCACCAGCTGGTTCAATGTGTAGGAAGGCATCTCTCAGCATGTGTTATGGAGTGCGAAGAGCGCGACAAGACGCACAGATCGCCCTGGTCATCCACTGCATCCTGACCTATCTCCAGTCATCTTGGCTCTCATCTTGCTACTTAATCAAACTTAACGCGCAAATCCACGACATCCAAAACCAAGGATATCAGTGGTCCTCATCGCTCGTGATGGACGCACGTGTGCATACACACACACACACACACACACACACACACACACACACACACACACACACACACACACACACATTGACTCACACACATCACCCCTCCCAAATACAATTGCCAAGGATGCACTGGTAGAACTTTACAATGTCATCTGCTCTCTACAAAATAAGCATTCGAACACTCTCTTCACAATTGCAGCACATTTCAATCATGTTAAACTGCAGGATATTTTACCTGACTTCAACCAACATGTCACCAAGGGCACCAGGGAACAAACAGACTCGTCCATGTTTATACAAACAGACACACATGCTTCTCTGACTTCATCTCCATAATGTTAATCCCACAATACCAACAGCTGCTGAAAATGGAGAAACCAGTCTAGAGGACCATCACTCTATGGCCTAATGAGCCGATGGCAGATGTTCAAGGAGGCTGCCACAAATGGAGTAGACACAGACCTTGAGGAGTATGCCTCATCTGTTATCCGTTACACCAGTAAGCGTGTAGATGATGTTGGTACCTCAGGAATGGTCATGTCATGGCCCAATCAGAAGCCGTGGCTGAACACAGGAGTGTGCTCCCTACTAAAAGCCCGGGACACTGCCTTCAAGTCTGGTGACAGAACAGCTCTCAGAGCAGCCAGGAGAAATCTCATTTTAGGCATCAAGAGGGCACAGGCTGCCTACACACAAAAATTTCAGATACAGCTGTCCAATAAGTACCTCCAGCATCAAGGGCATTACCAGCAACGCAAAGTAAAACAGCATCAGCTGTACCAGTGATGCCTCACTCCCTGATGCTCCAAACAGCTTTCATGTATGCTTCAAGACATGTAGCACAATCCCAGCCAGGTGAGCAGCCACTCTCAGGAACCGCAGCAGACTTGAGAAGGACTCTGCAGAGGTGGCTGGCCCAGACAACATCCCAGACAGAGTACTCAGAGAGTGTTCACTTCGGCTCACTGACATTTTCATGGACATCTTCAACACTTCACTCATCCAGGCTGTTGTCCCCACATGCTTCAAATCAGACACTATCATCCCTGTACCAAAGAACTCTACACCTTCAGAATGAAATGACTACTGCCCGGTGACACTGGCACCAATCATCATGAAGTGTGTGATTGACTGGTAATAGCACATATCAAAAGCTTCATACCTGCTTCCTCGGACAATCACCAATGTAATTACTGACAGAACCGCTCCACGACAGATGTCATACTATCTGTCATGCACATGGCCCAACACACCTAGAAATCTAGGACACTTATGTCACAATGCCATTTCTAGATTTTCATTTGATATTCAACAATACTGAACAAACTCTTACTCCTCAGTCTAAATGCACCACTGTGCAACTGGGTGTTGGATTTCCTAATGAACACATTTCAGATAGTCAGGTTGTACAACCACACCTCCCTCCCCATCATCCCTCAGGGCTACGTGCTGAGTCCATTACTGTACACTCAGCTTACACAAGACTGCACAGTCAAAGATCCAAGTAAACACACTGTCAAGTTTGCTGATGATGAAATGGCCTACATAGAGAAGGTGGAAGAGCTCAAGGCCTGGTGCCAGGCAAATATCTTGTTCTTAATAACAAGACAAAGGAGATGGTTATCAACTTCAGGAGAACCCTTCCACTAATATGGAGAACAATTCTGCTCTGCTCCCTCGAAATAACAGTAATTGTGACCATCAGCCAGTATTTGTTGATGCCTGGTGAACTTACTAGCCCAGACGGTGATATGGTGCAACCTGAAGCTAGGTCTTCCAGGCATAAGACCATAAGAGCATAAGACATAGGAGCAGAATTAGACTACATGGCCCATTGAGTTTTCTCTGCCATTTCATCATGGCTGATTAATTATCCCTCTCAACTCCATTCTTCTGCCTTTTCCCCGTAACCTTTGACACCCATACTTTAATCAAGAAGCTATCAACCTCTGCTTTAAATGTACTCAATAAAATGGCCTCCACAGCCGTCCATGGCAGCAAATTCCACAGATTCAGCACCCTTTGGCTAAAGAAATTCCTCCTCATCTCTGTTCTAAATGGACATCTCCCTATTCTGAGGGTGTGCTCTCTGGTCCTAGATTCACCCACTATAAGAAACATCCTCTCTATCCAGGCCTTCAATATTTGATGGAATTTAATGAGGTCCCCCTCATTCTTCTAAACTCCAGCAAGTACAGGCTGAGAGCCATCAAACGCTCCTCATATGCTAACCTTTTCATTCCCAGAATCATTCTCGTGTACCTCCTCTGGACCCTCCCCAATGCTAAAACTTCTTTTCTTACATAAGGAGCCCAAAACTGCTCACAATACTCCAAGTGCTATCTAACTAATGCCTTATAAAGCCTTGGCATCACATTCTTGCTCATATATTCTAATTTTCTCAAAATGAACGCTAACATTGCATTTGCCTTCCTTACCACTGACCTAACTTGCAAATTAACCTTTAGGAAATCCTGCACAAGGACTCACAAGTCTCCTTGCACCTCTGATTTTTATATTTTCTCCCTGTTTAGAAAATAGTTTACACCTTTATTCCTTATACTAAAGTGCATGGCCATACACTTATTACGCTATATTCTACTATATTTGCCACCTCTTCGCCCATTCTCCCAATCTGTCTAAATCCTTCTGCAGACTTCCAACTTCCTCAACACTACCTGCCCCTCCACCCATCTTTGTATCATCTGCAAACTTGGCCACAAAGTTATCAATTCTATCATCCAAACCACTGACAAATAATATGAAAAGATACGGCCCCACCACCAACCCCTGTGGAACAACACTAGTCACCGGTAGCCAGCAACAAAACGCTCCCTTTATTCCCACTCATTGCCTCCTGCCCACTTTTCCAATCTTCTGTCCATGCAAGTATCTTTCCTGTAACACAATGGGCCTTTATATTGTTAAGCAGCCTCATGTGCAGCACCTTGTCAAAGGCCTCCTGAAAATTCAAGTAAACAACATCTATTGTCTAACCCGCCTCTTATTTCCTAAGGAATTTCAACAGATTTATCAGGCCAGATTTCCTCATAAGGAAACCATTCTGACTTTGGCCTACTTTATCATGTGCCTCCAGGTACCCCAAAATCTCATCCTTAATAATGGACACCAACATCTTCCTTACCACTGAAGTCAGGCTAGCCGGCTTGTTATTTCCTTTCTTCTGCCCCCTCCCTTCTTAAAGAGTGGAGTTGCATTTACAATATTCCAGTCCTACAGAACTATTCCAGATTCTAGTGATTCTTGAAATTATGGATTGCCTTGACAATCTCTTCAGCTACCTCTTTCACAACCCTGTGGTGTAGTCCATCTGGTCCAGGTGATTCACCTTCCTTCAGACTTTTCAGCTTCCCATGCACCTTCTCCTTAGTAATGGCAACTTCACTCACTTCTGCCTCCTGACTCTCTTGAACTTCTGGCATACTGTTAGTGTCTTCCACAGTGAAGAATGATGTAAAATACTTATTCAGTTCATCTGGAATTTCTTTGTCCCCATTGCTACCTCTCCAGTGTAATTTTCCAGCAGTCCATCTTTTACTCTTCATATATCTGAAAAAACTTCTGGTTTCCTTTTTCATATTATTGGCTAGCTTACCTTCAATTTTCATCTTTTCTCTCCTTTGGTTTTATAGTCACCTTTTGTTGGTTTTCAATAGCTTCCTAATCCATTAACTTCCCATTAATTTTTCTTATATTAGATACCCTTTCTTTTGTTTTTATGAAATTTTTGACTCTCCTTCTCACCCATGGTTGCCTCATCCTCCCTTTAGAATTCTTCTTCATTTTTGGGGTTTATCTATCCTGTGCCTTCCAAATTGCCCAAGAGACTGCAGCCACTTCTGCTCTACCACCATCCCTGAAAGTGTTCCCTTCCAATCAGCTTTGGCTAGCTCCTCTCTCAAGCCTCTGTAATTCCCTTTACTCCACTGTATTACTGTACTGATATATCTGATTTTATCTTCTCCCTTTCAAACTGAAGAGTGAATTTTGTCATATTGTGAACAATGCCTCCTAGGAGTTTATTTACCTTAAGCTCCCTGATCAAATCTGATGCATTACATAACACTCAATCCAGAATTGCATTTCCCCTGGTGGATTCAACCACAAGCTACTCTGAAAAGCCATCTTGCAGGCATTCTACAAATTGCCTCTTTTGAAATCTAGTACCAACCTAATTTTCCCAATCTACTTACATATTAAAATCCCTCATGACTACTGCAACATTGCCTTTATTACATGCCTTTTCTATCTCTTGTTGTAATTTATATTCCACAATATAACTGCTGTTTGGGGGCCTATATATAAATCCTATCAAGGTCGTTTTGTTCTTGCGGTTTCTGAACACTACTTGCAAGAACTCTACATCTTCTGATCACTGTTCTCTCTAAGCTGCACAGATGCATTGCTACACAGTAACTGTAATGCTCCCTCACACATAGCCTTTGTTTCTGTACAGCTGGAATTTGACGCAGCTAGAAGAAAATCACAAAGCGTGAAAGATTTTGTTTATTGTACAGTATTTCATTATTCCCTTCAACTAATAAATAAAATTAAAAGTATGAGATTTTTCAGTTTCATATCTATAGTATGTATATTGAAAAACAAAACATTTAGAGTGTCGCGCAGTTTTCAGGCCGTGTAAAAATGTCCTGCTCTGAGCAATGGTTGATCCGAGCAGATGTAAAATAAATTAGAGTGAACATTGCTTCTGATCCTATGTCACTTCTTTTTAAGATCTTGATTTCAATTTTTATGGACAGAGTCACCCACCCCCTCTGCCTACCTGCCTGTCTTTCCTTACAGTCCATCATTAAGGACCTCCACCACCCAGGACTTGCTTCCTTCTCATTGTTAGCATCAGGAAGGAGGTGCAGAAGGCACACACGCAGTAATTCAGGAACAGTTTCTTCCCCTCTGCCATCCAATTTCTTAATGGACACTGAACTCATGATCACGACCTCACTACTTTTTAAAAAGTTTATTTCTTATTTTTTGCGCTAATTAGATAAAATAAACTATTTAATATCCATATATATAGAATTACTGTAATTCAGTTTTTTTTATGTGTAATGTATTGCATTGTACTGCTGCTACAAATCTAACAAATTTCACGACATATGCCGGTGATATTAAACCACAAAAATACCAAACACTAGATACTTTTTTGTAAACACTAGAGACTGTTGTGCATGAAAACCCCAGCGGATCAGCGGTTTTTGATATACTCATACCACCCTGTCTGGCACCAACAATCATTCCATGGTCAAAGTTACTTAGGTCACATTTCTTCCCCATTCCGAAGTATGGTCTGAACAAGTGTACCTCTTGACCGTGTTTGTACAATGTTGTGTATTCAACTGCTGCCACATGATTGGTTGATTAGATATGTGCATTAACGATCAGGTGTACATATGTAACTAATAAAGTAGCCACTGAGTGTATATAATGGCGTTCTAGTCTTTAGGCAGTAGGTGAAATATATTTCAACGCAGCACTGTGCAAAAGTATTAGGCACAGATATATAGCCAGGGTGTCAACGTAGAGCAGAGTGCAAATTTGTAAGTCTGGCGGGAGCAAACAATGTTGGAAATGGCGAGTGTGGAGCACCTCGAGAGGAGTGTGGGACAGGTGGCAGAGAAGGAGTGCCAGCAGCGAGGTTGCACCGGTGCAAAAACACCCAACTCTAGGACACTATGCAAGGTAATTTGATTCCAAACAATTGGTTTATTGATCATTTCAGAATGTCTCTTTGGTGCTTCCTGATCCCTCCCCTCTCCCTGCCCCCTTGTCACTCTCAATCCACAATAGAAACCCATATCAAGATCAGGTTTATCATCAGTCATGTATATCCCATTGTATTTTTTGCAGCAGCAGTACAGCGAAATACATTAAGTTACTGCAGTACTGAGCAAAGGTGTTAGACGCCAAAGCTATATACGTGCCTAAGACTTTTGCACAGTACTGTAATTATATGGTGAACGTAATGGGTACTTTGCATCTGTCTTCATTGTGGAAAAAACTAGCGATGTGCCAGATGTTCGTGAGTACCATTGCTATTGCAAAGAAAAAAGTGCAAGGCAAACTCAAAGGTCTTAAGGTAGATAAGACACCTGGACCAGGTGGACCTCATCCCAGAGTCCTGAGAGAGTTTAGACATGATCTTTCAAGAATCACTTGATTCTGGCATGGCCCCAGAGGACTGGAAGATTACAAATGTCACTCCACCCTTTAAGAAAGGAGGAAGGCAAAAGAAAGGAAATTATAGGCCAATTAGTCTAACCTCTGTGGTTGGCAAAGTGTTGGACTCCATTATTAAGGATGAGGTTTCGAGGTACTTGGAGACCAATGATAAAATATGTCAAAGACTGCATGGTTTCTGTAAAGGGAAATCTTGCCTGAAAAATCTGTTAGATTTCATCAAGGAAGTAACAAACAGGGTGGACAAAGGAGAGGCAGTGGATGTTATTTACTTGTATTTTCAGTAGGCATTTAAAAAGGGGCCACACATGAGGCTGCTTAACGAGATCAAATCCTTTGGCATCACAGGAAGGTTACTGGCATGGATAGCTGAATGGCTGACAGGCAGGAGGCAGCGAGTGGGAATAAAAAGGAAGCTTCTCTGATTGGCTGCCAGTGACTAGTGGTGTTCCTCAGGAGTCAGTATTGGGACCGCTGCCTTTCACGTTGTTTATCAATGATTTAGATAATGGAATTGGTGGCTTTTTTCAAAGTTTGCGGATAATACGAAGACAGGTGGAGGAGTAGGTAGTGCTGAGGAAGCAATGCGATTGCAGCAGGACTTGGACTAATTGGAAGAATGGGCAATAAAGTGACAGATGGAATACAGTGTTGGGAAATGTATGACAATGCATTTTGGTAAAAGGAACAATAGTGCAGACTATTATCTAAATGGGGAGAAGGTTCATACGTCAGAGATGCAGAGGAACTTGGGAGTCCTCATGCAAGGTTCCTAGAATGTTAATTTACAAGTTGAGTCTTTGGTAAAGAAGGCAAATTCAATGTTGGCATTTATTTCAAGAGGAGTAGAATATAAAAACAAGGAGATAATGCCGAGCCTTGAGAAGACACTAGTCAGGCTGCACTTTTGGGCCCCATATCGCAGAAAGGATGTGTTGTCATTTGAGAGAGTCCAGAGGAGGTTTCATGAGGATAATTCTAGGAATTAAGGGGTTAACATATGAAGAGCATTTGGAAGTTTTGGGCCTGTACTCTCCAGTATTAAGAAGAATCAGAATCAGAATTAGGTTTATTATCAACGGCATGTGTCGTGAAATTTGTTAACTTAGCAGCAGCAGGTCAATGCCACACATACAATAGAAGACAAAAACAAAATAAAATAGTAATAATAAATCAATCAATCAATCAATCAATCAATCACAGTATACATATATTGAATAAATTAGAAATCGTGCAAAGAACATAAATAATATATATTAAAAGAGAGAGGTAGTGTTCACGGGTTCAATGTCTATTTAGGAATCAGATGGCAGAGGGGAAGAAGCTGTTCCTGGATTGTTGAGTGTGTGCCTTCAGGCTTCTGTACCTCCTACCTGATGGTAATAGTGAAAAAAGGGCATTTCCTGGCTGCTGGAGGTCCTTAATAATGGATGCTGCCTTCCTGAGACCAGCTCCTTGAAGATGTCCTGGGTACTTCGTAAGCTAGTACTCGAGATGGAGCTGACTAAATTTACAACCCTCTGCAGCTTCTTTTGGTCCTGTGCCGTAACCCCCCAATACCAGACAGTGATGCAGCCTGTCAGAATGCTCTCCACGGTACATCTATAGCAGTTATTGAGTGTATTTGTTGACATGCCAAATCTCTTCAAACTCCTAATGAAGTATAGTCACTGTCTTGCCTTCTTTATAACTGCATTAATATGTTGGGAGCAGATTAGGTCCTCAGAGATCTTCATATCCAGGAACTTGAAACTGCTCACTCGCTCCACTTCTGATCCCTTTATGAGGATTGGTATGTGTTCCTTTGTCTTATCCTTCCCGAGGTCCACAATCAGCTCTTTCATCTTACTGATGTTGAGTGCCAGGTTGTTGCTGCGGCACCACTCCACTAGTTGGCATATCTCACTCCTGTACGCCCTCTCGCCTCCATCTGAGATTCTACCAATAATGGCTGTATCATCAGCAAATTTATAAATGTTATTTGAGCTATGCCTAGCCACACAATCGTGAGTATAGAGAGAGTAGAGCAATGGGGTAAGCACACACCCCTGAGGTGCACCAACGTTGATCGTCAGTGAGGAGGAGGTGTTATCACCAATCAGCACAGATTGTGATCTTCTGGTTAGGAAGTCGAGGATCCAATTGCAAAGGGAGGTACACAGGCCAAGGCTCTGTAACTTCTCTGTCAGGATTGTGGGAATGACGGTAATAAATGGTGAGCTATAGTCGATGAACAGCATCCTGACATAAGTGTTTGTGTTGTCTAGGTGGTCTAAGGCCATGTGAAGAACCATTGAGATTGCATCTGCCATTGATCTATTGTGATGATAGGCAAATTGCAATGGATCCAGGTCCTTGCTGAGACAGGAGTTCAGTCTAGTCATAACCAACCTCTCAATACATTTCATCACTGTAAATGTGAGTCCTACCGGTTGATGGTCATTAAGGCAGCTCACATTATTCTTCTTAAGCACTGGTATAATTGTTGCCTTTTTGAAGTAAGTGGGAACTTCCGCCCGTAGCAGTGAGAGGTTGAAAATGTCCTTGAGTACTCCTGCCAGTTGGTTGGAACGGGTTTTCAGAGCCTTACCAGATATTCCATTGAGATGTTCTACCTTGTGAGGCTTCACCCTCTTTAAAGACAGTCTAACATCAGCCTCTGAGACAGAGATCACAGGGTCACCAGGTGCAGCAGAGATCTTCACAGTTGTAGTTATATTCTCCTTTTCAAAGCAGGCATAGAAGGCATTGAGCTTGTCTGACAGGGAAGTATCGCTGCCATTCATGCTATTGGGTTTTGCTTTGGAAGCAATGTATTGCAAACCATTTCGGTGTTGTCATACATCCGACGTCACCTCCAACCTCATTTGAAATTGTCTCTTCACCCTTGAAATAGCCCTCCGCAAAGCATGCCTGGTTTGCTGGTGCAGACCTGGGTCGCCAGACTTGAATGCCTCAGATCTAGCCTTCGGCAGATGATGTACCTCCTGGTTCATCCACGGCTTTTGGCTTGGGAATGTATAGTAAGCCCTCATGGGCACACATTCCTCCACACAGGTTTTAATGAAGTCAGTAACAACTGTAGCATACTCATCCAGATTCGAAGATGAATCCCTGAATACAGTCCAGAATACCTGGGAGGGGGGAGGATCTCATTGAAACCTACCGAATGCTGAACAGACTAGATAGGGTAGATGTGGAGAGTATGTTTCCTATGGTGGGGTTATCCAAACACTGGAGGGCACAGGCTCAAAATTGAGAGATGACCCTTTAGAACAGAGGTAAGGAGGATTTTTTTTAGCCAGGAAGTATTGAATCTGTGGTGGAGGTCAAGTCCAGGCATATATTGAAGGCAAAGTTGATCGTTTCCTGATCAGTCAGAGCATGAAAGGTATGGAAAGAAAGCAGGTGAGTCGGATCCGGGATCAGCCATGATGGAATGGTAGAGCAGACTCAATGGGCTTAATGGACTAATTTTGCTCCGATGTCTTATGGTCTTCTAAGTGAATTTGTTTGCATACATTTTCAAAGTTACAGACATTATAAGCAAGTGATGGAGCAGAAGAATCTAGACTGATAGAAAAAGCAAATGTAATATGGATAGTAATAAACTAATATGGAATTTTTTTAAAGAGATACTGGACAGCTTAGAACATAGCAAATCATGCTTGACAAACAGAGATATATGATGGGTTTTTTTTGGCTTTTTGATAGTGATTTGACTTCATAATATTTTTTGCTGCCCGTTTCAGAAAGGAGGGAAGGTAGTGAGGAGGTGAAGAGGAATTCCTTCTCCAGATGGATGTAAATCAATGGAATTTTCGATTCTAGAGATCTATAGAGCCAGAGTCATTGGATACATTCATGGCCAAACTGGCATGCATGGAATCCAAGGGTTATGGCGAGAGGGCAGAAAAGTGATGTTACAGATAAAACTGACTGAAACATGATCTTATTGAATAGCACAGCAAGTATGAGGAACAGAGGCAGCCTTACATCTGCTCCTGTATCATGTGTTCTGTGGAAGAGATTGATTCAAGTGGTACTTTCACAAAATGCTGCACAGGAGGCTGCTAAACTATGTAAGAGCCCATGGTATTACCAGAATGGATAGAAGATTGGCTGCCTGGCAGGAGGCAAAGTGTATGAATCAAAGTGGCCTTTTCTGGTCGGTTGCCAGTGACTAGTGGTGTTCTGCAGGTGTTGGTGTTTACTCTGCCACTATTCCTCTTGTATGTTAATGATCTGGATGACAGCTTTGACTGCTTTGTAACCAAGTATTCAGATGATATGCAGGCAATCGAGAGGTAGGTAGTGTTGAGGAAGCAGAGAGTCTATGGAAGAATTTGGACAGAGAAAGAGAATTGGCAAAGAAAAGAGGCTTTGCAAAGAAGTGTTTGACCATGCAATTCAGTAGAAGGAGTAAAAACATTGATGATTTTCTAAGCAAAGAGTGAATTCAGAAATCCAAAGGACAAAAGGATTTGGGAGTTCTAGAGTGGAATCCCCTAGAGGTTAATTTGAAGATTGAGTCAGTAGTAAGGAAAGCAAATGTAATGTTAGCTTTCATTTCAAGAGGAATATGAAAGCAACGTATAATATTGAGGTTTTATAAGGAGCTGGTCAGAACACATTTGGAATATTGTGAGCAGTTATAGGCCCCAGTCTAAGAAAGGATATGATGGTATTGTGTAAGGTCCAGAGGAAGTTTACAAGAATGATCCTCAGATGAATGAGTTAATGTATGAAGAGCAGTTGATGGTTCTGGACTTGCTAGAGTTTAGAGGAATGAGGGAGATCTCAATGAAACCAAGCAAATATTGAGAAGCCTAGATAGAACGGAAGTAAAAAGGATATTTTCTATAGAAAGGGAGTCTAGCACCAGAAGGCCTACCTCAGAACAGGAGGATAGAAACATAGAAACATAGAAAATAGGTGCAGGAGTAGGCCCTTCGGCCCTTCGAGCCTGCACCGCCATTCAGTATGATCATGGCTGATCATCCAACTCAGAACCCTGTACCTGCCTTCTCTCCATACCCCCTGATCCCTTTAGCCACAAGGGCCATATCTAACTCCCTATTAAATATAGCCAATGAACTGGCCTCAACTGTTTCCTGTGGCAGAGAATTCCACAGATTCACCACTCTCTGTGTGAAGAAGTTTTTCCTCATCTCGGTCCTAAAAGGTTTCCCCTTTATCCTTTAAATGTTACCCCTCGTCCTGGACTTCCCCAACATCGGGAATAATCTTCCTGCATCTAGCCTGTCCAATCCCTTTAGAATTTTATACATTTCAATTAAGATCCCCCCTCAATCTTCTAAATTCCAGCCAGTATAAGCCTAGTCGATCCAGTCTGTCATCATATGAAAGTTCTGCCATCCCAGGAATCAATCTGGTGGATCTTCTTTGTACTCTCTCTATGGCAAGAATGTCTTTCCGCAGATTAGGGGACCAAAACTGCACACAATACTCCAGGTGTGGTCTCACAAAAGCCTTGTACAATTGCAGTAGTACCTCCCTGCTCCTGTACTCGAATCCTCTTGCTATGAATGCCAGCATACCATTCGCCTTTTTCACCGCCTGCTGTACCTGCATGCTCACTTTCAATAACTGGTGTTCCATTCCATTGGAATTTCTTTAACTAGAATGTGGTGAATCTGTGGAATTAATTGTCACAGACGGTTGAGGAGGCCTAGGTATTGGGTATATTTAAAGGAGAAGTTGATGGGTTCCTGATTAGTGAGGGTATCAAAGGTTACAGGGAGAAGGCAGGTGAATAAGTTTGAGAATGAAAATAAATCAGTCATGATCAAATGATGGAGCAGACTTGATGGGCCAAATGGCCTAATTTTACTCCGAAGTCTTATGGAGATTTAAGTCTTGAACTGGCAGAAAGACTGGAGAAAGCAGATATAATAATGACTTACGAAATGGATTTTGAGGAAGAATAAGTGGAATATAAAACAGCGAGGGAGAAGGAAGTGGGACTGATTTCACAAATCTGTTGAAGAACTTGCACAGTGGCCCTTTCGATTCTGTGAATGTAGACTAGAGCCAGACCAGTGAAAGTTGCAACTATAACAGATTTTGTACCAGTACGATATAACCCAATGAAATAACTGCAGAAATTTTCCCGTATTTTTATTGACAATTAAACTGAAGGTATAGTATTAATTCATTTCCTTCCAATCATTTTGAAGTTGGATCCATAAAGAATGTGAAAAGTGCAACATTTTCAAGCTCAATATGAAGCATGGATTGATTAATATATTATTACCCAGTTCTAATTTTGGTTTAGCTCTGTGAATAATAAAACTGTAATAAATTATCATCAACCCCACCCCCTCCCAAAAGGAAAGCAACAGTATTTATCATGTTCTATGATTTATGCACATTTAGAGTCTTTTCTGTGATGTTTATGTCTTATCGGCTCCTACTATATGCAATTAATGACTTAAAATGCAAGGCATTGGGTTTTCCTATGGGCTAATCTTTATAATTCTTGAATTTAACCACTAATAAATTATTTTTGGATTATTTAAATATCAATACATTGAGCTGAGTATTTTGCACATTGTTAAGTATTTTAGAAAGCATGTTCAAACAGATGAATTAGATGTGCAGCTTTTTTCAGTAATCTGAGCTGAATTGAAAGACTTTATTGTGGTCGATCCCTTGGCATTATCATTTTAATGAGACTTTATAATCTGAGTTTCATAGTCCTAAAGCAAACTGATTTTATTCAGAAGAATCTCCAGCAGGACAATTGCATTTGCCCTCAGATAACATGAAATATTTCCCAAAAATTAACATTGAATGTTTAACGCAAAATGTTTCAGCTGGAGAATGACACAAACTTTCCCGTGTTTTACATCAAAGCACACCCCAGCGATCATAACAATGCACTTACACCTGCCAATTTGCACTGTGAATTGGCATAAAATTATACTCCTGCTATGAATAAAATCTTAAGTCAGTCAAAAATCTCAAATGAGATCCCTAGGCTTGTGAATAAAACTGGCTGCAGACTAGCTTCAATGATACACATGGTATATTGATGGTTCCTGTCAGAAAAATGCTTGAAAGGCAAGGACTGTTTATAGGTCCAGTACCAGTCTTGCACAAGGCTTAGTGGAGGACTCAAGTACCAATGTAATGTCAATCTCCATTTGCACATTTGTGGATCACCCCAATACTACAAAGTTCTAGCACCCATTGCAGAGCAAACAGAAGGTACCAAATGGATGTACACAGCAATGGAAGAACAGACTTCTGTTTCTCAAGGTTGGGCAGCTTCCATTCAAGCAGAGATTGCTAACATTGTGGATGTGCATGCAATTGCTCAAAGAGGATAGCAGCATCTTTGGGAGTCAAGCAACCCGTTCCCCAACACATTACTCAGGAGTAACAATATTTTCAAGCTGCACAATCCTTCCATCCTCCCTCAGAATAACAGTAATTGTGACCATCAGCCTCTATTTATTGATGTCTGTTGAACTAACTAGGGCAAGCTGTGATATAGTGCAATCTGAAGCCAGGTTTTCAAGGTCTAAGACATAAGAGCCAAATTAGGTTACTTGGACCATCAAGCTTGTTCTGCCATTCCATTGTGGCTGATTAATTATCCTCCTAACCCCATTATACTGCCTTCTCCCTGTAATCCTTAACATCATGATTAGCCAAGAGCATATCGACCTTTACTTTAAATATACTCAATGAGGTTGACTAGAACTACTCAATATTATTCAAGGCCAGTTAAAGTCTCCTCCATGACAGACTTCCAATAGTGACTCTGCAGTCACTTGAGTGACAATAGTGCAGGCAAAGGAATACAGAAGGCACTAAGAGTGTGCAGATAGTTTTTTTTTAGATATCTAGCATAATTTGTTTGCAATATTGCTTATACACTCAGTGGTCAATTTATTAGTCATACCTGTACACCTGCTTGTTTAATGCAACTATTGAATCAGCCAATCATGTGGCAGCATCTCAATGCATAAAAGCATGCACTCATGGCCAGGAGGTTCAGTTGCTGTTCAGACCAAACATCAGAATGGGGAAGATATGTCATCTAAGTGACTTTGACCATGGAATACTTGTTGGTGCCATACGTGTTGGCTTGAGTATCTTGGAAAATGCTGATCTGCTAGGATTTTCACACACACAGTCTCGAGAGCTGACAGATATTGGTGTGGAAAATTTAAAAAAAATCCAGTGAGCGGCAGTTCTGTGGGTGAAAATTCCTTGTTAATGAGCGAGTTCAAAGGGGAAAGGCCAGATTGCTTCATGCCGACAGGAAGGCAACACTAACTCAAACAACCCTGTGTCACAACAGCTTTGTGCAGAAGAATATTTCCGAATGCAAAACATGTCAAACCTTGAAGTGGATGGTCTACAGCAGCAGAAGACCACAAGCATGAACTCAGTGGCCACTTTGTTAGATACAGGTGGTACCTAATAAGACCATAAGACAAAGGAGCAGAAGTAGGCCATTCGGCCCATCGAGTCTGCTCCGCCATTCTATCATGAGCTGATCCATTCTCTTATTTAGTCCTATTCCCCCGCCTTCTCACCATAACCTTTGATGCCCTGGCTACTCAGATACCTATCAATCTCTGCCTTAAATACACCCAATGACTGGGCCTCCACTGCTGCCCGTGGCCACTAACTGTATTTTTCCTTTCATTTTGTCACGATTATCAAGCAGACTCTACAGTGTTTAATACTGTTGGTGAATGAAGAAGTAAGATGCATTTTTCATGAAGTCGTTCTCCATATTCTCTCTTCTCCTCCTCCTAATGAGCAGAAGTTAGAAAGCTTGAACACATGCACCATCAAGCTCAAGGACAACTTCTATCCACTGTTATAAATCTTGAAGAAACTTCTTGTAGAATAAAGGTCCTGCATTCTGTTATTGTTTTTCCCTTCTACTATCCTGATAGATAAAGACAAAGATAAAGATTAGATTTATTTCTCAACTGTACATTGAAACATTGAAACATACAGTAGTTGGTCAGAAAGAACTACAATCCATAAATCAGTGAATTTAAATCTATCAAGATCAGTGGAAGTAGACAAACCAGTTGCCTTAGTTCTTGCCAGCTGCTTGAAGAAGATGGAGGCTGCAATTTTGTGAAGCTGCTCTGTAACCTCCATCTTATGAACTGTTTGAGATCTGATTCTTGCTCTGCATTAATCTAATCAACACAATTGAATGTGGTCACAAGGAGTTTCTACTATTGACCTGTTAATCCTCAGATCATTCTCAGATGAGCTGTGTATTTTGTACAATAACAGGTTTGCAGAAGTAATTTCATCATCTTGGTCCAGCATCCGAGTGACCTGGTGTGACTGGAGTAGAAGAGAACAAGTGCCATAAATTACCAGTTGTCACTTTTGGAAGAAGAGTAATAAACGGATGATGGCTTGGACCAGAGCCAGTAAGGAAGTGTTATAAGTCAGTCAGATGACCCATTGTCAATAACACTGAACTGCAACATTTGAACTTGTAAGGAATGAATATACAAGCCGATGGTTCAAATGCAGGGAAGAGTGATAATTCTCTCCAGAGACCCACCATCGCAGATGTGAAGGACCCCACAGACATGTAGAGATTGGGTTGGGACCACAAGGACTACATGGCCAGCATAGAATCCTTCTGCTGTTATTACCTTTCTATTCTTTGACTGTTCACGGAGGATCAGGAAAACCTAATAGGTGTGCACACAGGTATTCGGTTGTGTAAACCCACGTGCATTTCTGTTGAGATGTTGAAGATGCTTGTTAGTAATTATAGATTCTCTCTGTGCCTCTCTGATCATTATAACTAAGGGTAGATCCCTGTAACACAGTGAAATGCACTTTTTACAGCAAATCAAATCAGTGAAGATTGTATTGCGCAACCCATAAGTGTCACAAAGCAACATAGCATGCTCACAACTCATTTACCCTAACCTTAACCATATATCATCGGAACATGGAAGGAAACTGGAGCACATGGAGGAAACCCACTCTGTCATGGTGAGAACATACAAACTCCTTACAGACAGCAGCAGGAAACGAACCCCGATCAGTGATTGCTAGCATTGTAATAGCATTATGCAAATTGCTTTGCTACCAATGTAGTTGGGTTTTGAAATTAACTGTATGGACGCCACGCAGAACAAGGATGTACACATACTAGATCTCAAAATGAATGGAATGGCCAGAAAAAGGATCTTTCTGCCTATCCTCTACCTTCCTCCTCTCCTTTATCTTCTGTTGCATGCATAACTCGTGGGGAGGACTCAGCATTCATCTTTGTCAGATGAGATCCGCTCTGAATAATGCCAGGTTCTCCATAGACAGCAGCGTAATATGATATCTTCTGAAGAAGAAGCTTCGGCCTAAGATATTAGCTTTCTTCTCATAGATTTCCAGCATTTTCTGTTAGTATGTAGGTTAGAGTATATGCAGTTCATTTTTCAAAAATTCTTATTCGTAATGAATATTCTGCTGATACTTCTAATCCATCTTGAAATTAATGACATCAGAGATTTTGACAATGTGTCTTAACCTGATCTGCAACTGATATATGGATGGGGCATATCATATATCTCAGAGATGACCTTGTTACCACATCATTAATGTGTCAGACATTGCGCAACATTAAGTTATACGAAGGAGAATTACTCAAGGAAGATCTTAAAGGATGTAACCTCCAATTGGTGATAATTATCTTCTTCTTCCTCTTCATTGTGTTCTGCCTATTTTTTTTTCTCATTCTCCCTATCATGTTGCTTCCCAAGAGGACTGGACTCCAGAAAACCCCTGAGCAGAAGGAACAATTAAAGGAAGCATAGAATTACAGACTGCAGTTACTCAGCTCTTTGATTCAATGCAGACTCACTTTCATTTCCCTGTTCTTTCTCCATAGCCTTGCAATTTAATTTTCCTCATGTGCCTATCCAGATCCCTTTTGAAAGCCCTGATTGATTTTATTTATTCTGCTTTGCCTAAGGGCTGTGATAGGTTCTTCCTGATCCTGAAGGCTTGGTCCTCTGTGAGTGCTGAACAAATGGGTTTAGCAAAGTGTTAAACTACATGATGGCGTCAATAGCAATAAGTTAGCTTTGCACTATAATGACACCATATTATACCTATCCTAAATCTCTCATGCCGTCCCAATGAACTGTTCAATATAGTTCACACACCTGCACATTGAATACAATCAATACTAGTATAATCACCTGAGATGAGTACGAGAGGTTATTCCCTTCATGGAGAATGTCTGTGTGTGACTTTGTTTCACATTGAGAGGCAGATAGATGAGCAAACACCACACGGTCCTTCAGAGAAAGCAAGAGAAACATGAGAAATCTTTTTTGTGTCTTTATTCATATGATAAGAACATGGTTTTTATTTTCCATCCTAGGATTTAGTTTAATTGAATTATATTGGTGGGTCCTGAGTCACATACAGTGGCATGCAAAAGTTTGAGTACCCCGGTCAAAATTTCTGTTACTGTGAATAGCTAAGCGAGTAAAAGATGACCTGATTTCCAAAAGGCATAAAGTTAAAGATGACACATTTCTTTAATATTTTACCCAAGATTACTTTTTTTATTTCCATCTTTCACAGTTTCAAAATAACAAAAAAGGAAAAGGGCCCAAAGCAAATGTTTGGGCATCCTGCATGGTCAGTACTTAATAACACCCCCTTTGGCACGTATCACAGCTTGTAAATGCTTTCTGTAGCCAGCTAAGAGTCTTTCAATTCTTGTTTGGGGGATTTTCGCCCATTCTTTCTTGCAAAAGGCTTCTAGTTCTGTGAGATTCTTGGGCCGTCTTGCATGCACTGCTCTTTTGAAGTCTATCCACAGATTTTCGATGATGTTTAGGTCAGGGGACTGTGTGGGCCATGGCAAAACCTTCAGCTTGCACCTCTTGAGGTAGTCCATTGTAGATCTTGAGGTGTGTTTAGGACCATTATCCTGTTGTAGAAGCCATCCTTTTTCCATTTTCAGCTTTTTTACAAATGGTGTGATGTTTGCTTCCAGAATTTACTGGTATTTAATTGAATTCATTCTTCCCTCTATCAGTGAAATGTTCCCCGTGCCACTGGCTGCAACACAAGCCCAAAGCATGATCGATCTACCCCCGTGCTTAACAGTTGGAGAGGTGTTCTTTTCATGAAACTCTGCACCCTTTTTCCTCCAAACATATCGTTGCTCATTGTGACCAAAAAGTTCTATTTTAACTTCATCAGTCCACAGGACTTGTTTCCAAAATACATTAGGCATGTTTAGATGTTCCTTTGAACCTTTTGAATAGAACTTTTTGGCTGCAACGAGTAAAGGTATGTTTGGAGAGAAAAGGTTACAGAATTTCATGAAAAGAACCCCTCTCCAACTGTTAAGCTCGGGGGTGGATCGATCATATGTTGGGCTTGTGTTGCAGCCAGTGGCACGGGGAACATTTACTGGTAGGACATGAACTGAGAGCTTGGATACATACATGGAATTATGATGTACTGGCCATTACAGAGACTTGGCTGGCACCAGGGCAGGAATGGATTCTCAATATTCCTGGATTTCAGTGCTTTAAAAGGGATAGAGAGGGGAGGGAAAAGGGGAGGAGGGGTGGCATTACTGGTCAGGGATACTATTACAGCTACAGAAAGGGTGGGTAATGTAGCAGGATCCTCTTTTGAGTCAGTATGGGTAGAAGTCAGGAACAGGAAGGGAGCAGTTACTCTATTGGGAGTATTCTATAGGCCCCCTGGTAGCAGCAGAGATACCGAGGAGCAGATTGGGAGGCAGATTTTGGAAAGGTGCTAAAATAGCAGGGTTGTTATCATGGGTGACTTTAACTTCCCTAATATTGATTGGCACCTGATTAGTTCCAATGGTTTAGACGGGGCAGGGTTTCTAAAGTGAGTCCAGGACGGATTCCTGTCACAGTATGTTGACAGGAGGACTGGGGGAATGCCATACTAGATCTAGTATTAGGTAGCAAACCGGGTCAGGTCACAGATCACTCAGTGGGTGAGCATCTAGGGGACAGTGACCCGCGCTCCCTGGCCTTTAACATTATCATGGAAAAGGGGAAAATCAGAGAGGACAGGAAAATTTTTAATTGGGGAAAGGCAAATTATGAGGCTATAAGGCTAGAACTTGCGGGTGTGAATTGGGATGATGTTTTTGCAGGGAAATGTACTATGAACATGTGGTCAATGTTTAGGGAGCTCTTGCAGGATGTTAGGGATAAATTTGTCTCGGTGAAGAAGATAAAGAATGGTAGGGTGAAGGAACCATGGGTGACAAGTGAGGTGGAGAATCTAGTCAGGTGGAAGAAGGCAGCATACATGAGGTTTAGGAAGCAAGGATCAAATGGGTCTATTGAGGAACGTAGGGAAGCAAGAAAGGAGCTTAAGAAGGGTCTGAGGAGAGCAAGAAGGGGGCATGAGAAGGCCTTGGCAAGTAGAGTAAAGGAAAACCCCAAGGCATTCTTCAGTTATGTGAAGAACAAAAGGATGACAGGAGTGAAGATACGACCGATTAGAGATAAAGGTGGAAAGATATGCTTGGAGGCTGTGGAAGTGAGCGAGGTCCTCAATGAATACTTCTCTTTGGTATTCACCAATGAGAGGAATCTTGATGACGGTGAGGACAATATGAGTGAGGTTGATGTTCTGGAGCATGTTGATATTAGGGTGGAGGAGGTGTTACAGTTGTTGAAATACATTAGGACAGATAAGTCCCCAGGGCCTGATGAAATATTCCCCAGGCTGCACCACAAGGCGAGGGAAGAGATTGCTGAGCCTCTGGCTAGAATCCTTATATCCTCGTTGTCCACGGGAATGGTACCGGAGTATTGGACGGAGGCAAATGTTGTCCCCTTGTTCATAAAAGGTAGTAGGGATAGTCCGGGTAATTATAGGTCAGTAAGCCTTACATCTCTGGTGGGAAAGCTGTTGGAAAAGATTCTTAGAGATAGGATCTATGGGCATTTAAAGAATCATGGTCTGATCAGGGACACTCAGTATGGTTTTGTGAAGGGCAGATCAGGTCTAACAAGCCTGATAGAGTTCTTTGAGGAGGTGACCAGGCATATAGATGAGGGTAGTACAGTGGATGTGATCTACATAGATTTTAGTAAGGCATTTGACAAGGTTCCACACGGTAGGCTTATTGAGAAAGTCAGAAGGCATGGGATCCAGGGAGATTTGGCCAGGTGGATTCAGAATTGGCTTGCCTGCAGAAAGCAAAGGGTTGTGGTGGAGGGAGTACATTCGGATTAGAGGGTTGTGACTAGTAGTGTCCCACAAGAATCGGTTCTGGGACCTCTACTTTTCGTGATTTTTATTAACGACCTGTATGTGAGTTAGTAGGGTGGATTGGCAAGTTTACAGGCGACACAAAGGTTGGTGGTGTTGTGGATAGTGTAGAGGATTGTCAAAGATTGCAGAGAGACATTGATAGGATGCAGAAGTGGGCTGAGAAGTGGCAGATGGAGTTCACCCAGAGAAGTGTGAGGTGGTACACTTTGGAAGGACAAACTCCAAGGCAGAGTACAAAGTAAATGGCAGGATACTTGGTAGTGTGGAGGAGCAGAGGGATCTGGGGGTACATGTCCACAGATCCCTGAAAGTTGCCTCACAGGTAGATAGGGTAGTTAAGAAAGCTTATGGGGTGTTAGCTTTCATAAGTGGAGGGATAGAGTTTAAGAGTCGTGGAGTAATGCTGCAGCTCTATAAAACTCTGGTTAGGCCATACTTGGGGAAATGTGTCCAGTTCTGGTTGCCTCACTATAGGAAGGATGTGGAAGCATTGGAAAAGGTACAGAGGAGACTTACCAGGATGCTGCCTGGTTTAGGGAGTATGCATTATGAACAAAGGTTAAGGGAGCTAGAGCTTTACTCTTTGGAGAGAAGGAAAATGAGAGGAGACTTGATAGAGGTATACAAGCTATTAGGAGGAATAGATAGAGTGGGTAGCCAGCGCCTCTTCCCCAGGGCACCACCGCTCAATGCAAGAGGGCATGGCTTTAAGGTAAGGGGTCGGAAGTTCAAGGGGGATATTAGAGGAAGGTTGTTTACTCAGAGAGTGGTTGGTGCGTGGAATGCACTGCCTGAGTCAGTGGTGGAGGCAGATACACTAGTGAAGTTTAAGAGACTACTGGACAGGTATATGGAGGAATTTAAGGTGGGGGGTTATATGGGAGGCAGGGTCTGAGGGTAGGCACAACATTGTGGGCCGAAGGGCCTGTACAGTGCTATAATATTCTATGTTCTATGTTCTATAGAGGGAAGAATAAATTCAATTAAATACCAGCAAATTCTGGAAGCAAACATCACACCGTCTGTGAAAAAAAGCCGAAGATGAAAAGAGGATGGCTTCTACAACAGCATAATGAGCTTAAACACACCTCAAAATCCACAATGGACACCTCAAGAGGTGCAAGCTGAAGGTTTTGCCATAGCCCTCACCGTCTCCTCACCTAAACATCATCGAGAATCTGTGGATAGACCTCAAAAGAGCAGTGCATGCAAGACGGCCCAAGAACCTCACAGAACTAGAAGCCTTTTGCAAGGAAGAATGGGCGAAAATCCCCCAAACAAGAATTGAAAGACTCTTAGCTGGCTGCAGAAAGCATTTACAAGCTGTGATACTTGCCAAAGGGGGTGTTACTAAGTACTGACCATGCAGGGTGCGCAAATTTTGCTTTGGTCCCTTTTCCTTTTTTGTTATTTTGAAACTGTAAAAGATGGAAATAAAAAAGTTTTCTTGCTTAAAATATTAAAGAAATGTGTCAACTTTAACTTTATGCCTTTTGGAAATCAGTTCATTTTTTACTCGCTTAGCTATTCACGGTAACAGACATTTTGACCGGAGTGCCCAAACTTTTGCATCCCACTGTATAGAGAAGTCCAGAATGGCAGATTTCCTTCCCTGGAGAACAATATTGAACAGCACCTATTTTTTAAAAAGAATCCAGCAGTTTCATTTTCAGCTTCACTGAGGCTAACTTTATTTTCAAATCCTGGATTTGATTTACTGATTTAAATTTAAAAGCCTCAAGCTGCCACAGAGTTATTTGAACATGTGTTTCCGAATCATTGATCCAGAGAGAACCACTACTCAAGCACACCTGTTCCAGATCACAGATCTGGAGAACAGTGCCTGAATAGACAATGCAATAAGATTCAAAGATGACATTCAAAACAGAATGGGGTACAAACAGGAACAATATAATTTAGAGGCAATAAATTAATAGCTATTGCTTCAAAGTAAGCACAAGCAAGATAGGCTGAACAAGTTTCTGCAGTCTTGATTTTTTTTTATATTTCAGGAGCAGCCAGATAAGGAGAAAGAAGGCTGCCATTTTAAGGTAAGAAGGTTAGAAGAGACCTACATAGAACATTATTATTGACAATGTCCTTGTTTCTAAACTTTGGTCTCAATGCAAATCGTTATCATTAATAAACAGCTGGTGTCAAAGTCAAACCTATTACGTGGGGTGAGACCAAACATAAATAAACTCTATGACAGCACTTTGCAAATGAAAGTATCAGTACAGCAATTGCTTAGAAAGGCACACCGTGAAGTATAAACGTTGGTTTGTAATTCTTCACCGTTTCGGGTAAACCAACAGGATTGAAAATCTGTCAAAGTTGAGTTAGATTATGAGAACACTCAGTCCTCTTTTATTGTCATTTAGAAATGCATACATGCATTAAGAAATGATGCAATGTTTCTCTGGAGTGATATCACAGAAAACAGGACAAACCAAAGACTAACACTGACAGAACCACTTAATTATAACATATAGTTACAGCAGTGCAAAGCAGTACCGTAATTTGATGAAGAACAAACCATGGGCATGGTATAAAAGGTCTCAAAAGTTCCCGAGTCGATCGACTCCCAGTCCCCGATAGCGGTGGCAAAGGAGAGAAACTCCCTGCCATAAACCTCCAGGCACCGACAACTTGCCGATGCCTTGGAAGCAGCCGACCACAGCCGACACTGAGTCTGTCCATCCGAAAAACTTCGAACCTCCGACCAGCCCCTCCAATACAGCCTCCTGATTGCCATCCTCTGCCAAGTGCCTTCGACCTCGCCCCGGCCGCTGAAACAAGCAAAGCCGAGGATTTCGGGGCCTTCTGCTCCGGAGATTCCAGTTACCACACAGTAGCAGCGGCAGCGAAGCGGGCATTTCAGAAATTTTCCAGATGTTCCTCCGTACTCTCACGTCCGTCTCCATCAAATCAGAATTGTGCACGGTCCCGTACTTGACAGATTACAGATATCAATCACCGGAGAGGCCGCGCGCGCTGCCATCGTGCCGCCATCTTCTCCTGTGTAATTGTCAAATACACAGCACTGTGTATTGTTTTTCCAGTTACCAAATAACACTTAATACTACTGAATGAATACAAAGCTAAATACTCTTATTTCTGTTTCCCGACCACCTTTCACCTTCCTATTTTAACCAATTTACAGTATTGTGCAAAAGTCTTAGGCACCCTAGTTACTATATATACATATATATATAGATATGTATATAGCAATAGGCACTCGTTAGTCTCGTGAGACCATGGATTTGCGCCTTGGGAGGTTTCCAGAGCGCAGGCCTGGGCAAGGTTGTATAGAAGACCATACAACCATGCTGCAAGTCTCCCCTCTCCACGCCAGCGATGTTGTCCAAGAGAAGGGCAATAGGACCCATACAGCTTGGCACCGGTGTCGTCGCAGAGCAATGTGTGGTTAAGTGTCTTGTATATATATATATATATATATACATACACACACAAATACAAATATATATATATATGTAAGGCTTTTGCACAGTATTGTATATACATCAGTGCAATGAAAACCTTGCATGCAGCAGGATCATGGTCACATACCATCCAATATACAACAGGATTCAGGATATTTTAATGTTATTTCCAGTGCACAAGTAGGTAATGAAGAACAAAATAATTGTTACTTCAGAGTTGATGCAGCACAAAAAAAAACAATGAGATAAGGAACATAAAAATAATAAAAAAACACAATAGATATAAATATGTTAGATATTTTGTACTGTATACATAGATTGTATGTCCATAAACTGGTGCAAAGCACAGAGTGTCTATACATAAGGTGACAGGAAATGATAAGGAGGTGGTGGTTGGGAGTATGGAGAGCTGGGTTAGTGGGTGGAGATGTTGATCAGCCTTCCTGGAAATTAACTGTTTTTGATTCTGGTGGTCCTGGCAAGGATGCTATGTAGCCTCCTCCCTGATGGGAATGGGACAAACAATTCATGAGCAGGGTGGGTAAGGTGCTACTAGCCCTTTTCTGCTAGTTTTCTGTGTATACACAGGCATAGAGGCACGAGATATATCAGCTAGTTGAGTGATGCAGCAGCAACAACCTTGCATTCAATGTTAGTAAGACCAAACAACTGATTGTGGACTTCAGAAAGGGTAAGATGAGCAAACACACACCTGGCCTCATAGAGTAATCAGAAGTGGAAAGAATGACTAATTTCAAGTTCTTGGGTATCAATATCTCTGAAGATATATCCTGGACCCAACATATTGATGCAGCTACAAAGAAGGCACGAAAGCAATTACATTTCATTAGGAGTCTGAGCAGAATTGGTATATTACCAATGACAGTTGCAAATTTCTACAAATATAGAGTACAGAACATTCTAACTGGCTGCATTGCGGTCTGATATGTGGGGGTGGTGGGGTAAGGCTACAACACTGGTTGGAGAGATGCTGTAAAGAGTTGTAACCATAGTCAGCTCCAGTATGGGCACTAGCCTCTGCGGTATTCAGGACATCTTCAAGGAGCAGAGGTCCAATCAGCGTTGGGAGCAGAACACTTTGAAGAAGCTACTCACAGATCGGCGAAGCTAGTATAAAAGGAAAGCTTTGTGGCATACGGACATTCCAGAGGTCCAATCAGCATAAGGAGCAGAGCTTGTGAATTAAATAAAAGTACAGAAGGGGAAGCGGGGCGGCCGTTGTTGGGAGTAGGCCAGCAGTGAGAGTAGGAGCATCAGGCTTTGACTCAAGAGGCTGCTGCCAGGTTAGAAGATTTGGTCTTGGTTGCCCATTGTACAGTGCGGGCAGGATGACAGATATAGCAGTGGAATGCTCCTCCTGTAGGATGTGGGAATTCATGGAACCTGATGGTCTCCCAGATGGCTACACCTGTGGGAGGTGCAGCCGACTCCAGCTCATGAAAGACCACATTAAGGAGCTGGAGCTGGAGTTGGATGAACTTGGGGTTATCCAGGAGGAAGAGCAATTGATAGATAAGACTTATGAGCAGGTAGTTATACCCAGAGTGCAGAATTTGGGGGGTATATGGGTGAACACCAAGAAAGATAAAGGGAGAAGGAAATCAGTGCAGGTCCCCTGTGGCTATTCCCCTCAGCAATAGGTATACCCCTTTGGATTCTGCTGAGAGGGATGACCTATCTGGGCAAGGCAGCAGCAGCCAGACTAATAGCACTGTGGTCAGCTTTGAGCCTCAGAGGGGTAGGGTGAAGTCAGATGGAGCAATAGTCACAGGGGACTCGATAGTTAGGGGATAAATAGGAAATTCTGCGGCCGCAAAAGAGACGCCAGGATGGTATGTTGCCTCCCGGGTGCTAGGGTGGTTCAAGATGTCTCTGAGCAGTTGCAGAATGGGGAGGTTGAGCAGCCAGAGGTCCTGGTACATGTTGATACCAATGGTGTAGGCAGGGGAAGGGTAGAGGTCATGCGTAGTAAGTTTAGAAAGTTAGGTAGGAGACTGAAGAGCAGGAACTCCAAGGTAGGTATCTCCTGATTACTCCCAGTGCCATGAGCTAGTGAAGGTCAGAACAGGAAGATAGCACAGATGATTGAGTATCTGAGGAGATGGTGCAAGGGACAGGGCTTCAAGTTCTTGGATTATTGGAAGCTCTTCTGTGGAAGGAGTGACCTGTACAAGTGGGACAGGTTGCACCTGAACTGGAGGGGAACCAATATCCTGGGAGAAAGGTTTGCTAATGCTATTGGGAAGGATTTAAATTAGTTTTTCAGGGGGTTGGGAACTGAAGTGAAGAGGCAGAGGATGGAGCGGTTGGCGCACAAGTAGTGACAGCTTGTAGGGAGCTTATGAGGAAAGATAACATAGCAAAGAAGCACTCAGCCAGATGGTTTGAGATGTGTCTATTTTAATACAAGGGGTATCATAATCAAGGCAGATGAACTTGGACCGTGGATCAATATGTGGAACTATGATGTTGTGGCTATTATGGAGACTTGGATGACGCAGGGGCAGGAATGGCTGTTGAGTGTACCAGGCTTTAGATGTTTCAAAAAGGACAGGGATGGAGCCAAAAGAGGTGGGGAAATGGCATTGCTAATCAGGGATAGTATCACAGCTGCAGTAAAGGAGGAAGTCATGGAGCATTGTCTACTGAGTCATTGTGAGTGGAATCAGATACAGAAAGGGGGCAATATCTCTACTTGGTATTTTTAATAGACCCATCAATATTAACAAAGATATCAGGGAGCAGATAGGGAGGCAGATGCTGGAATGGTGCAATAATGATAGGGATCTTGTGATGAGTGATTTTAACTTTCCTAATATTGACTGGCATCTCCTTAGAGCAAGGAGTTTGAATGGGGCAGAGTTTGTTCGGTGTGCTCAGGAAGGGTTCCTGACACAATATGTAGGTAAGCCAACTAGAGGAGAGGCTGTACTTGATCTGGTATTTGGAAATGAACCTATTCAGGTGTCAGATCTCTCAGTGGGAGAGCATTTTGGAGATAGTGATCACAATTCTGTCTCCTTTACCATAGCACTGGAGAGGGATGGAAGCAGACAATTTGGGAAAGCATTTAATTTGGGTAGGGGGAAATATGATGCTATTAGGCAGGAACTTGGGAACGTAAACTGAGAGCAGATGTTCTCAGGCAAATGCATGACAGAAATGTGGCAAACGTTCAGGGAATATTAGCATGGCATTCTGCATAGGTATGTTCCAATGAGGCTGGGAAAGGATGGTACAATAAAAGAACCATGCCATACAAAGGACGTAGAAAATCTGATTAAGAAGAAAAGAAAAGCTTATGAAAGATTCAAGAAACTAGGTACTTTTAGAGCTCTAAAAAATTGTGAGGGTGCCAGGAAGGAGCTCAAGAATAAAATTAGGAGAGCTAGAAGGGGCCATGAGAAGGCCTTGGTGATCAGGTTTAGGAAAACCCCAAGGTATTCTACAAGTATGTGAAGAGCAAGAGGATGTGCTGTGTGAGAATAGGACTAATCAGGAGGAAGAGTCAAAATATGTGCCTGGAGCTGGAGGAGGCAGCAGAGGTACTTAATGAATACTTTGCTTCAGTATTCACCGGTGAAAAGGACCTTGGCAATAAAGGGATGACTTACAGCGGACTGAACGCTTGAGCATATAGATATTAAGAAAGAGGATGTGCTGGAGCTTTTGAAAGATATTAAGTTAGTTAAGTCACTGGGACTGGACGAGATACATCCTAGGCTACTGTGGGAAGCGAGGGAGGAGATTGCTGAGCCTCTGGCAATGATCATTACATCATTAATACGACTGGAGACATACCAGAGGTTTGGAAGGTGGCAAACATTGTTCCCTTGTTCAAGAGAGATAACCCGGGAAATTATAGATCAGTAAATCTTACTTCAGTGGTGGGAAAGTTGTTTGAGAAGATTCTCAGAGGCAGGATTTATCACCATTTGGAGAGACATAATCTGATTAGGGATAGCCAACATGGTTTTGTCATGTCTTACGAACCTGATTGAATTCTTTGAAGATGTAACAAAACACATTGATGAAGGTAGAGCAGTGGATATAGTGTATATAGATTTCAGTAAGGCATTTGATAAGGTTCCCCTTGCAAGGCTCATTCATAAAGTAACGAGGAATAGGATCCAAGGAGTCCTTGCTTTGCAGATCCAGAACTGGCTTGCCCATAGAAGACAAAGGGTGGTTATAGATGGTTTGTAGCCTTTTAGTGCCTCTTAGATAGGTGCATGGAGCTTAGAATAATAGAGGACTATGCAGTAGGGAAATTCTAGACAGTTTCTAGAGTAGGTTACATGGTCGGCACAACATTGTGGGCCGAAAGACCTGTAACGTGCTGTAGTTTTCTAAGTTTCTGTGTCTCTATGAGCAATGCCTCAAAAAGGCGCCATCCCTCATTAAAGGCCCCTAGCACCTAGGTCATGCCTTTTTCTCATTGCTACCGTCAGGAAGGAGGTACAAAAACCAGAAGGCACACACTCAGTGATTCAAGAACTTTTCTTCCCCTCTGCCATCCAGATTCTGAATGGCTATTGAACCTTTGAACACCACCTCATGACTTTTTTATTTATATTTTTGTACTATTTATTTAAATTAACTATTTAATATATATACTTACTGTAATTCACATTTTTTCTCTAATACTATGTATTGCATTGTAGTGCTGTCACAAATACAACAAATTTCACAACGTATGCTGGTGATATTGAATCTGATTCTGATATGTCCTTGATGGCAGGTAGGCTGATGCCGGTGATGCGTTGGACTGTCCTGACTCCCTTCCACCCAGGTGCAGTTTCCGTACCAAGCAGTGATGCAGCATGTTAGGCTGCTCCCCACTGCACATGTGTTGAATGAAACGAGTTTGGATGTACAAAGCAGCTCCCATCAGCTTCCTCAGAAAATAAAGGCGCCAGTGAGCTTTACTGATTGTGTGAAAATCATTGGGGCTGTTGCACTTGTTCATGGTGCTTTTCAACACATTCTTGAATCTTTCTTCTCTGCCTGCCTGGTAATGTCCTACCAAGACAACTGAGAGTTGAGCCAGAATTTTGGAAGCCTGATTCAATTTTGTACAGTAAGGGGACATTGGCTAGGGAGAGGACACTGATATTGATTTATATTGTCTGTCTGGTAAATTTGGAGGAATTTGTGGTCACATTTTCCCAGTGATTTAAGCCTGTTGTAAATCGTCCAGATCTCAGAAACACACAGAAGGATAGGGATCATTACTGTTCAGCAAATCATGCACTTTGTGGCAGACTTCAGGTCTTAAGCTTCAAATAACTTCTTTCCTCAATTGAGCAAAAACTATTCTGGTGGCATGAAAGATGAAGTAACTTTTATCATCAATATCTGCTTTTGATGAAAGATGGTTCCCAGGATGTGGGAAATGGTCTGTGTTTCCTATTGTCTCACTGTGAACGTTTACGGTCAGAGAGTGGTGTTGCACAGTGGGGCAAGTTGGTAAAAGACCTTGGTGTTGTGAACCTTGTGAGTTTCAGGGAATGAGTTGATGATATCCTGGAGTCAGGCCATGAAGACAAAAAGCTATCAGCATATTGCGCCTCAACTACTGAGACTCAGGTGATAATGGTTCTGGAGTGTGGTTGCCCTAGTCTGAACAATTCCCCATTATAGTCACAGAAATAGGCCCTTTGGCTCGTGGTGAAAAACTTTACCCATCTAAACTAACCTCTTTTGCCCACATTTGTCCCTCTAAAACCTTTCCTATCCATATCAGAATCAGAATCAGGTTTATTATCACTGGCATGTGACGTGAAATTTGTTAACTTAGCAGCAGCAGTTCAATGCAATACATAATCTAGCAAACAGAGAGAAAAAGAAATAATAATAATAATAATAAATAAATGAATAAATAAATAAACAAGTAAATCAATTATGTATATTGAATAGATTATTTAAAAAATGTGCAAAAACAGAAACACTGTATATTAAAATAAGTGTGGTAGTGTTCAAAGCTTCAAAGTCCATTTAGGAATCGGATGGCAGAGGGAAAGAAGCTGTTCTTGAATCATTGAGTGTGTGCCTTCAGGCTTCTGTATCTCCCTCCTGATGGTAACAGTGAGAAAAGTGCATGCCCTGAGTGCTGGAGGTCTTTAACAATGGACGCTGCCTTTCTGAAACATCACTTCCTAAAGATGCCCTGGATACATTATAGGCTCGTGCCCAAGATGGAGCTGACTAGATTTACAACATTCTGCAGCTTCTTTTGGTCCTGTGCAGTAGCCCCTCCACACCAGACAGTGATGCAGCCTGTCAGAATGCTCTCCACAGTGCAACTATAGAAGTTTTTGAACGTATTTCTTGACATGCCAAATCTCTTCAAACTCCTAATAAAGTATAACCACTGTCTTGCCTTCTTTATGACTACATCAATATGCTGGGACCAGGTTAGATCCTCAGAGATCTTGACACCCAGGAACTTGAAGCTGCTCACTCTCTTTACTTCTGATCCATTATGAGGATTAGTACGTGTTCCTTCATCTTGCCCTTCCTGAAGTCCACAATCAGCTCTTTCATCTTACTGACGTTGTTGCTGCGGCACCATTCCACTAGTTGGCATATCTCACTCCTGTACACCCTCTCGTCACCACCTGACATTCTACCAACAATGGTTGTATCATCAGCAAATTTGTAGATGGTGCTTGAGCTATGCCTAGCCACACAGTCATGTGCATATAGAGAGTAGAGCAGTGGGCTAAGCACACACCCCTGAGTTGTGCCAGTGTTGATCGTCAGCGAGGAGGATATTTTATCACCCATCCACACAGACTGTGGTCTTCCGGTTAGGAAGTCGAGGATCTAATTGCAGTGGGAGGTACAGAGGCCCAGGTTCTGCACTTCTCAATTAGGATTGTGGGAATGTTGGTATTAAATGTTGAGCTATAGTCAATGAGCAGCATCCTGACATAGGTGTTTGTGTTGTCCAGGTGGTCTAAAGCCATGTGAGGAACCATTGAGATTGAGCCTGCCTTTACTTATTGTGGTGATAGGCAAATTGCAATGGGTCCAGGTCCTTGCTGACGCAGGAGTTCAGTCTAGTCATGATCAACCTCTCAAAGCATTTCATCACTGTCGATGTGAGTGCTACCGGGTGATAGTCATTGAGGCAGCCCACATTATTCTTCTTTGGCACTGGTATAATTGTTGCCTTTTTGAAGCAAGTGGGAACTTCTGTCCATAGCAGTGAGAGGTTGAAAAGGTCCTTGAATACTCCCGCTAGTTGGCTGGCACAGGTTTTCAGAGCTTTACCAGGTACTCCATCAGGACCTTCTGCCTTGCAAGGGTTCACTCTCTTTAAAGACAGTCTAATATCGGCCTCTGAGACGAAGATCACAGGGTCATCAGGTGCAGCAGGGATCTTCACAGCTGTAAGTGAGTCCTCCCTTTCAAAGCGTGCATAGAAGGCGTTGAGTTCATCTGATAGTGAAGCATCACTGCAGTTCATACTATTGGGTTTCACTTTGTAGGAAGTAATGTCTTGCGGTCCCTGCCAGAGTTACTGTGCATCTGATATCGCCTTCAACCTCATTCGAAATTGTCCGTTCGCCCTTGAAATAGCCCTATGCAAATCATACCTGGTTTTCAGGTACAGGCCTGGGTTGCCGGACTTGAATGCCACAGATCTAGCCTTCAGCAGACGATGTACCTCCTGGTTAATCTATGACTTAACCAATCGTCTTTTAATTAATTCTGAAGATTAGTCACACTACCTCAGGAAGATTTTTGGAGATGAATTATAGCATTGCAGCAGCAAAGATTGAAAAAGTATTAGGGCATTTGCACAGCTTCCTTTGACACTGGGATTGGTCCTTGTGCACTATATTCAATATAAGTTGACTGAAAACATAATAAGGTATTCGCTATGTAATTCTCTTGAAATATATTTTAAAATAAACTTTGTTTTACCATATGGGAATAGAAAACAGAAAACAGATTTTAATAGATGAGAAAACAAGAATAATAAAACATTGATAATCAATTTTCATGAGGCAGGTTGGAATTCTGTGAAGACAAGGATAAAGCTAAACAATGAACTGAACTAAGTTGTGTAGCTCAAGAAGATTTTGCAGAATGCTAAACCACTAATAAGGAAAGATACACACCAAAGAATCCTCTGAAGTGCTTCTGGGTCAGTTTATATATGGTAATTTTATTTTCTATGTGCCAATTATACCTTCTAATAACGATGGTTAAAGTAAATGGTGCAATTATCAGGAAAAAGGGGTCACAGCAGGGTGACAGAGCACTTGAAGGAACAAGATATAACCATTAGTTTTTTCAGTCAAACCACTGAAGTTGCAGACATCTGGTCCTGCAGTGTGTGAATGCTGAACAATTGGCCCAATAATCATGGAGTCTTCAATTAATCAGACTAATTTACCGAAAACATCTATTATTACATTTAAAAGAAGCAGCTATTTCTTTCTACAATTAAGAAAAGATTTTAAAATGGGCATCTATTTACTCATTGAATCTTTTGTGTATTATTATTTAGTACTTTCAAATTTGGTTTGATTGAATAAAGTTTATCATCAGAGGTGATCTTGCAATGCACAAGATTCTGAGAGGGGGTGACAGTCACTAATGGTCTAAAGCCACACAATACAATAAGATGGATTCTTGGAGTCACGATCTACTTTGATATGTTCTTGTACTTCTTTGTTTACCTGTACTGCATATTTTCAGTAGCTGTTACTCTTTGCTCTGCATTGTTATTGTTTTACCTTATTCTAGCTCTCTAATGATTTTATCTGAATAAACAACCGGCAAGATAAGCTTTTAGCTGTATCTTCAAAGTTCAAAGCACACGTATGTCACCATATGCATTCCTGAGATTCTTTTTCTTGCAGGCATACCCAATAAATCCAATAACCATAGTAGAATCAAGGAAAGACCACACCAACTGGGTGAACAACAAGTGTGAAAAATAAAACAAACTGTGCAAGTACAAAAAGAAAGAAATACTACTAATAAAAATAAACAAGTAAACAACAAAGAGTGAGAATATGAGATGAAGAGTCTTTGAAAGTGAGGCCATAGGTTGTGGGACATTTCAATGATGGGGTAAGTGAAGTTGAGTGAAGTTAACCCCTTTGGTTCAAGAGCCAGATGGTTGAGAGGAAATAACCGTTCCTGAACCCTACTGTGTGAGTCCTGAGGCACCTGTACCTTCTTCCTGATGGCAGCAATGAGAAGGGAGCTTGACCTGGATGGTGGGAATCCCTAATGATGGATACAAAGTTCCAGGGACAACACTATGTGTAGAGGTGTTCAATGGTGTGGAGAGCTTTACATGTGATCGACTGGGCTGTATCCATTACTTTTTTGTGGATTTTCCATTCATGGGCATTGGTGTTTACATACCAGATTGTGATGCAGCCAGTCAATATACACTCCACCACACGTCAATAGAAGTTTGTCAAAGTTTTAGAAACCATGCTGAAGCTTTGTAGACTTCTAAAGTAGAGGCGCTGCAGTGCTTTCTTCGTAATTGCACTGGAACCAAGACAGATCATTCAAAATGATTACACTGAGGAATTCAAGCTTACTGACCCTCTCCATTTCTAATCCTCTGATGAGGATAGGTTCATGGACCTATCATTTCCTCCTCCTGAAGTCAATAATCAGCTTTTGGTCTCGCTAACATTGAGTAAGTGGATGTTGTTGTGGCATCACTCAGCCAAATTTTCAATCTCCTCCTATATGCTGATACGTCACCACCTTTGATTCAGCCTGTGACAGTGGTGTTGTCTGCAAACTTGAATATGGCATGGGAGATGTACTAAGCCATACAGCAATAAGTGTAAAACAAGCGGAGCAGGAGACAAGCACACAGCCTTGTGGTGCACCTGTGCTGTTGGAGATTGTGGCAAAGATGCTGTTGCCAATCTGAACTGACTGGAGTCTGCAAGTAAGGAAATTGAGGATGCAATTGCATAAAGAGATATTGAGGCCAAGGTCTTGGGAGCTTATTGATTAGTTTTGAGGGGCGATGGATTTGAATGCCCAGCTGTAGTTGATAAAGAGAATCCTGAAGTATTCATCTTCGCTGTCCAGATGTTCCAGAGTTGAGTGAAGAGCCAATGATACGGCATCTGCTATTAAACTGTTGCTCCAGTAGGCAAAGGGAGCAAATCCAAGTTGCTGCTCAGATGGGAGTTGATATGTTTCATCACCAAACTCTTCATCACTGTGTATGTAAGTGCTGCTGGACAATTGGCATTGAAGCAGGTTATCACGTTCTTCTTAGTCACCAGTATAATGAAAGCCTGCTTGAAGCAGACTGCCACAGCGAGAGGTTAAAGATCTCAGTGACCACTCGAGCCAGTTGATCAGCACAGGTCTTTAGCACTTGTTCAGGTACACACTCTGGGCCAGGTGCTTTCCATGGGTTTGCTGTCCTGAACTATGCTCACATGTGAGCTTCTAAGACTGAAATTACAGTAACACATTGCATTATTATGTGTGTATACAATAAGAACTTCAGTTCCCAATGGGCAATGCGATGGTTCACTTGGAACCGGGAGCTTTGGGGGTGAGCTGGTCACATGCGCTCAGTGTTGAACTGTAAATCAGTAATAAAATGTTCTAGCATTTATCCATGTCAAGTTTATCCACAAAAATAAACCGACACCAATATCAATACCAAGGGGCACAGCAGATATAGTTAAAGGGTAAAAGGGGTATAACCACTTTGGTTAAAAGCACCTCACTTAGGACTGAAATAAGTAGAAATTCCCTTCAGGTTAAGTTAAGTTTATTGACACATGCACAAGTACAATGAGGTAGAAGTGTAATGAAAAACTTGCTTCCAGCAACATGACACATATGTAGATTCAGACAATGCTCAGCATATACATTTCACAGAAATTACACAAGAGAATGAATTTAAGAAAAGACTGTGAAAAGGAAGAGAGCGCCAAATAAACACAATTAAAGACAAGTCCATGGCAGTGCAAGATGTAGTGGTTAGGATTGTGCAGGTCGGTTCAAGAACCAGATGACAGTAGGTAAATAACTGTTCCTAAACCTGGTGGTGTGGAACTTTAGACTTCTGTACATCCTGCCCAATGATAGCATTGAGAAAATGCCATGAACCAGAAAACGGAGATCCTTGGTGATAGATGCTGTCTTCGTGAAACAGTAGCTCATGTTGATGCTTTCTATGATAGAGAGAGCTGTACCCATTATGGACCAGTGTATGACCACTCTTCTCTGCAGCTTCTTGTGTACTTATGCATTGGAATTGCTGGACCAGTTTATGATGCAGCCAGTTGGTATATCTTCAGCAGTGCATCTACAGGAATCCATTACAGTACTTTGTGACGTGTCATGCCTCCTTGAGCTTCTAACGGAATAGAAGAGGTTTGTCATTTTGTAGAATTCACTAATTCAGAGGAATGTGGATACTAAGTACTGGAGCATGGTATAGAATGGTTGGGCAACATGTTAGTGTAATTCTTTACAGCACCAGCAGTAAGAGTTCAATTCCACCTCTGTCTGTAAGGAGATAGTGAATTCTCCGAATGACTGTGTGGTTTTTCTTTCGATGCTCCAGTTTTCTCCCACATTCCAAAGACGTACAAGTTAGGGTTAGTAAATTGTGGGCATGCTATGTTGACATCTGAAGAGCAGCGACACTTCTGGGCTGCCCCAACACATCCTTGGAACCTGTTGGTCATTGATGCATACGATGCATTTCAATATATGTTTCGATGTGCATGTGATGAATGAAGCTAATGTAACCTAGCTAAGATAACCTCCTCTAAACTGGACTATATCCATGGCTGAGGCAAAGGGAACCAGGAGATACTGGGAGTGGAAAATGAAGTGTCTACTCCTTCTTCTAAACCTATGTCCTTTAGAGTAAAGGAAGTTGCAAATTACGGACCTCTATTTTCCAAAATCTTCAAATGAATTTTAATTTCCAGTATAACCTTATAAATGACTATTTATCATTGGATATTTGTCATTTGTTACTGCTCACAAAGTTATCAATTCCCTTGTTTCAAATGGATTACAACTATCACCTGTGATTTGCAAAATCGGACTCTTCATCCACTTGATGGGATGAGTGGCCTAATTCTGCTCCTATGTCCTATGGTTTTATGGGCTTTTCCCTGAGGCTGGAGAATTAGGAAATAGAGAGCAAAGCTTTAAGGTGAGAAGAGAAGATTCAGACAGAACTTGAGGAGTAACTTGTTTTTAAAGGCATCCGTTAGACTTGCGAGACCATGGATCTGCGCCTGGAAAGTCTTCACTCTCCAGGGCACTGTCTGGAAGACCAGCTGTTGCCCATGCTGCAAGTCTCCCCTCTCCACAACACCGATGTTGTCCAAGGGAAGGGCATTAGGACTCATACAGCTTGGCACCAGTGTCATCACAGAGCAATGTGTGATTAAGTGCCTTGCTCAAGGAAACAACACATACCATTGGCTGGGGCTCGAACTCATGACCTACAGGTCGCTAGTCCAATGCCTTAACCACTTGGCCAAGTGCCCACTCTTGTATTATATAATGAATGGTACACATTTGAAATGAGCTGCCAGAGGAAGTGACAATGACAACTTTTAAAAGACTTTGGACAGGTAGATTGATTGGAAAAGTTCACAAGGTTATGAACCAAATGCTGGAAAATAAGAGAAGCTAGGCTGAGTATTACGGTCAGCATGGCCAGTTGGGCTGAAGTAGCTGTTTCTGTACCATATGACTATAACTCTATGTATGCCTGATCTTACTTCAGTAGTAAATCGAGCCATTTGAACTCAAGAGGCAGGAACTATTTGGTGGATGTTAACCAAGAAGTGTATTTATCAGAGTGATTAGCACTCAGTAAATTCACAAGTCATACTCTGGCACAGAGGTTGACTGCATACTGAGGCATTCTAGTCTCCAATTCCTGATTGTCCTCCACATTATATCCCGGCCAGGACTAGAGAAATTTCTCCACTAATCTTTTCATATTATCAGATATTCTCCTCCCAGGGAAAGTCACAAAAGATTCCTGGTCATAAAACTATCTTTTTATTAATAAAGATGAATCATCATATCAAAGTGAAATTATTTCTTTAGAGATATATTCTTGGTAGGGAAGTGATTTATTCTGGGGCAGAGAGGATGCAATATTAAAAGTTGCTAGTGGCATAAAAACTGTAACAATGGTTAATTATGTGGAGAATTGCTAAGGCATAATTTCATATTCTTATTACACATTCCTCTCTAGTGTCCAACCAGACACTCAGTCAAATTGGTCAGTGGGAATGTTAATAGTTAATGATGAGAATCCATTATTTGTTGTTCCTAAATCCTGGAAGTTATGGAAGAAATAAAAAGATCTCACCAGAACTGTGAATGCCAGCCCCACATCCATATGTCTCTTGATTTCCATATTTTTCCATACTAACCTGTCCTTAACAATTCTTCACATTGCATCTTCACTAGAAACAGGTGAGGTCCTGCAAAACTGGACAGTAGCCAATTTTGCTCCTTTGCTCAAGAAGGGAAATTATAAGGAGGTATGTCTCACATCAGAGGTAGGGAAGATATTGGAGAAGAATACACACATTTGGAAAAAAGCATGGCCTGATTAAAAACAGTCAGCATGTGTTTATGCAAGGGAGGCCATGTTTTAAAACTTCTTTGAGTTCTTCGAGGGGATGACAAAGGTGATTAATGATGTTAGTGTAATCAATGTGTTCTGAAAGTACTTTAGAAAGGCATATGATAGCCCCCCTCATGGTAAGTTGATCAAAAAGATTAAGATACATGGGATTCGCAGTGACTTGGTAGTTTAGATTCACAATTTCTTTGCCCGTAGAAGACAGAGGGTAGTGGTTGATGGATATAATTCCGGCTGGATGTCTGTGACTAATAGTGTTCTACAGGGATTGGCGCTGGGGCCTCTGTTGTTTGTGATACAGATAAATGAAAACGTAGTTTCATCTCGGTAGGTTTGCAAATGATACAAAGATTGGTGGAGTTGCGGACAATGTATGGGTTGTCAAAGCAAAATAAAGATCAATTTCAGAGGCGGGCAAAAAAATGCAGGTGGAGCTTAATCCAAGCAAGTGTGAGATGTTGCACATATGGAGGACAAGAATGAGGGGAAAGCTTACAGTTAATGGCACGACCCCTCAGAGCATTGAATGTACAGAGGCATTTTGGGGTCCAAGTCCGTAGCTCACTGAAAATGCCTCAGCATTATATCCTTGCTTTTATATTCTAGTTCTCTCAAAGTGAATTCTAACATTGCTGCTGCGTGTGTAATAAATTATTTTCTTCAATGCCTGCCAAGACGCAGCTTAATGGCAGATCAGCAAATTGACTACATTTCTACCTCACTTTTAAATGCCCAATGCATGCATATCCCATCACTTACAGATACATAGTAAAGAAAAGAAAATAAATGCTACATAGATAAAACTGCCTTAATGGCAAAATCAGAGCCATTTCCTGTTACAGATTATTCAAAAAATTGAAATTAATTCAAAGGAATATGCAGTTCATATTTGCACCTAACCCTGGCTAATTAAGGCAGTAATAGCCTAGAATTTATGCAGTAATTATGAATGAGTTGTTTAAGTGACTAAAAGTGAAGAATTAATTAAACTGCTGCAATTGATAGAGAAAAGTTGTTTCCTCTAGCAGGAGGTCACTGGCCAAATGATGCAGATTTAATGTAACCGGGAACAGAAGCAGAGAGAAACAGAGGTTACTTAAGCAGTCAGTTATTATGATGGGGAATGTATTGCCTTTAGGGGTGTTAGAAGTACAACAGATTTTCACAGCAAGCTTCAAAAATAGGATCGGATAAATAACAACAAAGAACAAGGTTTTCAGAGCAATGGGAGCTGGTTGTGGGTATGAGTCTAAGTACAGGTGTAGGTAGAGGCTTGGAGATTTTAATTTAATAATTATTTCAACAGTCACAATGAGGCAAATGACCACCTTCTCTGGGGTATGATGTCCATATAACATTGTAATAAGTGGAGATCATGATTTGCAATTTTGTTCCATGTGATATTTGCATTATCAGACTAAATTCCTCATAGATATCACCGTCAGTCCAAATTCAATGGAATGGAGAAGTTGAATATGGGTAAAGCAACATCTTCATTTAATCTCAAACAAGAGAAATGCTGCAGATGCTGGAAATCCAAGTAACACACACAGAATGCTGGAGGAACTCAGCAGGCCAGGTAGCATCTAGGAAAAGAGTACAGTCAACGTTTCGGGCCGAGACCCTTCGCTGAGTTCGGTGGGGCAGGAACAACATGAAACAATGGGTCTACCTGCACAAGCAGGTTTGTGGATCTTGTGTAGGAGGTAGAAATGGGAGGTGCGGGGTGTGAGAACTGTGCAGTTGGTAGCGGTGGATGGGAGATCCCCAGAGTCAATAAGGTTGGTGGTGGTGTGGGAGACAATGGTCTGGCGTTCCTTAGTAGGGTCCTGCTCGAGAGATAAGAAAGAGGAGGAGTCTGAGGGTTGGCACTGAGCCTCAGCAAGGCAAAAGTCAGTACGCCAGACTACCACAGCACCTCTCTTATCTGCAGTTTTGATGGTGAGGTTAGGATTGGTGAGGAGGGAGTGGAGAGCCAAGCACTCACAAGGAGTGAGGTTGGAATGGGAGAGAGTCTAGAGGGTTGATGTCCTGTCAGCAGTTGGCAATAAAAAGGTCCAGAACAGGCAGAAAACCAGGGCAGGGTGTCCAGGAAGAGGAGGAGGGTTGAAGACGGGAGAAGGGGTCATCAGTGCGGGGTGGAGAGTCCTTGCCAAAGAAATAGGCTCGGAGATGGAGACGGCGGAAGAAGAGCTTCGTATCGTGGTGGGCATGGAACTCACTGAAGTGTTGGCGCAGGGGGACAGAGGTGAAGCCCTTACTAAGGACAGAATGTTCTGCCTCAGAGAGAGGAAGATCGGAGGGGATGGCAAAAATACGGCACGTCTGAGAGCTGGGATCAGAGGGAGGAAGGGGGTTGGTTGTGTCTCAGGAGAAGAGAGGTGTGGGGTGTTTAGGGATGGTGGGGTGAGAGGAAGATAGAGTCTCCAAGGGCCTAAGAGCTGGAGTTGAGACCTCAGAGACATTGGATTGAGGAGTGGTGGTGGGGGAAGGGAAGACGGGGGTTCCAGAGGTGTGAAGACCTGGGCTGGAGGTCAAGGCTGGAGTTGGAGTTGGAGGTTGTGCAATCGGCACTTTGGAGGTGTCCGAGGTCATTGGAACCTAGATTGATAGCGGTGGAATCCGTGTTTAGAGTCTTCTCTGGATTGCTGGAGTCGTTGAGTCAGCAGCAGGGATCACAGTCTGGAGATCTCCAGCGCTGCCAGCATTGGAGTCACCAGGTTCTGTGGTCTGTAAACGGGTGATCTTCCGATCTTTGAAAAATGTGAGAAAGTCAAAGAACCAGCAACTGAAAGCGTGGATCCGGTGGAGGATACATTAGCGTACAGGTCTATTACAGGCAATGGAGAGAGAATCCTGGAGTTGTTCAAGTGACTGGGATAGGTATACCAGGTATGTCCTCATGGTGGAAACCGTGGCACGTAGAACGTAGTGGGAGAAGCAGCAGGAGTAGCAGTCAACTGAATGCGAGTATCTGGGGTCCTCAGAGGCTCCAAATCGAGAAGCTTGAAAACAAATCTGGAAACCATGTGCAAAAGCTGGCGGTGAAGACATGTTTCCCAGAAAGAATACATGGCTGTAGTAGTGGGTCTGAGTAAACACGTGGTCGAAGGGTTAGAGAGCAGTAGGGATCACAGAGGGGGAGTAGTAAACTTCTTCTTGGCAGGCATCCCTGGAAGAGACTTCCAATCCAATCACAATCACAAACAAGAGAAAATCTGCAGGTGCTGGAAATCCAAGCAAAACACACAAAATGCTGACAGAATTCAGCAGGCCAGGCAGCATCTAGGAAAAGTGTACAGTTGACGTTTCGGGCCAAAACTCTTTGGCAGTCCTGCTTCAGGGTTTTGGGCCAAAACATGAACTATTCTCTTTTCCTAGATGCTGCCTGGTCTGCTGAGATCCTCCAGCATTTTGTGTGTGTTCTTAACTTAATGTAACTCATGCTACATCAGGCAACATCATGGCAGTATCAACAAAGAGGAAAACAGTTAGAGAAGGCAATTTAGCTTGCAAAAAAATGTCCCAGTATAGAAGTTCTCTTGGCGCAGTTCACCACACATGTTACTGTTCCCCCTGAAAGGTAACTTAACTCTTCCATAATAAAATAGATACTCATTATATCACACCCCTTTATAGGCATAAGCCTTCCCAAAACTTACTTTAACCAATGAAAAAAATAACATACTGTATGGTCAATGCCATACTGTAGGAAAAGTAACAGATGATAAATAATATTTTATAAAATATTGATAGGGGATGATCAGCCAAGACAATGGGTATCTCTTCCCAAATCTGAAAGCAACCTTCTGAAACAAAAATGTTACATAGTATTACTGAATCAACCAAGCTAGACACATGACTTGGAACTATCCATCAAAAGCAGTTCACTATTGACCAGAAAGCTATAAAACAAATACAACAAGATAGACTAGACTCATTTCAGGTATTTGGAATACAATTGCAGCACCATAATACAGATTGGACAAGGGTAGTTGCATAAGCAAACTGGATAATGGTGTAGGTTACAAAGGTAAGGTTTATTTGTCACATGCAGAGAAACGCAGTGTTTGTGTCAACAACAAACCGCAGATGTGCTGGGGGCACCATGCTTCCTGTGCCAACATAGCATGCCCACAACTTACTCACTGTAACCCATGTCTTTGGTGTGTTGGAGGAAACTGGAACATCCAAAGGAAACTCACGCAGTCAATCTTTCAAATATTTCTTTATCACCACCTTAAGCATGTCTAATGATTGGCATTCCCCACTCTCAGGGCAGAGAATACCAAAGTTTCACTACTCTCTGACAGAAGAAATTCCTATGTGTCTCCATTCTAAATGATCAGCCCTTCATTTTGTTGCTATGTCCCATGAAGACATCTCAGCATCTACCCAGTCAAACACACTTAGGATCTCATAGATTTCAATGAGGTAATTCCTCATTCTTCTAAACTTCAAGCAATACAGACTTCTAATTATCTACTCTCTCCAGACAGGGCAACCCAATCATCCTAGGAATTCACCTGGAGAATCTCCTTTTAACTACTGCAAGATACACAAAATGCTGGAGGAATTCAGCAGGCCAGGCAGCATCTATGGAAAGCAATAAACAATCGGCATTTTGGGCCGAAACCCTTCATTAATACTGGGAAAAAAGCTGAAAAGTCAGAGTAAGAAGATGGGGGGGGGGGGGCGGAGGAGGGGAGAAAAAATACAAGATGGTAACTGATAGGTGAAACTGGGAGAGGGTGAGGGGGTGAAGTAAAGAGCTAGGATGTTGATTAATGAAAGAGATAAAGGGCTGAAGGAGGGGGATTCTGATAGAAGTTGGAAGACCATGGAAGAAAGGGAAGGAAGAGGAGCTCCATGAATGGGGAATGGTGAAAGGGGAGCAATTACCAGAAGTTCAAGAAATTGATGTCCATGCCATCAGGTTAAAGGCTACCCAAACAGAATACATTCAACATACACTCAGCATATGAAAGCAGAACATTCAGCAACTCAGGAATAGCTTCTTCCTTTCTGCCATCCGATTTCTAAATAGATATTGAATCCATGAACACTACTTCATTACTTCTTTCTTAAATTTCTGTTTTTGCACAACTTTTCTTCATGAAACTATTTAATATACAAATCTACACTTACTGTAATTCAGTCCTTTTTCTATATTTATCATGTATTGCATTGTACTGCTGCAGCAAAGTTAACAAATTTCAGGACAGATTTGGTGACATTAAATCTGATTCTGATTCTGAAAGTGAGACCATAGGGTGTGGGAACAGTTCAGTCATTGGGTGAGTGAAGTTATCCGCTCTGATTCAAAAGTCAGTAGAAAGAACCTAGGACGTCTTCAGGGAGCGGTGTTTCAGAAAGGCAGCGTCCATTATTAAGGACTTCATTCACCCTGGGCATGCCGTTTTCTCACTGTTACCATCAGGCAGGAGGTACAGAAGCCTGAAGGCACACACTCAGTGATTCAGGAACAGCTCCCTCCCCTTTGCCATCCACTTCCTAAATGGACATTGAATCTTTGGATACTACTTCACTTTTTCTAATATACAGTTTTTCTGTTTTTGCACTTTTAAAAAATCTGTTCAATATACATAATTGATTTACTTTGTTATTCATTATTATTATATTTATTATTATTATTATTTTCTGTGCTAGATTATAGAAACCGTAGAAAAACTACAACACAGAAACAGGCCTTTTGGCCCTTCTTGGCTGTGCTGAACTATTTTCTGCCTAGTCCCACTGACCTGCACACGGACCATATCCCTCCATACACCTCCCATCCATGTATCTGTCCAATTTATTTTTCAATGTTAAAGAAGAACCCTCATTTACCACCTTGTCTGGCAGCTCATTCCATACTCCCATCACTCTCTGTGTGAAGAAGTCTCCCCTAATGTTCTCTTTAAACTTTTCCCCCTCACCCTTAACCCATGTCCTCTGGTTTTTTTCTCCCTTTGCCTCAGTGGAAAAAGCCTGCTTACATTCACTCTATCTATACCCATCATAATTTTATATACCTCATTCTTCTACGCTCCAGGAAATAAAGTCCTAACCTATTCAACCTTTCTCTGTAACTGAGTTTCTCAAGTCCCAGCAACATCCTTGTAAACCTTCTCTGCACTCTTTCAAACTTATTAATATCCTTCCTGTAATTTGATGACCAAAACTGAACACAATACTCCAGATTCGGCCTCACCAATGACTTATACAACCTTACCATAACATTCCAGCTCTTATACTCAATACTTTGATTAATAAAGGCCAATGTACCAAAAGCTCTCTTTACGACCCTATCTACCTGTGACGCCACTTTTAGGGAATTTTGTATCTGTATTCCCAGATCCCTCTGTTCTACTGCACTCCTCAGTGCCTTACCATTAACCCTGTATGTTCTACCTTGGTTTGTCCTTCCAACGTGCAATACCTCACACTTGTCTGTATTAAACTCCATCTGTCATTTTTCAGCCCATTTTTCCAGCCGGTCCAAGTCTCTCTGCAGGCTCTGAAAACCTTCCTCACTGTCCACTACACCTCCAATCTTTGTATCACCAGCAAATTTGCTGATTCAATTTATCATATTATCATCCAGATCATTGATACAGATGACAAATAACAATGGACCCAGCACTGATCCCTGTGGCACACCACTAGTCACAGGCCTCCACTCTGAGAAACAATTCTTTACTACCACTCTTTGGCTTCTTCCATTGAGCCAGTGTCTAATTCAATTTACCACCTCTCCATATATACCTAGTGACTGAATTTTCCAAACTAACCTCCCATGCGGGACCTTGTCAGAGGCCTTACTAAAGTCCATGTAGACAACATCCACTGCCTTCCCTTCATCCACTTTCCTGGTAACCTCCTAGAAAAATTCCAATAGATTGGTCAAACATGACCTACCACACACAAAGTCATGTTGACTCTCCCTAATAAGTCCCTGTCTATCCAAATGCTTGTAGATTCTGTCTCTTAGTACTCCCTCCAATAACTTACCCACTACTGGTGTCAAACTTATCGGCCTATAATTTCCCGGATTACTTTTCCATCCTTTTTTAAACAATGGAACAACATCAGCTACTCTCCAACCCTTCGGCACCTCACCCGTAGACACCGACATTTTAAATATATCTGCCAGGGCCCCTGCAATTTTAACACTCGTCTCCTTCAAGGTCCGAGAGAATATCCTGTCAGGTCCTGGGGATTTATACACTTTAATTTGCCTCAAGATAGCAAGCACCTCCTCCTTATTGACTGCCAAGGCAACCTCATGTCTTCTTTTAGCCCTCCTGATTTCTTTCTTAAGTATTTTCTTGCACTTTTTATACTCCTCAAGCACCATATTTACTCCCTGCTTCCTATACATGTCATACAACTCTCTCTTCTTCTTTATCAGAGTTGCAATATCCCTTGAGAACCAAGGTTCCTTATTACTATTCAATTTGCCTTTAATCCTGACAGGAACATACAAACTCTGCACTCTCAAAATTTCTCCTTTGAAGGCTTCCCACTTTCCGATCACATCCTTGACAGAGAACAACCTGTCCCAATCCACGCTTTTTAGATCCTTTCTCATTTCTTCAAATTTGGCCTTCTTCCAGTTCAAAACCTCAACCCTAGGACCAGATCTATCCTTGTCCATGATCAAGTTGAAACTAATGGTGTTATGATCACTGGAACCAAAGTGCTCCCCCACACACACTTCCGTCCTTGTCCTAACTCGTTTCCTAACAGGAGATCCCCTCTAGTTGGTACCTCTATATACTGATTTAGAAAACTTTCCTGAACGCATTTTACAAACTCTAAACCATCTAGACCCCTAACAGTGTGGGAGTCCCAATCAATATATGGAAAATTAAAATCCCCTATCACCACAACTTTATGTTTCCTGCGGTATTGCAATTATGTATTGCATTGAACTGCTGCTGCTAAGGTAATAAATTTCATGTCACATGCCAGTGATAATAAATCTGATTCTAATTCTAATTCATCTTAGGCACTGGTATAATTGAAGCCTGCTTGAAGTGTGTGGGTACCTCAGACTGCTGAGGTGAGAGATTAAAGATGTCAAAGAAAGCTCCAGCCAGTTGATCAACGTAAGGATTTAGTACATGGCTTGGAACACCATCTGGACCGGATACTTTCTGTGAGTTCACCCTCCTGAGGATCGCTCGCATATCAGCCTCAGAGACTGAAATCACTGGATCACTGGGGGCTCTTGGAGTTCATGATGGTTCCTCCATGGTTTGATTGTCAAAGTGAGAATAGAAGGCTTTGAACTCTTCTGGAAGCGAAACCATGTTGTCAGCTATGTCACTTGATAGTACTTTATAATGTGATAGTGTTCAAACCATGCACTATTTCTGTAACTGCAACACAACGGTTGGATCATGATGATTTTGTGATCCAAAAGTTCTTCAGAAGTTCAGAAGGAAGCATAAAACTTGTTGTTTATGATAATTTAATTAAGTGTTATTAAGAAGCATGGTGAGAAACAAATAAAATAGAAAGAGTAACAGTATTGTGTTCTTCTCCAACCAGACTACTGAAAACAAATATTCCATTGATAACAATTAACCAATAAGATAGCCAATAAGTAACATGAGATTTGTCACTAAAACCAAGAATTTTCCCCAAAAAATATAGAGGCAACTGTACCATAATTTCTGGAAAATTCATTGAATAATGTCTCAAAGGGAAATGAGAATTGTTGTGTTCTATGTTTTACCAAAACTTGACTTACTCCTAGTATGCTAGATGCATCAATTATATCTCAAGCTCTTGAGATACTGCATGATGCTGTCTCCAAACAAGAAACAGTCCATCCTGACGCATTTCATATCATAGTCAGAAATTTCAGCTAGGCTTGTTGAAGAAAATCCTGCCCATTTACCATCAGCACCAGAGGTCCTAACACACAAGACCACCATTATACTGAGATAAGGAATGCTACTGTTTCATGCCCAAACTGCATTTCGGGAATCTGAGCACTTGGCTGTCCTTCTCCTACCTGCAGACAGGCAGAGGCTAACAAGCAAGGGTACAGAGGTTAGCACAACAAAGAGATGGTCGCGGGAGGCAGAGGTGTGACTACAGGATGGCTTCCAGTCGGTGGACTGGGTCATGTTCAAGGACTCATCTGTGGATCTCGACAAGTACACAATAGTTGTCACAGACTTTATGAAAATGGATGTGGATGAGTTCGGGGTCTTCTCCTACCAGAAACCTTGGATGAACCATGAGATCCACAATCTGCTGAGGGCCAGATCAGAGGCATTCAAGTCTGGTGACCAAGAAAGTTACAAGAAGTCCTGGTACAATCTCTGAAAAGCCATCTCACAGCCAAAGTGTCAATTCCGGACTAAGCCTGAATTAATGAGGGATGCTTAACAGTCGAGGCAGGGTTTGAACACTATCACATTATAAAGTACTATCAAGTGACATAGCTGGCAACATGGCTTTGCTTCCAGATGAGTTCAAAGCCTTCTATTTTCACTTTGACAATCAAAACATGGAGGAACCATCATGAACACCAAGAGCCCCCAGTGATTCTGTGATTTCAGTCTCTGAGGCTGATAAGTGAGCAATCCTCAGGAGGGTGAACTCACAGAAAGTATCTGGTCCAGATGGTGTTCCAAGCCATGTACTAAAGCCCTGTGTTGATCAACTGGCTGGAGCTTTCTTTGACATCTTTAATCTCTCACTTCAGCAGTTTGAGCTACCCATCCACTTCAAGCAGGCTTCAATTATACCGATGCCTAAGATGAATTAGAATTAGAATCAGATTTATTATCACTGGCATGTGACGTGAAATTTATTTCCTCAGCAGCAGCAGTTCAATGCAATACATAATCTAGCAGAGAGAAAAAAAATAATAAATAAAATAATAATAATAAACAAACAAGTAAATCAATTATGTATATTGAATAGATTTTTTAAAAGTACAAAAACAGAAATACTGTATATTAAAAAAGTGAGGTAGTATCCAAAGATTCAACATCCATTTAGGAATCAGATGGCAGCGGGGAAGGGGCTGCTCCTGAATTGCTGAGTGTGTGGCTTCAGGCTTCTGTACCTCCTACCTGATGGTAACAGTGAGAAAAGGGCATGCCCTGGGTGCTGGAGGTCCTTAATAATGGATGCTGCTTTTCTGAGACACTGTTCCCTGAAGGTGTCCTGGTTACTTTGTAGGCTGGTACCCAAGATGGAGCTGACTAGACTTACAACATGGTAACCTGCCTCAACGACTATCATCACTTGCATGAGTAATGCTCAGCTATATTGGCTCGTATTTATCTAGGGGAAACCCATCTGCCACCCAACCTTGTCTCCCGGTTACGTCAGTTGCTGTACAATGCCACCTGATTCGGCTTCAAACGCCAATCATCAGCCAGCACACAATGTACTTTTTACAAACTACACTTTATAAATCTTACTAGGACAATGAGATTAATAGAGTTACAATGCAAAAGAGAATGAAAAAGGCACCAGACCTATCAAAGTTCAATTTCTTCGTGCACACAGTTGGAGCTCAGGAGCCTCTTGCTTCACCCTGCAATCCACTCTGACCCCTTTGACTTGCAGCTCGGAACCACCCGAAGTGATCGACCACAGCACTTCCAGCACGTCCGTCGTCCTCCCGGGCTCTCCTCCAACTCCCCACCAAAACCCCCATTTTTCAGCCATATGAGACAGCATATCACCCCAAAAAAGAATAACATGGAGACCCATTGGTTCATTCGCTCTCTTATCAATAGATAACCCAAATAAACTGTAGCAAGAGAACCTTCTCAGCATTTAACATAACAAAGAAGCCAGTTTGATTAACATACGCAGTAACATAAAAAAAGAAACCCCTTACACATGCACAGAAATAAGGAGGAATTTCTTTAGCCAAAGGGTGGTGAATCTCTGGAATTCATTGCCACCAACAGCTATGGAAGTCAAGTTATTGGATATATTTAAAGCAGAGATTGACAGGTTCTTGATTAGTAAGAATGTCAAAAAGTTATGGGGAGAAGGCAGGGGAATGGGGTTGAAGGGGATAATAAATCAGCCATAAGGAATGGTGGAACAGATCTCATTAGGCTGATTGGCCTATTTCTGCTCCTTTATCTTATGGTCAAGCAAAGCAATTACCAACTACCAATGCATGAAGCAAATCTCTGTTGTTAAAGTTCATTTTCAGGCTAACTGTACATATCATCATCATCATCACTATGTGCCGTGTCTTATGACGTGGGCGATCATGGTCTCCATGACCGTGATTGTTCTTGGCAAATTTCTCTACAGAAGTGTTTCTGGGCAGTGTCTTTACGAGTTTGATGATCCCAGCCATTATCAATACTCTTCAGAGACTGTCTGCCTGGCGTCAGTGATCGCATAACTAGGACTTGTGATATGCACCAGCTGCTCATATGACCTTCCACCACCTGCTCCTATGGCTTCACATGACTCTGATTGGGGGAGGGGGTGTTTAAGCAGGAGCTACACCTTGCCCAAGGGTGACCTGCAGGCTAGCAGAAGGAAACAAAGCATTTCACCTCTTTTGATAGTGACATATCTAAACCCCACCACCCAAAACTGTGCACATAGAGCCTCCAAACACAGCAGATTCACAATATAATGACGCCAAATGCTGACAGGTTCACTGTTCTTACGATTCCAAAATTCCACTCAATTTATCTCATTATAATAGTAACTTCAGCACCAAACCAGTTGTTTAAAAAAATGCCTGCTCCATGTGATATGGCACCAAAGTGTTTAAGTCTGTTGGCTGAGATCCAGGTGTACGTCCCATTGACTCACGGACATAAATTCAAATCTCACCATGGCAGATGGAGAGTTTGATTAAATGAATGTGGAATTAAACTACTAATTTTCTACATTTGCATAAAAGCCATTCAGGTTCTCTAATGTTTTCATGGGGAGTAAATCTGCCAAATTACCCAGTCTACCTTATATACTAGTATAGGTGGAACCTCTTAATTCTAGTGACCTGGCTTTGACCCTGACCTTGGATGCTGTCTGTGTGGAGTTTTCATATTTGCCTTGTGATTCATGGGTTTCCTCTGGGTGTTCCAGTTTCCTATCACTTTCCTAAGATGTGCACATTGCTAGATTAAAAAGCCACTGTTTAGTTGTCTCTAATGCAGAGAGGTGTGGTAGTATCTCATGGATTTGGGGCAAAGGTGGCAAGAATAAAATAGGATTTGTGTAGATGTGGGGCCAAAGGACCTCTTTCAATTCAAGTTTCAAGATTTGAAATCTGAGATTATTTATTGTTTTTCAGTTCATTCATTCATTAGATGCCATGTTGTATGATGTGGGCGATCATGGTCTATCCCTGACCTTGATTGTTCTTGGCAAATTTTTCTGCAGAAGTGGTTTGCCATTGCCTTCTTCTGGGAAGTGCCTTTATAAGGCGGGTGACCTCAGCAATTATCTATACCCTTCAGAGTTTGTCTGCCTGATGTCAGTGGTCGCACAATCAGGACTTGTGATATGCACTGGCTGTTCATACAACCATCCACCACCTACTGCCATGGCTTCATGTGACCTTGATCGGGGCTGCCAAGCAGGTGCTACGCATTGCCCAAGGATGACTTGCAGGCTAGCAGAGTGAAGGAACACTTTACACCTCCTTTGGTAGAGACGTATCTCCACCCCACCGCTGATTCTTTAGTACACAAGTGTAAAGGAGAACAAAATTATTGTTACTCTGGATCTGATGCAGCATAAAAAACACAACAAACATAAAGAAATCAATAAAAAACAAAAACACAATAAATATAAATATAAAAGCAACCCTATAAAACACAATGTACAAGTAATTCGATATGAATCCTTGATCTAACAATTGAATGAAAGCTTTAAACCCTGAAAGTACTTTTTTTTTTATTAACTTTAGCTAAATGTGAGGTGTTAGAAGTGCCAACAGCATCAGTGGATGAACTTAACCATACACTATATGAGAAAAACTTTAATAGCACTCACTTTCTTAAAATATTTTGCTGGTATCTGTCAGCCATACCTGGAGATAGACTATTAGATATAGGAGCAGAATTAGGCAATTTGGCCCATGGAGTCTGCCCCATCGTTTTATTACGGCTGATACACGTTTCCTCTCAGCTCCAATCTCCTGCCTTCTCCCCATATCCTTTCATGCCCTGACCAATCAAGAATCTATAAATCTCTGCTTTAAATATACATGGACTTGTACTCCACAGCTGCCTGTGGCAATGAATTCCATAGGTTCACCAATCTCTGGCAAAAGAAGTTCCTCCTCATCTCCATTCTAAAAGGATGCCCCTCTATTCTGAGGCTGTGTCCTCTGGTCTTAGACTTTCTCACCATGGGAAACATCCTCTCCAAATCCACTTTATCCAGACCTTTCACCATTCAAAAGGTTTCAATGAGGTCATCCCTCATTCTTCTGAATTCTAGTGAATACAAACCCACAGCCATCATATGACAAGCCCTGGAATCATTTTCCTGAACCTTCTTTGAACCTTCTTCAGTTTCAGAACATCCTTTCAAAGATAAGGGGCCCAAAACTGCTCACAATACTCCAAGTGAGGCATCACCAGTGCTTTATAAAGTCACAACATTGCATCCTTGCTTTTATGTTCTAGTCTTCTTGAAACATCACATTTGCCTTCCTCACCATAGACTCAACCTGCAAAGTAACCTTTAGGGAATCCTGCACAAGGACTCCTAAGTCCCTTTGCACCTCAGTTTTTTTCTATATTCTCTTAATTTAGAAAATAGTCAACCCTTTCATTTCATCTACCAAAGTGCATGAACATACACTATCCAACACTTCATTCCATCTGCCACTTATTTGCCCATTCTCCTAATCTGTCTAAGTCCTTCTATATAACCTCTCTACTTCCTCAGAGATACTGTGAAAAGAATATTTTTTGAGTTTGTAGAAATAACAAAAAACAAAGATGTTACAGTATATATTTTGCAACAAGGTGCAGTGTATATTTTCTGGCCAGCTCCTACATTGACCTCATTCCAAAAACCATGGAGCCTTACTCCAGATGAAATGATTTTACATCGATAACCAGGGTGGCAGGAGAATGTTAAAGTCTAACTGAGTTCCATCTTCTGCTGTATGAACCTTACACAGAGAAGGCCTGCTGAAGCCAAGGGCCTACGTAAGAAATAATATAGTGAGAGTTATTTTTGACCATTAATTTGGCAGATTTGACTTCAAGGTTTGTACTTAATGTTCTGCAGTGTTTTTTGGACACTTAGAAATGACAGCCAGTGAGCAGAACACATGGCAAATTTGGATCTTCACCATTCGCCATGGAAGCAGATGTTTTGAGTGCTGAACAGATTGGACATGGGCATCACAACACTGAAGATCCTTAATTCCCAAGCAAATTGTTGATAATCAATCTGCATTTCGAGGCTTGTCTTTGTCTACATACAAGAGATTCTCAAGGTGCTAAAAATCTTGAGCAACACATACAAAATGCTGGAGAACCTCAACAAGTCATTCAGCATCTATGGAAGGGAATGAACGGTCAATGTTTTAGGCCAAGACCATAAGACCACAGATACAGGATCAGAATTAGGCCATTTGGACCATCGAGTCTCCTGTGCCATTCAATCATGGCTCAGACCCACTCCCCGCCCTTCTCCCCATAACCTTAGATGCCATCTTTATTCAAGAACCTATCAATTTCTGCCTTAACTACATCAACAACCTGACCTCCACAGTTCCCTGTGGTAATAAATTCCACAAATTCACCAAATTCTGGCTAAAGAAATTTCAATGCAGCTCTGTTTTAAATGGACGCTCCTCTATCCTAAGACTGTGCTATCTTGTCCTAGACTCTCCCACCATGGGAACCATCCTTTCAACATTCAACAGGTTTCAGAGAGGTCCTCCTCATCCTTCTAAATTCTAGTGAGTACAGACCCAGAGCCATCAAATGTTCCTGGTGTGATAACCCTTTCATTCCCAAAATCATCCTTGTGAATCTCCTCTGAACCCGCTCCAATGCCAGCACATCTTTTCTTAAATGAGGAGTCCAAACCTGTTTACAAAACTCAACGTGAGGCCTCACCAGTGCCTAATAAAGCCTCAGCATCACATTCCTGCTCTTGTATTCTAGACCTCTTGAACATTGCATTTGCCTTCTTCACCACTGACCCGACCTGTAAGTTAACCTTAAGGGCATTCTGTACAAGGACTCCTAAGTCCCTTTGCATCTCAGATTTCTGGATTTTCTCCCCTTTTAGAAAATAGTCTGCAGATTTATTTCTACTACCAAAGTGCATGATCATGCATTTTCTAACATTGCATTTCATTTACTACTCTCTTGATCATTCTCCTAATCTGTCTAGGTCCTTCTGCAGCCTACCCTGTTTCCTCAACACTAATTCCCCTTCACTAATATTCGTATCATCTGTAAATGGCAGCTATTCCACCTATTCCATCATCTAAATTATTGATATACAGCATAAAAAGAAGCGGTCCCAATACTAGCCCCTGCAGAACACCACTAGTCACTGGCAGCCAACTAGAAAAAGATCTTTTTATTCCCACTCACTGCCTCCTACCAATCAGCCAATGCTCTAACCATGCCAGTATATTTCCTGTAATACCATTTGCTCTTAATTTGGTAATCAGACTCATGTGTGGCACCTTGTCAAAGGCCTTCTGAAAGTCCAAATATACAACATCCACTGCATCCCCTTTATCTATCCTACTTGCAATCTCCTCAAGGTATTCCAATAGGTTCGTCAGGCAAGTCTTTCCCTGAAGGAAACCATACTGACTTTGTCCTATCTTGTCCTGTGTCACCAAGTACTCTATCACCTCATCCTTAACAATTGTTCCAACATCTTCCCAACCACTAAGCTCTGGCTAACTGGTCTATAACCTTCTTTCTGCTGCCTTATTCCTTTCTTTTAGATTGGACATCATTTGCAATTTTTCAGTCCTCTGGCACCATGCCAGAGTCCAATGACTTTGGAAAGATCATTACTAATGCCTCCACAACGTCTACTGCTACCCCTTTCAGAACCCAAGTGTGCTGTTAATCTGTTCCAGGTTATTTATTTACCCTGAGGTCTTTCAGCTTTTTGAGCAATAGGAATTGCACTCACCTCTCTTCCACCCACCCTTCAACATCTGGCACACTACTAGTGTCTTACACAGTGAAGACTGATGCAAAATGCTCATTTAGTTCATCTGCCATCTCCTTGTCTCCTGTTATTATTTCTTCAACCTCATTTCCTAGCAGTCCTCTGTCCATTCTGTTCTCTCTTTTATTTTTTACATACTTGAAAAAGCTTTTACTATCCACTTTGATATTGTTTGCTAGCTTGCTTTCATAGTTCATCTTTACCCTTCTAATCATTCTTTTAGTTGCTCTCAGTAGGATTTTAAAAGCTTCTGAATCCTGTGTTCCCACTGATTTTTTGCATTGTTGTATGCTCTCTCTTTTGCTTTTACATAGCCACGGTTTTACTACTTTACCATTTGAGTATTTTTTTGTTTTTAGAATTCATTTATCCTGCACCTTCCTCATTTTATCCAGAAACTCATGTCATTACTGCTTTGCTGTCATCTCTGCCATCATCTCCTTCCAATTTACTTTGGCCAACTCCTCTTCATACCATTGTCATTTCCTTTACACCACTGAAATACTGCTGCATCAGACTTTACTTTCTCCTTTTCAAATTTCAGGTTGAATTCAATCATATTGTGATCACTGCCTCCTAAGGATTCTTTTACCTTCAGCTCCCTAATCAGCTCTGGTTCATTACCTAACACCCAATCCAGTATAGTTGATTCCCTAGTAGGCTCAACAATGAACTGCTCTAAAAAGCCATCTCATAGCCATTCAACAAACTCACTGTCTAGAGATCCATTACCAATCTAATTTTCCCAATTGACCTGCATGTTGAAATCTCCAATGATTACCATACTTTTGCCCTGTTAACACACCTTTTCTAACTCCTGTTGTAATCTCCCAGACACTGTTGCGAGGCCTGCACAGTATATAACTGCCATCAACGTCCTTTTACCCTTGCAGTTTCTTAACCCAACCCACAAGGATTCAACATCTTCTGATCCTATTTCACATCTTTCTACTGATGTGATGTGAACCGGCAGAGCCACACCACCCCTTCTACTGACCTTCCTTTCCCTTCAATACAACGTGTCACCTTGGACATTCAGCTGCCAATGACAACCATCTTTCAGCCACGATTCAGTGATGGCCACAGCATCATACCTGACAATCTGTAAGAGTGCATCTAGATCATCCACCTTATTTCTTATACTCTGTGCATTGAGATATAACACTTAGAGTACTATATTTGCTACCCCTTTTGTTTCTGCATCCCTAATACACTGATGCACACCCTGCTGGCTGCAATAATGTCATATCATCTGCCTACCCGTCCTGACCACGTTTTACCATCCGTCCTACCCTGAGTCCCATCACTCCGGTTCCCACCCCCCACCAAATTAGTTTAAACCCTCCCCAACACCTCTAACAAACCTGCCCACAAGAATATTGGTTCCTCTCGGGTTCAGGTGCAACCTGTCACTTCAGTACATGCCATACCTCCCCCAGAAGAGAACCCAATGATCCAAAAACCTGAAGCCCTGCCCCCTGCCCCTTGCCCCCTGCACTAGCTTCTCAGTCACCCATTGATTGGGTTATCCTTTCCCTGGTTTATCTTGATCAGATTTCATTGACCATCCAATCATAAGATTTATAAAAGAAGGAACATATTTTTCTCTGAAGACTGCTGATCTATTGGTACACAGATCAAAGCTGGATTAACAATTGATTTATTGCACATGGTCTATGTCCTTATATTGCCTGCCTATTTGTATCATGGTTTAAATACCTCTTAAGGAATGTTATCTCATCTACTGCCACATCCTCCTTTGCTAGCATGTTCCAGATACGTAACTCTTTCTATGTAAAAAAATTTGCCTTGCACATCTCCTTTAAACCTTCCCCCTCTCTCCTTAAGTCTATGCCCTCCAGTATTTGACATTCCTACTCTGATAAAAAAAAAGACAATCTAACTATCTACTTTGTCCATGGCTCTCATAATTTTATTTCCTCTTATCAGGTCACCCTCATTCTCCAACACACCAGAAAAATCAATCCAAGTTTGTCCAACCTATCCTTAATATACTTCACTCCTGGTGCGGCTCTTCTGCACTCTCTCCAAAGCCTCCACACTCAATGTTTTAAGAACAACTTTTTCCCTTCCGCCATCAGATGTCTGAATCATCCATGAACCCATGAACACTGCCACGTTATTCATTGTTTGTGCTATTTATTTAGTTCTGTAATTTATAGTAATTTTTTATCCCTTGCTACCACAAAACAAATTTCACAACATATGCCAGTGATAATAAGCATGATTCTAGTCCTGACATCCTTCCTTTAACATGGTAACCAAAACAGCACATATTTCTCTGCATGTAGCCTAACCAAAGTTTGAAGCAGTTTTATCATGGCTTTCCCAATTTTATACTGAATGCCCTGAGTGATGAAACCAAGTATGCTGTGCAATCTTTTTACCACCCTGCCTGCTTGTGTTACCAACATGCAAATTACTAGTCTAATAAAAAGGCCCACATAGCTAATGAATAGACATTGGCCTAAAATACTAGACCTGGTCCTTTATCTATGAATGCAAGCTGAACTGCTAAGTGCTTAATTCATTTTCTATTTTATTTCGTATTAGACTATAAGACATCGGAGCAGAATTAGCTCATTTAGCCCATTGAGCCTGCTCTGCCATTCCATCATGTCCGATCCATTTCCCTCTCAGCCCCAATCTTCTGCCTTCTCCCTGTATCCCGTCATGTCCTGTCTAATCAAGAAGCTATCAACCTCTACCTTAGATATACCCAATGACTTGTCCTCCACAGCTGCCTGTGGCAATGAATTCCACAGATTCACTACTCTCTGGCTAAAAGGACGCCCCTCTAGTCTAAGGCTGTGTCCTCTGGTCTTTGACTCCCCCAACACAGGAAACATCCTCTCCACAACTACTCTAAAGAGGCCTCTCAACATTCAAAAGGTTTCAATGAGGTCACCCTTCATTCTTCTGAATTCTAGCGAATGCAGGCCCAGAGCCATCAAACACTACTCATATACCAAGCCTTTCAATCCCGGAATCATTTTCATGAACCTCCTTTGAACCTTTTCCAATGTCAGCACATCTTTTTTTAGATAAAGAGCCAAAAACTGCTCACGGTACTCTAAGTGAGGCTTCACTGGTGTTTTTATACAGCCTCAACTTTATATCCTTACTTTTATATTGTTGGTTTCTCTCTTAATTTCTATTTCAATAGCTTCTATACTTCAAAATTAATTAAAGTACTTAAGGTATCCTGAAATGAACACGAAATATAAAAAACAAACACAAGGCTTTCATTCGTTCAGCTTACAATTGTGTCGTCAAAGATCTCACTGTTAAAGGAGTGGACGTCGTCATCGGATTTCGATGGACAACTGAAGAAGAAGATCTGACACTCAGTATTAATCTTTGTATATGTGTGCTTTGCCCACTGCTCTACTCTCTCTACACCCATGACTATGTGACTAGGCTTAGCTCAAACAGCATCTATAAATGTTGCTGATGATACAGCCATTGCTGGCATAATTTCAGATGGTGATGAAAGGGTATACAGGAGCGAGATATGCCAGTCAGTTGAGTGGTGTTGCACCAACAACCCTTCACTCAACACCAGCAAGACCAAAGAGCTCATTATGGGCTTAAGGAAGGGTAAGTCAAAGGAACACAGACCAGTCCTCATAGAGGGGTCAGAAGTGGAGGGTGTGAGCAATTTTAAGTTCCTGAGTGTCAATGTATCTGAGGACCTAACCTGGACACATTTTGATGCAGCTATAAAGAAGGCAAGACATCAACAATATTTCGTTAGGAGTTTGAGGAGATTTGGTTTGTCAACTAAAGCCCTCAAAAACTTCTACAAATGTACCATGGAGAGGATTCCGACTGGCTGCATCACCGTCTAGTATTGAGGGGAAGGGTACTGCACAAGATCAAAATAAGTTGCAGATACCTGTAAAATTAGTCAGCTCTATCATGAGTACCAGCCTCTGTAGTATCCAAGACATCTTTGAGGAGTGGTGCATTAGGAAATTAGGAAAGCAGCTTTCATCATTAAGGATCCCCACCACCCAGGACATGCCTGCCTTCACACTGTTACTAACGATAAGGAGGTACCGAAGGCTGAAGGCACATGCTGCCATAAAGTTAACAAATTTCACAATATATGCCGGTGATATTAATTCTGATTCTGTTTCTGTGAGATTAGATCCTGCATACGTTGTATGTAGCATTTTGCATAAAGACTAATAATATCAAAATACCTGACTTTCAGAGTTGCCAATCAGTGTTAATGATGAAGGTGATATCATTAACTTGGATATACTATATATCGGAGCATCAGGGTTCATGACTTTTTCCTATATTAATAACATAAATACCTAGTAAAATCACCACCAAATATATACTGTTGCTAATTTACACTGTATTCCTACACAAAAACATTTTCTGGAACCTAAAATTACTGACAGCTATCAGGGGTAAGTACAAACATGAATGACGCTCTTACCTAAATTTGGAGATTTTAATGCGAGAATTACTCTATCAAGAACCATTCATTGTACTTCACCAACCTTTTTTTCACTTACTTATTTACTTACTGTCTCTTATGCCGCTGGGGTTCAGGGTAGTAATGAAGGTTTGTCTGCATAGAAGGATTCTTTATAGCTCTTTCTGTAACAATTCCTTTTCGACCAGTCAGGATTGTTAGCCCTGAGCTGAACCCCCAAACCTGGAGGACCAGTGGACCACTCTTCGTCTGATCTCTGCCCTTTGACCTGTTTGGCATGGGTAACCCTGTCAAGAGCCAAAGTGAAAGGCCCTGACTCCAGCCAACACAGCTCTCTGGGTCACTGAGGCATGCAAGCCTCCAAACCCTATGGCAAGATTGTGTTCCTCTTGGAAGATCTTTTATTACATGTCCTTGAAATTGTCAAGGAGAAGAGCAGAAGCCCATTAAATTCCCTGTTCAACAACTGAAGGAATTAACCTAGGATCAATCAATTTGGGTCAGTTTAGCAATCCTGTGTTTTGGGGAAAGCTAATGAATGCCTAATCAGAACAAATATCAGCCTTGCCATTCTGAATTGCTTTGTACTTATTCATCAGTACCCTAACCTGTCACAAACTAGATTGATGCAAATATAGGGCGGAGCAAAAGATGACTCAGTAGCTAGTTTTGTTTAATGAAAACTAAAAAGATACAGACAGCAATGGCGTCCTGGATACTGTTGTCAGGGACGACCGACCAGGAGTGAGCCATGGTGACAGGGCCTCCAGCACTGAGTCTGACCCTGTGGTGCAGAAGGGTGGGACGGAGAAGAGAAGAGCCGTCGTTATTGGGGACTCTATAGTCAGGGGAGCAGACAGGAGATTTTGTGGACATGAGAAGGACACCCGCATGGTTTGTTGCTTCCCGGATGCCAGGGTCCGGGATGTCTCTGACTGGGTGCACGACATCCTGGTACGAGAGGGAAAGCAACCAAAAGTCGTGATACATGTTGGTACAACGACATAGGTAGGAAGAGGGATGAGGTCCTGAAGTGTGAGTTTCGGGAACTAGGCAGAAGGCTGAAGAACAGGACCTCAAGGGTGGCACTCTCAGGATTGCTGCCAGTGCTACTTGACAGTGATGGGAAGAATTGGAGGAGATGGCAGTCGAATGCGTGGCTGAGGAGTTGGTACAGGGAGCAGGGTTTTAGATTTTTGGATCATTTGGGATCTTTTCTGGGGAAGGTGGGACCTGTACAGATTGGCTGGGTTGCACCTGAACTCAAGAGGGAGCAATATCCTTGCAGATAGGTTTGCTAGCGTGGTAGGGAGGGTTTTAACTAATTTGCAAGGGGGATGGGACTCGGATCGATAGAGCAGTGAAAGAAGTGCATGGAGTAAAGCCAGATCTAACATACAAAGAGGCTTTGAGGAAAGAGAAGCAGAATAAAGGGTGTAAAGGTAGTAAGGAAGAAGGGCTAAAGTGCGTGTACATCAATGCAAGAAGCATCAGGAACAAAGGTGATGAACTGAGAGCTTGGATATATACATGGAATTATGATGTACTGGTGTTTACAGAGACTTGGCTGGCGCCAGGGCAGGAATGGATTCTCAGTATTCCTGGATTTCAGTGCTTTAAAAGGGATATAAAGGGGGGGAAAGGGGAGGAGGGGTGGCATTACTGGTCAGGGATACTATTACAGCTACAGAAAGAGTGGGTAATGCAGCAGGATCCTCTTTTGAGTCAGTATCTGTGGAAGTCAGGAACAGGAAGGGAGCAGTTACCTATTGGGAGTATTCTATAGGCCCCCTGCTAGCAACAGAGATACTGAGGAGCAGATTGGGGGGCAGATTTTGGAAAGGTGCAAAAATAACAGGGTTGTTATCATGGGTGACTTTAACTTCCTTAATATTGATTGGCATCTGATTAGTTCCAAGGGTTTAGATGGGGCAGGGTTTGTTAAGTGTGTCCAGGACGGACTCCTGTCACAGTATGTGGACAGGCCGACTAGGGGGAATGCCATACTAGATCTAGTATTAGATAACGAACCGGGTCAGGTCGCAGATCTCTCAGTGGGTGAGCATCTGGGGGACAGTGACCACTGCTCCCTGGCCTTTAGCATTATCATGGAAAAGGATAGAATCAGAGAGGACAGGAAAATTTTTAATTGGGGAAGTGCAAATTGTGAGGCTATAAGGCTAGAACTTGCGGGTGTGAATTGGGATGATGTTTTTGCAGGGAAATGTACTATGGACATGTGGTCGATGTTTAGGTACCTCTTGCAGGATGTTGGGGATAAATTTGTCCCGGTGAGGAAGATAAAGAATGGTAGGGTGAAGGAACCATGGGTGACAAGTGAGGTGGAAAATCCATTCAGGTGGAAGAAGGCAGCATACACGAGGTTTAGGAAGCACGGATCAGATGGGTCTATTGAGGAATATAGGGTAGCAAGAAAGGAGGTTAAGAAGGGGCTGAGGAGAGCAAGAAGGGGGCATGAGAAGGCCTTGGCAGGTAGGGTAAAGGAAAACCCCCAAGGCATTCTTCAATTATGTGAAGAACAAAAGGATGACGGGAGTGAAGTTAGGACCAATTAGAGATAAAGGTGGGAAGATGTGCCTGGAGGCTGTGGAAGTGAACGAGGCCTTCAATGAATACTTCACTTCGGTATTCACCAATGAGAGGGAACATGATGCCGGTGAGGACAATATGAATGAGGTTGATGTTCTGGAGCATGTTGATATTAAGGGAGAGGAGGTGTTGGAGTTATTAAAATACATTAGGACGGACATGTCCCCGGGGCCTGACAGAATATTCCCCAGGCTGCTTCTCGAGGTGAGGGAAAAGATTGCTCAGCCTCTGGCTAGGATCTTTATGTCCTCGTTTTCCATGGGAATGGTACTGCAGGATTGGAGGGAGGCGAATGTTGTCCCCTTGTTCAAGAAAGGTAGTAGGGATAGTCCGGGTAATTATAGACCAGTGAGCCTTACGTCTGTGGTGGGAAAACTGTTGGAAAAGATTCTTAGAGATAGGATCTATGGGCATTTTGTGAATCATGGTCTGATCAGGGACAGTCAGCATGGCTTTGTGAAGGGCAGGTCATGTCTACAAGCCTGATAGAGTTCTTTGAGAAGGTGACCAGGCATATAGATGAGGTTAGTGCAAGTGGATGTGATCTACATGGAAGGCATTTGACAAGGTTCCACACGGTAGGCTTATTCAGAAAGTCAGAAGGCATGGGATTCAGGGAAGTTTGGCCAGGTGAATACAGAATTGGCTTGCCTGCAGAAAGCAAAGGGTTGTGGTGGAGGGAGTACAATCGGATTGGAGGGTTGTGACTAGTGGTGTCCCACAAGGATCTGTTCTGGGACCTCTACTTTTCGTGATTTTTCTTAACAACCTGGATGTGGGGGTATTAGGGTGGGTTGGCAAGTTTGCAGATGACACAAAGGTTGGTGATGCAGAAGTGGGCTGAGAAGTGGCAGACGGAGTTCAACCTGGAGAAGTGTGAGGTGGTACACTTTGGAAGGACAAACTCCAAAGCAGAGTGCAAGGTAAATGGTAGGTCACTTAGTTGTGTGGAGGAGCAGAGGGATCTGGGGGTACATGTCCACAGATCCCTGAAAGTTGCCTCACAGGTAGATAGGGTGGTTAAGAAAGCTTATGGGGTGTTAGCCTTTATAAGTCGAAGCATAGATTTTAAGAGTCGTGAGGTAATGATTCAAGATTCAAAGATTCAAAGATTCAAACTTTATTGTCATTCTAACCGTACATCAGCTCTGCAGGGCAGAATGAGACAGCATTTCTCAGGAGCAGTGCAATCATAACATAACAAACACAACACTAAATAATAAACATAACAATAAATAGTAAAACACAACAGCCACATGTCAGTTAAAATCAAGTTATAAGTGTCCAGTGCAAGTTAAAAGTGTCCAAAACAGAGTCAGGTAGAGCAGCTATTTAGCAGTCCGACTGCCTGTGGGAGGAAGCTGTTTAGTAGCCTTGTGGTTTTAGTTTTGATGCTCCTGTAACGTTTGCCTGATGGTAAAAGAACAAACAGTTCATGGAGAGAGTGTGAGGGGTCTTTAATGATGTACTGTGTCTTCTGGAGGCATCGACTCTGAAAGAGGTCTTGGACAGAAGGTAGGGAGACACCAATAACCTTCTCTGCTCCCTTAACCACCCTCTGCAAGGCTTTTTTGTCAACAGCACTGCAGCTGGAGTACCAGGTTGTGATGCAAAAGGTCAGCACACTCTCAACTACGCCTTTGTAGAATGTAGTTAAGATGTTAGTGGGGAGTAATGCTTGTTTAAGCTTCCTCAGAAAGTGCAATCTCTGCTGGGCCCGTTTCACAATCCCAGTGGTGTTCCTGGACCAGGTGAGATTGTCCGAGATCTGCACCCCAAGGAACTTGATGTTTTCCACTCTCTTCACTGTGGAGCCGCTGATGCTGAGGGGTGTGTGCTCAGGCTGAGACCGTCTGAAATCGACGATCATCTTCTTAGTTTTGGTGACATTAAGCATCAAGTTGTTATCCCTGCACCAGCTCTCTAATGATGCAGCTCTATAAAACTCTGGTTAGGCCACACTTGGAGTACTGTGTCCAATTCTGGTCACCTCACTATAGGAAGGATGTGGAAGCATTGGAAAGGGTGCAGAGGAGATTTACCAGTATGCTGCCTGGTTTAGAGAGTATGCATTATGATCAGAGATTAAGGGAGCTAGAGCTTTACTCTTTGGAGAGAAGGAGGATGAGAGGAGACATACCAGAGGTGTACAAGATAATAAGAGGAATAGATAGAGTGGATAGCCAGCGCCTCTTCCCCAGGGCACCACTGCTCAATACAAGAGGACATGGCTTTAAGGTAAGGGGTGGGAAGTTCAAGGGGGATATTAGAGGAAGGTTTTTTACTCAGAGAGTGGCTGGTGCGTGGAATGCACTGCCTGAGTCAGTGGTGGAGGCAGATACACTAGTGAAGTTTAAGAGACTGCTAGACAGGTATATGGAGGAATTTAAGGTGGGGGCTTATATGGGAGGCAGGATTTGATGGTCAGCACAACATTGTGGGCCGAAGGACCTGTACTGTGCTGTACTGTTCTATGTTCTATGTCCTATATATGTGTAATCATTTTAGAAAAAAAATGAGGAAAAGGAAGCTCCATCTGATTAATCATGGGACAATTTACCATGACCAATTAGCTCACCAACGGTTATCTTTGGACTGTGGGAGGAAACCGAAGCACAGTGGTGCAGTGGATGACGCAACACGTTATAGAACCAGCAACCTGGGTTCACTTCCCGCCACTGCCTGTAAGGAGATTGTACGTCTCCCTGTGATGTTGTGGGTTCCCTCCGGGTGCTCCAGTTTCCCCTCATAGTATCTAAAAACAAATATATAAATAAAACTTTATAGAGACAATAAAAGATGGTGATGCTTTGTAGAAGAAAAAGAAATGTGTTAGAGTGGGGTGATGGAGTTAAATACCGTTTGTACAATAAACACAATTCCTAATATGAGAATCCACCTCATTCTTACTTTCAAACCGTTTTCTACAGTATGTGACCTGTATATTGCAATGACTTACTGGAATGTTACTTATAATTGGACAGAGGCACAGGTACAGATGGATAAACAACTCTATGTCTAATTAGCTGATTTACAGGCAAGTTTATTGTGGAACATTAAAGGTCTCTGTTCCATTCCTTTCAAGTTCCTCAGGTTATATTTTTGATAAATGTAAAATCTCTTACTATGCACATTTTCAGCTGCACCACTGCATTTTAGTGTCCTCGGTGATTTCATATTTAAGCTTCGTTTGGCCCATTTTGTGCCTCTGCTCGCCATTTAAAAGAAAAAACAATGATTCATAATTCCTTGCTCTTTCCTCCTTGCCCTACAAATGTTTCTCTTTCAACTATTATTTAATTCTAATTTGAAAGATGCAGTTGAACCCTCATCAGCTATCTTTACAGCATCTGCATGCTGGAGTCTAACAAGTTTCTGCATTGAAACAACACACATAGAAGTTGCTGGTGAACACAGCAGGCCAGGCAGCATCTCTAGGAAGAGGTACAGTCGACGTTTCAGGCCAAGACCCTTCGTCAGGACTAACTGAAAGAAGAGATAGTAAGAGATTTGAAAGTGGGAGGGAGAGGGGGAGATCCAAAATGATAGGAGAAGACAGGAGGGGGACGGATGGAGCCAAGAGCTGGACAGGTGATTGGCAAAAGGGATATGAGAGGATCATGGGATGGGAAGCCCAGGGAGAAGGAAAAGGGGGAGCAGGGAAAAAAACCCAGAGGATGGGCAAGGAGTATAGTGAGAGGGACAGAGGGAGAAAAAGGAGAGAGAGAGAAAAAGAATATATATATATAAAATAAATAATACCCTTTTGTCTCTCTCTCCTTTTTCTCCCTCTGTCCCTCTCACTATACTCCTTGCCCATCCGCTGGGTTTTCTTCCCCCCTCCCCCTTTTCCTTCTCCCTGGGCCTCCTGTCCCATGATCCTCTCGTATCCCTTTTGCCAATCAACTGTCCGGCTCTTGGCTCCATCCCTCCCGCTCCTGTCTTCTCCTATCATTTTGGATCTCTCCCTCTCCCTCCCACTTTCAAATCTCTTACTGTCTCTTCTTTCAGTTAGTCCTGACAAAGGGTCTCAGCCTGAAACGTCGACTGTACCTCTTCCTAGAGATGCTGCCTGGCCTGCTGTGTTCAACAGCAACTTTTATGTGTGTTGCTTGAAATTCCAGCATCTGCTGATTTTCTCGTGTTTAGGTTTCTGCATTGATTACCTTAGGCATGAGTAATACAAGCTGGGCTTGCCATAAATACACACAACCTGTAAGTGAATGCAAGTCCTGCCAGTTTCATTGTACTTTTATTGTCAGTCTAACATGGAGTAATAGAATGGATCAGCATGGAAATAGGCTGTTCAGTCCAGCTCACCCAGACCAAACAATGGGCACCCCTCCTTGCCCAGCACCTGGCCCATAGTCCCCTTTGCCTAAATGATTCAATCGTTCATTCAGACACTTGTTATGTGCTGTCAGCCACTACAACCACTCTCCTAAGCAATACATTTCAGTTTCTTACCACTCTCCTGGTGAAAAAGGTCTCCCTCAGAAGCCCTCTAAATCTCTTTCCCCTTACTCTATATCGGTGTTCTCTAGATAAAAGTAAAGATAAAGATTAGTTTTATTTGTTACATATCGATCAAAACATATGTTTAGTTTGCATCAATGACCAACACAGTCTGAGGAGTGTCCTGGGAGCAGCTTGCAAGTATTGCCACACTTTCAGTGCCGCCATAGCATGCTCACAACTCAGTAACCCTAACCATATGTCTTCAGAATGTGGGAGGAAACCAGATTTCCTGGAGAAAAAACCCACCCGCTCACAGGGAAAACATACATACTCTTTACAGACAGCGGCACGAATTGAACTTTTGTTAAAAAAATTCTACTTATAACAATGATTAGTAAGGCACAGAGAGATCTGTATTTACTGACAAGTACCTTTATTGTTTAAACTAACAAGTACATGAATTCGTACACTAAGTACCCTGTGTGCATACCCACTAAGCATCCCTGACTCTCTTGAATAGTGAAAGAATAGCAAAGGTATTACCTGGGCAAAGGAGCTTACACTGGCCAGGTGTTCCTCATTGTCCCGATTCACTCCCCATGTGTTTCACGCAGGGTTGCATACACTTGTATCTGCGATCGTCATCCTTCGAAGTTACTGCTAACAGCATACACAAAGCATCCACTTGGATATCCATTCCTTATCAATTCAAATATCGCATTCCAGTGCCATCGGTCACATTTCATGTGTCTGTCCTTTAACACATTGTTATCGGCTCTGCTCCAAGCCAGCATCGATTTATTGCCCTCTTCCCATCAAGGTGGATAATTTATGGCTGTCTGTTCTCAATCAGCAATGAGCTCAGATCACTTCAGGCAGGCGTCAACCCAAACATTCACAAACCTGCATGTTATAGCCAACCAAAGAACATCTCACAAGTAACTTCTTATTTGGAAATGATCTCTAGTCCAGCAGATTACCTGAAGTATCATTATGTTTTCTTTAAAACGTTGATCAAGCCCAGCATGTCGAGCTCACAAAATGAAGAATAGAGAGTCTTCACAAAATGGCAGCCTCCATCCTTAAATATGCAGCAAGAACAAAGCCTGCTTCCGCTGTCCATGATTCATTTGAATTAATTGACTTGCAGATTGTCATTCTTCCTGCCCAACAGAACCCTGATCAGTGACTGCTGGCAGAGTAAGGCGATGTGCTAACTCCTAAATGTTCAGGGTAAAATTTCCTCTAATGTACCCTATTTATAACCCTCACAATTTTATATTCCTCAATTGTGTCCACTCTTAACTTTTCTCCACCTGTTGAACAGAGCCAGCTTCTTCAGTTTCTCCTCATAACTCAACTGTTCCATCCTGCTGAATCTCCTCTGCTCCTTCCTCAACACTTTCACAACCTTCCTATACCTTGATGACCAGAACAGCACCAGTACTCCAACTGTGCTCTAACTAGGATCTTATAAATTCGAAGCATAACCTCCCTTTTCATTGCTCTAATTGTTGAAGGCCAATATTCCATACATTTTCCGAGCCACATCTTCTACCTGCAACACACATAAAAGTTGCTGCCTGGCCTGCTGCATTCACCAGCAACTTTTATGTGTGTTGCTTGAAATTCCAGCAACTGCAGATTTCCTCATGTTTGCGTTTTTATCTTCTACCTGCATTGGCATCCTCAATGATCTACCGACTTCTACTGCAAAGTGTCTCTGTTTCTTAATAACCTTCTACAATGGTCTGCTGTCTGCTACTGACTAGCCAATTTTGGATCCAATTTTCTAATGTGCCCAGATCTCATGGTGCCTAATTTTTTGAACCAGATTTTATCAAGTATTTCACTAAAATCCATGTTTATCATATTTAATACCGTGCTCTCATCAATACACTTTGTTTTCCCTTCAAAGAATTCAATCAAAGAATTTAATCAAAATTATGATTTCAAAAAATATTTGGAATCCATTAGTGTGCAATAAAGCTGTGTCCTTGTATCTGACTCTTGTACCAATTCTATTCATGAGATATTGGTGGCATTGTGCATCCTTGTAAACTATTGATCTTGACATTAGTTGGTGCAATTTGTGTTGTCCCTGCTCTGTCACTGGGACTTGTAGGTTCCCCAGCTTCAGCTGGTCTATATTGTCATGAAAGCAAATCATAAAGTCCAAAATAAAATCAGCCAGTCATGGATACAGTCAACAAGTCAGTCTGCATTTATGAAGGGAGAAAAATAATTAACTTTTTTAGGTCTATGACCTTCCATCAGAATTTTGGTTGGTTAGTCTGCAATTTAAGCAACCAGTCTGTTGTGTTTACCAGGGTAACTGGCCCTTCAATGAGCCTTTGCTGCCCATTTACACCTATGTGACTAATTACCTACTAACTCATACGTCTTTGAGACATGGCAGGAAACAGGCTCACCCAGAGGAAGCCTAGGCACTCACAAAGAGAACGCACAATCTTCTTAATGGCAGTGTCGGGAATTGAACCTAGGTCGCTGGCACTGTAATAGTACTATGTTAACCATTACCCTGCCATGCTGAATTTACTGAACACTGAATTTTGTTCATTCAGTATGCTTCCCCAAATGTATCCTGAGAGCTTCTCAGTTGCATGCGTTTTTCTTTTGGATTCTAGTTACTTGCTTGTGCACTAAGGACAAATGTTCTCCTTTGCACTTGCAGTTAACATGCCTGATCATATTTCTTCTCGCATTTGGAAAAGTTATTTTCTCAAGTTCCCTCAGGGAATTACTGATTTTTACTTACAGAAGAATATATAGTATTTAACCAAATGAGATCGATGATTGAGGCCCACACATATATCTTATTTATTCAAAATACAGAGATAAACTGATATTGCACACTTTTTCAATAATTTTTTTTCTTTTCTTTAGCTTTTGGTCATGGCTTGCTGCTGGCTGAGGGTTACTGAAGCATAGTTAAATTGCTTTATTTTGTTTCAGGGCCCTACCAAGAATTTTACCAATAATTACCCACTCAGCAATCCTTATTTCAGGTACCAAACTAAATTAACTAAGATTCAATGCATAAACACAAGAAATTCTGCAGATGCTCGGAGTCCGGAGCAAATCACACAAAATGCTGGAGGCACTCAGCAAGTCAGACAGAATCTATGGAAATTAACGAACAGTCAACGTTTCAGGCTGACAACCTCCTTCAAGACTGAAAAGAAGAGCTAGATGCCAGAATTAAAAGGTGGGGTAGGGGAAAGCAGATAGCTAGAAGGTGATAGGTGAAGCTAGGTGGGTAGGAAAGGGAAAGGGCTGGAGAGAAAGGGATCTGATAGGAGAGGGGTGGACTATAGGAGAAATGAAAGGAGATGACAGAGGGAGGTGATAGACAGCTGAGAAGAGGTATGATGCCAGGCTGGGAAATAGAAGAAGAGGGGAGGGGGATGGAAAATATTTTTATTGACCAGAAAGAAAAATTGACATTCATGCAATCTGGTTGAAGGCCACCCAGACGGAATATGAGGTGTTGCCCATTGCTCTTCTGCCCTGAGGGTGTCCTCATCGTAGCACACGTGGAAGCCATGGACCAACATGTCGGAATGGGAATGGGAATCAGAATTAAAATAGTTAGTCACTGGGAAGTTCCGCTCATGGGAGATGGAGTGGAGATGCACGACAAAGTGCCCCCCCGCCCCCGCAATTTATGATGGGTCTCACCAATGTAGAGGGTTACTGCATCAGGAGCACCGGACCCCAACGGATTCACAGGCAAAGCGTTGCTTCACCTGAAAGGACTGTTTGGGATCCTGGATGAAGATGAGGGAGAAGGTGAATGGGAGGTGTAGCATTTTGGCTGCTTGCAGGGATAAGTGCCAGGGAAGAGATTAGTGGAGAAGGACAAATGGACAAGGGATATTCAGAGGGAGTGATCTCTATGGTATATGGTTGTGGGGGGGGTGGGGTGGAGGTAAGGATACGTTTTCTGGTAGGATCCCTTTGGAGACGGCAGAAGTTGTGAAGAACGATGTGTTGGAAGCGAAGGCTCGTGGGTTTCTAGGTAAAGAGAAGGGGAATTCTATCACTGGCAGCAGGAAGGTGGGGTGAGTATTGATGTCCAGGAAGTGGAGGAGATGTGGGGGAGGGCAGCATCAATGGTGGAGGAAGGGAAACCCTGTTCTGAGAAGAAAGAAGACATCTCTGATATCCTGGAAAAGAAAACCTTATCCTGGGAACAGCTGTGGCAGAGACGAATGAATTGAGAAAAGGGAATAGTGTTTTTATAGGAGGCAGGGAGGGAAGAGATATAGTCAAGGTAGTCGTGCGAATTAGTAGGTTTATAAATGATGTTAGTTGACAGTTTGTCTTCAGAGATGGAGATAGAGTTCATGAAAATGGATGGAGGTGTCAGAAATGGGCCAAGTGAATTTCAGGGCAGGGTCAAAGTTGAAGGCAAAGTTGATGAAATTGATAAGCTCAGCATGGGTGTATGCGTGCCTTCGAGTTTCGGAGCCAAGTGATGATGTCACTAAACGGCGATTCCTCTGCTTGCATCTTCGGCGAGAGCTCTCTTTCTATCTTTGATATCTCTTTTTTCCCATTTCAAGGTTTGTTTGAAGACCCTAACCTGGAGTTGCACTGTCACCTCGGTTCTTTGCAGGAGTGGGACCCGCTCGCAGGGCCTCACGATCGGCCGCTTTTTGATATCCCGAGGACGTGGCCGGGAAGACTAGTGCACCTTCAGGGTGCTGGATTTTCGTAGCCCTGGAGATGGGCTGATTCAAGGCTGGTGTCCCTGACTGAGGCGTTGTGGGAGATCATTGAACGTCAGGAGCGGCGGGTTAGCTGCTTTGGGCTGTGTGTCCAGAGACCTGAGCTCTCTGGGCGCAGAGCTCAGAAAAAGTGATGCAACAGACTTCTACCATCATAAATCAGCGAGCTGTTATGTCTCACCTCTCACTCTAAAACAGGGACTTTTTCCCTAATTAGAGAGAGAGAGAGAGAGAGAGAGAGAGAGAGAGAGCCTGTGGTATGTTAAATTTATGGGTGAATGATTAACCTTTGGGGTACTGCAAGTCTGTGCCTTTATTGATGGTTTGCTGCACGCTTGAGTGCTTGGTTGGGGGGCACCCATGCATTTTTGCTGGGGGGGTCATTGCATTGCTGCTGATGTGCATGGAGGGAGAGCTGGGGGGGCTTTGGGGTTCTAACGTTTAACTGTCATTCATTCTTTGGAGCACGCCTCTGTCTTTGCGGATGTTCGAGAAGAAAGAGAAATTCAGGAAGTATATTGTATAGATTTCTCCGACATTAAATGTACCAATTGAAACCTATTGAACGAGAACCAATGCAGACATCCAGGTAACAAAGGAAGAGTTGGGGAGCATTACCGGTGAAGCTTTGGAACATGGACTGTTCGACATAGCCAATGAAAAGACAGGCATAGCTGAGGCCCTCGCAGTTGCCCATGGGTACTCCTCGAGTCTGGAAAAAATGGGAGGAGTTGAAGGAAAAATTGTTGAGGGTGCGGACCAGTTCTGCCAGATGGAGAAGGACGGTGGTGAACAGGAACTGGCTGATTCTTTTATTGAGAAAGAAGCAGAACAGCTTGAAGGCGTTCTTGATTGGGGATAGAAGTGTAGAGGGATTTGATATCCATGGTGAAAATGAGATGCTCAGTGCCAGGGAATTGAAAGTTACTGAGAGCATGGGAAGTGTTACGGAAGTAGGTAGGAAGGGGAAAACCAAGCAGAATAGCATGGATTCAAGGTACGAGGACGTGAGCTCAGTGGGGCAGAATTAAATGAATTTGGGGTGGCACGGTAGTGTAGCAGTTAGAATAATGCTGTTACAGAGCCGATGATTCAGGCTCAGTTCTGCCGCTGTCTCTAAGGAGCCTGTATGTTCCACCTGTGACCTCATGGGTTTTCTTCAGGAGCTTCATTTCCCTCCCAGATTCCAAAGGTGTACTATTTGGTACATTAATTGGTCACATGGGTATATTTGGACACTCAGAGCAAGCTGTACGAAGTGTTTGCATTCTGTTCTATTAGCGCACCATTTTAACCGTTTCATTGCTGCAACATCCACATTACGACTAACCACAGCCTCTTCACAGGCACTGTCGATAATGGTGGTTTTCGACTTCAGAAGAACTAGCAACACTCCCACCTCTCCTGCAAGCAGTTTCAAGCTCCTGTGACTGCATCTTGCACAACCTCCCACGGGCCCAGAACACATCTTCCACAATCAAGAAAGCTCACCAACAGGCTGAAAGTGAGCTGGTCTTTGCACACCAATGCTCACAACTCTTCTACAAGTGACACACATAAAAGTTGCTAGTGAACGCAGCAGGCCAGGCAGCATCTCTAGGAAGAGGTACAGTCGATGTTTCAGGCCGAGACCCTTTGTCAGGACTAACTGAAGGAAGAGTGAGTAAGGGATTTGAAAGTTGGAGGGGGAGGGGGAGATCCAAAATGATAGGAGAAGACAGGAGGGCGAGGGATGGAGCCAGGAGCTGGACAGGTGATTGGCAAAAGGGATACGAGAGGATCATGGGACAGGAGGTCCGGGAAGAAAGACAGGGTGGGGGGGGGGGGACCCAGAGGATGGGCAAGGGGTATCGTCAGAGGGACAGAGGGAGAAAAAGGAGAGTGAGAGAAAGAATGTGTGTATAAAAATAAGTAACAGATGGGGTATGACGGGGAGGTGAGGAATTAGCGGAAGTTAGAGAAGTCGATGTTCATGCCATCAGGTTGGAGGCTACCCAAATGGGATATAAGGTGTTGTTCCTCCAACCTGAGTGTGGCTTCATCTTTACAGTAGAGGAGGCCGTGGATAGACATGTCAGAATGGGAATGGGATGTGCACAGTGGAGAGAATCCTAACATGCTGCATCACTGCACGGTATGGAAATTGCACTGTGCTGGACAAGAAGACTCTATAATGGTTTGTTAAAGCTACCCAACACAGCACCAATATACCCTCCATCAAGGACACAGTCACAGAAAGGTGCCAAAAAAAGGCCAGCAATATCATAGAGGAACCTACCCACCCTGTTTATGGACTGTTGGACCCACTCTCATCAGGGAAGAGGCACTGCAGCATCCACTAGACTCAAAAACATTTCTTCCTGCAAGCTGTCAGGTTGATCAACACCTCCACCCATCAATCTGCTCCTTCAGCACTAAATACACATCACCCTGCATCAGTCCGTGTACGTACATAACAATTAGTTGTACATTGTCATTTACAGGATTGGTTCTATCTTTTTTTTTGTTTGTTTTTTATTGTGTTCTTTATGCTTATTGTATTTTTTATGCTGTATCAGACCCGGAGTAACAATCATTTCATTCTCCTTTATACTCGTGTACTAAAGAATGATAAAAAAAAACAAACTTAAATCTTGACAACAATTACGCATCCTAAGAAATGAATAGATTGAATTGGTATTGGTTTATTATTGTCACAGGTACAGAAACACAGTGGAAAACTTGAGATTTGCAAGCTAACCATGCAGACCATTTCAAAAACATAATTACTTTAAGGTAGTACAAGGAAAATAAAACATGGAATATAGAAAATTACAACACCTACCTCAAGCTGGAACAGTATGCCAAACATAGCATTACAGTTACAGAAAAAGTGCCGTGTAGGTAGGTAATAGGGTGCAAGGGCCATGAGAGGAAGATTGTGAGGTCAAGAGTTCATCTTCGAAGTCCAAGAGCTCCATTCAAGAATCTTATGACAGCAGGATAGATGCTGACCTCAGGTCTGAGAGTGCATGTTTTCACACTTTTGCTACTTTTGCCCAGTGAGATGGGGGAAAAGAGAAAGTGACCAGGGTAAAAGGTAAATGGAAGATGTGAGGAGGTGAGAACAGATGACAATGTGAAGAATTCCATAGATTGTAAAAGGCCAGCATATGGATAATCCACAGTAAACAAGAACTAAACCATTTACAACTTTGAATCCAGACACGAGGAACGAGCCCTCTGCTCCACACTCACATTATCAGTTCCCTGGTTGAAATTTCATGTTTACCAGCAACCTTCTGGCAGCCCCAGTAAGATCTAGCAAGGTCCCACAGCTGCCAGGGACACCTTTTCCTTGTCTTCGTCTATTTACGAGCAAACCTGGGCTGTGAAACTCATTCTAGACTTCATCAAAAGTCATGTTTGCAATTAACATCAGCCCTTAGTCTTTGACTGGAACAGCTGTAATTTATATTTGAAGGACCATAATTAAGTTGGGTCAAATTTAATTTTGTAGGACTAAGCTGACAACAAGTATTAAAACCCCGGATAAGGCAAGGTCCCTTGCAAATATCAATGAAAAAGAGAGCCACACAATCTCTTATTAATTATACTGATGTGAATTATTGCATGTCCATGGCTGTAGGGAAACCTATGCTTTAAAACTTAGTTTCAATAACCAAAACATTAATTAAAAAGGCACAATCCAAATGCAGCCTTGAGTTCAGAGCTATTGTCTATTTTTGACGAGCTTTAATGTTTTCACGTTCAAGTTCAAGCTTATTGTCATTCAACTGTATACACGTATACTGCCAAAAGAAACGAGGTTCCTCCGGACAAAGGGGCACAGCACAGTACATTTAAATCACACACAACACATAAGGTGATATTATCACAAATAGAATAACAAATTGAAAAACTTTGTATTATTGATAAAGATACTGGTTTTGTTTTACATGTGAAACTGGAATGAATGGAATTTAATTTAAAAAAATGTCCAATGTTATTCAAGCCCCTGTGAAATAAACAAGATTTGCCTTCATTAAATTGGTCAACGCGACAATAAGTTAAGCATTATTTTACAAATGAATAAACTCCCATGTTAGTCAATCATTGAAGCTTGTTACGGTTAATTCTACCACCAAAGTAAATTAAATCTTAATAACAAAACTAATGTTGTGTTCTGCTCCATAGAATCACCAACTTCTACTTCATTCTAATAGTCAGAAGGCATTTCATCGAATGTTAAAGAACATTAATGTAGCACCTCACTAATTAACCCATATGGAATAAAAGACATTAATCATAAAAGCAAGTTTTGCATTGTTTTTTTTTCTAAACACATTAAACAAATTTTGTCTTTCTGCTTCTCCACTCTTTTAAAACTTTTATCAATTATATAATTTTCTCTCTCCTCATTCCGCCTCTCAAAATGGACCATTTCACACCTGATTGTGTCAGGTTTCCTCACATCAAAGACTTCATCCAGAGCTGGTGCCTCAGGAAGGTATCATCCACCACTCAGGATCTTCAATATCCACAATGTGCCCTCTTCTTGTTGCTGTCGTCTGGGAGAAGGCACTTCATGTCAAATATGTGAAGCATCATATCTAATATGTCAGGAGCAGTTATAGCCTTCCCCTCCATCATCAGATTTCTGAACAGTCGATGTACCCATGAACCCTACCTCATTATTCCTTTTACTTCACTATATTTTTGTAATTTATTGTAATGTTATGTCTTTGCACTGAATTACTGCTGGAAACAACAAATTTCACAACATATGTCAACAATAATAAATCTAATTCTGATACGAATTCTTATTCCGACAGTCAAACCAAGGCCCTTTACCTCTTCCACCTGACACCTCCCAGCTTCTCACATTATACCCGCTCCCCCACCTTCCCTCTCAACAGGCTTCATCTTTCACCTTCCAGCTTGTACCCTTTCCCCTCTCCCACCTTCCTGGCTTCACATATCACCTTCTAGTTTGTACTCCATCCCCTCCCTCAACCTTCTTATTCTGGCTTCTTCTCACTTCCTTTCCAGTCCTGTTGAAGGGTCTCAACCTGAAACATCGACTGTTTATTCCTCTCCATAGATGCTGCCTCACCTGCTGAGATCCTTCAGCACTTTTCATTTGTTACAATGTCCTATGAATCTTGCACGTGTCCTTAATTTTAACTGCTCTTCTAATTGTCAGATTTTGATATATTATATTGTTTGTCCTAATCCAGATCAGCAATGTTTTCCAAAAATACCACAGCAAACTATATTATAAGCACCTGCCTAGACTAATCCATCAGCACCTCCCAAACCTGCAACAGCATTGCACTAACCTCTACACTGCCACGGCGCCCACTTCCTGAGTAATTTTAAAATCAGTTACAGGATACACAGAAGCTTCAGATGCTAGAATCTTGAACATCAAACAGGATGTTGGAGGGATTCAACAAATCAGGCAACATATATAGAAGTAAATGGGTAGGTGACATTTTAGGTTGAGACTGCACAGGGGCGCAAATTACCTCCAACTATCAACCACTATCACCAATCACACCCAGCCGTGGTGATGGAGAAGCAGTTAGGCCATGGCACAAGGAATTGGACCTCAAGGCGTTCTGAGTGTGTCAGATGATGTTTCAGAGGAATTTTACATTGGAGGTACAGGTGAACCAGTTAGCACAAAGAAATGGCAGTGCAGACATGATGGGCCAAATGGCCTAATTCTGCTCCTATATTTTATGGAGTCTGGAAACTGTCAAGTTGGCAGAGGGCATCTGAACTGTCACCAGTGGAAGTAGAGTAGAATGGATCAGTGGAGAAGGTCATGGGATGGAAGAAATAAGCTTGGCTGAGCAAGAATGGGCTGAAATAATGACACTCCTGATAGCTCAGTTTGTAAACCTCGGGCAGGAGATAGAGCTACCAATGTATGAGCAGTGTAGGGATGTCCTCCCAAGGACCTCAGTTCCATGACTGTGTGGGAGACAACAGCCTGATGTTCAATGGTGGGGTCATGTTCTAGTAGAATATCTGAGCAGATATGTGAGAGCTGACATTTAGTCTTTTGCAACATCAAAGTTAGCTTGTCAAAACACAACACCCTTGATGAGTTTTAAGGTGATATAGGTTGAGCACCAGCACCCCTTATCTGAAATTCCAAAATCTCCCGCGAGGTATGTGAGTTCAAGCCGTGTGAAGCAGTCTGCCCAGTTGGCGTAGCTCCGACAGTCCCAGGTCATGCTCTGCAGGAGAGTGCAGGTGAGAATGCGCAGGAGCGCACAGGGGCTGAGTCCGTGCCACCTCTTTGTGCTCCAGTAGCCGCCCACATCCCTCGCACATCAACTCTTGTCCACTCAGCAGACTCCCACGTAGAGACAGAAACAAGAGGTATGTGTAGGAATACCAGCAGGACATCAGTGGCACAAACAAAGGGACACTGTGAGACAAATCAGTCTCAACACAAGGACCCCGCAATCCACGCTAATCAAGAGTCCGAATTAAATAATCATGGAGAGCAGAAAACCAGTGCCAATCACAATTAACTTGACAAGATTAAACATTAAAACACCAGAGCTTAATGTCTTTAGTTAACACAACAGTTAATGAATGCAGGTGCTCAAGAACCCCAGAAGCCGAACACTCCTCGCCACAGAGGCCTCAGGGCTCATAACAGTTTTGGTGAGCTTTCTAGGTCGAGGCTGTCTGAGAAATTAAAATCCACCACAATATTAGCAAGAAAACAGTTCCTTTCCAATCCATGTGGAATTCTATAGAAAGGGCTCAGAAAGATGTCAGATTTCAACGATTTTTATTTAGGACAAGAAGTAGTCTTGGTGAGTGCATGGATGGGAGTGGTACAGAGGGTTACGGTTCAGGTGTGGGTCAATGAGTCTAAGCAGAATAACGTTTAGCATGGAGTAGATGGGCCGAAGAACCTGTTTCTGTGCTGTAGTGTGCTATGACTCTCTGTAGGAGCAGGCCAGACCCAGGGTTCCGCCAGACCAGTGATGCAGCTGCACACTATCTACACAGGAGTGGTTTCAATATTAATTTAGAGTAGACAAACATTGTAAGTAGCAGTTTTCCCACAGCCAGTGTTCCATATGTTCGTCATTCCCGGTGACCACCACAAGCCCCAGTCTCACGATTTAACCACCAACCTCTGTTCCTTCCCTCCCCACCCCCCATTCTCCACACCACCCGAGCTCCCCGTCTTTCTGACTCCTGCGTCGTTTCTCCTGTACTCGCGTCTCCAGCACCAGCCGCAGCCTCACTGCACAGAGAGGGAGGTGACTATTTATTATTTCGTTCTCCAGGACCTGGGCATTGCAGGTGAGACCAGCATTTATTGCCCATCCCTGTTTGCCCCCCGGGAAGGTAGGGACAATGGAGTCCCGTTTCAGACAGCGTCACCTCCAGGCCAAACCAGAAGGAGGTGGCCGAATTCCTGCATCAGAGCATCAGATGGCCTGTCAGCTATAGTGGGTGTTTATGGGGTGGGGGGGGGGGGGGCAGTTGTTTGGCAGTGAATGTGTTCGAGCACTGAGTTGTACAGATCCCAGACAACCCATCGCGTTCCTTGCCTGGGCTGAGACGAGCCCCGGTTTAAGGCCAGGCTGTGGTGCCCAGAAGGAGGGAGAGCCACACCATCACTGTGTTGGTGACAGTGTACGCTGGTGTTGCTCACTCTCTGCCTCTGCCACTTCCACAGGCATCCTCAAGGACTACCTTCGTGAGCTCCCGTCTCCCCTCATCACAAAGACCCTCTACGATGTGGTGCTGGAGACCACGGCCACGTGGCCCCTGAAGATGTCCAATGGTGTGCCCGACGCCAGCCTCCGCGCCATCAACGCGGTGGCCTTGCTTGACTGCCTCCCTCAGGCTGAGAAGGTAATGAAATCACAGCCCTGCAGTGCCAGGAATCCCAGCAGTAAAATGAGCTGGCTGGCCTTGGATATCATGGGATGAGTCAGAGAGATGTGTGTGTGTGTGTGTGTGATGACACTGTGTAAGTGTGTACACACATGTGTAGAACAGAGCAAAGAACCAACAAGTAGTTGTTTACTGAGGCGATGATGAATGACTTCTTCATCTTCCACAGGAGCCAAGATCTCTCGTGGTCTTTGCTCCTTCCACAGCCGAGGTCACTACTGGGAGAGACCCACCCTTTGCATATCGTAGGGTGGGCCTGTTGTCAGGCCCAGGCCAGAATTTCCCCAGTTTGTGCCCACAGCCTCACCTCCATTCAATTCAGTTCAGCATTGTGGGAATCTACCTTCCTCTCGTATCTGCCGTCATCCCTCCCCGCCCTGCACACTCCCCGCCCGCAGAGATGCCGTGCGACGTGCTTGGCTACTCTGCAGGCTGGCAGTGAGGCAGCTCACTGTGTGGGATGTGCACAGTCCTTGTGTACTGTGCAGGTGAAGTTGTTATCTCACCACCGCATGCCCACACATGACCTGTCTGGTGCATGTCTTCTCCATGGAACATTCAGCTTTGAAAGAAGGCCATTTGGCCCAACTCTTTGCTGTGCTCCAGCCCCTTGCCCTCCTTCCCTTTTTAAGTTTAACGACAAGGCTGTTAGTAACGCCCTGTTGAGTGACTGAGATATGACCCTGACCATGGATGCTGTCTTTTTGGAGTTCGCACGCTGTCACTGTAGCCATGATGCATTCCCTAGATGCTCCGATTTCCTTCCATGTCCCAAATACGTGGATCAGTGGGTTAACTGGCGGCTCTGTTTGGGTGTGTGGTAGAATCTGTGGAAGTGTGTGGAAAGTAGGTTGTGGGGAAAACAGTTGGGGGCAATATGATTGTTCTGTGAGCTAGAACAGACTCAATGGGCTGACGGCCTCCAAACAGAGAGGGACAGGCAGGCAAACTGCCCTGAAGAAGGGTCTCGGCCCGAAACATCGACTGTTTACTCTTTTCCACAGATACTGCCTGACCTGCTGAGTTCCTCCAGCATGTTGTGCATGTTGAACGGTGCGGGCTGAAGCCTGGCTTCGCGCACCAGACCATGGGCTTTTGATGCCAGGTGTGCACCGGTTTCGGGGACACATCTGCCAGCAACCAGGCCCACTGCCACACTCCGGTCGGGGTCCTGGAGAAAGTGTGCAGAAAGGTCGTCATCGTTTGGCCATGGGGCAGTGCGTGGTACCGTAACCCAGGGCACTCTCCTGAGCCCGAAGCAGCAACACTTAAACTGTCTGTGCAGTACGGAGAGAGTGTTACACTACCTGAAACACCATCCTCTGCGTGAAACGCAAAGCACTGTCCCCATAGCCCCCGGCCTCTTGAGGACATCAGTGAGCAATGTTAGAGCCAGGAGGAGGTCTACCCATCCCTTAGTGGATGACTCGTCAGTCTGCTCATTGCCTTGTGAGATCCTGCCATTTTTTTTCTTCAAGGGTCTTCAGTGACTATAAAAGGCTTTGTGGAGAGCACAGCCCATGTAAAATCAATTAAAAACACCAGTCTGCCATGGTGATGGGTGTAACAGAGGTTTATATGAATCTCCTTTAATTATGAGTATTGTATAATTTTTCACTTTGCTCATGACAATTGTTAATTGGGTATTGTTAATTGAAATGATACATTGAGCTAAAATTTATTTGATATCACATCAGCGTTTTGGTAATACCAGCTAAATAGTGACCTTTAAGTTAAATGTGGGAAGAACATGCATCATTTCCTACCACCTTATAGTGAAAATAAATAAAGAAAAACACATGCTTTGCTTTTGGTAAATATAATGTTGGACAGCATCACTGTAATGGTCTGCAAAAGCACAAATACTGCCTAATACAAATTTCCATTCTTCCTCTCCCTCACAATATGTGAGTCCTAAGTTTTCACTATGTAGGAAAGTTTCAATTTGGGTATACTTTAAGGTGATCAGTAACTAACATAACCTTATGAAAGGTCTTCAGCCTGAGACCACTAACCACTTCTTTTTCTTCAGATGCTGCTTGATGGCTAATTATTTTGAAAATTCTCTGCTTTTAGTTCATATTTCTGCAATCTTCACTTTATTGATTTCACTGTTAATATCCTGTTGACTTTCCCCGTTCCTTGTGAAATGCTGAATCAAATACAAGGCAAATTTTTCCCATAATAAGAAATAATAAAATAATTAAATATAACATTGCCATCTGACCCAGGAAAGAGATTTTACCTTTTCAGTTCCTTTCTTTGTGGAGATGAAAGTCACACAGCTCAATTTATGATCTCATTTACATAGGAAACATCCAATACTTTCCCCAAAGCCATTATCAGGCAAAGTTGATCATGTCAATAATTCAAATAGACATTAGAATTATTATTAATAAGATTATTAAAGATTGATATACTGTACTGTGCAAAAAGATTTAGGTGTGTACACAGTGCATATAACTACAGTGCCTAAGACTCTTTTTCACAGCACTGTCATAATTTTATGTATTGCATTGTACTGCTGCCTCAAAAAAAAAGATTTCATGACATCCACGTGTAATGATAAACCTGATTCCAATACAGGTCTTTATTGTGGACAGGAAGTGGAAGAGGACAGGGAGAGGGGAATCACAGTTGGGAAAAGAGGAAGGGAGAGGGAAGGGAGCAGGAAGCACCAAAGGGGCATTCTGTAATGATCAAAAAACCAATTGTCTGAAGCCTCAGGGCTCAATGTCTCTGACTCATGCCATCCCCCATCTCTGGCATTCCTTCTCTGCCACCTGTCCCACACCCTTCCCACCCAGCTCCATCATAACCATTCCTAACATGCTTGACTCCCACCAAATTTACAAACTCGCTCTCTACTACTGTGGCGCATCTTCTCTGCCCCCTCCTCATAAGCTATAAAGCATATTGGGATGAACAGATCAACAGGCTAAATGAAACACCTATATAATGTTTCATTCAACATTCTTTCATGAGGTGTATGTCTCATGGTCAACTCAGATGGTGCACAGATGTATTAGTGTTGCCCCAATTCTGTTCACCAGACCTGGAATATCTCGCAATTAAGTGCCAGCCATTTTACCTGCTGCAGGAGATTTCTGTGATCATTTTGGTGGAAGTGTACATCCCACCTCAGGCCAATGTCAAACAGGCTCTAGATGAACTGACAATGGGATTAACATGCACAAAACAGCACACCCGGATTAGTTCACCATCATTTTGGCGTATTTTAACTAGGCCAGCTTGAAAAAGTCACTAAATAATTATCATTAACAAATTACTTGTAGTACCAGAGGAAACAACACTCTGGACCACTGTTACACCACTATCAAGAATGCCTACCATGCTATTCCACGCCACACTTCAGAAAGTCTGATCACCTGTCTGTACTTCTACTCCCTGAGTATAGGGAGAGACTGAATACTGCAGCACCAGTAGCAAGGACCAAGAAGGTATGGACAAGGGAAGCACAGGAGCACCTTCAGGACTGCTTTGAATCAATGAACTGGACTGTATTCAGGGATTCATCTTCAAACCTGGATGACTATGCTGCAGTTGCTACCGACTTCTTTAAAACCTGTGTGGATGAGTGTGTGCCTACGGAAAACTTGCCGTACATTCCCAAACCAAAACATGTGGATGAACCAGGTTTGTCATCTGCTGAGGGCTAGATCGGTGACATTTAAGTGTGGTGACCCAGACCCGTCCATGAAAAGAGAAATGATATGCAGAGAGCTATTTCAAGAGCTAAGAAACAATTCCAAGCGAAATTGGAGGCAACATCAGATGAATGTCAACTCTGGCAGGGTTTACAGGATATTACTTTCTACAAAGTGAAACCCAATATTCACTACCAGACGAGCTCAACGCTTTCTCTGCCCATTTTGAAAAGGAGAATACAATGATAACTGTGAAGATCCCTGTTGCATCTGGTGACCATGTGATCTCAGTCTTGGAGGCCGATGTTAGGCTGTCTTTCAGGAGGGTGAAACCTCGCAAGACAGCAGGCCCTGGTAAGACTCTGAAAAATTCTGCCAGCCAACTGGCAGGAGTATTCAAGGACATTTTCAACCTCTCATTCCTATGGTTAACTGCTTCAAAAAGGCAACAATTATACCAGTGCCTAAGAAGAGTAGTGTGTGCTGCCTTAAAGACTATCGCCCAGTAGCACTCACATCTACGGTGATGAAATGCTTTGAGAGGTTGGTCATGGCTCAAACACCATCTATAAAATTTGCTAATGATATATCCATTATTGGTAGAATCACAGGTGGAGATAAGAGGGTATAGGAGTGAGATATATCAGCTAGTTGAGTGGTGTCACAGCAACAACCTTGCATTCAGTGTCAGTAAGACGAAAGAGCTGATTGTGGATGTCAGGAAGGGTAAGACTAATCTATGGAGAAAGTGAGCAGTTTTAAGTTCCTGGATGTCGAGACCTCTAAGGACCTAATTTGATCCCAACATATCAATCCAGCTATAAGGATGGCAAAACAGTGGCAATATTTCATTAGGAGTTTGAAGAGATTTGGTTTGTCAGCTAAAACACTCAAAAACTTCTATAGGTGCACTGTGGAGAGCACTCTGACAGGCTGCATTGCTCTTTGGTATGGTTGGGGGTTGGAGGATGGAGGCCAGGATATTCAAGACATTTTCAAGGAGAGGTGCCTCAGAAAGGCTATGTCCATTATTAAAGAACCCCATCACCTGGGGCATGCCTTCTTCTCATTGTTATAGTCAGGACAGAGGTAGAGATACAGGAATAGCTTCTCTCCTTCTGCCATATGAACCCTCAATGGACATTGAACCCATGAACACTACCTCACTTTCTAAATATATGTTTTTGCACTATGTTTAATCTATTTAATATGCATATATATATAATTACTGTAATTGATTTACATATTTATTATTTTGCTTCTTTCTAAATTATCATGTATTGCATTGTACTGATGCTGTTAATTTAACAAATTTCACGACACATGCTGGTGATAATAAACCTGATTCTGATTCATTCACAGTTGGAAATGCTGGCCGAGGTGGCCATTCATGGGTCTTGGCAGTGGGCAGTTAAGGGTTCTGCTCAAACCGATTGTCTGCCCTCTTCTGGGGTTACATCCATGCCCGTGTATTCCAGGAGAAGGAGCCCATGACATGAAAATGTACAATGGGGGATTTCTGGGTCTCGTTGGTGCCACAGAGGATGTGAGTGTGTCCTGGGTAGTGATGACAATGTTATAATTTGAAACTGTAAAAACTGTGCACCATGAATACTATGGTATTGTAATAATGTGATTTCTGCAGCAGTGGAGCTGGCGGATTTGATGATATATCACAATGGCAGTGAACACAGAGGAAGGTGCAGCACCCGGTCATTTTGCACTCCACCCCACTGGACCCTGACTCCGATCTGCCAGGGCTCAAGGACCATGTGGAGGCTGCCCATGCATCAGCAAGCGTCCCCACGTTGAACAAAGTCAGGCACAGGCACTCCTGTTAAGGGGATACACTCGAACATCCGAGATATGCGGATCTTAGATCAGTCTCAACATCCAACTGAGAGCCCACTAATAATGATATTCCCCTGAGGGGCAACCCCTCAGGGGAATATCATACACAACTCAATTGATTGCACTACTATTGATTATTTTAATCACTGAATAAAACACCTTTGGTAAAGGAACAAAAGTGTCAAGCAAAAAAAAGGGCTGAAATTTTAATTATTTTGTTTCATTTCGAGACACAGCATGGTACCGGCCATTCTGGGCCAACAAGCCACTCTGCTCAGCTACCCACCTACTTAACACTAGCCTATTCGCAGGTCAAATTACAGTGACCAATTCACCTACTAACCAGTACGCCATTGGACTGTGGAAGGAAACCGGAACACCTAGAGGAAACCAGGCGTTTCCATGGATGACATTCAAACTTCTCAGAGACAACACTGGAATTAAACTCCTAGCTATGAAGCCCTGAGCTGTAATTGCGTTGTGCTAACCACTCTGCTGCCATTGTGCCCATTTCACAGCCTATGAGTCTATTATTTTCTGAAGTTAATATCTAGGATGAAATGCCATCAAGCAAAATTCAGTGCCAGTGTAAGAAATTCAAGCACAATGGAAGAGCTTGTGTTCTTCCAGTCCTGATTTGGTGCATGTTCAGTGTGAGGCCTACATCGGTCAGGGTCAACTATGGATATTGCATCCTAGTTGTCTAGGTATGCAAACCTGGACAGTACAATAATGGAGAGCAAGCTGTTGCCCATGTAGCAAGCTCCCTCTTTCCATGCATCTGATAAACTCAAAGGAATGACAGAAACCAATACAGTTTGGTACCAGCTGTGTGTCGCAGGAATTGCCAATCAGTGTTGAACTCAACGTTGGACTGCCTTAGGGACCTCAGCTCCGGATTTCCTCTCGAGGTTTATTCCAGAAACCTTCCCTGTGAGTGGGTATAGCCGCAAGGCAGCGGAGGTTTGAGATCAGAGTTTTCCTTCTCCTCGATGAGCTGCCAACCACGGCTGATGAGCCCCATCTGCCCAAAGCGATTAGTTTTAACGCACCAGCAACCCGCCTTTGCCCCTTCTCCTGTCTGTAGTGTTCAGTGTACAGTAGATATCATTCCCTCCTGTGGCTTACTGCAATAGAGTGAAATCTGCGCAGAGCAACATTTTGTTGCTCACATCAATCTAATTCCCATATAGTCTCCACTTTTTACATTATCTGCACTTGTAATGCCAGCAGCCTCCATTAGACAATTACCCTTAACTACTCACAGGTTGGAACTGATTACAATCAGATCTTCATTTAGTATTAATCAGTTGGTCACAGCTGCTGACTATTACAAAACATTTGGCCTTTCATCTATGCTGGCTGTTAGTACAACATCCCCATCAGTCCTACTCTCCTGCTCTTTCCCTTCCAGCTCTGAGAAAAAAATGTTCTCTCGCAAGCACCGATCCAATTCCTTTATGAATTGACTAATTTTGTTTCGCTCACCTCCCGCAGCCTGTGAATATCAGGTTGTAACAAGTCTCCAAGTAAAGAGCTTCCCTCACTTCAGAAGCAGAATTAAAATCTGAACCAAATTTATTGTCACTGATATAAGTCATGAAATCTGCTGTTTTGTAACAGCAGTGTAGCGCAGGCATTAACAAATTACTATACTCTCAGTGGCCACTTTACTAGGTAATAAAAGTATTTATTAGGATTTGTTATTTATTATAATAACTTTATTTATCAGGCCACTGTGTGTAAGTTACAATAAAAAAATTAAAATTGCGTGAAAGTGGTAGTAGTCATGGGTTTATAGACCATTCAGAAGTCTGATGGCAGAGGGGAACAAGCTTTCCAAAAATATTGAGATTGGGTCTTCAGGTTCCTGTACCTCTTCCCTGATGATAGTGACAAGAAGAAGAGACTTTAATGATAGATGTCTCACTTCCCCAAGGTTGACTTTTAAACTCGTGGCCTTTGGTCTTTGGATCATCCACTAATTGGAAAAGCTTCCTTCTATTTACCCATTCTAAACCCTCCAGGATCTTGTTCATTTGACCTGCAGTCCACTTCACAATGGCCTTCATATTATTCTCTACCTGCACTGCACTTTCTTTGTAACTGTAATTCTAACACCGTATTCTGCATTCTGTTATTGATTTTCACTTTGTACTACCTTGATCTAATTAAGTTGCTTAGCCCCCTGCACCGCTCGCTCTACACCTATGACTGTGTAGCTAATAACAGCACCAATTCCACCAGGATTTTCTTTATCGATTACAGCTCAGCATTTAATAACGTCATCTCCCCTCTAAACTAATTCAGTAAACTCCAAGACCTGGGCCTCAGTACCCCCTTTTGCAATTGTATCCTGGATTTCCTCACTTGCTGACCCTAGTCAGTTTGGATTGACAAGAACATCTCCACAATCTACATCCGCATGGGGGCACCACATGGGTGTGTGCTTAGCCCCCTGCTCTACTCACTTTACGCCTATGACTGTGTGGCTAAGCACAGTTCCAACACCATAGTCAAGTTTGCAGATGACACCACTGTTGTGGGCTGTATCAAAGGTGGTGATCAATCAGCATACAGGAGGCAGATTGAACATTTGGCTGAGAGGTGTCAAAATAACAACCTTTCTCTCACTGATTGCAGACTTCAGAAGAGGGAAACCAGAGGTCCATGAGCCAGTAATCATTGGAGGATCAAAGTTAGAAAGGGTCAATAAATTAAATTCCTGGGTGTCTCTATCTCAAAGAACCAGATCTGGACCCATCATATAAATATAATCGCAAAGAAAGCATGACAGCACCTCTACTTCCTTAGGAGTCTGCCAAGATTCGGTTTTACCAGCTGCTCAGAATGACATCTACTTTTAATGTTGAGACCTACTATATGGTTCACAATAGGTGCAGCATTCAGTTTGTATTCAAAGTGTTAGCATCCACCCTGCAAAGTAAACAGGAATTCCATTAGCAACCTAGTAGGAGTAGTTTAAATGGAACCAAATTCAATTTTTGCATCAGCTCTACTGATAAATGTTGACTAACACTCAGGCCACTTTGATACGTAGACCTGTACGCCTGCTCATTGATTCAAATATCTAATCAGCCAATCCTGTGGCAGAAGCTCAATGCTTAAAAGCATGCAGACATCGTCATGATGTTCAGACAAAACACCAGAATGGAGAAGTAATGCAACCGTGGAATGGTGCCAGACAGGGTGGCTCTCAGAAAGTGCTGATCTCCTGGGATTTTCATGCACAACAGTGCAAAAAACAAAAAAAAATCCAGTGAGTGATCGTTCTATGGGTGGAAATGCCTTGTTAATGAGAAAACTCAGAGGAGGATGGCCAGACTGGTTCAAGCTGACAGGAAGGTGACAGTAACTGAAGTAGCCACACATTACAACAGTGGTGTGCAGAAGAGCATCTCTGAATATACAACACATCGAACCCTGAAGCAGATGGGTTACAACAGCAGGAGACCACAAACATATATTCAGTGGCCACTTCACTAGGTAGAGTACCTAAGAAAGTGGCAACTGAATGTATATAGAAGTCACTAAACTCAGCATTAAAATATCGAACCCAAATGATCCGATCCACAATGGTGTGCTTTCTGTGTTAATCTTCTCATGAAATGATGAATTTTATTGAATCATTTTTATCAGCTGCACACAGCTTTAGCTGCCAGCGACAGAAAGAATTGGAACATGGCATCCTAAAATTCATCAAAAATAACTTAAGCTTTGAGTTGTGTACAATGTACTGAAATGTTATTGTAATAGCCAGAGGTAAAATAAACACTTGCTAAGTAGTAAGTAAGTCTTGTGGGTCAAAGTTAAATGGACAAAAAGCAAAGCTGCCTACGGCAGTTCTATCAAAGTATTTCAAGGAATGAGGTACCAGAGAATGAAGGATACCAATCATGTTGCTTCTGATAGGGGACACTGATGTGAAGAAGGAGGAAACTAAGTAAAATGCAGAAGGAAAGGATTCATCATCGTCATCATTGTGTGACATTGGTGATCATGGTCTCATGACCATGATTGTTCTTGGCAAATTTTTCTACAGAAGTGGTTTGCCATTGCCTTCTTCTGGGCAGTATTGTTACAAGAGGGGTTTACCCAAGCCATTACCAATACTCTTCAGAGATTGTCTGCCTGGCATCAGTGCCCACATAACCAGGACTTGTGATATGCTCCAGCTGCTCACAGGATCATCCACCACCTGGACCCATGGCTTCACGTGACCCTGATCGGGAGTCTGAGCAGGTGCTACACCTTGCCCAAGGGTGACCTGCAGTCTAGCAGAGGGAAGGAACACCTTAGACCTCCTCTGGTGGAGACGTATGTCCACCCGTAAACAACATTACGGTTTGGATTTCAGCATTGAAGAGAAGTGTACATAAGTACATCGATGGGAGGGGTATGGAGGGCTATGGTCCATGTGCAGGTCACTAGGACGAGGCAGATTATTTGTGCAGCGTGGACGAGATGAGTTGAAGAGCCTGTTTCTCTGTTGTAGTAGTCTATGACTGTGTCGAACATCAAAAGGCAATGCAAATAAAAATATCTTCACACAAATGATTGTCAAAGACTTAAATTATATTGAGTAACACATACAAAAATGCTGGAGGAGCTCAGCACATCAGGCAACATCTAAGGGGTACAGACAATCGATGTTTCGAACTGATGAAGGGTCTTGGCCTGACTGTTTATTCTCCTTCATAGATGCTGCCTGACCTTTTGAGTTCCTTCATCTTTTTTCCATCATGAGGGTTGTTCAAGATTTCCAGCATCTGAGTATCGCTTGTATTTATTTAAACTTTATTGATTTCTTTAAATATCTACCAAGTGCTTGAGGTCTGATATATTATTAAATGATAGGTAATGGGTTTCCTCCAGGTGCTCCAGTTTCCTCCCATGTTCCAACAATATGCAGGTAAGGGTTAATGAATTACGGGCATGCTAGGTTGGCGCTGGAAGCATGGTGACACCTACAGGCTGCCTCCAGCGCATCCACTGACTGTGCTAGTTGCTGACTCAATCGGCACGTTTCACTGCATGTTTGGATGTTTCAATATGTGTTGGTTGGCTGCCATTTCCGACAACGACGTTTGTCTGTGCAGCTCATCAATTGTGGCTCTGCAGTCCAATTCTAGAAAGGCATGAGCACTGACAGTAAGGGTGGGTAGACTGACGGTCGCTGTTAGAGCAACTGATGTGGCCATTTTCCTCCTCTCTCGAGCGGCAGCCAGATCTGCACGGCAACTATTCTCAAGGTTGTTGGAGGCTCGCCTTACCAGGGCACGCCATCTGGTCCAGGCCTGAGCACTCTGCACAGGCGGCTTAGGTGCAAAGTCAACATGCGCAAGGTTGGCTGTCGCATAGTCCTTGAACCTCTTACAAGGTTACCACCTGTCTCTTCCTCCTTGTGACAGCTCTCCGTATAGCAATCATTTGGGTATTCTGGAATCCTCCATGTGTATAACATACCCTGTCCAGGGAAGAGGGGCTTGCACGATCATTGCTACAATGCTTATGCTCTCTGCACTTTCGAGGACTTACAGGTTGGTGATGTGGTCCTGTCAACAGGTGCCCAGGATTGATCTCAGTCTACCTGTATGGAAGGGTTCCAGTATGTGGCCCAGATTTCACAGCCATGTAATTGACTGCTAAAGATGACCGCTTTGTACACCTTGAGTTTTGTGGCTTTTCAGATGTTATCCTGATTCAGTACATGCAAACGCAAGTGCCCAATGGCTTGACTGGCCTTGCAAATCCTAGTGCTGATTTCTTTGCCTAGGGAGGCATCACTAGAAATAACGCTTCTGAGTTACTTATATTCCTCCACTGTCTTAAGCTGTGTACCTTCGACGCAGATGGTCAGCGGGGGCAGTGGCCATTGGACCCGATTGGAACAGGATGTCTGTCTTTTGTAGGCTGATGGTGAGGCTGAACAGATGAGTGGCTTCTGCAGACTATTGGCAAACAGCAGAGGATCAGCTTCTGTGTGGGCCAGAAGGGTGCACAAGCAGAATATAGGGCTTTTCGAATGCGAGTACTGATTGCTTTTGTATGGGCCCTCAAGCACCAATTCAAAAAGTGATCTGAACATCCTGTAACTTATATATATGTATATATATCCAACGTTGTATGGTGCCGGATGTGTGGTGTAGTACGCACATGAAGAACAGGTTATATAAGGAGGGAGGAGAAGATGGCGGCGCGACGCAGCGCACGCGGCCGTTCCGAATGAATATCGATTATGTGTAACTAGGGGGCTGTACACAATTTGATGGAGACAGCTGTGACAAGCGCAGAGGAACATCTGGAGTAACTTCTGAAATGCCTGCTTCGCTGCTGCTGCTACTGTGCGATCGAGAATCTCCGGAGACAAAGGCCCCAAATCCTCGGCTTTGCCTATTGCTTTTTGCTGGGGTCAGGGTCGAAGCGCTCGGCAGAGATGGTGCTCGGTGCTCGGTGAGGAAGAGGTGGTCGGAGGCTCGGAGTTTTCCGACGGACTTGGAGTCGGACTGTGGTCGGATACATCGCAAGTTGGTAGCGCTGGAGGTTGACCGTCTGCGTGAGATGATGGGACTTTCGAGAGACTTTGAGACTTCTACTGTGCTTATCAAATTATGGTATTGCTTTGCACTGTTGTAACTATATATTATAATTATGCGCTTTTTGTTAGTTTTTAAGTCGGTTTGTCATGTGTTTTCGTGATATCATTCTGGAAAGACATTGTTTCATTTCTTAATGCATGCATTACTAAATGACAATAAAAGGGGACTGCGTGTCCTCATAATCATAATCATAAACCGTACTGGTGCCAGTATGCACCCTTGCTTCACGAGACTTGAAATACTAAATGGCATTGAAGTCTCCCCATTTGACAGAATAAGGCCATTCATGTCATTGTGGAGATGGACGAGATTGACAAATCTGCACAGGCACCCAAGTTTTGATGTTACTCACCATAGACACTCCCTGTTGACGGTATCAAAAGCTTTGGTTAGATCTATGAAGACAATAAGTAGTTACAAATTCTGCTCAGTACACTTCTCTTGAATCTGACGAATGGTGAAAACCATGTTGACAGTTCTACAGCCTGGGCGAAAGCCACATTATGCCTCCGGAAGGCTTGCCTCTGATACATTGGCGATCAAGCGGTTGAGAATAATGCAAACTGAGATTTTCTCCCGACAGACAGGAAAGATATGCCCTGGCGGATGCCACAGTGAGCTCTGTTACCTTGCCCTTGAGCAGTGGAACGATGATGGTGTCCCTGAAGTCCTCAGGCTTGTCTTCTTCCTCCCATATGCTTGAGAGGATGTCATGGAACACTGTGAGTGCTAGTGGGCCTGCTGACTTAAAGAGCTCCTAAGGAATTCTATCCTTCCCAGGAGCCTTACCATGGTTTGTCTGAGAAATGGCTTTCCTGACTTCGTCCAGGGAAGGAGGGAGGTCAAGGGTGTCGGTAACAGGCTTCTGGGGGATCTGATCAAGCACGGTTTGATCTACAGTACCCAACATGTTGAGTAGACTTCTAAAGTGTTTCTTCCATTTCTTGTCAACGTTACTCCTTGCCCTGTGCAGGATTTTACCATCTGCCAGTAAGCGGGGCTTGTGATTGGGTTTGTGCAATCCATAGACTGCTTCAATGGCCCTGAAGAACATCTTTCAGTTTTTTATGTCAGTGTAGCGCTGAACTTCTTCCATTTTTTTCTCCTACCATGCACCCTGCCTCCTGCACTGTGCACTCTGTGCTTATCTCTGGAGGTGCCTAAACTGATCACATTTCAAAATACAGGACAAGTCATTCTGCCTTGCAATAAATGCTTTCTGGTTTTTTTTGCAAGATCTTGGTGATGCTCTCATCATTTTCATCAAACCAGCCTTGGTGGTTCCACTTTCTAGACCCCAAACCGATGTGGCCGACTCTGTTACCAGAGCTTTATAGGCCTTCCATTTCTGTGTGGGGATTCCTGTGAGGAGGGCATGTAATGTCAACTTGGCATCCAGATTGTCCACAAATTGTTCCTGGTGCCAGGGGTGGTTCAGCTTCCTGATATCAAATAACTGTCGAATGACCTTTGGCTTCTTGAGATGTCTAGAAGCAATCCATGTTGTAAGAATTGATCTAACCAGCCGATGATCAGTCCACCACCCTGCTCCATGCATCGCTCTGGTTCTCCTGAAGTCACCAGCCAACGAGTGATGACCAAATCTATCAGATGCCATTGTTTGGATTTTGGATGCATCTTACATTTGTCTTACATTTGTCAGCTTGCCTGAACAGAGTGAGTGTTGGTGATAGGCACAGAGGCTCAACAGCAGCAGACAGTTTCTGTTCGTTTCGCCCACACCTTGCGAATCCAGCACCCCTTCCCAGTTTCTGAAGTCCTTTTCCAACTCTTGCGTTAAAGTCGCCAAGCAGAAGCAGTTTGTCTCCTGGAGCTGTTGATCTCAAAATTAGATCGAGTTGTCGACTGAAGTTTTCCTTGACCTCCTGCGGGTCATAGTGGATGCGTAGGCACTGATGACTGTGACATGATGAGATGGGTTGAGAGGAAATCGAAGTTTCATCGGTTGCTCGTTAATGCTGGTTGGGAAGTCCAGTAATGGTGCCGGAGTAAGGTTTTGATTGCAAGTCCTATACTGTGGATTTAGTCTTCGCTCAATGACTTAGTATAGCCTCCTTTGGGTGCAGTGAGGGATCCTTCTTTGGCCAGTCTGGTTTCACTAGGGGTAGCAATGTTGACTTGGTAACGAGCCAACTCTTGTGCTATCAGAGCCGTCTCCCGCTCACGTCTTGTGCTGTTTTCATTGTCCATAAGGTTTCAAACATTCCACGTTTCGAAAATCATTTTCTTTGTGACATGTTTTCGACGGCTGGTGGGTAAAACCACCAGCTGTGGTATGGTGGTCAGTTGGCTCTGGGCAAGCAATTTTGGAGACAGGTTTCCTAGTCCCTTCCTCCATTTGAGGGTGAGCAGTGCCGATCCTGAATAGGGCTGCTCAGTCACGTGGGATGCACCGAAATACTCTGTTGCTCCGGGCTTGGAGTCGGACTAGCAAAGTAACCCAGGCCACTTGCGGACAGGTTTGAAGCTATGACTGCGAGTGGTTACTTCCATCTGTTGTTCTGTCCCTCTCCCATCACCACAGCACCTGAGTTGGGTAAAGAACTGCATGGAAAAAAACCCGTGTGGGAGGAGTTTTACAGCCAAAAAGCTGTTGCACTGGGGCAGTTCCACTCTCACGGCCTCAGAAATCGCGGTCCAAAGGTACAAAAAAATCATCATGACTGGAGACTTCCTCAGCTGCAGTGGATAACCATGATGCCTTCTGTGCCTTGTCAGGCCCTTTGCTCTCCACGAAGCTTTATAGCACCGCCTTCTTGGCCGTTGGATCTTGTAGTTGATCTCATCCACCCAGCCCGCCAGAACAGGCCTCGCATGCTGGGGTAGGCATGTCCCTATCTCAGCGGGGTTGGAGGTTCCCATCTACCCTCAGCTGGTTTAGCCTGCCTGTCGAAGCGCTGTACTGAGGCATGGCCACTGTCATGTGCAAACAGTTACTTGGTGCCACAGGTGAGAGCTGGGTGGCGGGTGGGGACCAAAAGTAGATGAGCAGAGCACGACAAGCCCACCACCAGAGGTGCTATCCTTCCTTGGATACCTCATACGCCCCATGTACATGTGACAAATAAAGCTAATCTAATCTAATCTAATTTTATCATGACATTAGTTTTGAATTACATTCAGTAGAACTTTGATGCAATTTTTGAGGTAGATAAAAATGGAATGCAGAGTACAAACACTAGTTTCTCTCTTTTCTATTTTCCACAGCACTGCCTGATTGAAGTATGATAATATCATTAAATTGCTCCTCAGTATGTCTCTTCCCCTCCACCTAGACCGCAAGTAAAGGACAATGGATAGAGTTTAAAACATGTATCTATTATTTTACAAGCAGAGTCTGTTTTGGCTTTAAACAAACAGCTCCATCCAAGTCGTCTCTTAAATATTTGATGTCAGTTGTTTTTCAAGATTAAACTTTTTGAATGATTTTGTTTAATATTGTCTGAACCTATAGGTTTTTATTCACCCTGGAATAGCTTGTCTTCCCAGAGGCTATACAGTAATCCTTGCGGTTTGTTAACTTCCATAATTAGTACAAAGGAACTGTAGAAGACACTATGTTTCATAACAAATTCTAAAACAGAGAAAATCGACCCTTTTACCTGCAAGCGAAGAAATTTCTCATCCTATATTCTCATCCTCTTTTGATAGAGGTATACAAAATTATGAGGGGTATAGATAGAGTTTTCCCACTGAAGCTAGGTAGGACTACACCTAGAGGTCATGGGTTAAGGTGAAATGTTTAAGGGAACATGAGGGGAAACTTCTTCACCCAGAGGGTCGTAAGCATGTGGAATGAGTTGCCAGCGCAAGTTCTGCATGCCAGCTCAATTTCAATGTTCCTGAGAAGTTTGGACAGGTACATGAATGGAAGGAGTATGGAGAGCTATGGTCCCAGAGTGGGTCAATGGGAGTAGGTAGTTTAAATGTTTCAGCATGAAATAGATGGGCCAAAAGGCCTGTTTCTGTGCTGTACTTTTCTATGACTCTATGACTCTATTTTAAATATGAGGAAGGGATTTCTCTCTGGGGAAGATTTATCCCTCATGAGAAAATATTTATGGTCTGTCCTTTGCACAATTCCCTGGAGTTTGAATGAAGAATGGGAAGTGGGGAAGACCATACACTAGTCCTCATTGATGGGTCAGTGATGGAAAATATGAAAAACTTCAAGTTCTTGGGTATCAACATCTTGGAGAATCTACCCTGGACCGAATGCATTGATGCAATTATGAAGAATGCAGACAGCCACTCTACTTCATTAAGAGTATGAGGAGATTTGGAATGCCACCAAAGACTCACATAGATTTCTATAGATGCAGAGTGGAGAGTATTCTGACAGGTTGCATCACAGACTGGTATGGAGGTTCCAATGCACAGATCACAAGAGGCAGCAATGGTTTGTAGACTCAGCCAGCTATATCAAAGAGCAACCCTCCCAACATCAATAACGCAATATCTCAAGTAGTTGACATCCAGCACTAATGCCCTGACAATCTGGGACAGGCCCTCGTCCTGTTACTGCCATCAGGGCACAGATACAGGAGCCTGAAGACCCACATTCAAATATTCAAAAGCAGCTTCTTCCCACCAGATTTCTGAATGGTCCATAAACACTACCTCATTAATCTATCTTCCTTCATAGACACTGTCTGTCCTGCTAATTTCCTCCACATTTTGTGAGTTGTTTCAGATTCCAGCACCTGCAGTCTCTTCTGTCAGCTTCCTAGTAAAACTCTTCTGTACAATTTTCAAAACCTGTGCAACCTTCCTGTAATATGGTGACCAGAATTCCAGAATTGTGCACGATACTCAAACTGTGGCCTTCCCGAACTTTAATAGAGCACAAAAATTATTGTGTGGCTTGATGAAAAGGCTGAGTCTGTACATATCAGTTCATGGATCTTCTGATAATAACAAAAAGAATACAAACAGAAAGGAATCATAGATAAATCTTACTCCACTCATGAAGTAATCATGTGAAAAACGGTCAGGGTAGAGAAGGCATTATGAGAAATACTATAGCTATGAATCAAACAAGAGCATCCTATTGAAATAGATAACAAAGGGATGCTATCAAAGACAGAATGATGTTATCAGCAGTGCGAGAGATTGTAAAGCCCTTGAGGAGATGAGGAAGAACAATGAGTTACAATCACAGACAAGGGAAACGTTGTTCATGACTTTGGTTGAAATTCATTTGATTCTGTTGGACAAGCAGATCCGACTTATATGATTCACCTGCCTACCTTTTAGACAATGGCTACATAAGAGAGGTAAAACGTAAGGAACTTGAAAGACAAGTTGGCATATGTTTTACTTGAAACCCTGCTGGTTTCCTTGGCTGCGTAAGTCTAGGGAAGACACACCCCAGTCCGGCCAAGCCCGTGAGATTGAGACAGCTCTCCCATCCCAAACCCCAGTGTGTGTGGATGTTGCATAATTTACTACCCTGTTACAACTCAGTGCCAAGAAATAACAGACAGCACACTGCATACGACTAAAGGTATTATATTTATGAATCTTAACTTAACTAAAGGGTTAGTAAGGAAAAGAAATTTTAAAAAAACAAGGGGCCCATCATAATTAAACGGTCAAATGTGCGCAACTCTTCCCAAAATTCATATTCACTGATCCTCAGTCGATCTCGGCACCTTGCTCCATCAAATCACGGCCCCCCACTGGGTCAAATCCAATGACCACTTCTCTCCAGTGACTTCTCTCTTCATTTCTCGCCAAACAAAAGACCCCACTCACATTCTAAAGTACCTGTTATCTCTAAGCATAACTCAGACACTGCCTCGACAGAAAGTCCATTATGTTAGCAGTGAAACCTTTCCCAGGATGTTACATACTTTATAAAATATTATTTATTTGCTTATTTAGAGATACAGTGTAGAACAGACCCTTCCAGCCCAATGAACTGCACCGCCCATAAACACACCTATTTAATGCTAGCGTAATCACAGGACAATTTGCAATGACCAATGAACCTACTAACCGGTATGTCTTTAGACTGTGGGAGGAAACTAGAGCACCCAGAGGAAACCCACATGCTCACAGGAAGGACTTACAAAATTGTCACAGACGGCATCAGAATTGATCTCCAAACTCTGATGCACCGAGCTGTAACAGCATTGTGCTAATTGCTATGCGACGGTGGCACCCTATCAGATATTGCTGAATAATCTGGTAAAAAGTTTTCAAAAGTTTTTCAAAATGGATTCAGCAGTGGCTGGATGGGAGACGCCAGAGAGTGGTGGTGGATAACTGTTTGTCAGATTGGAGGCCGGTGACTAGTGGAGTGCCTCAGGGATCTGTACTGGGTCCAATGTTATTTGTCATATACATTAATGATCTGGATGATGGGGTGGTAAATTGGATGAGTAAGTATGCAGATGATACTAAGATAGGTGGAGCTGTGGATAATGAAATAGGTTTTCAAAGCTTGCAGAGAGATTTAGGCCAATTAGAAAAATGGGCTGAATGATGGCAGATGGAGTTTAATGCTGGTAAATCTGAGGTGCTACATTTTGGTAGGACTAATCAAAATAGGACATACGTGGTAAATGGTAGAGCATTGGAGAATGCAGTAGAACAGAGGGATCTAGGAATAATGGTGCATAGTTCCCTGAAGGTGGAATCTCATGTGGATAGGGTAGTGAAGAAAGCTTTTGGTATGCTGGCCTTTATAAATCAGAGCACTGAGGGTAGGAGTTGGGATGTAATGTTGAAATTGTGCAAGGCATTGGTGAGGCCAAATTTGGAGTATTGTGTACAGTTTTGGTCACCAAATTACAGGAAAGATATCAACAATTAGAGTGAGTACAGAGAAGATTTACTAGAATGTTAGCTAGGTTTCATCACCTAAGTTACAGAGAAAGGTTGAACAAGTTGGGTCTTTATTCTTTGGAGTGTAGAAGTTTGAGGGGGGACTTGATAGAGGTATTTAAAATTATGAGGGGGATAGATAGAGTTGACGTGGATAGGCTTTTTCCATTGAGAGTGGGGAAGATTCAAACAAGAGGATATGAGTTGAGAGTTAAAGGGCAAAAGTTTAAGGGTAACATGAGGAGGAACTTCTTTACTCAGAGAGTGGTAGCTGTGTGGAATGAGCTTCCAGCAGAAGTGGTTGAGGCAGGTACGATGTTGTCGTATAAAGTTAAATTGGATAGCTATATGTACAGGAAAGGAATGGAGGGTTATGGGCTGAGTGCAGGTCAGAGGGACTAGATGAGAGTAAGAGTTCGGCATGGACTAGAAGGGCCGAGATGGCCTGTTTCCATGCAGAAATTGTTGTATGGTTATATGGTTAAAAGGCTCTGCATAACAAGATCAGACCATTATTAAGCATATCCCTTCATAATTAATAACATTTCATATCTTCCTAAATTTATCACTAATTTTATGTGAACTTTTTTCTGTTTAGTTGTAAATTTTGAAGGAGACTTAAACAGAAAATAACAGCAGACTGGTGCATTTACTTAATATAAATGTGAGCCTGTTGAGAATCAAATGTAAAAACCGACCCCTGCCTGCTATGTTCCACAGTCATTAAGCTTGAACACGTTTGCATTTAACATCTTGAATGCACCGAAGTTGCAGATCATTTTTGCTACCAAAGGTACTCCATAAAATAAATAACTTTTGAAAAAATTTGTTGTTCAAAAGGCTCTGCTTTTGTTTTCTCTTAGAAATTCGAGAGTGTCAGGGCAGAAGTGAGTGTAGTCACTATTGCTAAGAAGCAGGTGTTTCGGAAGCTGAAAGGTCGGGAGGTAGATAATTTATCTGGACCAGAAAGACTACAACCCAGGGTTCTGAAAGATGTAACTGAAGAGATCCAGAGACATTAGTAGTGATCATTCAAGAAGTACTAGATTTTAGAAAAGTTCTGGATGATTGGGAAATTTCAAATGTCACTTCAGTCTTTAAGAACGGAAAGTTAGCATTCATTTTGAGATGACTAGAATAGAAAAGGAAGGATGTAATGCTGCAGCTACATAAGGTATTTGTCAACCATATTTGAACTAGTGTGACACACACAAAATGCTGGAGGAGCTCAGTAGAGCAGGCAATATCTATGGAAAAGAGTACAGTTGACGCTTCAGTGTGATCTAAGGATGTGTACTAGCATTGGAGATGGTCAGGAGGAGGTTTAAGGGGTTAATTCCAGGAATGAAGGGGTTAATGTATCCGGGGCATTTGATAACTCTGGGCATGTATTCACTGGTGTTTAGAAGAACGAGGGGATCTCATTGGTTCCTACCAAATATTGAAAAGCCTTGATAGAGTGGATGTGGAGAGGCTGTTTGCAACAGTGGGCAAGTCTAGTACCAGATGGCGCACCCTCAGAATCACTACCCTTTAGAACAGAAATGAGGAGGAACTTTTTTAGCCAGACAATGGGGAAACTTTGGAATTCATTACCACGGACGGCTATGGAGGCCAAGTAACTGAGTATACGTAAAGGGGAGGTCAATAGGTTTTTGATTAGTATGTACAAACACTGTACCTTAAAGGTTATGTGGAGAAGGTAGGAGAAAAGGATTAAGAGGAAAATAAATCATCCATGATCGAATGGTAGGGCAGACTCGATGAGCCGAATGGCCTATTTATGACTTATGGTCCTATGTTCTTGTTTTGAACAGTTAAATGAATAGAGCTTTTATTAAAATGTTCCTGGAGTCTGAAATACACAGAAACCGCATTGAAGGACTTGATCACATTTGAGAGAACCAAATGCTTTTTTTCATGGCCTGATGTTTGCTTGTTTCTTAGAAGGAGCACTTAAGACGTCCTTGGAGATAATAAAGTAATCATCAAATGGCGGTATGTCATCATTTCCAGTGACGTACAGGGAACAAGAAAATAAAACAAAAGTGACAATGACAAAGCCTCCAATGTAGACTCTGTCAACTTGAAGTCATTAAATCCTGCTTGTGCTTATGCTTCACTCAGTTGTTCTCAAAAAAATAGCTTCTCAACACTGAATATGTTTTTGCTTGTTATTATTGCAAAAAAAGCTTGCAATATAAATCAATTGCTTTCCTCAAAGTGAGGAAAAACTCTATTTAATCCAATAATTATGAAGTATAATGGATTAAATCCACCGCTGTAATGACCATATATCAACTTCAAGCATTGAATGCATGCAATTAAGGTTGATTTGAACCAAAAGTTAAGAAAATACTTGCGAACAGAAAAAGAAATAGAAATAGAGAACACAAAAGGAAGACAAAAATTGGGGTTAAATTAGCTAAATAATAGAAAAAGAATGCAAACTTGGTAATAAGGATTCAGAAGGAAAGAATGTTTGGAATATTATCTTTTGCTTGTTTTACTAGCAGTTAAAAGTTAGTGAAATTAAAAGTATAATAAAATAGATATACAGGCTCTGCGAGAGCTTGTATTGGGAGGTAATATATTAAGCAGAGGTAAGGTTAATTTAGTTTAAGCACTAGGAAATTAAAACAATCCATTTTTTTTGATTAAAAGATAAATCGGAAATATGAAAAATTAATTGAATATAAATAAATCATTGAAAGTTAAATTCAGTTGTTGACAGGGTGCAGCAAGTAAATTAAGCAAAGGTGGAACAAATTATTATGCAGTTTTTAAAGTTCCAAGTAAATTTATTATCAAAGTACATATATGTCACCATATACAACCATGAGATTCATTTTCTTGCAGGCATACTCAATAAATCCGTAGAATGATAACTAAAAGCAGTATCAACAAAAGACTACACCAACAGTGGTATTTAGCCAGTGTGCAAAAGACAACAAACTGTGCAAATAGAAACAGAAATAAATAATAATAACAAATGAGTGAGGAGTGTGAGTGAGACCTCCGTCGGTCGAAGTCGACCATGGATATTGCATTCTAGCTGTCTAGGTATGCAAGCCAGGGCAGTACAATACGGACAGCAAGCTCCCTCTCTCCACACATCTAATGAATCCAAAGGAACAAGAGAGACCCATACAGTTTAGTATTAGCAGCATCACAGGAATTGCCAGTCAGCTTAAGACTACCTCAGGGACTCCAGCTCCGGATTTTTCCTTCAGGGTTTGCTCCTGAAGCCTTCCCCATGAGTGGATATAGTCACAAGGCAGCAGAGATTTGAGATCAGTGCTTTCCTTCTCCTAGAAGTGCTGCCAACTGTGGCTGATGAGCCCTATCTGCCTGAAGTAACTGGTTTAAGGTGCCAGTAACCTGTCTTTGTCCCTTCTCCTGGCCACACGTCAATGCCAGGAGTTGGACTTGGTTGGGTTGTCAGAGGCTATTTGAGGCACACTCCATTAAGGACATTTCATAGATAGTGGAAGCTTGTTCCCATTACCAGCCTGTCTATAACAACCATAGGGAATCAATAATATTAAATAAATAAACAATAAATATCAAGAACATGAGAGGAAGAGTCCTTGAAAATGAGTCCATTGGTTGTGGGAGCATTTCAATAATGGGGAAAGTGAAGTTGTGTGCAAGTTCACGGCGCAGCACATCACACAAACCAATCTTCCATCCGTGGACTCACTTTACACCGCACGCTATCGGAGCGGTGCTGCCAGGATAATCAAGGACATGACCCACCCAGCCAACACACTTTTCGTCCCTCTTTCCTCCGGGAGAAGGCTCAGGAGCTTGAAGACTCGTACGGCCAGATTTGGGAACAGCTTCTTTCCAACTGTGATAAGACTGCTGAACGGATCCTGACCTGGATCTGGGCCGTACCCTCCAAATATCCGGATCTGCCTCTCAGTTTTTTTGCACAACCTTACTTTCCATTTTTCTATTTTCTATTTATGATTTATAATTTAAATTTTTAATATTTACTATCGATTTGTAATCCAGGGAGCGGGAAGCGCAGAATCAAATATCGCTGTGATGACTGTACATTCTAGTATCAATTGTATGGCGACAATAAAGTATAAAGTTATCCCCTTTGGTTCAAGAGCCTGACAGTTGAGGGTAATAGTACTACTGAACCTAGTGGTGTGAGCTCTGAGGCTCCTGTACCTTATTCCTGATGGCAACAGCAAGAAGAGAACATGTTCTGGGTGATGGAGGTCTCTGATGGAAGCTTTCCTGAGACAATGTTTCTTGTAGATGTGCTCAGTGGAAGGGAGGGCACTACTCATGAAGGATTGTGCCATATCCACATTTTGTAGGATTTTCTCTTCAAGGGCATTGGTGTTTCCATACCAGTCTGTGATTCAGCTAGTCGATATACTCTCCACTACACAGTGACAGAAGTTTGTCAAAGTTTTAGATACCATGCCAAATCTTCATAAACTCCAAAGGAAGTAGAGGCATTGCGGAGTTTTCTTCATAATTATACTTACACGCTGGGCCTAGGACAGGTCCTCTGAGATAATTACATCAACAAATTTAAAGTTGCTGACCCTCTCCAGCTCTGAACCTCTGATGAGAACTAGCTCATGGTCCTCTGCTTTACTCCTCCTGAAGTTAATAATCTGCTCTTGGTCCTGGTGACATTGAGTAAGAGGTTGCTGTTATGGCACAACTCGGGCAGATTTTCAATCCTACCTATGAGCTGATACATCACCACATTTGATTTGGCCCACAACAGTGGTGTCATCGGCAAACCTGAATACGGTGTTGAACCTGTGCTTAGTTACACAGTCATAAGTGTAAAGCAAGTAGAGCAGGGGGCTAAGGACACAGCCTTGTGGTGCACCTGTGCTGATGGTGATTGTGGAGGAGACGTTATTGGCAGTCTGAACAGATGGGGCCTGCAAGTGAGAAAATTGAGGATGCAGTTGCATAAGAAGGTTTTGAGGCCAAGAAGACCTTATTGATTAGTTTTAAGGGGATGATAGTATTGAATGCTGAGCTGTAGTCAATAAAGAGCATCCTGATGTATGCACCTTCACTGTCCAGATGTTCCAGAGTTGAGTGAAGAGTCAATGAGATGGCATCTGTTGTGGAACTGTTGCTCGAGTAGGGAAATTGGAGCAGCTCCAAGTCACCTCTCAGGCAGGAGTTAATATGCTTCATCACCAACCTCTCAAAATACTTCATCACTATGGATGCAAGTGCTACCAGACGATGGTCACTGAGGCAGATGACCACATTCTTTTAAGACATAGACATAATTGAAGCCTGCCAATCCAAGGGTCAAGGTATTCGAGTGAGAGACAGAGCCGGAGTGAAGTTGAGGTATCTTCCAGGAGAATATATAGCTGGAGTCAGAATCAGAGGAGTAGCTGGAGCGAGCAGAGTAGAGAAAAGCTGAAGCAGAGCTGTTTCAGAGTCCACCACCTAAACCATGAACGATGTTTGATCCATCGAGGCACCGCGCCGACTTGGAAAGGTCAAGTATGAACTGGAAGCGGCCTACAGCGTATCGATACAGCATGGCCGGGCTTGGGCCTGAGTTTTGGGGATGACCCAATGCCTGGACAATTTAAACACCAGTCCGGATTGACTGAAAATGCAAGAAGGTCGAGCCGGTTCTCCTCAGCACTGAGGCTATGTTACTGCAGACCTAGTAACCGTGAACTTCGTGGCGATTTGATGGACTGAGACAGAGACTATGGGCCCACTCTGGCTGTTCTGAGCTTCTGGTTTATGGACTCAATTTCGTTCTGAATGCTCACACTTGCTTTATTGTTTATATGATTTGAGCTGATTTGTTTTTTTTTCTTTCTGTCTCTCTGAACATTGGCTGTTGGTCTCTTTTTTTAAATGGGTTCCTTCAGGTTTCTTGTTATATCAAGGTTGTATAACTTAAACATGGTTTGATAATAAAAACATGCTTTGAACTCAATGAACCTCAGACTGCTGAAGTGAGAGGCTAAAGATCTCAGTGTACTCTCCAGCCAGAAGAATGGCACAAGTTTTTAGTACTTGGACAGATTCCCTCTCTGGACTGGATGCTTTTCCTGTGTTCAGCCTCCTGAAGGCTGCTCACACATCGGCCTCAGAGACTGAAATCATAGGATCATTGGGGGCTGTGATAGTCTGTGATGGCTCCTCCATGTTTTGATGGTCAAAGCGAGAGGCAATGAGCTCATCTGGAAGCAAAGCCCTGTTTTTGTCTGTGTCATTTGATTTAACGTTATAAGAGGTGTTAGTATTCAATCCCTGCTACAACTGTCGAGCATCCTTCATTGGTTCAAGTTTAGTCCTGAATTGCCACTTTGCCTGTGAGTTGGCTTTCCGGGGATCGTATCTTGTCCTCTTGTAACTTTCTCAGCCACCAGATTTGAATGTCTCTGATCTGGCCCTCAACAGATTGTGGATCACATGATTCATCCAGGCAATCTGATTGGGGAAAACGATGAATGATCTTGTGGACACCCTCATCTACAATTGTCTTAATAAGTCCATGGCAACCATGGTGTATTCATTCAGATCCACAGGTGAGTCCTGGAATATGGCTCTGTCCATTGACTTGAAGCAAATCTTTACTCACTCCTCTGTCTCCAGCAACCATTCTTTGTTGTCCTAATCTCTGGAACTTTGCTCTTTAGCTTCTGCCTCTGTGTATCTCAGGGATGTATGCTTGGCCCACTGCTCTACTCTCTCTACACCCATGACTGTGTGGCTTTGCATTGTTCAAATGCTATCTATAAATTTGCTGATGATACTTAGCTGGAGCTGAGAGGGTGTACAGGAGTGCGATATACCAGCTAGTTGAGTGGTATCATAGGAACAACCTTGCACTCAACGTCAGTAAGACCAAAGAGCTGATTGTGGACTTCAGAAAGGGTAACATAGAAACATAGAAACATAGAAAATAGGTGCAGGAGTAGGCTATTCGGCCCTTTGAGCCTGCACCGCTATTCAGTATGATCATGGCTGATCATCCAACTCAGAACCCTGCACCAGCCTTCCCTCCATACCCCCTGATCCCTTTAGCTACAAGGGCCATATCTAACTCCCTTTTAAATATAGCCAATGAACTGGCCTCAACTGTTTCCTGTGACAGAGAATTCCACAGATACACCACTCTCTGTGTGAAGAAGTTTTTCCTAATCTCAGTCCTAAAAGGCTTCCCCTTATCCTCAAACTGTGACCCCTCATTCTGGACTTCCCCAACATTGGGAACAATCTTCCTGCATCTAGCCTGTCCAATCCCTTTAGGATTTTATACATTTCAATCAGATCCCCCCTCAATCTTCTAAATTCCAACGAGTATAAGCCTAGTTCATCCAGTCTTTCATCATATGAAAGTCCTGCCATCCCAGGAATCAATCTGGTGAACCTTCTTTGTACTCCCTCTATGGCAAGGATGTCTTTCCTCAGATTAGGGGACCAAAACTGCATGCAGTACTCCAGGTGTGGTCTCACCAAGGGCTTGTACAACTGCAGTAGTACCTCCCTGCTCCTGTACTCGAATCCTCTTGCTATGAATGCCAGCATACCATTTGCCTTTTTCACCGCCTGCTGTACCTGCATGCCCACTTTCAATGACTGGTGTATAATGACACCCAGGTCTTGTTGCACCTCCCCTTTTCCTAATCGGCCACCATTCAGATAATAAAATCTGTTTTCCTGTTTTTGCCACCAAAGTGGATAACTTCACATTTATCCACATTAAATTGCATCTGCCATGAATTTGCCCACTCACCTAACCTATCCAAGTCACCCTGCATCCTCTTAGCATCCTCCTCACAGCTAACACTGCCGCCCAGCTTCGTGTCATCCGCAAACTTGGAGATGCTGCATTTAATTCCCTCATCCAAGTCATTAATATATATTGTAAACAACTGGGGTCCCAGCACTGAGCCTTGCGGTACCCCACTAGTCACTGCCTGCCATTCTGAAAAGGTCCTGTTTATTCCCACTCTTTGCTTCCTGTCTGCCAACCAATTCTCTATCCACATCAATACCTTACCCCCAATACGGTGTGCTTTAAGTTTGCTTTAAGAGGAGGGAACACGAACCACTCCCCACAGGGGGATCAAAAGTGAACTATTTCATGATAAGTATAGAAAAACACTGAAAGGCATCCATTAGTCTTGTGAGACTATGGATCTGCACTTGGAAAGTCTTCACTCTCCAGGGCGCAGGCCTGGGCAAGGTTGTATGGAAGACCGGCAGTTGCCCATGCTGCAAGTCTCCTCTCTCCACGACACTGATGTTGTCCAAGGGAAGGGCATTAGGACCCATACAGCTTGGCACCAGTGTCGTCGGAGAGCACTGCGTAATTAAGGCCTTGCTCAAAGACACAACATGCTGCCTTGGCTGGGGCTCGAACTCACGACATTCAGATCGCTAGTCGAATGCCTTAACCACTTGGCCACGTGCCCACACAGAAAAAACACTGAACTACAGTATATGTATATTAAACAGGTAAAATAAGTAGTGCAAAAACAGAAATTAAAAAAAAGTGAAGTAATGTTCAATGTCCATTTAGAAATCGAATGGCAGAAGGGAAGAAGCTATCCCTGAATCACTGAATTAAGTAGCTTCAGCTGTCCTGCTTACAGCTGCTAGCATAACAGTTTTAATCCATTCTTTGATCCCTTCAGGCTTCTCTCCCTCCTTCCTGAGAGTAACAATGAGAAGAGAGCACATCCTGGGTGTGGCCCTTAATGATGGATGCTGCCTTTCTGAGGCACTGCTCCTTGAAGATGTCTTGGATACTATGGAGGCTAGTACCTCCTGATGGGGCTGACTTATTTTACAACTTTCTGCAGCTTACTTCGATCCTGTGCAGTAGCCCTCTCCCCCCATTCCAGACAGTGATGGAGCCAATCCGAATTCTCTCCACGATATATCTGTGGAAGTTTTTGAGTGTTTTAGGTAACAAACCAAATCTCCTCAAGCTCCTAATGAAATGTAGCTGCTGTTTTGCCTTCTTTATAGGGGCAGCAATGTGTCAGGATCTCTTTAGGTCTTCAGAGATATTGACACCTGGAACATGAAATTGCTCACTCTCTCCACTTCTGATCCCTCTATGAGGATTGGTTCATGTTCCCTCATCTTACGAGTAGGAGGCAGACAGCCAAGTGTTCAGGTTTACTGAAATGCAGTCTGGGCACAGAACAGTAGGCATCCCTTATCTTAGTATAACAATGGTCTAGTGTGTTGGAACCTCCAGTGCTACAGGTTATATGCTGGAGGTAATTGGGTAGGGTTTCATTCAAACAAGCCAGGGTGAAATCTCCAACTTGGACCGTTTCTTGTTTGAAGATGCATCATGCAGTATCTCAAGCATTTGATTATAGTCGTCCGCTAGTCTGTAGTCTGTGGTCAGGATTATGGAGGAGAATTCACTTGGTAAACAGAATGGATGGCATTTGATCATTAAGGTGTTCAAGATTGGGGAACATGAGTTCAACAGAGACTACATGAAACTATTGTGAGGAAAGACTAGGAGGAAGGTAGATATTTGTTGATCCTTTTGAAAGGTGACAGTTTGACTGTGCAGAAGGAAAGGGAAGCAATGATTTGTTGACTGAAGTTAAGGATCACTCAGCTGTCATACTTATTCCAATTATAAAATAACGATTAAGACAATCTTGACGAATTTTAGTGACAAGGAAAGAGCAAAGTGGCAGAATATAATCACTTGACAGAAGAGAATGGATTTAAACTGTTATGCTAGCAGCTGCAAGCAGGACAGCTGAAGCTAATTAATTTACTTCAAAGGTGCGATGAGAAATAATGCTAGAATAAATGAAAAGGTTGTAGGAGTCAAATCTTCAAAGAGAGGTATGTCTTTGAATTAGAGACCAGCAAAATTAAATGTTATTTCTGCCTTTACTAGTCAGAATGTTAAAAATAAAACAAGAATGGGAAAGTGCCATGAATGGAAAATCTGTTCCACTGCTTTTCTCCTGAAAGGTAAATATTACATCAATTGTGGATATTACAAAAGAAATAGGACTGATGCATTCATCCTCTCTTTGAGGCCCTGACATTCCTTAAAATCATGGCTGAGACTTTACCTCAGTGTTATTTTCCTCCACTAAACCCGCATCTGCTTGATTCCCTTAGCATCCAAAAATCTGTTGCTCTCAGTTTTAGATATAGACAATGTCCAAGATCTACTATTTTCTTGGTTACAGGATTCCAAAGATACACTGATCTCTGTTGAAACAAAAATTCTTTCACTGTGCTGCCTTAAGTCAGTTATTTTATTTGTCATTTAGCACTCTTTGCTGGTAGTTTTGTATAGCATTCATTTAGGTCATGTGATCTGTGTCTCTAGTTGATGACATCATCAGTAGGCATCAAGACAGTTCTCCATGTGGAGTTGAGGGAGAGTTTGTGCCTTTTCTTTCGACATCATCCTGACGTTCAGGTCTTTGAAAGCATCATCGGTATGTAAAAGTAACCTTTGGGTTTATTATTTATTGATGTATATGCATATTTCCACAAATCAGAGATACTTGAATGGTTTGTGTGCAGATAAAATACAAATGGAATATTCATGCGGGCCACATGTTCTGGCTAACCTGTAGTGAGAAAATGTGCATAAGATACATTGTATGTAGAAGCATCTTGCTTACCAGTAGCCTATCTTTATGATATATTTGGAACTTATTTGTATACAGTATCTTGTGTATTATTTTGTATCATATGTGGTATACTTAGTGCTTGCCTTTTACTTAACCATAATGGGAATTTGGACACCTTTTGATAGTATATTTTTCTTTCTGTCAGTTTAACCCTACCGCCAGTCAACTTGGAATGCCTTTGTCAGTGTGGTAATTGGGGATGGAGTTTATCTGCCTGTCAATTCATGTAAGGCGCGTGAAGAGGACAGGACATTCACCTTGAGTCACTTAGACATACAAGCCATTCAGCCCAACACATCCACTCCAGTGAGCACCCATCCGTTTAATCCCATCCTCATTGAGGAGTCAGCAGTGGACAAGGTGAACAGTTTAAAGCTCCTGGGTGTGAAGGTATCTCTGAAGATATATCCCAAGTACAAAGTTTTGATGCAATTCCAAAGAAAGCACACCCATGGCTATATTTCATAACCAGGCTGAGAAAATTTAGTATATCCATAAGACCGTAAGACATAGGAGCAAGTTTGGGCCATTTGACCGATCGAGGCTGTTCTATCATGGCTGATTTATTATCTCTTGACAGTCATAGGCTGAATCAAAGATAGTGTCAAATTAGAAAATATGACTGAGTGGTGCCACAACAACAGCCTCTTACTCAATGTCAGCAAGACCAAGGAGCTCATTATTAACTTCAGGAAGTGGAAATCAGAGACCCATAAGCCATTCCTCATTGAGAGATCAGAGGTAGAGAGGGGCAGCAACTTTGAATTCCTCAGTGTTATCATTTAAGAGGATCTGTTGAGTTACATAGAAAGCACAGCATTACCTCTACTTAAAATTTTGCGAAAATTCATCATGACATTTAAAACTTTGATGAACTTCTATAGATGTATGGTGGAGAGTATATTGACTAGATAAATCACAGCCTGGTATGGAAACACCAATGCCCTTGAATGGAAAATCTTATAGAAGCTAATGGATGTGGCTCGGTGCATCACAGGTAAAGCCCTCCCCACCATTGAGCACATCTACATGGAGCGTTGTCACAGGAAAGCAGCATCCATCATCAAGGACCCCACCACCTGGCTCATGCTCTTTTCTCACTGCTGCCATCAGGAAGACGGTACAGGAGCCTCAGGATTCTTGGTACCAAGTTCAGGAGCAGTTAGTTTCAAGGTTGTCAAGCCAAGGACTGGTATTGGGGACAAGCTCCCACGACCTAAAAGTGCTCCTCACGGCATGCCCCTCAAATAGCCTCTGACAACCAAGTCCAACTCCTGGCTTTCTCGTGTGGCTTAGCCTCTAAGCCCAGCAGAACAGTTTCTACTGACAGGAGAAGGGGCAAAGGCGGATCCTGTTGCCTTAAAACCAGTGCTTCGGGTAGATGGAGCTCCTCAGCCTGGGAAGGCAGTCCATCTAAGAGAGGGAAAACCCTGATTTCAAGCCTCTGCTGCCTTGCGGCCATACCCACTCATGGGAAAAGCTTCGGGAGTAAACCCTGAGGACAAGTCCAGAGCTGGAGTCCCTAGGACAGTCTGACGTTGCCTTCAACCTCGTTCTGGCAAATCCTGCGATGACACTGGTGCCAAGCTGTATCGGCCCTTGCTCTTCCCTTGGACAACATCGGTGTCGTGAAGAGGGGAGACTTGCTGCATAGGCGACTGCCTGTCTTCCATACAACCTTGCCCAGGCCTGCGCCCTGGAGAGGACGCTTCGAGCAAGACTTTCCAGGGGCAGATCCATGGTCTAGCGAGACTAACGGATGCCACCAGTACCCTCAACCACCAGGCTCTTAAACCAGAGGCGATAACTTCATTCAACTTCACTTCCCCATCACTAAGCTGTTCTCACAACATATGAGCTTACTTTCAAAGACTCTTCATCTCATGTTAGTGATATTTATTGATTATTTGTTTTTTATTATTATTATTATTTTAAAAGTTTTATTCTTTCTCAGCTCAACCTGGTAAAACCTGAGATATGGGCATAGCCAAAGACACTATTTCTCAGTTACTAGGAACTTCCGGACTATTTTAGTGGTGGTTAGTATTGTGGCTTTCTGAAGATTTACATAGATACTGCTGTGTAACCTTAATTGTTTAATGCTATTGTGTAATGTGTTTGGGATGACGCCATTTGTATATATTACTGTCAGGACAATGTATACCCTGTTTGTGTTCCAAAGTATTTTAATTTCCTCTTTTAATTCAGTATATTCTTGGTGTTCTTCACGTAATGATTTCTGTAAGCTATGAGTGTTTGGAATGGCTATATCTATTAAGTAAGCTGTTCTTGCTTGTTTATTCTGTATTATTAAATCCAGACAGTTATTATGGATTGTCCTGTTCGTAATAATGGATCGGTCATCATACAACTTGTGGCATTCTGACTCTTAAAACTAGATCAGGCTTGTATTTATGGTAAGGTATGATTTCTTTGATGAGTTTGTATTTTAAAGCAAGATTTTGGTGAATGATGTTCACCACTCGATAGTGCCTGTGTAAGTAATCAGTTTATGATAAACTGTTACAGGATCCTGCAATGCATTGAACTCTTTCTGGTTTTCCTTGCATTTTGTACATTTATCATCCTGAATTTGTCGGTCTTTCATTATACCATTTTTGATCATTTTTGTGTGAACCACCTGACCTTGTACTGCCACAAGGAACCCTTCTATTTCTGGGAAGAAGTCTCCAACTCTGAGCCAGGCATTTGACGCTTTCCTGTTGACATCTAGTGTGCTCAGATCATGAGGGTGTCTTCCTTGGAGGGTTGTGCTCTTCCATTGGTTAAGTTTTTCTTCGACAGTGATAATTTCTTCATTTTTCTGGGTTCTGCTCTCATTTAAGTTCAGTAGTGTATATTTCTTATAGGAATTGCATACGCTTGCGTGGGGTGCTGAATCCTAGTTTTGTAGATGAGAGTCTGTCCTTAGAAATTTTATCTGACTGTTGTGTAGATTTTTAATCTCTGTTATTCCTCTTACACCTTCTATCCTAGGTAATGTTAATCTAAGCGCATTCAAGTGTACATAATGTTTTTTGAAGTTTGTCATTTCAGTTCTTGTTTGTCTTTGTAAACTTTCCAAATTGGATTCAAACCATGATATTATGCCAAAAGAATATATTAGTATAGGTATAGCAAAAATGTTTATTGCCTTTGTTACATTTTTAGCGTTGAGCTCTGTTTGAGAGATTTTCTTAAGCCGTGAAGTAAATTCTATCTGAAGTCTTTCCTTCATCCATTTTCTTTGCTTGTTGATATCCCAGATACTTATATGTTTCATATTCATCTAATGGTTGTTTGTATTCTGTTGCTCTGTTTTGTATTTTATTAGCTCTATTGCACCTTTCCTTATGTTTAATGTTCTGCATTTATCCAGTCTAAAGTTCATGTTTATATCTTTCAATAATAGCTCTACTATTTGAATTAATTGTTTTAGTTTTACAGAGAAGCATATAATTTTAAATGATCCATGTATGTTAAAGTATAGTTCATTTTGTTGCTTCTGATCTGATATCCAATTTTTATCCGATTAAGTAAATGAGAGAGCAGGTTTAAAGCTTGACAGAAACATAGTGGACTTAAGAGAGTCACCTTAGAAAAAGCTTCGGTTTATTTTGATAATGATAGTTGTTTTTTTTTTGGGTTGTTAATCGATAGGGTGATTATAGTATACCAGTGCTTCATCAGATCTTGAAGGAATTTCACAAGTATTGGGTGTAGTTTACATATATTAAAAATTTCTATTAACCGTGAGTGTGGGACGGATTCAAGTGCCTTTCAGCATTCAATACAACAATATGAAAGATCTCTACTTTTTGTATTGAGCTTGATTTAGAATTACGGAATCTATTATCAGTTGTTCCTTACATCCCTTCAAACCCTTACAGCATCCTTTCTGCTCTCCTGTACGTATATTGTGGGTATCTAAGTGAATGGTGATCAGTTGCGAAACGCACAATAATACAATTTTATATATAGTTTGTAAACAAGTAATAGGATAATATTTGGATGGACTGTTGTGATTTCCTCTTTAAGTTAGAGATATGTTTTACCTTCTGTCAAAGGCAATTGATTTTTTTTCTAGTAATAATTATGAATATTATCACTGTCAGTACTTTTCCAGTTAATGGGTTTTTTATAACCTCTTTCAGCAACTCCATTGTAACTTCAGGTATTTGCATTTCTTCAATTGTGCTTGTGCATTCTTTTGCCTGTCTAATCCAGCTTGCTTCTTGATTGTGCGTCACACTCTATTATTACGATTTACTTTTTCTCAGCTCAAGCTGGCAAAACCTAAGGTACAGGCTTTTGGGATGATACCAGTTGAAGATATATCTATCAGGACTGATATATGCCCTGTTCATATTCCAAAGTCTTTCAATTTCCTCTTTTAATTCAGCATATTATTATCATTTATTTTTTTTTCCTCATCTCAAGCTGGTAAAAACCTGAGGTGCAAGCATAGCCAAGCACATTTATTTCTCAATTGCTAGGAATCTTTTATTATTTTGTTTCTTATTTTTATTTATTATTTTTATTATTATTATTAATAATAATAATATTATTATTATGACTATTTCTTGTCTTTCTTTCTTTTCATTTTTGCACAGTTGGTTGTCTTTTGCACACTAGTTGTTCACTCTGTTGGTGCAGTCTTTCATTGATTCTATTATGGTTATTGGATTTATTGATACCCACATGAAAATTAATCTCAGGGTTGTATATGGTGACATACATGTACTTTGATAATAAACTTACTTTGAACTTTGTAATTTTGACTGTCTTACTAATCAAGAACCTACCAACTTAAATATGCCCAATGCACCCAATATAAATACACCCAGTGACTTGGCCTCCACATGTGTCAGTGGCAATGAATTCCACAGATTCATCACCCTCTGGCTCAAGAAATTCCTCCTCATCTCTGTTCCAAATGGATGTCCCTCTATTAAGAGGCTATGCCTTCTGGTCGTAGGCTCAACCACTATAGGGAACATACTCTCCACATCCACTCTATTTAGGCCTTTCAATATTCAATATGTTTCAATGAGATTTTACCCCCCAACCCCCAATTTGAAACTCCAGTGGCCCAAAGCTATTAAAAGCTCCTCATACCCTTTCATTCCCGGAATCCTTCTCCTGGACCATCACTAATGCCAGCATATCCTTTCTTAGATAAGGGTACCAAAGCTGCTCACAATACTCCAGGTGCAGTCTAACCATTCCTTATAAAGCCTCAACATTACATCCATGTGTTCATATTCTAATTTTCTCAAAATGAATGCTAATATTGCACTTGCTTTCCTTATCACCACTCAACCTGCAAGTTAACCTTTAAGAAATCCTGCACAAGGACTCCCTCGTCCCTTTGCACCTCAGATTTTTTAATTTTCTCCCCATTTAGAAAATAGCCTTTATTCCTTCCATTAGAAAATAGTCTATGTCTTTACTACTTCTAATTGTCAAAAAGCCTCTAGCAATTTTTTGCAGATGTGCTATATTTTTACAGATGACTGGTTGCATCACCATCTGCACAGGATCAGAAAAAGCCGCAGAGGGTTGTAAACTCAGCCAGCTACGTCAAGGGCACTAGCCTCCCCACCATCAAAAGGCAATGCCTCAAAAAGGAGGAATTCATCATTAAGGATGCTCACCAGAGAAGGCATACTCTCTTCTCATTATTACCATTATGGAGGAAGTACAGGAGCCTGAAAACACACACTCAATGAACGGCTTCTATGTCTCTGCCATCAGAATTCTGAACCCTCAATGAACACATGAAAACTACCTTGCTACTTTTCTCCCTCTTTGCATTATTAATCGTTTTAGTTTTATTTGTTTTCTTATTTATTTACTCACTTATCAATCTGGACAAGGTGCGGATCATGCTGCTGCCTGCATTAGAAAGGCATCGGAGGATTTGGTGCGTGAAGGCCGTGTGCAGTCTAACAGTAAGTCGCACACACAAAATGCTGCTGGAACGCAGCAGGCCAGGCAGCATCTAGTTTTTCTTGTGATCACAAGCCTGTTGAACATTGTTAACATGGACTGCTACAGGTCCGATTCACTGATTCATTGGTGGGCAACGGGGGAGCTGTGGGGCTTTGGTTGTAGCGAGGACTAGGCCTCAAGCCACAGTGTCTCCTCTTTACAGCCATGCAAAAGGGAGGTGACGGAGTCGACTGCAGCCTTCTGCAACAATTATGGACTCGGTCTTGAATTACTTTTTGTGTATGAATGTATTTTACTGATAGCTTATATGTGCTTGTGCATGTTATCTATATGCTATATGTCCCTTGTGCTATATGTTGCTGGTACTGTGTTTGCACCTTGGCCCTGGAGTAACGCTGTTTCATTTAACTGTTTTCATGGGTATTCATGTACGGCTGAATGGCAATTAAACTTCAACTTGAACTTGAACTTCATTGATATTCCTTATTGTAGTTTGGAGTAATTTTATGTATAGCTCTGTACTGCTGCTGTAAAACAACAAATTTCAGTGATAATAAACCTGATTCTGGTTTTGGTTCTGGCCCTTGGTCTGTAGCCTTTACTCCATTCACTCCATCAAGTACCTTCTCTCCTTCGCTATAAAAGGTGGGATTTCCTGGTGGCTACCCATTTCAACTCCACTTTCCATTCCCATTCCAACATGTCAGTCCAGGGTCTGCTGTACTACCACAATGAGGCCACACTCAGTTTGGGGGAGCAACACCTCATATTCCGTCTAGGTAGCCTCTACCTAATGGCATGAACATCGATTTCTTTAACTTCCAGTAATTTCACCTGTTCCTATTTCTCCCTTTTTCCATTCCTCGTTCTGGTTCCCCTCTAATCCCTTCTCCTCCCCTGCCCAATCCCGCCCTCTGATGTCTCTCCTCCTTTCTTTTCTCCCATGGTCCATTGTTTCCCCTGTCAAATTCCTTTTTCTTCAGCCCTTTACCTTTTCTATCTATCACCTTCCACCTTCTTACTTCAGTCCTGCAACCCAGCCACCACCCACCTTCCCCTCACTTGGTTTCACCTGTCAGCTTCTACTCCATTCCTTCCCCCACCCCCATCACCTTCTTACATTGGCTTCTGGCCCCTTCTTTTCCAGTCCAGACAAAGGGTCTCAGCCTGAAATGTCAACTATGAATTCCTCTCCATAGATACAGCAGGAGCTGCTGAGTTCCTTCAGCACATTGTGAACTGGTATGTTGCTCTAGCTCCCCAGCATCTGCAGAATCTCTTGTGTTTAAACTCTACTCCACGAATTTCCTTTAGACTATTGTATGTTTCAAAACAATATCCCTTAATCTCTAAACATAAAATGTACTGCCTGTTTATTTTCTCCTCATTAGCCTGTTTTTCAGGGAATCCATCTGGTGATCCCTTACTTTGTAGGAGTGGAACGTGCTGTGTGTGGTCGGCATCCAGGATGTGGGATATGATCATATTATTTGAAAGAACTCTATTGATATATTCAAAGTTAAAGTCTAATTCTAGTTGTCATAAACACAAGTACACATAGGCATGAAACACTTCCAACGTTATCACAGCATCAGAGTAATAACACTCACTCAAAAACAAACATAAAGTATACACTTATTTTACTAGAAACAACAAGTTCAAATTTTTTTAAAAAATGAAGTCCATTGTCGTGCCAAGTGGTAATACTGTTAATATACTAAAGTAGTAATTAGGTTGTGCAAGTTGGTTCAAGAAAAGAATGGTTAAAGTGAAGGGACTGTTCTCGAACGTGCTGTTGTGGGATTTCAGGCTTCTGTACCTCCAAGATGGTAGGTGTAGGAAGATGGCATGGCCCAGATGGTGGGGATCTTTGATGATAGATGTTACCTTCTTGAGGTAGTGACTTGTGCAAATACAAAGAATGGTGAGGAGGAATGTGCCATGATGTATCGGGCCGAGTCCACCACTCTCTGCAGCTTCATACATCTCTGCACATTCGAATTGCCGTACTGGACCATGATACTTTCAACAGTACCACCTGTAGCTGCTTGAAATGTCCTCATTCTAAGGAAACATTATTAGATTTCCCACCATCATGATAACTATGTTTCCATGAAAGCTAGGACCACTAGACTCAAAAACAGTTACTCCTCCCAAGCCATCAGGTTGATCAATGACATCTTCACCCATTAACCTACCTCACCATCCATCACCAGCACATCCATATCAGCCTCTCATCTCCATAGCTCCTCAGCACCCTTCATCTCCCCATGCGCAGCCACTTTACGTTCACACTCCATACCCCATACCCCATACCTACAGTATTGTGCAAAATCTTAGGTGTGTACATATATATGTGTGTGTGTGTGTGTGTGTGTGTGTGTGTGTATGTGTGTATATATATATATATATATATATATATATATATGTGTGTGTGTGTGTGTGTATGTATGTATGTATGTATGTATATATATATATATATATATATATATAGCTACCGTGCCTAAGACTTTTGCACAGTACTCTAGTGATTTTATGTATTGCGCTGTACTGATGCTGATATGGGTCTCTATTGTGGACTGAAAATGGGAAGGGGGCGAGGAGAGGGGAATCATGGTTGGGAACAGGGGAAGAGAGTATGGACAGTGTGGGAAGCACCAGAAAAACATTTTGTTATGATCCATAAACCAATTGTTTGGAATCAGATGACCTTGCCCAGTGTCTCAGGCTGGCAGTGTCTACAAGCACCTCACCCCGCCCCCCACACCCTCCCCAGCACTCTCTCTCTGCCACCTGCCTCACACTCCTCCAGCAGCACTCCACTCTCACCATTCCCTACGTTCTCTGCTCCTGCCTGATTTACAAACTCGCTCCCTGCACTATTCGGGTGTCCCATTCACACGCACAGGATCTGCCGTGTGTTCCCCTGACTATTAACACTACTGCTCCCCTCTTCTCCCTCTTCCCCTTCTGCACCACAGACCCTTGCTCAGTGCCAGTAACCTGGTCTCTGGCATTCCCCTGGGAGGTCATTCCCCACAACAGCATCCAAAACAGTATACTTATTATTGAGGGGGAATGGCCACAGGGATGCTCTGCGCTAACCTCCTATTCACATTTCTATTTCTCCTGATAGTCACCCAGGTACTCGCCTCCAGCAACTTTGCGGTGTCTACTACCCTGTAACTCTGATTAATTATCTCCTCACTCTCCTGTTCAAGCCGAAGGTCATCCAGCTGCTGCTCCATATCCCTAACACGGTCTTCAAGAAGCTGCAACTGGATGCACTTCATGCAGATGTAGTTCCCTGGGAGTCTCTGAGTTTCCCAGGACTCCAATATCAGCATGAAGAACACGCAACAGCCATTTACTACATTGGGTACAGTAAGAGAAAAAGAACAAAAAGGGAAACTTAACAGAAACTTGCCCAGAGCCAATGCCTCTTTAGAGCCGAAGCTTCCTTTAAGCCCAAACTTGACACTCCTACTCTCACCACTAGCCTACTCCCAACAATGGGCACCCTGCTTATCCCTTCTGTACTTTGAAACAAGCATCGCCAACCTGCGAGAAAACTCGCCACTGTGGCCTGCTCCTGTTGGTCATTCTCAACAGTTACATGTACATTGTGTCATAGGATTGCTTTTATATTTATTTTGTTCCCTATGCTTTCTGGGATTAAATGCTGCATTGAATCCTGAGTAACAATCATTTTGTTCTTCTTGGTGTACTGAACAGCCATTCATGTTCTGAAGAATGACAATAAACGATCTTGAATCTTGAATTTCCCTGTTTGGACAAACTTTACGCATCCTCAGGTGTGCAGTATTAGTTACACTTCACCACTTGTAGACTCAGTGTGTCATTGACCTTATTGGGACATCCTAAAATATTACCTTCCCAAATTACAGTTGTTCCAGGGAGATGGAAAATGGGTTGGTAATCTATAACTGATAATCCCGTTAAGGATTTTGAAGTGTTTGAAGACATAACAGAAGCAGAACTTGTTAATAGTGATATGAATAGTTTACCTGCATAACATTTGCATAAAGTTTGACCGAACGGGGAAATTGCAACATCTGGAGCAGCAAAGGAGAAACTGAAGGAGATCAAGGGGTCAAACCCCAGATGAAAATTAAAACAGAGAAAATGAGAAACGCCTTGTAGAACAGGCAACATTCATGGATTAAAAAATGCCTCTTGCCTCAGATTTGAGAGGCTTACTAGGACAATGCAATGACCCAGCAGGAGAGAAAGTTTCAGGTACAATTAGGATGAGCAAAAAAAAACTGAATGTTTTACTGCTCATCCCTAGTCCTTAGATCCTTCCAATGAACAAATGAAAAGCCAATTGTTTTACTGCCCCTGTTAGAAAGCATAACTGGACAAAGTCAAAAATCATGTCATAAAATTGTCACAAGTTTAAACAGTGAACACATACACACAGAAAGATTTGCTAAAAGAGAGAGATCGGAAGTTGGCTGTAGTTTTCAAGGCTGAGAAGTTAATAATTCAGTTGGGAGATTATTTACTTACTGAGATACAGTGTGAAACAGGCCCTTCCAGCCCCTTGTGCTAGACCATCCAGAAATCCCCGAATTCACCCTAATGTGAAAAAGAATCTAGTGTTCTCCTAGTGTATATGATGAATAAACTAATCTTGAGCTTTCAGCCAGACACAGGTATCGTTTTAACCTATGTTTCAATGACAAACTCTGCCATCTTCATCAGGGATGATGCCTAGACGTGTCTAGTCCAGTGGTATATATACACCTGTCGTACATCCCTCCTGATGAGTTTGTCCTCATCCAATCAGGTTTCTGCTGTCCCACCTTGTTTACAATCACATTCCAGTTTTTATTTCTATGGCTTTGAAATGAATCTACAGGAAAAGAATTTTTGGTCTCGCTCCAAGAACTGGAATTCAATTGTAATCAAGGTGGGATAGTGAAAGCCTGATTGGATAAGGACTAACTAATTAGGAGGGACGGACGATGGGAGTAAATATACCGCAGGACTAGACATGCCCAGGCATCATCCTTGATGAAGATGGCAGAGTTTGTCATTGAAACATTGATTAAAATGGACACCTGTACCTGCTGGAAGCCTGAGAAGAGTTTATTCGTAACCCTAAGCTAATCATGGGACAATTTATAATGACCAATTAACCTATCAACTGATATGTCTTTGCACTAGGGGAGGAAACCAGAGCATGCAGAATAAACTCACATGGTCTCAGGGAGAATGTGCAAATTCCTTTCAGTCAGTGGCAGGAAATGAACCTGGTTGATGCTACTGTAAAGTGTTGTGTTAATCACTATGCTACTGATTAACAGTAGCATAGTGATTACTGAGTGGCCTCAAGAGAATAAAATGCATCTAGAGAAATAAGAGAAAATATCACAGAAGGAGCAGCTAACATCAGTACACAGCATTGAATCTGCAAAAAGTTCAAAGTAAATTTTATTATCAATATACATATATGCACCAAAGACAACCTTGAGTTTCACTTTGTTGTGGGCATACTCAGAAAAATCTACCAAATAATAACCATAACAGAATCAATGAAAGGCCACCCAACTAGGGTTTCCAACCAGAGTGCAGAAGACAACTGCAAATACAAAAAAGAAATAATAATAATACATAAATAAGCTATAACTATCAAGAGCATGAGAGGAAGAGTTCTTGAAAATGAGTCCATAAGCTGTGGGAACACCTCAATGATCAGACAAGTGAAGTTGAATGAAGTTATCCCCTTTGGGTCAAGAGCCTGATGGTCGAGGGGTGATAATAGCTCCTGAACCTGCTGGTGGAAAACCTGAGGTTCTTCTACCTTCTTCAATGTAGGAGAAAAGTACTTTAACAATTGAAAGCAGAAGAGGAATGATTTTATCTTTTATTCATTCTCAAGTAATGAAGCTAGCATTTACAGTCCATCTCTAATTGCCTCTGAACAAAATAGCCTATTGAACAAATTTATAGGATAATTAAGAGTTAGTAAGTGTGTTATGGGTCTGGAGCATGTCTTACAAACTTCTGTCAATTTATATCAATCAATATTAACAAACAAAATGAACTCAGCAGTTCAGGCAGTGTCTTTGGAGGGAAATGGACAGTCAACATTTTAACATATATTCAAATTTAACTGTTTCCTTACAGTGCCCCATTCCTTCTAGGCGGCATGGGTGTGCGGTCGCGCAATAACTGAAATGTTCCTATACACATAGCCCTTGCTGCCATGCAGCTGGAACTTTACTTTATATAATGTTAATATAATTTTGAACTCTATGTGAATATAATTGTGAAATACCCTCTAATCATTATCTGTCAATACTATCATTCCCACAATCCTGATTGAGAAGTTGCAGAACCTGGTCCTCTGTACCTCCCTCTGCAACTGGATCCTCAGCTTCCTAACTGGAATCCCACAATCTGTGCGGATTGCAGATAACATATCCTTCTTGCTGACAATCAACACTGGCGCACCTCAGGGATGTGTGCTTAACCCACTGCTCTACTCGCTATCTACACATAACTGTGTGCCAGGCATAGCTCAAATACCATCTATAAATTTGATCATAATACAACCATTGTTGGTAGAATCTCAGGTGGTGATGAGAGGGCTTACAGGAATGAGATATGCCAACTAGTGGAGTGGTGCTGCAGCAACAATCTGGCATAAAACGTCAGTAAGATGAAAGAGCTGATTGTGGACTTCAAGAAGGGTAAGACAAAGAAACACATACCAATCCTCATAGAGGGATCAGAAATGGAGAGAGTGAACAGTTTCAAGTTTCTGGGTGTCAAGATCTCTGAGGATCTAACCTGGTACCAACATATCGATGTAGTTATAAAGAAGGCAAGACAATGACTATACTTCATTAGGAGTTTGAAGAGATTTGGCATGTCAACAAATACACTCAAAAACATATATAGATGTACCATGGAGAGCACTCTGACAGGCTGCATCACTGTCCAATATTGGGGGGGGAGGGAGGGGGGCTGCACAGGACCAAAAGAAGCTGCAGAAGGTTGTAAATCTAGTCGGCTCCATCTTGGGTACTAGCTTACAAAGAACCCAGGACGTCTTCAGGTAGCAGTGTCTCAGAAAGGCAGCATCCATTATTAAGGATGTCCAGCACCCAAGGCATGCCCTTTTCTCACTGTTACCATCAGGTAGGTGGTACAGAAGCCTGAAGGTACACACTCAGCGATTCAGGAACAGCTTTTTCCCCTCTGCCATCCGATTCCTAAATGGACATTGAATCTGTGGACACTACCTCACTTTTTTTAATATACAGTTCTGTTTTCTGGGGTTTTTTTTCACTTTTTAAAATCTATTCAATATATGTATACTGTAATTGATTTACTTATTATTATTATTATTTTTTCCTCTTCTATATTACATATTGCATTGAACTCCTGCTGCTAAGTTAACAAATTTCATGTCACATGCTGGTGATAATATACCTGATTCTGATTCTGATATAATCCATGTTTTTAAAATAATAAATGTGCCACAACCTTTACTTAGTAACATTTTAGAGCTTCAATGTACTTACGTTGTCAGTGTTTCAAGTCACGACACTATTACAAATTGTAACAATAAACACAGAATGGAAGTTGATAGCTCATTGTCAATAAACTGCTGTCCCCTGAATGCTGATGCAGTCTAGTTAATATTCATAGTTTGTGTGTTATATGAAAAAAAAATTAAAGTGCAGCACCATTTTCGGGCCATGTGAAAATTTCCTGCTCGGAGCAATGGTCGGTCCATGCAGCTGTAAAATAATTAAAGGGAACATTGTTACAGAGCCATACACAAGCAGGCCATGTAAGGATAGAAGATTTCCTCTCCTAAAGTGAAAAAAAGTAAAGCAAACAAGGTTTTTCAACAATCTTGAAGCTTCAGTATTTTAATTTCCCAGCTGCTGTTGGTGGATTTTTACTCAAGTTTCTAGATCACTTGTTCAGAATCCTGGATTTAGTACACAGTAACACTAACACAATGTTCTCACAACCCACCAGCTTCATATCCAAATTGCTTTGCTCTACAACATTGAGATGAATCGTGTTGCTGAGATCTTATGTCACCTTCCTAACACCACAGTCTGGTTCAGGTTTAGATTTATTTATCACATGTACATTGAAACATACAGTGAAATGCATTGCTTGTGTTAACATCTAACACACACAAGGACGTGTTGTACACAATACGACGCCAGCATTGTGTGTCCATAATATTCATCGGAACACAAGCAGCAAGAACAACAGCAAAAACAAAACAAAACAAGGCACCAACAGCAAAAACAAGCCCCTTTCCCATCCTCCTACACACTCACACACACACAAAGACAGGCCTCCAAAACTAAGATAGACCATCTCCAGGCCTTCAGTCCTTAGTCCCAGACTCTCAGACTCACAGACATCTGGCCCTCAATTTCCAATCCTTGGCCTGGACTCGCAGACATTTTCCTTCTGCATAAACCGACCCAGGAGCTTCAACATTTGGGCTTCTACCTCTGGAATCTCTGACTTCAGTTTATGACCTTCGAACTTTTACCTTGGACTCACCAAGCTCTGGACTTCAATCTTTGGCTTTGCCCTTTGAACTTCACTGACTTCATGGTATCAAGTCCAGGAATTGCCAAGCATGGGTTTGAGCTGCGGGCCTCAAATTCTGGATTCTCACAGATCTGCGAACTTGGTGCCCTGGAAGAGGGGGGGTGGGGTCACCGGCCCAACCTGTTTGAACCTCGGACCTGGAGAGACATCCAATCTGTCATTGCAGGTATTGTTAGATGAACAAGGCTGAAGCTAAATTTCCCTCTTGAATGAGAGATTGAATTGTTACTTTCACAATGTGTAAGGGACAATTGCTGCCTATATATGTAAAACCTTTGTGGCAGGCAAGTGATTGCTTCAGTTCAGACATCTCGACTGGGTATCACATTTTTCTATATGCAAATTATATGACACTCTCAGAAATAGAAGAAGAGGGATGTTCGTTTACATTTTAAACAGAAATGTCTCAGAACAGAAAAATGATGACCCAGGATCCAATGTATCTATGCAATTGGTTCATTTTAGGTTATTGTAGAGATTAAAACATGCAACCCTAAAGAGGTAAAGTACCTAGAAATGCATTAATACACTTCGCAATGTAGAATATAATCATCTCCCCTTTGTAAAGCAATAATTGGGTGGTACGTTTCCAAGGGCACCAGGAATTGGAAAAGATAGCAAATTACCACATTAAACCTTCACACCCCTATCACTGATACAGCAACTGTAAAATTGCAACCCTGTAAGTCACCAAGTTTTCCTTCTTATAACTTCTTGATCCATTGTTTATGTCACCAACGACAAGAGGACTCTGTCACAGGAAACCAGCACCCATCATCACTGACCCCCACCACCCAGGGAATGCTCCCTCTAACATGTGCACAGCTGCACATGCACACATCTTTAGCTACTAGCGCACAAAGGAATTTAAACTGTGCACAAAAGGTTGTCACCTTCTACCTCGTTGGCATGTTAAGTATATTTCACAATCCAGTTTCTGATGCATATGTGGAACTTGTGATGATTTGTCTGAAGATTTTAGAGCTGGCTTATTTGTACTGTTTTTTTTGAAGAAATTATTCAGGGTGCACATGTAATTGTTACTGGGAAAAAGATTTATTTGCTTTTATTTATTGACATACAGTATGGAGTAGGACCTTCCATCCCTTCAAGCCACGCCGCCCAGCAATCCCCCAATTTAACCCCAGCCTAATCACAGGACAATTTACAATGACTAATTAACCTACCAACCTGTACATCTTTTGAAACCGGAGCACCCAGAGGAAGCCTGCGCAGTCACAAGGAGAACATACATACCCCTTACAGGCAGCAGTGGGAATTGAACCAAGGTTGCCAGTACGGTAAAGTGTGCTAACCACTACACTACCGGCCACCCCACAAGATTTTTGTGCACACTGGTCATTATGAATTAGTGGGAACATTGCACCCAGGACATGCTCTCTTCTCACTGCTACTATCATGAAGAAGGTATAGCAGCCTTAGGACTCACTTCACCAGATTCAGAAACAGTTATTATTGAGGACCCATCAGATTCTTGATCCAAATGGGATAATGGCACTCAACTTCACTTGCCCCATAATTGGGGCACAATCAATTGATTGACTTTCATGGACTCTTCATTTCATGTTCTCAATATTTATTGTTTATTTATTATTATTATTATTTCTTCTTTTTGTATTTGCACATTTTGTTGTCTTCTGCACTCCGATTGAACGCCCTATTTGGGTTGCCTTTCACTGACTCTGTTATGGTTACTATTCTATAGATTTATTGAGTGTACCTACAAGAAAATGAATCTCAGGGTTATATATTTTCTTTGATAATAAATTCACTTTGAACTTTGAACTTTGAACCACATGAGTATACTTTAGATTCTTTGGCTTCCTCTCACTTCCCAAAGATGTTCTTGTTGTTAGGATCAGGATAATGTGGTATAACAGAAAATGCTGGAAATACTCAGTAGTTCAATCAGCTTGTGAAGAGAAAATCAGAATGCATGTTTCAATTGAATGACCAAAGTTCTTATTCATTGTCTCTTCACAGATGCTGCTTAATCTGTGAAGGTTTGAAGGTTCAAGTGTTCAATTTAATGTCAGAGAAATGTATACAATATACATCCTGAAATGCTTTTTCTTTGCAAAACATCCTACTTTTTCTGGTTTTATATCTGAGTTCAAAAACCAGCACCAAAATAGTGGGGAGAATCTTGTAACCTGTGGACAGTTCTCGCAAATAAATGACACACTTAAGCAATTTGAGCACTAATAGTTAGCATTGCTAAAATTTCCTGATCCTCTGTAGTGACTGCATGATAATGGAACCTTTCTTGCTGTAATTGAGCTGTGTAAGGCACCTCTGACCTAGGTTGGTGGTAGGACAATTGGGGTAACCAGAAAGAGAACAGGATGTATGAAATAAATTGAGAATTGGGGTTGTTTTGAGACCTTGAAACATGTCAATTATCAAAGTAGGCTTTCCCTATGTCATATGAAAACATGAATATAAAATTAGCATCAGGTAGAGTCATAGAGGCATAGCATTATGCAACATACCTACAGTGTCTTCAGCCCAACTTGTCCAAAGTCATTGAGGTCCATTTGCAAACACAAGGAAATCTACAGATGCTGGAATTTCAAGCAGCACACATAAAAGTTGCTGGTGAACGCAGCAGGCCAGGCAGCATCTATAGGTGCATTTGCCCACACTTAGCCCATATCCATCTGAACCTAGCCTATCCATGTGTACCTGTACAATTTTACAAACCTCTGGCAGCTCATTCAACACGTTCACCATTTTCTCTGTGAAAAAATATTGCCCTTCAGATCCCTTTTTAAAGTATTTCCCCTCTTACTTTAAAGGGATGCCCTTTAGCTTTAGACTGCCTTCCGCTGAGAAGAACACTGTGACCATTCACCTTACCTATGCACCAAATGATTCTGTAAACCTTTATGATGTCAATTTGCAATGAAAGTAATTGCTTCTTGCCCGTGTTTTTGGCATTTTACAAGCTGACTGACGACTTGCCTGCTGGTAGCTGATGGAGTAGCAGGTCTTTCCCAGTGTTCCCAGTTTACTTCCTTTTTTGTTTCCATCCTTTTGAAATATCACTGTTAAACTTGTTTTTATCTTTCTATGGTGACCAAAGCAACTTTGGAATCTATTACGGACTTGCTTCAAAAGCTTTCTACAGACTTGCAAAAGCTTACCGAGGAGTTTCATCGGTTCAGAAAAGAAGTGTTGGCCGATTCACAACAAATCAGCTTTGAAGTTAAACAAATAGGTACAAAACTGGGTGTTATTCAGGAAACTTTAATCGAGCATGATAAGAGGATAAAAGAGCATGAAGAGATCATAACAATACTGGATAAGAAAACTGATGATCTGCAAAAGCTGTATGAAAAACAATCCAAGTCCAACGGAAAACTGAGACAAAAGATTATTGATTTGGAAAAAACAAAAACAAAAAAAACAAAACAAAATGGAAGTAGGAGAAACAACTTACGAACCTTGGGACTTAAAGAGTTAACGGAAGGAAATAACCCTAAGGAATTCTTCGCAAACCTCCTGATGGAATTATTCCCTGATATTGTACAGTCTTTACCTTTGATTGATTATGTTTACAAATCGCCTACTTATAGATCAACTTCAGGATCAAGACCAAGGTCCGTCGTTATATGCTTTCATAAATTTCAAACAAAGGGCTTTTTGATTCGTGAATCCCGTCAAGAAGGTATGATTGACTACAAGCGTCAGAAGATTCGTGTTGTTGAAGATTTCTCATCGGAAGTTGTGGAAGAACATGCTAAGTTTAAAAAAGTTATGGCGAAACTTTATAGCAAAAACTTCAAGCCTCCTCTTCGCTATCTGGCTCAGCTGAGAATTACAATGCAAGATGGCTTAAAAAAATGGTTTCTTACGAACGAAGAGGCTCAGAAATTTTTAGACTTAGAAATATAACTGTTTAATATTTTTCAGTATGAATAATTGCTTCTTTTGTCTGGTAAAACCGTATATGCTTATTTTTTTACTGCATTTTGCTTTGGCTTGGTTGAAACAATAATCAATCTTGAATTCTTTGGAGTGGTTCCAGCAGGCTTTTCTGAGGGAATGATATTAGTGGGGGTAGGCAGCGGCTGCCCGTTGGCCGATTTTCTCTCTTTGGGAGGAGGGAGGGGGATGGGGGGTTCTTTTTTCTTGAAGCTGATTTGGAAATTTAGTCAATTCTGTTGCCTAGTTACCATATCTCGAGGTTTATTGTTTGGATTTAATATACATTCTTTTGATTGTTACTTTAACCTTTCTTATAAATAGTTTTAAAATGGATCAAAGTATTAACTTATTTAGTTTTAACATGAAAGGGCTAAATCACCCTGTGAAAAGGAGTAAGATTTTTGCCTATATTAAAAAACTTAAGGTACCAATTGTTTTTCTTCAAGAAACTCATGTACATAAATGTGACAATTCACGCCTTTTTAATTGATGGCGAGTGTCTCATTTCCATTCTTTGTTTCAGGCCAAAGCCAGAGGCATTTCGATCCTTACAGATAATAAGGTTTCCTTTGTTCAACATAAAGTAATTTCTGATACTAATGGGCACTTTGTTATAGTATCAGGGAAGCTAGATAACAAATTAATGGTATTTGCCAACGTGCATGCTCTGAATATAGATGACCCAGGCTTCTTTGAGCATTTTTTTTTTCATTTTTGCCAGATCGGAGGAGATTTTAATTGTTTAAATCTAGCTTTAGATCGTTCATCTTCTAAACCAGTGATACCAAATAAATCAGCTGTGTTTATTAAATCTTTTCATATGAAATGTGGTATTGTTGATCTTTGGCATTTTTTTTGCGTCCAGTAGACAGGGAATATTCGTTTTTCTCTCATGTCCGTCATTCATGTTCCAGGATTGATTACTTTTTTTATTGATGGCCAAATGATTCCATTAGTTCAATCCTATGAATATAAAGAGATTGTTGTCTCAGATCATGCTCCTGTGCTATTACCTTTAAATCTCCCTGGCCTTCTTTAAACAAAGAGGTTTTGGCCTTTTAATCTAACTTTGTTATCTGATAAAGATGTTTTAAAGTTTATGGAGAGACAAATTACTCTTTTTTTTTTGAAGGCAATACGTTAGAGGAGACTTCTGGTCTTATCAAATGGGATGCCTTTAAGGCTTTTACTAGAGGACAAATTATTTCTTATACTGCAAGTATTAAGAAAAAAGCTAATAAAGAGAGAAGTGATTTAACTAACCAGTTGAAACAATTAGACCAACAGTATGCCTTGGTTCCAGATCCTGCTTGATATAAAAGACATGTTGAAATTAAAACTAAATATGATCTCCACTTATCCAATTGAAACTCAACTCCTAAAAGATAAAGGTCAATTTTATATTCATGGAGACAAAACAGGTAAATTATTGGCTAATCAAATTAAAACTTTTATAGCTAAACAGCCGATTAAAGAAATACGTAAAGCTAATGGTGATAGGACAACTGATCATTTAGAAATAAATGATACTTTTAGAGAATTTTATTCTAGACTCTATAGCTCTGACTCTCCAAAGGGTAACACTGTAATGAACAATTTTTTAGACCAATTAAATATTCCCACAATCTCTGTTGACAACAGAAAGCAGTTGGAACAACCTATTTCTTTTGAGGAAATTGCCGAAGCTATGTACTCATTGCACTTGAGGAAAGCTCCGGGTCCAGATGGATTTTCTGGAGAGTTTTATAAGACCTTTTCCTCACTGCTTATACCTCATTTATGTTCAGTTTCTTTTCGGATTCATTTAAGTTGAGCAGGCTGCCTCAATCTTTCTACGAGGCTTCCATTTCCCTTATCCTTAAAAAGAATAAGGATCCAATTGAATGCTTTTCCTATAGACCAATTTCTTTACTTAATGTTGATACTAAGATTCTATCTAAAGTTCTGGCCCGCAGGATTGAAAATATTTTACCATCTGTCATTTCTGATAATCAGACTGGATTTATCAAAATTCGCTATTCTCGTTTTAGTATTCGTCATATATTAAATGTTATCTATTCTCCTTCTAAGGAGATATCGGAATGTGTGGTATCCCTAAACGCTGAGAAGGCCTTTGACAGAGTTGAATGGAATTATTTATTTAAAATTTTAGAAAAATTCAATTTTGGACCTGATTTCATTCAATGGATTAAATTATTTTATTTAGTTCCCTCTGCTAGGGTTATTACTAATTCTCAGAACTCCAAACCATTTAAGCTTCAACGTGGCACCAGACAAGGCTGTCTGTTGAGCCCTTTGCTTTTTGATCTGACTTTAGAACCCCGAGCCATAGCCTTCCAAGAATCTAATGATATCACTGGTATTCTAAGAAGAGGCACTATCCACAAAATTTTGCTTTATGCTGATGATCTATTGCTGTTTATTTTCAATGTCGAGACTTCGTTATCCTATGCACTTTCTTTACTCTCCTGTTTCAGCCAGTTCTCAGGGTATAAACTGAATTTACAAAGGAGTGCTTTTTCCTTTGAATAATTGGATATCAACTAATTCTAACCTTCCTTTTAAAATTGTAAGAAACCAATTTACGTACTTAGGTATAACAATTACTAAAAATTATAAGTGCCTATTTAAAGAAAAATTTCTTACCCTATTGAATTATGTAAAAAGGACACTATCAAATTGATCACCTCTTTCGTTATCACTGATTGGCCGAATTAATTCTATTAAAATGAATATTTTACCTAAATTTATATGTCTTTTTCAGGCATTGCCTGTTCTTATCCTAAATCTTTTTTTGATTCTCTTGATTCTATTAAATCATCCTATATATAGAAAAATATATAAAATATTAAAAAAAGACAAAACAAAATTCATCTTCAGAAAGCTAAAAAGAATGGAGAGCTAGCTTTACCAAATTTTAGATTTTATTATTGGGCAGTTAATATACGTAATCTTACACTTTGGTTATATTACATTAATCGTGAGAATTGTCCGATGTGGGTTTCTTTAGAAGCTAACTCTGTTAATAAATTTTCTATTATTCCTCTTCTTGGATCCTCACTTCCTTTATCTCTGAGTAAGTTAACTGACAATTTGGTAGTTAAACAGAATATGAGAATTTGGGTACAATTCTGAAAATACTTTGGCTTATTGAGATTTTCTCTTTCAAGTCCCATTTTTTCTAATTATTTTTTTAAATCTTCTATGATAGATGTGGCTTTTAAAGAATGGGATAGATTAGGTATTAAATGCTTCCAGGACTTGTTTTTGGAGAGAAGTCTCCTTTTGTTTGAGCAATTGTCAGCTAAATATAGCTTACCTAAAACTCACTTTTTTTGATACCTACAAATAAGAGACTTTTTACGGTCTCAAATATGTACATTTCCTAAAGATCCTGATAAGAATCTACGAGATGTAATTTTTAATTTGAAACCTTTTTATAATGGATCTATATCTAATATTTATAATATGTTGCTGGGAATGAGAAATGTTCCTTTAGATAAAATTAAAAATCTTTGGGAACAAGACTTACAGACTTCAATTTCTGAGGAAACTTGGAATGAAATTTTTAAATTGGTTAACACTTCATCGTTATGGAATAGATGGCTGGATTATGGAATAGATGGCTTTGTGGCTAAGTTTGCTGACGATACGAAGATAGGTGGAGGGGCCGGTAGCGCTGAGGAAACGGAGAGTCTGCAGAGAGACTTGGATAGATTGGAAGAATGGGCAGAGAAATGGCAAATGAAGTACAATGTTGGAAAGTGTATGGTTATTCACTTTGGCAGAAAAAATAAACAGGCAAACTATTATTTAAATGGGGAAAGAATTCAAAGTTCTGAGATGCAACGGGACTTGGGAGTCCTCGTACGGGATTCCCTTAAAGTTAACCTCCAGGTTGAGTCAGTAGTGAAGAAGGCGAATGCAATGTTGGCATTCATTTCTAGAGGAATAGAGTATAGGAGCAGGGATGTGATGTTGAGGCTCTATAAGGCACTGGTGAGACCTCACTTGGAGTACTGTGGGCAGTTTTGGTCTCCTTACTTAAGAAAGGATGTGCTGACGTTGGAGAGGGTACAGAGAAGATTCGCGAGAATGATTCCGGGAATGAGAGGGTTAACATATGAGGAACGTTTGTCCACTCTTGGACTGTATTCCTTGGAGTTTAGAAGAATGAGGGGAGACCTCATAGAAACATTTCGAGTGTTAAAAGGCATGGACAGAGTGGATGTGGCAAAGTTGTTTCCCACGATGGGGAGTCTAGTACGAGAGGGCATGACTTCAGGATTGAAGGGCGCCCTTTCAGAACAGAAATGCGAAGAAATTTTTTTTAGTCAGAGGGTGGTGAATCTATGGAATTTGTTGCCACGGGCAGCAGTGGAGGCCAAGTCATTGGGCGTATTTAAGGCAGAGATTGATAGGTATCTGGGTAGCCAGGGAATCAAAGGTTATGGTGAGAAGGCAGGGCAGTGGGACTAAATAGGATAAAATGGATCAGCTCATGATAGAATGGCAGAGCAGACTCGATGGGCCGAATGGCCTACTTCTGCTCCTTTGTCTTATGGTCTTATGGTTTTATGTGCTCACCACGCTCTCCTACAATTTAAAGTGGTCCATAGGGCCCACATGACCAAGGATAAGTTGTCTCACTTTTATTTGGATATATCTCTTTATTGTGATAAATGTAATAATAGAGAAGCTTCACTCATTCATATGTTTTTGACATACCCGAGTCTTGAAAAATGTTGGAAAGAAGTATTTCAAAACTTCTCGGTACTTATTAAAGTAAATTTTAAGCCTAATCCTTTGACCGCTTTATTTGGTATTGTTGGAGGAAAGGATAGTATTTTGGAGAAATCTGATTTGCACATTCTGGCTTTTATTTCTCTTATGGCTAGGAGGGTGCTCTTCCCTGAATGGAAACATGTGGTTCTGCCCACTCACTTTCAATGGCTGCGTGATGTGATGTCATGTTTAAATTTAGTGAAGATTCAGAGTTCAATTTCTGAATCTAATCAAGACTTTCAAACATTGTGGGGACTTTTTTTGAACTAGTTTCAAAACCTTTGGTTTGCCGTTAAAGCGCAGATGATGGCGAATAATATACTTTTTTTCTTTTTTCTTCTACTAATCAGCTTCGGTCTTCGTAGTGGGTTTGATTTTTTTTCCATATAATAAATTTACTATATTTCAATATTATGAATTAATCAATTTGTATGAAGATAGAGTAAGGAGTTTGTATGTGCGATTCAGTATAATGTATTTAATATATTGCTTTTTTCTTGAACTCTGTATTCTCCTATGTAGAAAAATTGATAAAAATTTTGAAGAAAAAAAAGCTGACTGACAATGTAAGGCTACACAAAGATATTAAAAAGAATAGCAATGTAACTATAATCCAGAACCACTTGAGCAACTTTGGTCTTAATATATAAGGTGAATATAGTATGTAGAGCATAGAACAGTACAACAAAGTACAGGCCCTACACCCCAGATATTGTGCTGACCCTTTAACATACTGTAAGATCAGTTTAACCCTTCCATCCCACATAGCTCTCCATTTTTCTATCATTCATTGCCTATATAAGAGTCTTTTAATGTTCCTAATGTATCTGCCTGTAACACAAACCCTGGCAGTGCGTTCCGCATATCTCCCACTCCCTATGTAAAAAAAACTTACCTCTGACATCCCCACTATACTTCTCTCATAACTTTTTAAATTTATGCCTGCTTGTATTAGCCATTTATGCTCTGGGAAAAAGTCTCAGATTATCCATTCTATTTATCCTTCTTGTTACACTTTCATCCAGTCACCTCATTTCTCCACAGAGAAAAACCCTTAGCTCGCTCAATCCACCCTCAAAAGACATGCTTTCTAATCCAGGCAGCAACCTCTGCACGCTCCTATATTTCACATCCCTCCTATAAAGAGGCAACTGAAACCAAACACAGTATTGCCTGGATTGTTTTGACTTAGTTGGGGAAATAGCAGCAGTTTCACATAGACCTGACAGCTATTCCTTATAAAATATAGACCAATAGTTGTTGCAGCTGAATAAATTTCCTGATTTTAATTAATGCAATTAGAAGGCATTTAATTATGCTTACACAATATGCAACCTTGTTGTGACACTTTGTGGAAATACATTTTAGATTTAGATTTAAGTTTATTTATTTGTCACGTGCACATCGAAACGTACAGTAAAATGCATTGTATTCGTGAGTAAACAGCGCAGTCTGAGGATGTGATGGGGCACCCACACGTGTCGCTACAGTTTGCAGCACCAATATAGCATGCCCACAATGTTCAGCATAATATCAACATACAATAAGAGCAATAGTGAGACAAACCGCTTTCCACAACCGACCCACCTACACACACACACAGAGGAGCCTCCAACCTCAGGACAGGACACCTCCAGGATTTCAACCTTCAGGCTGTAGCCCTGGGCTCACAGACATCGGGCAACTCACCTCTGGACTCATTAACCTAGTGGCTTTGAATTCCAGAGCTCACTCTCCTCGGGACTCCTAACTCCAGTACCTCCGGCATCAGAGCTTCAACCCCAGGACTCACCGATCATGGGCATCTGACCCCAGGAGTCGCCAGCCTCGGGGATACCGGCCCTTGTTCTCAGGGCCCGCAGATCTCTGTCCTTGGAGCTCTGACATTTATATAGAATAATATTTTACACAACACTGTAAGTTGCTATTTCTATCTATCTATTGTCTCATACTACAAACTGTACTTTGAGGTGGTGGTGGAAAAGCTGCTTTTGAAAATGTAATTCAAATGTTAAGAATTTTGCTAGCCTCTAATAACATCAGATATAAAAGAACTGGTGATCGGGTCAGTTGAGCGAAGAATATTTTTCTAACTGTGAAATTCACTTCCTCACTCAGGGAGGCATAAACAACATAAACACTTCTCCGCTGAATCCATTCAGGCCTTTGAAGAAATATTACATTAAGTGAATAGGGCCGGCTGGTGGCGCAGTGGCATCAGCGATCAGCGCCGGACTTCGGAGCGAAGGCTCCCGAGTTCGAACACAGTCGCCCCCACCCCCCCCCCACCCGGGCACGCTTTCCATCCATGCCGAGTTGAGCGTCAAGCTAGCCACTGAGCCTCATTAAAAAAAAAACAAGGGTCGAGTCAGGAACGTTCATACCGTGACCCGGTTAGTCTAAAAGGAGACCAATCCTGACATTACACGCCAGACAAGAATGGCTGACTGTCTGGGGTGACAAGCTATGGGATGAAATTAAGTGAATTTCCACTCATCTTTCCAAAGAACAAATGTCAACTTCTTAGGAACAAATGGAAAATAATTTCTGGACAAAGGGGAGCCATTGAATGCGTTTTATTGGTCAAAAATGGCAAGTAAGATGCCCAAGTGTTATTATAGTGAACAGGGCAGTTACAGATCATGACAAAACCTGCTGCTATTCAGTTGGGAGTGAAGCATATCATGCTTTCTCATTATAGTCCCCTTCTAATAGAAGTCCTACACCCTCTGTAATGGCCAAGTTAACTACTCATTTGTATCGAACCAAGTCCATTCCACATTTGCAAGGCAACATTTTAAAATCGTTTTTCCAAGAACACTTACATTTTAAGAGGTAAGTCAACTAAATTGACGGAATCATGCCTACCTTTTAAATTCTTCAGATCAAGTGACTGAGTGTGGAAACTAAAATGGTGAATCAGGGCAGATAAAAATGCAGATAGTCCAAGTGTTAAGGGAGTTCCAAATTCTGAAAGCTTGCTTGATACAGAGATCAAGAACATTTTAGCTCATTGGAATGTGAAAAATGGAAGTTAACAATATTTCTGTGGAATGAGGCCATCTCTATCTCCAGTGGTCTGAGAGTTGCCATGGGCACCACCTTCACATGTTAGACACTAGCTTTGTGCACTGGTGAAGTGTTAGGGAAATGGGTAGTGTGGGCAGCTTGTCAATGGAGGAGACAGAAGGAGAGGAGCAAGGAGAGGAAAGGAGAGAAGAGGAGACAAGATGGAAAGCGAAGAGGAGAGGAGATGAAAGGAGAAGCGGAGAGACGAGAGGAAAAGAGAGGAGATGGAAGGAGGGGGAGATGAGAGGAGCGGAATGGAAAGGAGAAAAAAGGGGATGGGATGGGAAGGGAGGGAAGAGAGGGGAGAAGAGGAGCAGAGGAGAGGAGACGAGAGGAGAAGAAGAAAAAGGAGAGACCCAATATATTCCATTGACTGTTAAGTCTTTGGCCAAGACCTAGGGCAAATAATATGCATGTAACACACATCAAAGTTGCTGGTGAACGCAGCAGGCCAGGCAGCATCTCTAGGAAGAGGTTCAGTCGACGTTTCAGGCCGAGACCCTTCGTCAGGACTAACTGAAGGAAGAGTGAGTAAGGGATTTGAAAGTGGGAGGGGGAGGGGGAGATCCAAAATGATAGGAGAAGAAAGGAGGGGGAGGGATGGAGCCAAGAGCTGGACAGGTGATTGGCAAAAGGGGATACGAGAGGATCATGGGACGGGAGGTCCGGGAAGAAAGACAAGGAGGGGGGGGGGACCCAGAGGATGGGCAAGAGGTATATTCAGAGGGACAGAGGGAGAAAAACCTTTTTATAATGTGTGATATAACTAATTAGCTGAATTAAATTTTGCTAAAATATCAGCGTCTTTTCATTATCACAATAAAGTTCAATATTAGACACTGTAATTTTGTCAGGGGAATCCTGAATTAAGCTTATATCTAACAACCTGCTGCGAATCAATTAAAAATAGAACATTGCCTTTATAAAGAGATTGAAAAAATAATCCCAAATGCATTTCACAGTTACTTGGACTATTTTGCTATTTGAATAAAATCATATTATCTTGCCCATATAATTTAGTTTCCAAAGCTGCACTTGATAATTAATCTTCTGATGTTCTCTTTTTTTGGACTTTAATTTTGAAGAAATTTGACTTATTTTTGTGTCTTGGGCTCCAAATATTTTATCTGAAAGCAACTTTTCATAGAAACTGGAGGAAATCAGCAGTGCAAACCTTGAACAGTGATAACTGTGCTTCAAACTACTGTGGCACTGCAGTGTAAAGAGTTACTTTTTCACCATGGAATAGAGAGTCCTTTCTGGATTCAAACCTTATCTGTCCTCATCCCACTAATTTGTGTGCGTAGTGAGAGTTCCTAGTTCTGTAATATCAATTCTCAAAGGAAAATGTTTTCAATGTCTTCCTAACTTTGAGATATCTTTATATATACATTCAGTGGCCACTTTATTAGGTACACCTGTATTCCTGATAGTTAATGCAAATATCTCAGCAGTCAATCATGTGGTCAAGAGATCTACACCAAACATCAAGGTGAGGAAAAATGTGATCTAATTGACTTTGATTGAGGAATGATTGTTGCTGTCACACAAGTCGGTTTGAGTATCTCAGAAATCGCTGGTCTCCTGGGACTTTCATGCACAACCGTCTCTAGAGTTTACAGAAAATAGTGTGGAAAAACAAAAAACAAAATCCAACGAATGGCAGTTCTTTGGTCAAAAATGGCTTGCTTATTAGATTAGATTATGAGGACACTCAGTCCTCGTTTATTGTCGTTTAGAAATGCATGCATTAAAAAATGATACAACGTTCCCCCAGAATGATAACACAAGAAAACACAGGACAAACCAAGACTAACCTGACAAAACCACGTAATTATAACATATAGTTACAACAGTGCAAAGCAATACCATAATTTGATAAAGAGCAGACCATGGGTACGGTAAAAAAAAGTCTTAAAGTCCCGATAGACTCATCATCTCACGCAGGCGGCAGAAGGGAGAAACTCTCCCTGCCTTGAACCTCCAAGCGCTGCCAACTTGCCGATGCAGCACCATTGGAAGCACCCGACCGAAGCGGCCTCTGAGTCCGTCCGAAAACTTCGAGCCTCCAACCAGCCCCTTCGACACAGCCTCTCTGAGCACCATCCTCTGCCGAGCGCTTTGACCCCACCCTGGCCACCCAGCAACAAGCAAAGCTGAGGACTCGGGGTCTTCTCTTCCGGAGGTTCTGGACCACACAGTAGCAGCAGCAGCGAAGCAGGCATTTCACGCTTGCTTATGAGAGAGGTCAGAGGAGAATGGCCAGTCTGGTTCACACTGACAGGAAAGTGACAGTAACTCAGATAACAAAGCGTTACAAGGGTGGTGTGCAGAAGACCATCATTGAATGCACAGCATGTCGAACCTTTAAATGGAGGAGCTACAGCAACAGAAGACCATGAACATGCACTCAATGGCCACTTTATTAGATACAGGAGGCACCTAATTAAATGGCCACTCCATGTATTTGATGTTAATTGATAAAACTGGATCAGATCAAATACTTTTAGAATTCAGTTATTCCGTCTTGTGTTCAGGTGGATATTGGCCAGTAAAAGTTTCACTTTGTGAAAATGGTGAAGCCTCCATCAGTCAAGGTCGACCATGGAAGTTGCGTCCTAGCTGTCTAGATACACAAGCCTGGGTGGTATGACATGGAGAGCAAGCTGTTGCCCATGTAGCAATTTCCTCTCTCTATGCTGATGAAACCAAAGGAACAGCAGAAACTGATACAGTTTGATACCAGCAGCATCGCAGGAGTTGCCAGTCAGTGTTGAACTCAACATAGGACTGTCATAGGGACTCCAGCTTTGGATTTTTCCCTCAGAGTTTACTCCCAAAGCCTTCTCCATAAGTGGCTATAGCAAAAGGCAGCAGAGGTTTAAGATCAAAGTTTTCCTTCTCCAACCATGGCTGACAAGCACCATCTGCCTAAAGCGACTGGCTTTAAGGCACCAGTAACCCATCTTTGCCCCTTCTGTCATCAAAAAAAAAATTCCGCCGGGCTTGGTAGCTATCCACACGTGAAGGCCCAGGAGCTGGACTTGGTTGTCAGAGGCTATTTGAGGTGCACACCACTGGGGACATATAAGAGCTTGTCCTCATTACCACCCCTGGCTATAATAATCTTAAGGAACCACTTTGTGAAAATAATGTTGTGTTTTTCTTACTGTGTGAATCTGAGGTCCACAGAGAATACCTTCAAGAGGTGGTGCTTCACGATGGTGACACCCATCATTAAGGACATCACCATCCTCTTCTCTTTCTGATCTTCAGGGAAGAGGTACAAGAGCCTAAAGACTCACAATAATTAATTCAGAAACAGCTTCTTCCCTTCTCACTTCAGATTTCTGAATGGCCCAAAAACCCATGAAGTCTACATTGTTATTCTTTTGTTTTGCACTATTTATTTAATTATGTAATTTTTAGTAATATTACCGTAACCCTGTACTGCTGCCACAAAGTTCATGTAATATAAGCTAGTAATAATAAATCTGATTTTAAATCTGGATTTGAGGCTCTAATCCTTTGTAAATCTAGACTGTTTCAAAGTTAAAGATCAAAGTAAATTTATTATCAAAATATGTATATGTCACCATATACTACCCTCAGATTCATTCTCCTGCAGGCATTCACAGTAAATACAAAGAAATGCAATAGAATCAATGAAAAACTGTACACAACAAAAGTAGACAAATAACCAATATGCAAAAAAACATACAAAAAGAGGGAGGAAACAAAATAATAATTATCGATAAATAATCAATAAATATTGAGAACATAAGATAAACAGTCCTTGAAAGTGTGTCTAAAGGCTTTGGGAACAGTTCAATGTTGGGGTGAGTGAAGTTTGTTGAAATTATCCCCACTGATTCAGGAGCCCGATAGTTGAAGGATAATAACTGCTCCTGAACCTGGTGGTATGGGACCTGAGGCTCCTTCTTGATGGCAGCTGTGAGAAGAGAGCATGGCCTGGATGGTGGGGGTCCTTGATGGATGCTGCTTTCCTGCAACAGCGCTCCATGTAGATGGGCTCAATAGTGGGGAGCACTTGACCTGTGAGTTCATTTGTCCATTATTTGAAATTGATGAAATAGAATGAAATTATTCTCATTGTACCATCTTAGTTGCAATGGAAGGTTTGCCCATTCAGTCTCAGCTACTGTGTGATCATCATTTAACAAAATTTACAGCATCTTAATTGTCTTGTGCTGGCTGTCTTTGCCCATGAAATCCTTCACTACTTCGCTTTATTATGCCCCCTTGTCATTTTCTATATATTCCTTTCAATTTATTTCCCAAGCTACGGTTCACCTATCTAAAATTGATTTAAATGTTTATGAATTCTTTTTTCTTTATTAGGTTCATTTTGCTCCTCTAACTTATGCATGACAATTGATTTTTGGCTAGTTCTTTTGTATTGTTTTTGGTATTTCTCTTGGATTCCATCTTCCTAAAAAGATGAAAGTAAAGAAGAAATAACATAAAGAAAGGGGAATATACTTTCATGATTCTGCAGTCTTCTTATTCAACATGTATAACTCTTGGTTTAATCAAGATCTCTTTTGCTTATTTAACGTAGAAGACAGAGTCGAAGAAAGATTAGGAGCAATAAAGTTACATAAAATAGCATCTTGCTAAAACCCTTGATTAAAAGAATTAATCTCAATTATTTTTGGCAAGTTGCAGAAGATATTTAATAGTCAGATAGGTTAATCTACATTGTTTCGTTCCACTGATGTGTGCCTGTGGCAACAGACTTGATTTGGTTGTTTTATTGTTATTGCTCTTTGCTATTACTTTACTTTGAACATTCTCCCTTCTTATGAGTCCAATCACACAGATAGCAACTTAAAACGTGAGCCCTGTATGAAGGAAAATTATGCCATGCATCAGCTATAAAAAAACAAAGCAAACCCCATTACGTGAATGCAAAAGGCAAGTTACTAGATTGAAACATTTGTACAAAGTTGTAAAATCCAACTGCATAAATTTATAATTGACAGGTCAGATTCAGTTGGCTCAAATTAAATGTAATATTTCTCTAATGGATCAAACATAATACTCTGTGTCATATTTTTTGATCACAGAAGGAAAATATGATACCTGATTACTCACTGGCCTGAGAAGTGGATACTTCAAAAATTAATCTAATATAAATTGGTTCAGATTATACATGGAAAGCATACTGAATGGATATAAATAATTAGCTTATGAAATTGTGTTTGATTGTCAAGCTGATTATTTCCCTTTGGATGAGAAATTACAAAAATAATTTTGGAATCTAAATCCACCTTCTATAAATCAAGATATGAAGATACATTGAGAGGCATCCTCTGCCCTTCAAGAGTATGAAAATGCAATCAATAAATTGGCTAAGGGGATAGCTCCAGGATTAGATAGAATCTCAATAGATTTTTTTACAGGAGATTGACATGTCTTTTAACTTCTTTGCTTTTGAGCTCATTAATAAATCTTGACACAATGAGGATAATTTTGATTTTAGATTTGTACAAGAAAAGAAAATACCCATGGTTTCACCTTAACTTCTTCCCAAATACAAACTACATGTATTTATTCATTGCCCAAAGAGAAGAGTCCTCTTGTCCTACTGCTCTTATAATTTTGTCTGTAATGTAGCCAATTATTTCATTGAATCATTAGGTTATATGGCAGTAAAGAAGACTAGTTGGCCCACCGTGCGTTCTCTGGCCCTTAAAGAGAACGATTACATTTGTACCTCCGTCACTGTGCTGTACTTACACTCAGTGGTCAATTTATTATGTACCTCCATAAAGTACCACTGAGTGTATGTTCATTGTCTTGTGCTGAGTAGCCCACTTACCTCAATGTTCAATGAGCATTTGGAGATGCTCTTCTGCCCACCACTGTTGTTACATGTGGTTGTCTGAGTTATTGCCGTCTTCCTGTCATCTTGAACCAGCCTGCCCATTCTCCTCTGACCTCCCTCATTAACAGTGTGTTTTCACCCACAGAACTGTCACTCACAGGATTTTTTTTTGTTTTCTATACCATTCTTTGTAATCTCCTGAGCTTGTTGTGCATGAAAATCCCAGGAGATCTGTAGTTTCTGAGATACTCAAACCACTCCATCTGGCACCAACAATCATCCACGGTCAATACCGTTTAGATCACATTTCTTCTCCATTCTGATGTTTGGTCTGAACAACAGCTGAACCTTCTGACCACGTCTGCACGCTTTATGTATTGGGTTGCTGCCACATGATTGGCTGATAAGATATTTACATTAATGCGCTGGCAGTGGTACGTTCCTTCAGTGCTACCAAGGATGGAGTTTCAGGATTTTCAACCAGTGAGGATGAAGGACATGCTTTCAAGTTAGAATTGTGTCTCACTGAGAGGGGAACCCATCACCCAATGCCCTTGTTCTTCTTGGTGGTAGAGTCCATATGTTTGAGTGTTCTCAGAAACCAGCCAAAGTGTGTTCTGAAGGTGTACTTTGCAACCTCACTACACTGCTGGTGGAGAGATAGTGTCATAGAGTCATTGGAACACTACAGCAGAGGAACAGCTCCTTTGGCCCATCTGGTCCATGCCAAGCTATTAAGTGCCTAGTCCTATCAACCTGCACACAGACCACAACCGTCCGTACCTCTCCGATCCATGTATCTATCCAAATTTCTCTTCAGAGCCTGCACGTCCTCCCTGTGGAATGCTTGGGTTTTCTCTGGGTGCTCCGGTTTCCTCCCACAGTCCAAAGACGTACCAGTTAATAGGTTAATTGGTCGTTGTAAATTGTCCTGTGATAAGATTAGGGTTAAATCAGCCGTTTGCTGGTGGCACAGCTCGAAGGGCTGGAAGAGCCTATTCTGCACTGCACCTCAATAAAAAAAATGTTGAAATCGAACCTGCATTCACCACTTCTGTCAGCAAATCGCTCCACACTCTCACCACCCACAGAGTGAAGCAGTTTCCCCTCATGCTCCATTTACTTGTTTCACCTTTGATGTTATGTTTAGAGTGGGCAATTGAGGCCAAACAAGTGGGCTGCTTTGTTCTGAGTAGTCTTGAGATTCATGTTTTTTTGTTAGAGCTGCCCTCGTCCAATCGAGTGAAGAGTTTTCTTTCACAATATTCAGATAGCAAATCCCATTGGATTGAAAGGACCTGAACAATATATAACATGTGGCTCATACTGTAGTCTTCAATTTTGGCTCAGGATGGTATACGATCATATGAAGACCAAATTAAGTCTATGGGAGTAGGCAGTTTAAATGGTTTCAGCATAGACTAGATGGGCAAAGGGCCTGTTTCTGTGCTGCACTCTTCTATGACTCTGTGAATAAGTGACTAATTCAGCTAAATCAAATAGAAACAGCCACATTGCACCAGGATTTCCTCTTCTGGAATGAACAAGACTAAATAAGTGAGCTTCTGCTCTGTTGTGGTGCTTCAGAGCAGTTATTTCCTCAGATATCCGTTCCACTGTTCCATTCAATTGTAAATTTTTAAATGAAAACTTTATTTGCATGATTTGACATTCAATGATTTTATTGCAACTGTTTAAAATATTAATTTAGGGACAGGAGGCACCCACAACCATGGTCAAAGCCAAGTTTATAGTCCTGAGCACAAGTAGATGTATGAACACGGGCAATGAAAAACTTACATGTAGCAGCATTACAGCACGTAGTATCATTTAAACAAAATTCACAAGAAAGACCTGAATTAAGCATAAACTAAACACAATTTTTACAAGTAAAAACAGAAGTAGAACAAAAAGTACACGAAGTCCATTATAGTGCAAGTGATCATTGATCTACTAAACTCTAATTATTAGGGGAGTGTTGGCGTGTGGCCAAGTGGTTAAGGCATTCGTCTAGTGATTTGAAGGTCACTAGTTCGAGCCTTGGCTGAGGCAGCGTGCTGTGTCCTTGAGCAAGGCACTTAACCACACATTGCTTTGCGACGACACCGGTGCCAAGCTGTATGGGTAGTAATGCTCTTTCCTTGCACAACATCGGTGGCATGGAGAGGGGAGACTTGCAGCATGGGCAACTGTTGGTCTTCCATACAACCTTGCCCAGACCGGTGCCCTGGAAACCTTCCAAGGTGGAAATCCATGGTCTCATGAGACTAACGGATGCCTAAAAATAAAATAAATAAAAATTATGAGGGGGCGCTGGTAGGTTTAGTAATCAAATGGTTGAAGGGAAACCGCTGTTCTTGAAGGACTTCAGGCTCTGCACGCAGAGTCATGGACGAATACAACATTGAAACAAGCCCGTCAGCCCAACTCATTCATTCCGACCACAACGTCCATCTCTATGCTAGTCTTATTTGCCTACTTTTGGCCCTCTCCACACACACAGTATGCTGGAAGAACTCAGCAAATCAGGCAACATCTATGCAGTGGAATAAAGAGTGAATATTTTGGACCAAGACACTTCATCAGGACTCGGCCCAAACTGTCAATTGAATTTTGTCCAGTACTTTGTGTATCTGTTGCTCAAGATTGCCAGCATGTGCAGAACATCTTGCATTCTCTTTAAATGTTGTTATTAGTGTCTTATAAATATTATTATTAAGTCTCCACGTATAAGAGGGCTCCAAATGTTAATCTGCTTTTGAGTGCAATGTGAAAATTTTGAAGGGCTTTATTTAAAAATAAGATTAAAAAAATAAAAGTAGTAATGGATTGATTACTGCATCCCACTGAAATATAAAATAGGGCAGTATACAAAATTCTTCCATAATTTGATTTTACAACTCAGAAAGGCGGCATCCATTATTAAGGACCCCCATCACCCAGAATGTGCCCTCTTCTCATTGTCACCATCAGGACGGAAGTACAGAAGCCTGAAGGTACACCCTCGGTGATTCAGGAACAGCTTCTACCCCTCTGCCATTCGATTCCTAGATGGACATTGAACCATGAACACGACATCACATTTTTATTATTTCTGTTTTTGTGCTATTTTTAATTTAATTATTTAATATACATATTTATAATTACATTTACTTATTTCATACTTGATTTACTCATTTTTTTTCTGAATATTATCATGTATTGTATTGTACTGCTGCCACAAAGTTAACAAATTTCACGACATATGCTGGTGATATTAATCCTGATTCTGATTCTGAACTGTCAGACTTCCCCAGTGAGATAAATTTTGGAGGTAGAACCATTTTCAGTGGAGTTAACTTCACTAAGTTATCTAATTGGACAGTGTGGGTGGGGATGGAGAACTAGTATGTGGGAAAAAGCGGTATGTTTAGAAGTTGGCAGAAATGTTTTACAGGACATTCGATCTAGGTTATCACTGATCTACCCTGTGCACTCTCAGGTACTTTTTTTCAAACAAATTAACTTTATCTGGTGACAGTGACAATCACAAGTACTTGTTATTCTATTTTCAGCTGCCATCCATTCATCTCATAACTTGATCAATTTTGCAAAGTTGTTATTCTGCCATCAGTATTCGACACGTAAGTGCCTTTTAGGTACCTGTAAAGGAGCATGGAACTATTTCTTGCCTTGAAGAAGGGTCTCAGCCTGAAACATCGACTGTTCACTCTCTGACCTGCTGAATTCCTCCAGCAGCTTGTATGTGTTGCTTTAGATTTCTAGTATCTGCAGATTTTCTCATGTTTGTGGCATTATTTCTTGAACAGTGTTCGATGAATCACAATATGCTGCGTAAAAGTTTCAACATAGAAACACATTTGATTAAAAAACTGCAAAGGAAAATGGAAATATAATGAAATTTCACCAGATGTATCCAGAGCATAAATTTTATGCTGAGTATGAGAAATGGCTTGACTGGTTGTAGACGTAACATCTAATACTACTATTATTTTTATGTTGAATATCATACGCCAGCAGAAATGGTAACAGTACTTCAGATTTACAACTTTCTTACTAGAGCAATTTGTTATGTTCAGTGTGAACTGTTTACTTCCCTTTGCTAAGAATAAAAAATGGAGTAACAAAGACTGCTGAAGAATTTAATATAAACAGATCAGTTGAAGGTCCTGACCCAATACTCTCATCCTTCAATGTCACCCATATCACAACTATACACAAGAAGAAGAACAATTATATCTTGCAGCTATCTCTTTGACTACAAGGTCATAAAAAAAAGCTTTATAAAACCCCAGCAAATAAAACACTGCAAAAAATATAATTATTATGTTGGTAGACTTGTATCTAATGTTCTGTACAATTGATTAAAGGACTCAAATCCAAATCCAACTATGACACTGTGGGAATTAAATTCAAATAATGAAGTAGACCGGGAAAATAAAACATTAAGTTGGAAGCTTTTGATTATTTAAGAAAAAATCATTTTTTAATATATTAATGCTCTTCAGGAAGAAAATCCAAAATCCTTGAAGTTCAAAGTAAATTTATAATCAAAGTATATGTATGTCACAGATACTACCCTGAGATTGATTTTCTTACAGGCATTCACAGTACAACAAAGAGGAGGGGAGGGAGGAGGGAGGAGGAGGAGGATCATCAACTCAGGCCTGAGAGGCCAGCATTGGGCATTTTCATGCCTTACGAGGCGCGGACCTCGCACAGTCATAGAGCAATGTGTGGTTAAGTGCCTTACTCAAGGACACAAACACGCTGTCTCAGCTAAGGCTCAAACTGGTGACCTTCAGATCACTAGATGAATGCCTTAACCACCTGGCCACGTGCAAAGAAATACAATAGAATCAATGGAAAACTACAAAAAAACAAAGACTGGCATGCAACCAATGTGCAATAGAAGACAAACTGTGCAAATACAATAAAAAAGGCAAATAATAAATTAATAGACAGATAGATAGTTAAATAAATAGAACATTAATTATAGGGTCCTTGAAAGCGAGTCCATAGGTTGTGTTCAGTAATCAGTTCAGTGTTGTAGTGAGTGAAGTTGCCCATGCTGAATGCTGATTCAGGAACATCATGGATGAAGGAGAATTACTGTTCCTGAACCTGGTGGTGTGAGACCTAAAGCTCCTGTACCTCTTTCTCCATGGTAGCACCAAGAAGAGAGCATGGATGGTGGTGGCCCTTTATGACGGTTGCTGCTTCCTTGTGGCAGTGCTTTGCAGATGAGCTCAACGTTGTGGAATTTGTTCACCTTGGTCAAGACGTGACTCTGAGCTCACCATGTTGGCTGACCCTGTACTGTTTCCTCAGTTGAAAGACAATGAGGGATGGGAAATTATGAAGGGTCTCGGCCCGAAATGTCGACTGTTTATTCTTTTCAGTGATGCTGTCCGGCCTGCTGACTTCCTCCAGCATTTGTGTGTGTTGCTGTTGATCGGAAATAAATATTGCCACCACATCATGCACAATGTATGAGCTGTAAGTGTGCAAACCTTCATTCTCATAATGATGCATAATGCACCCCTTGTTTGCTACATTTCATAACAAACTAATTCATTATTGGCGATTTCTTTCTTTGGGGTTAAGCTTGAAGTTGTGGTCATCATGGCAAGACAAGTTTCTCCTGAGAAGGAGCTGTTAAATGATAATTGTAAATTTTTAAAGTCGTTCAGTTTTAAAATTGTGTTTCTACTTCATATGGCAATTAAGACCAATCACATACTATAATTGGAGATACCTATTTGTTTGTATCTGGAGTTACATATATTAGAATCATAGAAAATTATAGATAATTTATAATTCATAAGGAGGACATTGACTCATATTGTCCATCTTAGCAGAATACTGGACCTACCCAGCCAATCTCTTCTTCTAGCATTGTGTCCTTGATATTACAGGTCATATATCTTCAAGTGCTTACCCAGCTAGGGTGTATCCCTGCATTCTTGAGGGATTGCTTCCTAGAAAACTTGTCCATATTGTAATTTCCCATCATTCCTTTTTCCCATTGAATCCTGTATTACAAGTGGTGATATGTTCCCATTGGAAGTTTTCCTCTCAGCAATAATATCCCCATGGCCTATAGGCAAGGAAATTTTGATAGTGCTATAGGCAGAGGAAAAAGGATTACAGTTTTAATTAACTAAAAATTAACACCATTTTGTTTGATAATGTGTCATTGTGCAACTATTATAGAAAGAATGTATATTATAATTTTCCAAATCAAATCCCTTAAGTAGCCTGCTACTGTGAACTGGCTGCCGGAGATGGCTGTCCTTGAAAAACTAGTTCAGATCTCTTAATATTTTGTGTTTGTTTGTTTATTTACTTCCATAAATTACTTAAGAGTGATGTTTTATTCCACATCTCATTTTTTGAGAGTGCTGTAATGTAGCCATGTACTGCATTGTAACTCACGTGATATGCTAGAGGAGCACAGCAGGTCCGGCAGCATCTTGGGAGAGGAATAACCAGTTGATGGTTTGGGCTGAGACCCTTCAGTAGGATTCAATATGTTGCTCAAGATTCCCAGCATCTGCAGAATCTTTGTGTTTAATGTCATTATGGGTTCTGTGTATACCAATCATTCACCAGCAAGTTCTAGAATCCACAGGATAAAAATATTGCTCCTCATCTCCCTTCTAATTCTGCTATGACATGCTTTAAATCAATGTCTTTGGTACTTGGCTGTTCTGCTAAGGAAATAGACTTGTTTTATTCTCTCTAGGTGCTGATAATTTTACACAACTTAATTAAGCCTCCTGCCATCTAATCTGTTGCAAATAAAATAATTCGAGCTTAAGGAATCTTTGTGCAGAGTCAAAATCTTCTACCCTTGGCCACAACATTTCAAAATTCCTCTGTATCCCTTCAAATGCAACCATTCCTTTCAATAAATTAATGCCCAGAATTGCATGTTATACTCAATCTATGACATAACAGATGTTGTATGCAGATCATATAAAACCTTCCTGTTCTTAATGAGAGCTAATTGTATATTAAATGTGTTCCACTGCTTTTAAAGGTCTGTAGACATTCAATTTGTTTCCCTCTACTTGATATTTTCCCATTTATATCCTCTTGCCCTGTTACATCTCCTAAATATACTATCTCACACCCTGTATATTAGACTTCATTTGCCATTTCTCTGCCCAGCTGATCAGGCCACCTATACCTTCCTGCATTCTAAAGCTTTCCCCTTCGCTGTCAATGACTTGGCCAATGCTTGTATCGCCCATTAACTTCTTTAATTTGCACCCAACGTTGGTCTAAGTTACTAACATGTATTACAAGCAAGAAAGGGTTAAATCATGACCCACATGCAAGCCAACTAGTAACAGCCTTCCAGGTAAAAGACACCTGTTAAATGTAAATTTTTGACTCCTGCCACTAGGCCAATGTTGGATCCAGTTAGCCACACTTCTCAATCCTATGGGTTTAGATTTTCTTTTCCGTAATGCCACGTGGGACCTCATCAAAAGCTTTGCAAAAAGCCCTCTAGAGATCATAGCCAGCATGGCTTATGGACTCACTAGTTGCATCTTCAAAAATGCAATCAAACCAGGCAGAAAATAACTTACCCTTAGCAACTTAATGCTTACTTTTCTGAGAATGAACTTCAGTTATTTTTCCACCACTAAATTTCAACCAGAAGGTCAGTAATTACTTAATGCATGTCTTTTCACCTTTTTAAACAACTTAGTTAGGAATTCTCAAATCTTTGAATCCACTTCTGGATCGAAAAAAAAAAACTGAAAATAATGATCAGAGCCTCTGTAATTATCTTCCTGGTTTTTTAGAGAACATATTTTAAGTATTCATGGCAATTTATTAATTTTCCAATATGTTAGTCCCTATGATACTTCATTTTGCACCATATTTATCCCATTCCAATACTCTGTACTCAGCCTCCTTAACTATATCATTGTCTCCCTCTTTCATAATGTAACCTGTACATGATTGCCTTTACCTGCATCTTCTGCTTCTATACATGATGGTGATTGTTTGGAATGCCATTTTCCTATACCAATCACCTGCTTGTTCTTTTGTTACCCTTCTGTGCAGATGTATTTACACAAAACTTGTTATTTTAAGTTTTAAAGTAATTTTCAACAGCTTCTTCTTCCTTTCCTAATTTCGCACCTCCATTTTCAATTCTCAATTTTCTACAAGGTTTCTCATTGTATTTTGTTTAGCCAGTCCCACAGAATCAAGGCAAACCTAATTTCACCCTGGCATTGTGGGTTCTAATGGGATCTGTAGACTGTTCGACAGATGGGCTGGCGGTAGCTGAGAGGGGAGGCTAGTGATTGGTACGTGAGCTGATCCATTCTTTCTGCCATTGGCACAGGACCTCTGTGTCCTCAAAATGCCACAAAGTTCTTGATACCCTTGATATCACCCCAGCATTATTTCTCCTTTTTGAGCCATCATGAACCAGAGATTCTCAGGGACCCACAGAATACTGGATTTCTTTAAGGATACCTGGAGCACATCCTTTAATTTTTTTTTTCTGCTTTTCTCCAATAGCATGGAATAAAGTATCTGTTTCAGGAGTTTGGTGCTGGTGTCTGAGAGGGGAAAGCATAACATACTTATGCACATCATCCTCTGGAAATCTATCAATTTGGTAGTGCCTACCTTTTTCACTTGTGACAACATGGACACACTGAAGCTCCCTGAGTCTCTATGGCAGTCCTGAGGAAGGGTTTCAACCCTAGAAGAATGAGGCTGGGATCTCATTACAATCTATTGAATTTTGAAAGGCCTGGATAGAGTGGACATGGAGGGGATGTTTCCTAAAGTGGGGGGGAGTCCAGGACCAGAAGGCCCGGCCTCAGAACTGAAGGGTATCCCTTTAGAACAGAGATGAGAAGAAATTTCTTTGGATAGAAGGTGGTGAATCTGTGGAGTTCATTGCCACAGATGGCTGTCGAGGCCATTTCATTGGGTATAGTTAAAGTAGAGGTTTATAGGTTCTTGATTAGTAAGGGCATCAAAGGTGACAGGGAAAAGGAGGAGAATAGTGTTAAGAGGGATAATAAATCAGCATTTTGTGTGTTGTTGCTCTGGATTTATTTGCTCTCTATTTCCTGAGGAGACTGAGGTCCTTTAACATCTGCCGGACGATGCTGAGGATGTTCTACGAGTCTGTGGTGGCCAGTGCTATCATGTTTGCTGTTGTGTGCTGGGGCAGCAGGCTGAGGGTAGCAGACACCAACAGAATCAACAAACTCATTCGTAAGGCCAGTGATATTGTGGGGATGGAACTGGACTCTCTGACGATGGTGTCTGAAAAGAGGATGCTGTCGAAGCTGCATGCCATCTTGGTCAATGTCTCCCATCCACTACATAATTTACTGGTTAGGCACAGGAGTACATTCAGCCAGAGACTCATTCCACCGAGATGCATCACAGAGCGTCACAGGAAGTCATTCCTGCCTGTGGCCATCAAACTTTACAACTCCTCCCTTGGAGGGTCAGACACCCTGAGCCAATAGGCTGGTCCTGGATTTATTTCATAATTTACTGGCATAATTACATATTACTATTTATTTATGGTTCTATTACTATTTATTATTTATGGTGCAACTGTAACAAAAACCAATTTCCCCCGGGATCAATAAAGTGTGACTATGACTTATGACTATGACTATTTCCAGTATCTGCAGAATCCTGTGCTTCAGGCTACTTTTCTTCTTGAATGCTTCATATTACTTTGAGTGTGATTTACCCTCAAATGGCTGTTCACAGGCTATACCAGATAAGAAGAGCAGATTTATTTCCCTGATAAGAGTAGTGAAAGATGTTCTTGCAGCAATTTGATTTGTCATGGTCTCCTCTGCTGAGTGTAATTCCAGATTATTTAATTAATTTAAATTTCACAGATGTTATGATGGGATTTGAACTCAACTCTCTTGATTGTTCATCAAGGTTTTAGGATTACTCGAACAATAATTTCATCATTGAGTCTCCATATGGTGAAGTGACTTAAAATCCCATCATGGAGCTGGAAGTTCTAAATTCAAGTAATTAAATGCTCCTGGAAGGAAAAGCTGATATTGCTAATAGTGACCTGACTATTATGAAAGCTGGTTTGTCCTTATTTAGGGAAATATATCGGACAAGTCTGTCTTTGAGATTTCGCCAGACGCAGAACAAATGTTTGCTTCATTAATGCATTCTGAAATGGCCCAACAAGACACTTAGTTGAAGAGCAATAAACATTAGTCTTGGTTGTGGCTTTCACTTTCCGAAAATGAATAAAAAACTTAGCAAAATATAAATCACGTTAGTAATCATTACATGCAGTGATGGTGAACTTAAAAGTAGAAAATCTGTTGTACTTTACATTGTAAATTAATTATTATGCAGCATACTGTGCGATAATATTGGAAGAAGTGAACATATTTAGTAATATTGCAGAAAGAAACAAGCAGTCCCTAAAGAATATTTAATGGCTGATTAAAACACATTGAAAAATTAGACTTAAGAAGAGCTCGATAAATGCTTGGATAGGGGAAAATTGCAGAACAATGGGAAAGGAAAATGGTTGTAGAGCTAATTGGATAACTCCTTCAAAGAGGCATGGTGACCAGTCGGATATCTTTCTATGCAACATGATTCCTTCAAGCTGTAAAGTAGGAATGATGATTTTGCACTAGGAAACACAAAAAAATCTCCTACTCTACAAAATAAGGCAGACGCTGTGACCAGCAGGTTTATAGCAAATTATTATCTGAGGCTGCAGGAGAGGAAGAACTTGCAGCTTAATTTACTGTAGCTCCAGGAAATAATATGCCAAATAATATACTTTGTTGTACAGAGTCAATGACCCTACACCATATGCAGCTCCAAATAATTCATTAAGTTCCTACTGTTCTCGATCTCTATCAACTGTTTATAGCAATGCTTCTTCCACACAGTTACAGGATAATTTAATTTTTCAGAGGTCATATGACCCTCCAAATGTTTCTACAGCAGAAAATGCAGTGCCTATTGAATGTGCACATCATACAAGACTCTGGTTAACTGAGAAAGCACTTGAATATGTACTTTGAAGAGTTGTAAGGTAAGAAAGACAGGATTTGTTCTTTTGTTCAGCATGAATGTATAGGCTACTTCTACATTGCAAATGTTCTCTGATCCCTTGTTGCTGCACATCACACTCCAAGCTTAATTCTTACAAACTTTTGGAGATGCACTATAGAAAGTTCTTATCCAGATGTATCATACTTTGGTACGGTAACTGCTTTTGTACACACAAGAGATTTGGCAGATTCTGGAGATCATGAGCAACACACACACACAATGCTGGAGAAACTCAGCTGCATCAATGGAGGGATTTGAATAATCTATCTTTTGGGCTGAGAAGCTTCATTAGGATCTGCTCTGCCTGGAACTGCAAGGAACTGAAGTGAACACAGCTCAGCACTTCACACACAAAAATAAACAGCATCCCCTCCATGGACTCTGTCTAAACTTCTCAATTCCTCAGTAAAACAGCAAACATAATCAAAGATCCCATCCACCTGAGTCATTCTCTCTTGTCCCCTCTGCCCTCATGCAGAAGATCCAAAAACCTGAAAACATGTATTGTACCTCAAGGCTCAAAGACAATGTCATACTGCTGTAATAATGCTACTGGATGGTCCTTTAGTAAAACAAAATGAATGCTTGACTTACAATCTACCTCATTGTGGCCTTAACAACAAATTTTGGATCAGATTTATTTATTTATTATATGTAAATTGAAACATATAATGAAAAACACTGTTTGCAGTAACAACCAACACAACCTAAGGATGTGCTGGGGGCAAGAAGTGTCACCACATGTTCTGGCACCAGCTTAGCATGCCCAATATAACAATGTAACATGATGGATGTTAGCCCATATTCCTTCCCTCACCTAGCTCATCAGTCTCTACCTTACCCCTCTCTTTCGCTACCACACTCAATCCTGATGTAGGGTCTTGATCAATAACATTGACATCTGTTACATACCTCAAGGAGGTCTTGTGACTTTCTTGTGAGAATGATGTAATGGTCTTTTGGAGGTCACCTGATGTAATTTTCCCACCGATGTGAGGTCACGTGATGACATATTCACCACGGGTATAAAAGGGAAGACCTCTGATGACGCAGTTAGTTTTCCAGCTAGAACATTCGTCTGTGTCTCCGTTTCTGTTATGTATTTGTTTTATGACGCAGTTTCATTTTTAGAACAGAGTGATACATTCTGTTACAAGGTACAATAGTGCTGGACTAGCAATTTCTGTTAGATTTGTTGATGTACCTTTTTCCAGTAGTATTGGAGAGTGAAGACTTTATCAAAGTACATGATATGAAGGATTAAGAGAAGTCAGGAATGTTCGGCAGTTTAATAAAGGATCAACCTTATTGAGTCCTTGTTGAAGAAGTAGCAACCTGCATCGAAGATAACTCCCGCCGAAAGACCAAGGTAGTTCATGCAGGATTTGCTGTGTAGAAGGAATTAAGGTCAGTTGTTTTAAGCCGTTTATTTACTTCATCGTGAATCCTTTGAACAGAACCAGCAGGAAAGTTGCGTCTATGAAGAAATCCTTCTCCAGAGAAGTCTCTCCCAATTGAATATATAAATTCATTGGACTTTTGAATTTACCATTTTAAGAACTGTGTTTCACTTTACCACTTTAAGAACTGTTTTCGAATTCATTGTTATAAGAACCAGAGCCAAGTGACGATTTGTTGAATGGCAGCATAGTGGTTAACTTCCGGTTAAGGCTTTCGTTTGCTTTTTTATTGTTTTTTTGGTTGGTTGTTTTTATATAACCTGACTCGATTGATACTCATTGTTGCCGGTTACGTAACACTTCCTTTAACCTTCCTCTGCATCAAGTTATTTTATTAAACCTACATAAAAAATTGGCTAACCCACAGCAGAACTGTTGCTTTAAGTTCCGATTACCAACTTCAGGAAGTATGTGAGATCCGCGTGAGATTTTTAGGAAGGTTTTTATTAACAGATCAAGGGATGAGGGATTTCAGCTGTAAGGTTAGACTGAGAAGTGAAGGTTCTTGTCTTAGAGCAAAGGATGAAAGGAGATATGAAGGATGCAAGCAAGATTATAATAGGATAAATAAAGGGATGCTGCCCAATTAGAATATGGTTTGAAGATCAAAGAATGCAGTTTTAATATTTTAAGCAAAAGCTACAAAGTTGAATTGGAAGAAAATCTTTGTTTTACTCTGAGAGTAATTATTACTGGAATTCACTGCCTGAAAGAGCAGTAAGAACAGAATCAATAAAACTCTACAAGAGAGAATTGGTTAGGCACTTAGAGAGAGTAATTTGCAGACCAAGAAAATGGAGCTGAGAAGATTGTTCCACTGAGATGCAGCAAGGATTTGATGGGCTGAATGGTCTTCTTTTATGTAGTAACAACTCTATGATCAAATAGCTTTATAAATAATTCACTATTCTTTGTGCCTCGTGACCAGTTATCAAATAAAGTGAATTGTGGTTAAATTTTCCATTTTCCTGGGACATTGAATTTAATTGCACTTTCACAGATGAACCAATGCTCCTTACTAATGTGACTGGCGGGATCCCATTACATTGTACTAGAACATAATCATGCTTCCTGTGGACAAACTGCCAAAACACCAGAGAGGTAATATGAAAGGAGACAGTGAATGTAGGAAGGTAGACAATAGATTGTGATAATTAGTTTCAGATTAATTGGCTTTTTTCTTAACACTCATGATTAAGTCATTAAAGGGAAACTGTAATCATTACTCTCTTACCTCCCAGGCATTTATCTTGTGTTTTATCAGGAATTCCCTGGACTGTCAAGAGTTATTGGGCAGATACTTGGCATGAACAAAGGCAACAAAAAAAGTTAGTGAATGCAACTGTTTAAATTTAAATTGCAGAGATGGCAAAAGCATTTTATCCCTAAATTGCTCACATCTGCTTTATTAGTTTAAGATTATTATGTATAAATTAGCCCCATCCAAAGCTAGTGATCATCTATTATATTGGTCATCTCAATGGATGCAGCAAATAATATTTGTACTCTGTCAATCACTGTGAATGCTGGAGACTTAGAATGAATCACATAACAAAGACAATCTGTGATTTAGAAGGTCTGCTATACTAATGGAAAGCTCCAACTTAAGAAATATTTATTGATTTGTTGTCTTGGGCCAATAATTCATACCACACACAATACAGATTCAGCGTGTTGAATTAAGTCAATCAGAAGAATGAGCAGGGTAGAGATGACAGCCAATAATGTTTCTGAATAAAAACTAAATACTTGCACATGAAATGGTTTTGTCAAATAGCAGGAAGAGAACTTTGATATAAGAACAATATGTGAAGTTTCCATGAATAATTTTCCCCTGATATAAATAGATGCCTGAGCAATGCATCTACATCATTAATTAATGCATGAGAAACTACGGGGGCGTCAACAAGCCCAAAGGACATACCTTCATAATTATAGTAATAACTTCATAATAATGATAATGCACGCAAAGTGCAGGGGTGAACCGGCAGGTCGGGCAGCATCTGTGGAAAAGAGTAAACAGGACTTGATTAAGGGTCTCAGCCTGAAATGTCAACTGTTTGCTCTTTTCCATGGATGCTGCGTGACCTGCTGAGTTCCTCCTGCATTTTGCGTGCATTACTTTTATTTCGAGCCTCTGTAGATTTTCTTCTAGGAATTTATAAAGCCTGGTGGGAGTGTTGAATGCCATCTTCCATTTATCACCCTGACAAATCCAAATTAAATAGAGGCATATAAGATGATGAGAGGCATTGATCGTGTGGATAGTCAGAGGCTTTTTCCCCAGAGCTGAAATGGATAGGACAAGAGGGCACAGTTTTAAGGTGCTTGGAAGCAGGCACAGAGGAGATATCAGGGGTAAGCTTTTTAGACAGAGAGTGGTGAGTGCGTGAAATGGGCTGCTGGCGATAGTTGTAGAGGCGGATACGATAGGGTGTTTTAAGGGACTCCTGGATAGGTACATGGAGCTCAGAAAAATAGAGGGCTATGGGCAACCCTAGGTAATTTCTAAAGTAAGTACATGTTCAGCACAGCTTTGTGGGCTGAAGGGCCTGTATTGTGCTATAGGTTTTCTATGTTTCAATGTTTCTGCTGTTCAACCTACTTTCTCAACAATGACAAGAGCAACTTTAATTTCCACTTGGTGGTAATTTTTTAATGTACCTCCTGCACCTAATAAGGTGCCCATTGATTGTATGTTCATGGTCCTCTGCTGCTGTAGCCCATGCACAAGGTTCGACCTGTTGTGCATTCAGAAATGCTCTTCTGCGCACCAGTGTTGTAATGCATGGTTATTTGAGTTAATATCACCTTCCTGTCAACTTGAACCAGTCTGACCTCTCTCAATAACAAGTTGTTTTTGTCACAGAACTACTGCTCACTGGATATCTTGTGGGTTTTGCACCCTCATCTGTAAACTCTAGAGATAGCTTTTCATGAAAATCCCAGGAGATTAGTAGTTTCTGAGATATTCAAATGCAGAAAAAGCATTTCAGGATGTATATTGTATACATTTCTCTGATATTAAATGTACCTTTGAAACCTTTGAAACCCACCAGGCATCAATAGTCAAAGTCATATTTCATCCACATTCTGATGTTTGGTCATAACAACAAATGAACCTTTTGACCATACCTGCATGCTATTATGTATTGAGCGGCTGCTAAATGATTAGCAGATTAGATATTTGCATTAATAAGCAGGTATACCTCATAGAATGACTTCCAGCCCCCAGTCTCCTGGATTCGGCCACTGGGCTTCAACTTTGGACTTCTGAATGACCTTCAAGCTTCAATCTTTGGTATCGATCCCCTTATTTTAATATTATCAGTGTAGTATATTACAAACATTGTATAAAAATGAACATAAAATTCGATAGGTTGTTTAACACCTCGGAGCTGGATTTAGAAATGTATGTTTTTATTCAAAATAATAAACGCAGGTTCAGGGTTTGGGACAGTGTTAGACTTTGTTCAACTGAGTTAAAGGCTACTAGTAAACAGATTGATCCATGATTCACACTTCAGGGTTTCCACCTTTGAGAATTTAATTTGGATTGAACATCTAAATTTACACTTCCAGTTTCCCAGGTAAATAATGTAAGACATTGGCAAAGCAAAAGAATAATACTATAGATGCTTTAATTCTGAAAAAAAATGGGATTGACTTATTTACAGATATTATTTTTAGATCGATAGAATTGCAGGGTATGAGATTTGTAATAGGAAAGCAGTGCTGAGTTAGGAGATCATCCATGATCTTATGGAATGGCTGAACAGGCAATAAGAAGGGAATGGTCTATTCCTGCTTGTTTCTTCTGCTCTTGCTCGGGAAATATTCAGCCGGTCAAGTAACGTCTGCAGAACAAGGGAAGGCAACTCATGGCCATTGAAGGTGGAGAAGTGGAGACCATCAAAAGGATTTCAAAAGGAAATTGGATAGGCACTTGAGAGGAAAGAACAAGCAAGGCACTGAAGATGAAGCAGACTGTAAAGCTAACTGCTGAGGGCAGAAAAACATAGATTGCTTTACAAAGCCAATGACAAGAAAGTCATAACCAGAGCCCAAGCAACTCCCTAAGGCTACAGCTTTGGTTTGGAGAAAGTGGGAGAAGCCAAAGGAGAGATTGCTGAGGGTAATCTCAAATTCTGCCAGCTGGAGGAGTGTGGTGGAGGGGAACTGCTTAGGTCTGTTATCCAGAAATAAAAGGATCTAGACAAAGGGTCTCCACCCCAAACCTTAACTGTCCAGTTCCTTCCACAGATGCTGCCTGACTCATTGAGTTCCTCCAGCACATTGTACGTTGTTGCAGAAGAATGTGACTGACCGGACTGTTTTACAGAAAGCAGGCATAAAATCAATGGGCCAAATGTCCTCCAACTGTACCATTACAACAGTATGGCTTTTGTGTCAAAGTTTTTAGTTGATGACATTTATCACTATTTGCTTTCAAGCAAGCAGTGAAAAAAAGTAACAAAACAATACAAAATAACATTGAGAGAACAGTCAACGATTTTATTCAAAATCAGGACATTGCTTTGTGTATTCTCCTGAAAAAGGTGAATGATTTTTCTCATCCTCCAATGTAAATCTAAATCAAACTGCCGGAATTATTTGCCCACTTATTCTATACTGTTTATTTGAGATAGCGACATTGTAGCCTTATATATTGGGACGGCACAGTAGCATAGTGGTTAGCACAACGCTTTACAATACCAGTGACTGGGATTCAATTCCCACCACTGCCTGTAAGGAGTTTGTACATTCTCCTCGTGACTGCATGGGTTTCCTCCAGGTGCTCCAGTTTCCTCTAACAGTCCAAAGACCTACCGGTTGGTAGGTTAATGGGTCATTGTAAATTGTCTCGTGATTAGGACAGAGTTAAATGGGGGGGAGGGGTTCACTGCTCGAAGGGCCAGAAGGGCCTACCCTGCGCTGTATCGCAATAAAAAAAAATAAAAATCATCGCATTGCCATCAATGCATCAGTGCTTTGTTTTTTAACTTGGCTCTAAATGTAACTAGAATTTCATTAACTTTTATCGTGCAAAGTAATTAATTGGTGTAACAATAGGTGCTATGAACGCAAGTCAGTTCCATGCTTCCACTCCCCTCTGAGGTGTTGGAGGCAGGAAATAAGCTCGGATTTTTCTCGATATTAATTAAATTTGTTCTCAAGTCTTGTAATGTTGACCTCAGAATTGATGTTAAAGTATCTAATTACATATTCACCATTTTCTGCTAACAACTGTACCATTTCTGCTTGGAAAAAGACCTGAACAGTCTTTACATGAAAGAAGGAATGGTTTATGGGGGAATGCAAAACTTTGCTTTCAGAATACTGTGGAGACATCAAATCAGTAAACGCATTATATACTGCTTCTCTCAATTTTTACTACTATTGATCTCAGTAAATGGACTTCTGAAGCAGTTACAACAAGAATCCACCAGCCATTTTGCCTTACTGCATAATGGTGAATCTATACTAATGTGCTGGGTTTTACGGTGGCTGGTATGACGGAATGCCTTTCACCCCTCCCTGCTGGTGCAGCAATTTAAAATTTCCTAGCCTGGATAATTCCAAGTGCACAGATCCTGAGGATCCCCAGAGTGCAGTAAAAGCAGAAGCGCTCGATCTACGATAACTCTGTCAGCCGCCAGTGATCAAAATCGTGGAATGAGGCTATTTGGCCCTTCGGGTTCTTTGTAGTGCAATCTATTCACTCCTACTCCTCTGCTCTCTCTGTCACCTTGTAAATTATGTAAGTTTGAAGCTTATGGTATTTTAGACCTCGTTCCTTGGCTTTATTTTGACCATTTGGTGGTTTTACTTTGTAGCTAATTTCCTTTCAAAACCTCTGATTTGCCCATAGGCAATGAAATCAAATGAAAACTACTCTTTGCGTAATAAGTATTTTCTCATCGCATCCTCTTTTTCCCATCACATTAAATTTGTATTCTCTAAAGGGAAGAGCTTCCCTCCAGATATCTGGTCTTACCTACTTACTGGCTGTTACGTCATTGGAGCTAGGGCAGTAACGAAGGTCCTCCATCTCTGGGGCTGTTCAGGGTTTCCTTCATCATGTCAGTAGTTCTGTTTTCACTACTGTCCGGTTCCATATGGAGAGTCAGCAATGCTGTCACACACAGATGTAGAAGGATTCTTCACTGCTGCTTCCGGATTAGTTTTTACCGGTCAGGGTTTTTAGCCCTGAGCTGAACTCCTGAACCTGGAGGACCGATGGACCACTCTTAGTCTGGCCTCTACCCTTTGACCTGTTTGGTAGGGGTGACCCTACCTAAAGCCAAAGCAGAAGGCACTGACTCCCCCCAACAAAGCACTCTGGGTCATTGAGGCACACAAGCCTCCAAACCACTACAAGGTTGTAGTCCTCCTGGAGGGAGATAACTGATCTAACTGGATATTACTTACATATCTTTATCAAACCGCATGGAGTTATTCAGCACAGAAACAGGCCCTTCAGCCCAACTCGCCTATGCTGACCAAGCGTCCATCCAAGCCAGTCCCATCTGCCTGTATTTATCCCATAACCCTCTAATCCATTCCTTGTTCATGTACCAGACCAAATCCCTTTCAAACATTTGTAATTGTACTCAGCTTTATCATCTCCTCTAGCAGCTCATCACCTTCTGTGTGAATAAATTTCCCCTCAAATCTCTTTTAAATCTTTTCCCTCTCAACTTGAATCTACACCCTCTATTTTGGTCTCACCTAACCTTTGAAAAAAGACAATAACTGTCCACTTTATTTCCACATCTCATGATTTTAAATAAATTTGTAATTTCACCCCTCAGCCTCCTATAGTGCAGACTCTCCTTATAATTCAAGGCCTCCAACGCTGGTAACATCCCAGTGAACCTTTCCTGTACCCTCTCCAGCTTAATGACATCTTTCCTATAGACAGGTAACCAGAAATGCAGACAATTCTCCAAGTGTGGTCTCACCAATAACTTGTACAGCTGCAACCTTCTTTGGAGAAAACCCTATGGTCTAAACTTACATATTTTACTCCAATTATTTCATTATGCTTTTCTTGCAACACTGCATGAAGTGTTTGATTCTGTTGATTATTTGCCCTACAGTATTTTCTTGCAAAGTTCAGCTAGCCAAAGAAACCAGTTGACCATGGACATGGGAAAGCCAGTGGATGTAGTGTACCTGGACTTTCAGAAAGCCTTTGATAAAGTCCCACATAGGAGGTTAGTGTGCAAAATTAGAGCAAATGGTATTGGGGGTAGGGTACTGACATGGATAGAAAATTGTTTGGCAGATGGGAAACAAAGAGTAGGGATTAATGGGTCCTTTTCAGAATGGCTGGCAGTGACTAGTGGGGTACCGCAACGCTTGGTGCTGGGACCGCAGCTATTTACAATATACGTTAATGATTTAGATGAAGGGATTAAAAGTAACATTAACAAATTTGCAGATGACACAAAGCTGGGTGGCAGTGTGAAATGTGAGGGGGATGTTATGAGAATGCAAGGTGACTTGGACAGGTTGAGTGAGTGGGCAGATGCATGGCAGATGCAGTTTAATGTGGATAAATGTGAGGTTATCCACTTTGGTGGCAAGAACAGGAAGGCAGATTACTATCTGAATGGTGTCAATTTAGGAAAAGGGGACGTACAACTAGATCTAGGTGTCCTTGTTCATCAGTCACTGAAAGTAAGCATGCAGGTACAGCAGGCAGTGAAGAAAGCTAATGGCATGTTGGCCTTCATAACGAGGGGAATTGAGTATAGGAGCAAAGAAGTCCTTCTGCAGTTGTACAGGGCCCTGGTGAGACCACACCTGGAGTATTGTGTACAGTTTTGGTCTCCAAATTTGAGGAAGGACATTCTAGCTATTGAGGGAGTGCAGCGTAGGTTCACGAGGTTAATTCCGGGATGGCAGGACTGTCATATGTTGAAAGATTGGAGCGACTGGGGTTGTATACACTGGAATTTAGAAGGATGAGAGGCGATCTGGTTGAAACATATAAGATTATTAAGGGATTGGACATGCTAGAGGCAGGAAACATGTTCCCGATGTTGGGGGAGTCCGGAACCAGAGGCCACAGTTTAAGAATAAGGAGTAGACAATTTAGAACGGAGTTAAGGAAAAACTTTTTCACACAGAGGGTTGTGGTTCTGTGGAATGCTCTGCCTCAGAAGGCAGTGGAGGCCAATTCTCTGGATGCTTTCAAAAAAAGAGTTAGATAGAGCTCTTAAAGATAGCGGAGTGAAGGGATATGGGGAGAAGGCAGCAAAAGGGTACTGATTGTGGATGATCAGCCATGATCACAGTGAATAGTGGTTCTGGCTCGAAGGGCTGAATGGCCTACTCCTGCACCTGTTGTCTATTGTCTTTTGTCTATTGATCACTGCTCCATGAAAACCCATTGAAGCACATGTCTATGGGTACACCTTATTCAATTGTTGATTTGGTAGTCTAGACAGATAACCAGGCCCATGTATTTGTTTCTGTGTCATTTACTTTGGCCTGGGCTGGAACACTAGGAGGCCAGAGAGGACCCAGAGGAGGTTTATGAGAATGATCCTGGGAATGAAAGGGTTAACATATTTGAAGCTCCTGATTACTCTGAGCCTGTACCTGCTGGAGTTTAGAAGAATGAAGGAGGATTTCATTAAAACTTATGGAATATTGAAAGGCCTAGATAGAATGGATGTGGAAAGGACTTTCTCACAGACATTCCACCTCTCCCACAAGTTCCGGGAGTCTCCCGCATATTGTTAGTGGCTCCCTGACGCCCGGAAATTATATACAATATCCCGGAAATAGATTTTTTTGAGAGGGAGAGGGAGTGGGAGAGCGAGCATCCTGATTAGTCTCTCTTCGTGCTAAGAGTGGTCCCCAAACACTGGGTTGCGAGGAAACAATATTATTTGGTGATATGAAACGATATGAGTCAGCTGCACTTTTCCTCATTCCCTGTCACGCAATGTTGAATTTTAACGCACGCGAGGTCATCAGTGACCCATTTGTGAATGTCCCCGGTGAGTCATCCATGTCAGTGCGGGAAAAAGATCAACTCCTCGAGCTTGCAAATGACGGTGGGCTGAAAAGTATGTTTGACATAACATCTCTGCCAGCATTCTGGATCAAAGTCAAGGCTGAATATCCTGAGATAGCCACAAGAGCATTGAAAACGTTGCTTCCATTTCCAACATATCTCTGCGAAGCGGAGTTTTCTGCAATGAATACAATGAAAACTAAATTGCAGAATAGACTGGACATAAGGAACCCCCTTTGGGTATCATTGACTCCCATCACCCCTCGATGGCACTGTCTTGTTGCAGGGAAATAAGCCCAGGGCTCCCACTGATTCAACAATATTGGTGTGTTGCAATGATTTTGTATGTTCATAACAAGGAAAATATGCGCTGTGTGTTTAACATCCAAATGTTACTTAACATGTTATAATGCTATTGACTTATAAGTGACTTATAATTCAGTGGTCCCCAACCTCCGGGCCGTGAAGAATACAGCGGTGGTCGGAACGCACCCGGCACATCTTCAAGAAAAAAGCCAAAATAAACAAGCTAATTAGTTAGGTGCCGCCCGGCATGTAAATGTCGGCCCAGATCAGAGGCAATTGACGATGTTATTGTCAATGTTAAACCGGTCCGCGGTGCAAAACAGGTTGGGTACCCCTAATTTAAACTAGCTGGCTAGCTACCAAGGAGCTATGCTATTAATGTCCTACATGATGAGGCCAAACTCCCTATAGATTTGCTTAAAGTTGTAATAGAATAAACATGATAATATAATATAAGTACATATTTTAATGTCACATTTGCTGGCAATATCCAATTTGGTTTACAGATTAGACAAAATCACTAAACAAAGTATTACATACACCTTTGGAGGTCGACGGTGGGGTGGGGGTGGGATATGGGGTTGCGGGGGGGCGAGGATGCTACCTCCCTGAACTGAGTTTTTGCAGGGCGGGATGTCTGTTTTCATTAGTGAGAGAGAGAGAGAGAGAGAGAGAGAGACTAGGGCCAGAGGGCACAGCCTCAGAGTAGAAGGATGTCCCTTTAGAACAGAGATAAGAAGGAACTTCTTTAACCGGATGGTGATGAATCTGTGGAATTCAATGCTGTAGACAGCTGTAGAGGCCTAGTCATTGGGTCTATTTAAAGCCGAGGTTGTTAGGTTCTTCATTAGTAAGGCCATCAAAATTTATGGGGAGAAGTCAGGAGAATGGGGTTGAGAGGGAAAGTAAATGAGCCATGATGGAATGACAGAGCAGACAATACCCTGAAAGACCTAATTCAGCTCCTATGTTTAATGTTCATATACACTGCAGGGTTTACCATTACAGGCACCACTCTTACAACATGATTTAATGGTTGACACCTGAACTTCTGCCAATATAATCAAATCACAGCAAACTGAAGAATGTACTGTGTGCCAAATGTTTGGTATCTGACCTCTTTCCCAAAGATGATCTGGAATTCAGTGGCACAGCTTGTAGAGATGCTGCCCCATAGCTCCAGAGTCATAGGTTCGATCCTGACCTCGGATGCTGTCTGTGTGGAGAATGCAAGCAACTGTGTGGTGTTCCAGTTCCCTCCCACATCCCTAAGGCATGGGGATGGGTGGATTAGTTGGCCACAGTAAATTTTCATTTGTGTGTAAGTGAGTGGTAGAATCTGGGGAGAGTTAATGGGAATATGTGGAAAATAAAATAGGTGAGCAATGATTGTAGATGCTCACTGGGCTGAGTGGCCTGTCTCCCTGCTGAATGACTCTGATTCTCTTTTCCCATGATGCATCTCTTTTGGGCCTAGTTATTAACATAAATATATTCAGGATGTAACTTTAGATATTTTCAAGGAGTTAGATATTGCCCTTAGGGCTTGAAGAATCAAGAGGTACATGGAGAGAGCTAGCACAAGCTACTGAATTTGAATGATCAACCATGATATTGAAAGGCTGGGTAGATTGAAAGAGAAAAAATGACACAGTCCTGCTGCTGTTTTCTGCTTATACGTAAAAAAAACTCAAGTCACGTATCACTCTCCTGACAGAAATTGATGACCTCTATTATTACCATAAATGTGAATGATAGCCATTGAAATAATCCTTTTACAGCAAGCCATGCAAGCAGCAACTACAAAGAACCTTTAGCACACTCAAGGCCATTTGCCTTTGCTTTTGATTCCTTAAAAGAAAGTCTGCGAACAGGATAATGTGGCAGAGGATGGAACTTCACGAGACCACAAACAATCAACAGATAAATCATTAGCCGAAGGTACAAATATCAGGGGATGAGGCTGAATGCTTGGCCAGAGGTGAATGTTAGGGAATAAAAGCAAAATTGATGCAGATACTCAACAGATGATGCAGCAACTGTAGAAAGAGTAACAGTGAACACTGTAACTTCAAAACATTAAACTGATTCAAAGGAAAGCATGGGGAGTCCGAAATATGGGTGTAACTTTGTCTTTATTTTACGAGACACACATGTATCACCTGGTAGCGTGATAACGTATGCAATTAACGTATTTTAACATACAACCCATAATTAATTATTCAACTGAACAAGAGTGCTTAATCAAACAATATATATACAAGATCACTCAGATATTATTGAAATATTAAATACACAACTCTTGGTCTGGGAAAGAGAGAAAAGCAAGTCAGTGTTCAATCACAAAGAAAGCAGTAAAGGGATGGGTAGGACAAAGAGTGAGACTAAAAAGATAATGGGATCAATCAATATAGGCACATTATTCTGCACACAGTGAAAGATAAGAAAGTGAAACGGAGGCTTAGATCAGATCAACGATGATCTTATTGAATGGTGGTGTGTTTGAAGGGCCCGATGACTAGCTCCTACTCCTTTTGTTTTCAAATCTGTAGAAAAGATCTTTTTGCAAAGCAGTATTTTCTCTTCCCTTAATTACCTGCACAGGAAGATTCTTGTTTTGGTATTTTTTACTTAGCTTGCCATGGATTGTTCAGAATGTATGCACTTGACAAAGGTGGCTTATTATTCTTTGCTTATTTCATTAGCAATTAAATGCAGGATGAGGAAGAGTTATAACACTGTAAACAATGTTAATAGGTATGGATTCAGGGAAAGTAAGTACCTTGTGCCTAGAGTAATTCTGTTTTAATTTATTGCCATTTTTGTCCATTAGTGACCAATATATAACAAATGAATATTAAACAGTTCTCAATATATTTATCACAAAGAATGTAGAAAATTGGCAGGGGGTAAAATTGACGTTTTTTTTCTCCTTGTCAGTAACCGCTTTTGCAATTTATTACCTGGGATCTGTTAACCTCACTGATGTACTCAGGATGCAATATGAACAAATTTAATTGAAATAGATTTAGAAATGAAAATAGCCTTTGTCTCAATTTTCCTGTTTGTGGAGCAGCTGTAGTAAATAATACAAGCAGGAGAGAAAACAATCAACACGGCAAGTGAAGAATGGAAACAGAAGATCCACAGACAACTCTGAAGGAACGAAGTATGTTCCTGGCATAGGAACATATCTGAAATAGGTGTCTATACAATTTCTTTAGATGCTGACCAAACAGCTTTGCATTCCTAATTTCCCTCTATTTTCTAAATTTAATGGAATCATTTCTGGTGGGTTTGTCAAAAACTGGATCTTCTTGGACTCACCCATCTACTTATTCCTGGAAGACCTGAATACCGAACTCACCTGGGCCAGAAATCCTCATAAAGGATCTCATCCCAAAACGTCATCCATTTACTCTTTTCAATAGATGCTGCCTGGCGTGCTGAGTTCTTCCAGCATTTTGTGTGTGTTGCCTGGACCAGAAGTGACAGGCTGTCCTCTCACACTCAAGGCATTCAGTGAGGTCAGTGTGCCTGACACTCTGGTAGCTGCAGGGTAGGGTTTTAGCCACCCAAACTTCCTGACCTGTTTGGAAACAGAAGACAAATCTAGGACAGAGCTGTACCTCAGTCGAAAACTTCAATTAATTTCAGCATTTTCATATCTCTCTAACATTTTACCAGGAAGCTGCCTGGATTAGGGAGCATATCTTATGGGAGATAGGTTGAGTGAGCTAAAGTTTTTTTCTCTTTCAAGTGAAGGAGGATGAGGGTTGACTTGAAAGAAGTGTACAAGATCATACAAGACATAGATGAAAAGACTGGCCAGAGGTCTTTTCTCAGGGCAGCATAATTTTAAGGTGATTGGCAGAAAGTGCAAGAGGGATGTCAGACTTGTTTGTTTACATAGAGAGTGGTGGGTGCATGGAATGCCCTGCAGAGGTGCTGGTAGAGGCAGGTACATTAGGGACATTTAAGAAACTCTTAGATAGGCACTCAGATAGCAAAATGGACAGCTATGAAAGAGGGAAGGGTCTGATTGATCTTAGAGTAGATTTAAAGATATGTACAGCCTTGTGGGCTGAAGCGCCTGTACTGTGCTGTTACATTCTTTATTCTATGTTCAAGGCCATAGAAAATCCAATAAAAGTAATACAATTTTTAAATCATTAACAAATAAAGCCTAATTAAAACATTAAAACTCTAAAGTACAGTAAGTAAAACATTAAAAATAAAATCATTTTTTAAAATTAGTTTCTTATACTTGCTTCATTATTAGTAGGTTTAGATTTACCACTGAAACAAATGAGGTTTATCATCCTATTTCAAGTCAAAGACTCCATGTCGAGTCTAGAAAGAGATACAGTACCATTTTGCGCTCAGTATGCCATGGAATGTTTGAACAATACTCATAGCCAGGAAGCTTTGTCCATTATTTGTATTTGTCCCAGACAGCAGAATACAATGATGGAAAGAATTTCACTACTCCTTACTCAGACTGGTTAGCTTTATGAAGCCCACTCAAGCATAGGCTCCATTTATAGCGTAAAATTCATGGTTCAAATGAAAGAGTGGGGGATCCGGGAGGCTAACATGAGCAGAGTGAATGGTAAAGTTAACATGAAAGCATTTTGCACACCAGTGTGTGATGTGCAGTGAAAGAGAAATGCAAGATTTTGCCCAGCAATGTTTGTATTTAACGCTAGCCTAATGATAAATTAACCTACTTACCAGGACATCTTTGGACTGTGAGAGGAAACCAGAGCATCTGGAGGGAACCCACACGCTCACAGGGAGAATATACAAACTCCCGGCAGACGGCAGCGAAATTGAACTCCAAACTCCAAAATGTCCTGAACTGTAATAGCATTATGCTAACCACTATGTTACCATGATGGGTTTACCCACACTGAGGAGTTCACAAACAGGTTATTTCTAGCATGAAATGAGTTATCTCATTCAAAATCTAGGCTGACCACTTGGAAATACTAAACTGAAAATATTTAATGTTTGAGTTCTCCAGCTGGCCTAAATGATAAACTGCCATATGATTATCTTAGAACACCTCCTGCTTATGTCTGGTTCATCCATAGCCACGTTCTAGATAGTCTGCGTCACAGAAACTCCGCCAATCTAATCTGTTGCAGTCGGGTGCCAGTTTGCGCTGGGAGCCACCATAATAGGAACAAGTCCATGTGAGTGAACTTCATCCAGCAGCTGATAGCTGACCTCCAATAAGCACAACCGCTCATCCTTTCTGACAGATGGTAAATTGAAAGTAGAATTGTGCGTATGAAGGAGGATGAAAAAGTGCTTCAAGGGAATATACACAAGCTGAGTGTGTCGACAAAACACAAGTGCAATATAATGTCAAAAAATGTGAAGATATCCAAGTTGGTGACAAAATAAAAGTGGACAGACATCACTGAAGCCAACATGCAGGTACAGTATGCTGTGATTAAGGCAAATATTATGTTGGCCTTTGATATGAGATTGAGTACAGGAGAAAAGGATGCATAAAGATTATAAAGCACCTAGCTTATAGTGAATATATAGTTTAGATTTTCTTACCTAAATAAGGATATATTTATCATGGAGGGAATACTGCAAAAGTTCACTAGATTCGTTCTCGGGATGGGAGGTAGGTTGTATGAGGAGAGATTGAGTTGACTGGACCTACATTCTTCAGAGTTTAGAAAAAAAACAGAATAGATTTCATTGAAAATTTGTTACAGCACCTCAGATTGGATGAAGGGAAGATGTTTTCCCTCACTGAAGAGTCCAGAATCTGGGGTCTCAATCTCAGGATAAGGATATTTAGTATGAGGAGAAATTATTTCATCTGGAGTCTTTGGAAAACTTGCCATTCTGGAGGACTGTGTTGGCCCTGTCATTAACTTAATTCATTGCAAACACAAGGATCAATACATAACTGAATGTTAAGGGATATGGTGGGGGGCAGGGTAATGCAGAAAACTGGCACTGAGGTAGATCCGCCATGATGTTGATTAATGGCAGAGCAAGATGGAATGAAGAGCACTATAGCACAATACAGGCCCTTTAGTCCATCTTGTTGTGCTAACCTTTTAACCTACTCTAAGATCAATCTAACTCTTCCCTCCCACACAGCCCTCCATTTTTCTATCATCCATGCACCTACCTAAGAGTTTCTTTAATGTCCTTAATTTTCTATCAACCATGTGACTCTTAAATGTTCTTAGCTTTAAAAATGAAAAGGACCATATGGCCAATTCTTCTTATTTTTATGTTGTCATATACAACTTCAACAGAAGAGTATCTTACCTTCATTGATTTCGAGTATACACAGCTTTCTTGCTGCCCACTTGGGAAAATGCTAGCCCAATGTTGTAGATGGCTGCCAGTCAGCCCTTGCATCCATGTTTGGGACAAATATCTCTGGATGGTAGAATGCTGGTGAAAATGCATTACTTAAATGCAAGACAAATTATTTCTCCCACCGTATAGTGCTGATGAGGAAGAAACTTCAAGGGAGTGTGTTTCATAGCACAGCAATGCAGGAGTTATTCAGTTTCTGTATCTATGTTGGTGATCTGAAACAGTTGAAGAACTAATCCCACACCTCTGCCCTTCCGTCATGGATATATGAATGTTCTAGAGCACTACAGCACAGAAACAAGCCCTTTGGCCCATCTTGTGTGTGCTGAACTATTATTCTGTCTAGTCCCATCAAGCTGCACCTGGACCATTGCACTCCATCCCCTCCCATCCATATACTTATCCAAATCTCCTAAATGTTGATCAACCTTCATCCTCCACTTCCCCTGGCAACATCTTACTTTTCAATTATGAGACGCCACAGTAGTGTAATAGTTAGCACAGTAGCAAAATGATTAGCTTTGGGGTTCTAACATTTTCTGTCATTCATTCGTTAGGGTTTTTCTTCTGTTGAGTGGATGTCTGTGGAGAGTAAGGAATTCAGGTTGTATACTATATACATTCTCTGATATTAAATTGAACCATTGACCTATTAAACACTACCATAGTTCAGGACATCAGAGGTCTGAGTTCAAATTGACTTCAGCATCCTCTGTAAGAAAGTTTGTACGTATTTCTCACGAATGCTTGGGTTCCCTGTGGGTGCTCCAGTTTCCTCCCACAGTCTATAGACGTTCCCATTAGTAGGTTAATTGGTCATTATAAACTGTAATTATTTTATAAACTGTAATTAGTTATTATAAACGCTGCCTGGGCAGGGCTTAAAGCATTATCAAAGATGCATCTCACTCTAACCATGGACGTTTTAACTCTCCTCCCATCCGGTAGGCATTACAGGAGCCTCCGCTCCTGCTCCAGCAGGCACAGGAAGAGCTTCTTCCCTGAGGCTGTGACTCTGCTGAACATTATATCACAGCGCTGAGCAGTATTGCACCCATATTGGACTGTCTCAGTACTTGTATATTTGTGTGCTGTAGCACTTACTTTTTATTCGCAGTTATTTTGTAAATAATACTATTCTTTTGAACTTCTGTTCAGATGCTAATTGCATTTCATTGGCTTTGTATCTGTACTCAGCACAACAACAATAAAGTTGAATCTAATCTAATCCAATGTGATTCGGCTAGGGTTGAATAGGTGAGTTGCTGGGAGACACAGCTTGGTGGGCGTGTTCCTTGCTGTATCTCTGTATAAATAAATTCACCCTTAACCCATGATTTCTAGTTATAGTCTCACCTTAACTCAGAGGAAAAATCCTGCGTGCATTTCAAAGTTCAAAGTAAATTTATTATCAAAGTACATAGGTATGTGCCACCATATACAACAACCCTGAGTTGCATTTTCTTGAAGGAATACTCAACAAATTCATAACAGAATAATAAGCATAATAGAATCAATGAAAGGCCACACCAACTTAGGTATTCAACCGATGTGCAAAAGACTAAAAACTATGCAAGCACAGAAAGAAGGAAATAATAATAACAAATTAACAAGCAGTAAACATCAAGAATGTGAGATAAAGAGTCCTTGAAGATGAGTTCATAGATTTTGGGAACATTTTAATGATGGGGCAAGTGAAGTTGAGTGAAGCTATCCCCTTTGGTTCAACAGCCTGATGGTTGAGGAGTAATAACTGTTCCTGAACCTGGTGTTGTGAATTCTCAGACTCCTAAACCATCTTCCTGATGGCAGCAGTGAGAAGAGAGCATGACCTGGCTGGTGGGAGTCCCTGATGATGGATACTGCTTTCCTTCAACAACACTTCATGTAGACATGCTCAGTGGTGGAGAGGGCTTTACCTGTGGTGGACTGGGCTGCATACACTACTTCTTGCAGGATTTTCCATTCAAGGACATTGGAGTTTCCATTCCAGGATGTGATGCAGCCAGTCAATACACTCGCATGAAGGTTGAATATGTTCGTAATTTATTCCCTGGAATTTAGGAAAATGAGGAGAGATTTGATAAAGGTGTACTGTAAGTGGTATAGATAAGGTAAATATGTTTTGAGAGGTTGGTGATGAAACATATTGACTCCTGTCTGAGGAGCAGCTTGGTCCACTCCAATTTGCCTGCCTTCACAACAGGTCCTCAGCAGATGCCATATCATCGGCTATTACTCAACTCTGGAATATCTGGACATCAAATGTGTATACACCAGGATGCTCTTTATCAACTACACCTCCACATTCAACACTATCATCCCCTCAAAACTAATCAATAACCTTCAAGACTTTGGCCTCAAGTATTCCTTGTGCAATTGAACCCCAGTCAGTTTGGATTGGCAAATACATCTTCACCACAATCTCTATCAGCAGTGGTGCACCACAAAGCTGTGTGCTTAGCCCCTGCTCTATTCGCTTTATGATTTCAGAGCACCTGTTCTGAGCCCAGCACACAAGAGCAATTACAATGAAGGTAAGGCAGAGCCTCTACTTCCTTGGGTGTTTGCAAAGATTTGGCAAAACTTTAACAAACTTTTGAAGATGTATAGAGGAGAGTATATTGACTGACTACATCACAGCCTGGTACGAAAACACCAATGCTCTTGAACAGAAAATCCTGAAAAATGTAGTGGATACAGTCCAGTGCAGCATGGTTAAAGCCCACTCCTCCATTGAGCACATCTACACAGACCATTGTTGCAGCAAAGCAGCATCCATTATCAGGGACTCCCACTACCCAGGACATGCTGGCTTCTCACTGCTGCCATGAAGAAGGTGGCACGGGAGTCTCAGGACTCACACCACCAGGTTCAGGAACACTTTCTGCCCCTCAGCCATCAGGCTCATGAACAAAAGGGATAACTTCACTCAATTTCACTTGCTCCATCATTGAAATGTTACAAAAGCCAATGGGATCACTTCAAAGACACTTCATCTCATGTTCTTGATATTTATTGCTTATTTACTTATTATTAATATTTCTTTCTTTTCATATTTGCACAGTTTGTTGTCTCTAGCACACTGGTTGCATGCCCAGATTGGTGCAGTCTTTCATTGATTGTATTATTGTTATTATTCTGTTATGGATTTTTTGAGCATGCCCACAAGAAAATAAATCTCAGGGGTATTTATATCTGGTGACATATATGTACTTTGATAATTAATTTACTTTGTGCTTTGAACTTTAATTCCTCAACATTTATATCAGGAAACCCACTCCTATGTCCTCTCTCAGGTTAGACCTGGCACAAAATCCTTAAGGCAATCAATTTGACTAAAGATCTTATAGTTGAGAGGACAAAGAATAAGATATGTAATAGTTTTCTTTTTGAATTATTTCAGGCACAAGAGACTGCAAAGGCTGTAAACTAAAACAAAAAACAATAAACACCTGAAACTTTGTTACAAACAACAGGAATTCTGTAGATGCTGGAAATTCAAGCAACACACATCAAAGTTGCTGGTGAATGCAGCAGGCCAGGCAGCATCTGTAGGAAGAGGTGCAGTCGACGTTTCAGGCCGAGACCCTTCGTCAGGACTAACTGAAGGAAGAGTGAGTAAGGGATTTGAAAGTTGGAGGGGGAGGGGGAGATCCAAAATGATAGGAGAAGACAGGAGGGGGAGGGATGGAGCCAAGAGCTGGACAGGTGATTGGCAAAAGGGGATACGGGAGGATCATGGGACAGGAGGTCTGGGAAGAAAGACAAGGGGGGGGGACCCAGAGGATGGGCAAGAGGTATATTCAGAGGAACAGAGGGAGAAAAAGGAGAGTGAGAGAAAGAATGTGTGCATAAAAATGAGTAACAGATGGGATACGAGGGGGAGGTGGGGCATTAGCGGAAGTTAGAGAAGTCGATGTTTATGCCATCAGGTTGGAGGCTACCCAGACGGAATATAAGGTGTTGTTCCTCCAACCTGAGTGTGGCTTCATCTTTACAGTAGAGGAGGCCATGGATGGACATGTCAGAATGGGAATGGGATGTGGAATTAAAATGTGTGGCCACTGGGAGATCCTGCTTTCTCTGGCAGACAGAGCGTAGATGTTCAGCAAAGCGGTCTCCCAGTCTGCATCGGGTCTCGCCAGTATATGAAACTTCGATAATTTATTTACCGCACAGCTGTTGATTTTCTCCAGCAGTTTGTCTGATGCTTTTCCAAAACTTATTTATGTGTGCCATAACTTTTAGGGGGCATATGGGGTGGGGTATAATTCTAAGGCAATTGGAGGAAAGTATATGAAGGCTGTCAGAGGTAAATTCCTTACATAGTGTGTGGTGGGTGTGTGGAATGCCCTGCCAGGGGTGGTGGTAGAGCCAGATACATTAGGGGCCTTTAAGAGACTCTAAGATAAAAACATGGATGATTATGTAGGAGGGTTACGTGTCAAAATCTGAACCATTAAATCTGCTTCTACCTACATTCTGGACTTGGTAATTAAAGGCATTTCTCATCCTATTGTACTCTCCCCAACCCCTCATCCATTTGTAAAGAATCATGCATTTTATTTTATTTTGGATACCTACCTACTGGTGGAAACTCTTTCTCTTGCTTTCTGTGGAAAAGACAAAGCTGAGAAGTTCTGTACATTATTGGATAGCAGCCAGTACTGCAGCTGAACAGGAATAGCACAGCTCAGGAACCAGATGTTGTGGTGCATTAGTTTACTGCACTACATCTGGGAAATTGTCAGGCCCACAGCTTTCAGTGCACTTAGCAGTTTTTTTTTTGATGTCAAGTGAGGACAGGTCTTACCGATTTACATTCCCACAGCAGGGCTTTGAGTGACAGGTGGACATGGTTCAAAAGCAGGTGATGATTTACACATCCATCAAGATTATTGGAAAAGAAACAGGTCGGCGGACCTAAATATGAGTTCCAGCCATGCAATTCTCTACAACAACCTTCACTGGTAAGCTTTTCCTCTATTAACAAGAAGAATCACTATCACTTCTTCAACCACAATTTAACAGCATTAATAAATATTCAATTGAACGAATCACCTGTGTAATGCTGAGAGAAGATTTTTTTTTCATTTTTTTATTGAATAGAGCAGTGTAGGCCCACACGGCCCTTCAAGCTGCGCCGCCCAGCTTTCCCACAATTTAATCCTAGCCTAATCACGGTACCACATGTAGGAGGAAACCAGAGCACCCAGAGGAAACCCACGCCATCACGGGGAGAACGTACAAGCTCCTTACAGGCAGTGGTGGGAATTGAACACGTGTCACCGGTACTGCAAAGCATTGTGCTAACCACTACGCCACCATGCCATCGCAAGTTCAGATTGGAAATCTGACCAGCATCAAGGACGACTTCAAAAGATAGCACCACGGTACTGTGGCAGTTAGCACAACACTATTACAGCTCAGGGCTTCAGGAGGTCAGAGTTCAATTCCAGCATCCTTGGTAAGAGTTTGTACATCCTCCACCTGGTTTTCCTCCGGGGTGCTCCAGTTTCCTCCCATATTCCAAAGATCTACTGGTTATTAGGTTAATTCGTCATTGTAAATTGTCCTGTCGTCAGGCTAGGATTGATCAGGCGAGTTGCTGGGCGATGCGACTCGTTAGACCGGAAGGGCCTGTTCCAAGCTGCATATCTAAATAAAATATCTAAGGAAATAATAAAATAAAAGGCAATGACTCAGAAAGGTGGCATCCAATAGTCATCACCCAGGTCATGTCCTCTTCTCGTTGCTCATCAGAATGAGGTTGCAGAGTAGTGTAATTGGTGGAAATGTACATAATTCACAAACACCGATATTGAGCTGGAGTTCACTTTAAGAGGCTGGTCTGACATGTTGATGTATTATGAGAAGATCTGTTACCACACTTTTATTTTGGAGTACAATAAATGAGTTGTTGTGGTTATTCTTTTTCTTTCTTTTTCCAATATTTTTATCAAATTTCATATACACAAATATAGAATTCATAAGGATACTTATTATAAATCAAAATAAGATATCACAAAATGCTGTATGTATAAATCACACTGATACAATCGCAGTATCCCACATTCATGATCAATCAAAAAAAATAAATTGAATTATGAAATACAATAATATGGTTAACTATTAAAAAAACTACACCCACTACCAAGACAAAAAAAACAAGAGGAAAAAAAAGAATACTTTACCATATAGTATTTTATAATAATGGCCCAGATCTATATTTCAATAACAATAACAATTTGAAGGTTTTAAAAATAGTTCAGAAAGGGTCCAAGCGTTAGAAAATCTTGGTTAGAATCAGAAATCGAAAAACGAATCTTCTCTAAATTTAAACATGAGGAGAGCCAATGCCTTAACCACTTGGACATGTAAAGTAAATTTTATTATCAAAGTATATACTGTATATGTTACCATATACATCCCTGAGATCTATTTTCTTGTGGGCATACTTAATGAATCTCTAGAATAACCATAATAGAAACACATCGGGCATTCAACTAGTGTGAAAAAACAAAACGAAATAACAAATAAGCAATAAATATCGAGAACATGAGATGAAGAGTCATTGAAAGTGAGTCCATCAGATGTGGGAACATTTCAATAACAGGGTAAGTGAAGTTGAGTGAAGTGATCCCCTTTAGTTCAAGAGCTTGATGTTTGAGGGGTAATAACTATTGCTGAACCTTGTGCTGTTATGAGGTTCCTGTACCTTCTTTCTGATGGCAACATGAACATACAAGAAAAATGATAAGGCACTGAGGAGTGCAGTAGAACAGAGGGATCTAGGAATTCAGACACAAAATTCCCTAAAAGTGGCGTCATAGGTAGATAGGGTCATAAAGAGAACTTTTGGTACATTGGCCTTTATTAATCACAGTATTGAGTATAAGAGCTGTAATGTTATAGTGAGGTTGTTTCAGGCATTGGTGAGGCCGAATCTGGAGTATTGTGTGCAGTTTTGGTCATCAAATTACAGGAGGGATATTAATAAGGTTGAAAGAGTGTAGAGAAGGTTTACAAGGATGTTGCCAGGACTTGAGAAAATCAGTTACAGAGGAAGGTTGAATAAGTTAGTACTTTATTCCCTGGAGTGGAGAAGAATGAGGGGAGATTTGATAGAGGGTTATAAAATTATGATGGGTATTGATCGAGTGAATGCAAGCAGGCTTTTTCCACTGAGGCTAGGGGAGAAAAAAAACCAGAGGACACGGGTTAAGGGTGAAGGGGGAAAAGTTTAAAGGGAACATTGGGAGGGGGGGCTTCTTCACACAGAGAGTGGTGGGAGTATGGAATGAGCTGCCAGATGAAGTGGTAAATGCAGGCCCACTTTTACATTTAAGAAAAACTTGGACAAGTACATGGATGAGAGGTGTATGGAGGGATATGGTCCGGGTGCAGGTCAGTGGGACTAGGCAGAAAAATGGTTCGGCACAGCCAAGAGGGGCCAAATGGCCTGTTTCCGTGCTGTAGTGTTCTATGGTTCTATGACATAACATCACCTAACCATTGAGCATGTGTAGCGGGGGCAACCTCCATCCAATTAAGCAAGATCGCCCTCCTAGCCATAAGAGAAATAAAAGCCAGTATCCACAAATGATAAGGCTCCAAAATTATGGCTCTTTCCCCAACCATACCAAATAAGGATTGGGCTTAAAGTTGACTTTAAAAAGTACAGAAAAAGTTTGGAATACATCTTTCCAATATTTTTCAAGGCTCGAACATGACCAAAACATATGAATTAATGAAGCCTCTCCATTATTACATCTGTCACAATAAGGAGATATATCTGCAAAAAAACGAGAGAGCTTGTCTTTAGAACTATGAGCCCTATGTACCACTTTAAATGGTAGGAGGGAATGACGAGTACATAATGACAAAGAATTAACCATTTTGAAAATAGCCCTCCAGGTCTCATCAGATAATGAAGGCTTTAAATTCATTATCGTTTTAAATTTTGTCTAAAGGAGCCATTCTCAGTCCCAACAACAGACCATAAATACAAGATACTGAGCCATTATCAAAAGGTTTCAAATAAAAAAACTACATCTATTATGTTCTTATCTGGGCTAGTAGGAAATATATGTAGTTTAGATCTTAAAACATCTCTAACTCGTAGATATCAAAAAAGGTGGGTATTTGATAGGTTATACTTCACTGAGAGCCGCTCAGGAGAAGAAAGAAGCCCTCCAACAAACAGATCCTGAAGTAGTTTAATGCCTAATCTATCCCATTCTCTAAATCACAGATCAGTCATAGATGATTTTTTAAAAAATTAGAAAAAATAAGAGTAGAAAGGGAAAATCTCAATAAACCAAAATGTTTTCTAAACTGTAGCCAGATCCTCAAAGTGTGTTTAACCACCAAACTGTCAGTTAATTTAGTTAAAGATAAAGGAAGAGGGGATCCAAGAAGAGAAATAATAGAAAATTTTGTTACAGAGTTAGCTTCCAAAAAGACCCATATTGGACAATTCTCACGATTAATATAATATAACAGAACGTAAGATTTCGTGTGGGCCTGTACTTTGCTGTACTGTTCTATGTTCTAATAATATAACCTAAAATTGGGTAGAGCAAGGCCTCCATTCTTCTTAATTTTTTTGAAGGTGGGCTTTATTTAATTGGGATTTTCTGTTCTTCGGAAGGAAGGAAGGAAGGAAGTAAGGAAGGATCGATCAAAAAAAACTTAGGAATAAAAACAGGTACGGCTTGAAAAAGGTATATAAGTTCAGGTAAAATATTCATTTTAATAGAATTAATTTGACCAAACAATGATAAAGAGGGAGGCGACCAATTAGAAAGTGTCCTTTTCACATATTTCATTAAGATTAGAAAATTTTCTTTGAATAGATCTTTATAATTCCTAGTGATTGTTACACTCAAATATGTAAATTGTTTTCTTGCAATTTTAAAAGGAAGGTTAATATCGGTTGGTATCAAATTAACATAGACCATAGAATAGTACAGCACAGTACAGGCCCTTCGGCCCACAATATTGTGCCAACCCTCAAACCCTGCCTCCCATATAAGCCCCCACCTTAGATTCCTCCATATACCTGTCTAGTAGTCTCTTAAACTTCACTAGTGTATCTGCCTCCACCACTGACTCAGGCAGTGCATTCCACGCACCAACCACTCTCTGAGTAAAAAACCTTCCTCTAATATCCCCCTTGAACTTCCCACCCCTTACCTTAAACCCATGTCCTCTTGTATTGAGCAGTGGTGCCCTAGGGAAGAGGCACTGTCCCTGATCAGACCATGATTCTCTAAATGCCTATAGATCCTATCTCTAAGAATCTTTTCCAATAGCTTTCCCACCACAGACGTAAGGCTCACTGGTCTATAATTACCCGGACTATCCCTACTACCTTTTTTGAACAAGGGAACAATATTCGCCTCCCTCCAATCCTTCGGTACCATTCCCGTGGAGCAGATTATTTAAAGGAAACAATTCACTCTTATGTAAATTCAATTTATATCCTGAAAACTGACTAAAATTAGTCAGTAAAAGAAACATAGAGGGTAAAGAAGTTTTAACATTAAATATAAAAAGCAATAGGTCATCAGCATAAAGCGAGACTTTATGAGTTGTATCTTTCCTTAAGCTACCAGTGATATCTTTAGACTCTCGAAAGGCAATTGGTAAAGGTTCTAATACCAAATCAAAAAGCAAAGGGGCCAACGGACATCCTTGTCTGGTTCCACATTGGAATTTAATTGGTTTAGAATTCTGAAAGTTAGTAAGGACCCGAGCAAAGGGAGGTAAGTAAAGTAATTTAATCCAATGAATAAAACTGGGCCCAAAATTAAATTTTTCTAAGGTTTTAAATTGCTAATCCCATTCAACTCGGTCAAAAGCCTTCTCCGCATCCAGAGAAATCACATATTCCGGTATTTCCTTGGATGGAGAATGCATAACATTTAACAGTCGCCATATATTAAAATGGGAATATCGATTTTTCATAAACCCTGTCTGATCATCAGATATTATAGAAGGTGTAATATTTTTGAGTTTACAGGCCAAAACTTTAGATTGGATCTTAGCATCAGCATTGAATAAAGAGATTGGTCTGTATGAAGAGCATTCAGTGGGATTCTTATTCTTTTTAAGAATAAGCGAAATGGAAGCTTCATAAAAAGACTGGCAACCTACCCACCTTGAAGGAATCAGTAAGGGTAGAACATAAATAAGGTATAAGCAATGAAGAAAAAGCCTTATAAAATACTCCAGAGAATCTGTCAGGTCCTAGAGATTTCCCAGAATGCAATGAACGTATAGCCTCAGTGATTTCCTCCTGAGAAATATGTTGATCCAGCTGCTTTCGATTATCAACCGAAAGTCCAGGAATAATTAATTGGTCTAAAAAATTGTTCATTGTAGTAGTATCTTTAACAAAATCAGAACTATACAGTTTAGAATAAAATTCTCTGAAAGTGTCATTTATTTCAAAATGGTCAGTTGTCACATCACCACTGGTTTTGCGAATTTCTTTAATTAGACGTTTAGCTATAAAGGTCTTCAATTGATTAGGCAATAGTTTACCAGTTTTTTCTCCATGTATATAGAATAGGCTTCTATCTTTTAAAAGTTAGCTTTCAATTGGATACGTTATAAGAGGATCATATTTAGTTTTAATTTCAATATGTCTTTTGTATAATTCAGGGTCTGTTGCCAAAGCATATTTCTGGTCTAATTGTTTTAATTGAGTAACTAAATCAGTTCTCTCTTTATTATCTTTTTTCTTAATATATACAGTATAGGAGATAATTTGTCCTCTAATATATGTCTTAAAAGTATCGCAAATTATAAGACTAGAAGTCTCTTCCAACGCATTTTCTTCAAAAAAAAAGAGTAATCTGATTCTCCAGAAATTTTAGAAAGTCCTTATCAGATAACAAAGTTAAATTAAAATGCCAGGATCTGTCCATATGATTGAAACCAGGAATATTTAAAGATAGAAATACAGGAGAATGGCCGGATACAGCTATTTCTTTATATTCAATGGATCGAACTAATGGAATCATTTGACTATCAATAAAAAAAAAATCCTGGTATAAGAATGATGGACATGAGAAAAGAATGAATACTCCCTATCTGCGGGGTGAAAAAACGCCAGACATCAACAATATCACGTTTCATTAGAAATGATTGACTAAATAAAGCTGATATATTAGGTGTGGCTGATTTAAGAGAAGAACGAGCTAATACTGGGTCTAGACAACAATTAAAATCTCCTCCCATCACTGAAGAATAAACACTCAAATCTGGCAGGAATGAAAAGAAACACTTAAAAAATCCTGGGTCATCTACGTTAGCAAATACAATCAATTTATTATGTAGTTTCCCTGACACTATGACAAATCACCCATTAGAGTCAGAGACAACTTTATGTTGAACAAAAGAAATCATATTGCCCTGTAAAAATCGAGACTCCTCGAGATTTTGCTCTGAATGAAGAATGAAATTATAGATCCCTCCACTGATTGAAAAGGCATGTGTTGTCACAACTACATACATGTGTTTCTTGTAGAAAATTAATGGGGGCCCTTAACTTTTTAATATAACATAGAACATAGAATAGTACAGCACATTACAGGCCCTTCGGCCCACAATGTTGTGCCGACCCTCAAACCCTGCCTCCCATATAACCCTCCACCTTAAATTCCTCCATATACCTGTCTAGTAGTCTCCTAAACTTCACTAGTGTATCTGCTTCCACCACTGACTCAGGCAGTGCATTCCATGCACCAACCACTCTCTGAGTAAAAAAACCTTCCTCTAATGTCCCCCTTTGAACTTCCCAACCCTTACCTTAAAGCCATGTCCTCTTGTATTGAGCAGTGGTGCCCTGGGGAAGAGGCGCTGGCTATCGACTCTATCTATTCCTCTTATTATATTGTACACCTCTATCATATCTCCTCTCATCCTCCTTTTCTCCAAAGAGTAAAGCCCTAGCTGCCTTAATCTCTGATCATAATGCATACTCTCTAAACCAGGCAGCATCCTGGTAAATCTCCTCTGTACCCTTTCCAATGCTTCCACATCCTTCCTATAGTGAGGCCACCAGAACTGGACACAGTACTCCAAGTGCGGCCTAATCAGACTTTTATAGAGATGCATCATTACATCGCGACTCTTAAACTCTATCCCTCGACTTATGAAAGCTAACACCCCATAAGCTTTCTTAACTACCCTATCTACCTGTGAGGCAACTTTCAGGGATCTGTGGTCATGTACCCCGAGATCCTTCTGCTCCTCCACACTACCAAGTATCCTGCCGTTTACTTTGTACTCTGCCTTGGAGTTTGTCCTTCCAAAGTGTACTACCTCACACCTCTCCGGGTTGAACTCCATCTGCCACTTCTCAGCCCACTTCTGCATCCTATCAATGTCTCTCTCCAATCTTTGACAATCCTCTGCACTATCTACAACACAACTAACCTTTGTGTCATCTGCAAACTTGCCAACCCACCCTTCTACTCCAACGTCCAGGTCGTTAATAAAAATCACGAAAAGTAGAGGTCCCAGAACAAATCCTTGTGGGACACCACTAGTCACAATCCTCCAATCTAAATGTACTCCCTGCACCACCACCCTCTGCCTTCTGCAGGCAAGCCAATTCTGAATCCACCCGGCCAAACTTCCCTGGATCCCCTGCCTTCTATCTTTCTGAATAAGCCTACCGTGTGGAAACTTGTCAAATGCCTTAGTAAAATCCATATACATCACATTCACTGCACTACCCTCATCTATATGCCTGGTCACCTCCTCAAAGAACTCTATCAGACTTGTTAGACATGATCTGCCCTTCACAAAGCCATGCTGACTGTCCCCAATCATACCATGATTCTGTAAATGCCCATAGATCCTATCTCTAAGAATCTTTTCCAACAGCTTTCCCACCACAGACATAAGGCTCACTGGTCTATAATTACTCAGGCTATCCCTACTACCTGTTTTGAACAAGGGGACAACATTTGCCTCCCTGCAATCCTCCAGTACTAATCTCGTGGACAACGAGGACATAAAGATCCTAGCCAGAGGCTCAGCAATCTCTTCCCTCACCTTGTGGAGCAGCCTGGGGAATATTCCGTCAGGCCCCGGGGACTTATCCGTCCTAATGTATTTTAACAACTCCCTTAATATCAACATGCTCCAGAACATCAACCTCACTCATATTGTCCTCGCTATCATCAAGTTCCCTCGCATTGGTGAATACCAAAGAGAAGTATTCATTGAGGACCTCACTCACTTCCACAGCCTCCAGGCACGTCTTCCCACCTTTATCTCTAATCGGTCCTACCTTCACTCCTGTCATTCTTGTTTTCTTCACATAATTGAAGAATGCCTTGGGGTTTTTCTTTACCCTACTCGCCAAGGCCTTCTCATGCCCCCTTCTTACTCTTCTCAGCCCCTTCTTAAGCTCCTTTCTTGCTTCCCTATATTCCTCAATAGACCCATCTGATCCGTGCTTCCTAAACCTCATGTATGCTGCCTTCTTCCACCTGACTAGATTTTCCACCTCACTTGTCACCCATGGTTCCTTCACCCTACCATGCTTTATCTTCCTCATCGGGACAAATTTATCCCTAACATCCTGCAAGAGATCTCTAAACATTGACCACACGTCCATAGTACATTTCCCTGCAAAAACATCATCCCAATTCACACCCGCAAGTTCTAGCCCTATAGCCTCATAATTTGCCCTTCCCCAATTAAAAAATTTCCTGTCTTCTCTGATTCTATCCTTTTCCATGATAATGCTAAAGGCCAGGGAGTGGTGGTCACTGTCCCCCAGATGCTCAACCACTGAGAGATCTGTGACCTGACTCAGTTCATTACCTAGTACTAGATCTACTATGGCATTCCTAGTCAGCCTGTCCACATACTGTAACAGGAATCCGTCCTGGACACACTTAACAAACTGTGCTCCATCTAATCCATTGGAACTAATTAGGTGCCAATCAATATTAGGGAAGTTAAAGTCACCCATGATAACAATCCTGTTATTTTTGCGCCTTTCCAAAATCTGCCTCCCAATCTGCTCCTCTGTATCTCTGCTGCTACCAGGGGGCCTATAGAATACCCCCAATAGGGTAACTGCTCCCTTCCTGTTCCTGACTTCCACCCATATTGACTCAAAAGAGGATCCTGCTACATTACTCACCCTCTCTTAGCTGTAATAGTATCCCTGACCAGTAATGCCACCCCTCCTCCCCTTTTTCTACCCTCTCTATCCCTTTTAAAGCGCTGAAATTCAGGAATATTGAGAATCCATTCCTGCCCTGGTGCCAGCCAAGTCTCTGTAATGGCCACTACATCATAATTCCATGTATGTATCCAAGCTCTCAGTTCATCACCTTTGTTCCTGATGCTTCTTGCATTAAGGTACACACATTTCAGCCCTTCTACCTTACTGTCTTTACACCATTTATTCTGCTCCTCTTTCCTCAAAGCCTCTCTACATGTTAGATCTGGCTCTACTCCATGCACTTCTTTCACTGCTCTATCGCTCCAAATAAGCAAAAATCTTATTCTTTTTCACAGGATGATTTAACCCTTTCACATTAAAACTAAGTAAATTAGTATTTCGATCCATTTTAAATAATAATTAACAGAAGAGTTAAAAGATCTGACCATTAAGTATTAAAACCAGAGAACGAACCATAAAATAAGGTACTCAAACAGAAAATTTGGATGGTAGCCCAACCCAGCTTCCAGAGAAAAAAGAAAAAAGAGACCCCATCCCCTCCCCCTCCCAAAGCCAAAAAGCCGACTAAAGGACAGTGAGCATGCTAAACCCTAAAGACAACCCTCCCAAAGAAATCCTGCTGGCAAAACTCCAATCATTCAAGGTTACTATGTTCCTACCAAGACAAAACAGACAAAAAAAACTTATATCAGAAATCCAAAACATAAAAGCATTCATTTTAACAATTTCAAAAAAAAATAGAGAAACCTCAAAAAAAGAATGAAGTAGTAAGAAAATCAAAGAAAATATCAAAAAACAAGATATATAAACGGTCAAAACATAAGTTTATTAAAACCTTACTCTATCCAACATTAAAAAGATAATTGCTCTTGTAAAAGATATAACACAATTAATCTTCTGCTTTCAAAAACTTCTGTGCGTGTTCAACCAATCCCAGCCATTTCTGCACACCATTTTTCAGAACGATTCTATGCCGTGTGTGGAAGCAAAGGGAGGGCTTAAACCCTTTATTATAAAGCAGCGACATAACCTCTTTGTACTTAGCACGTTCAGCCATAACCTCCGGTGTATAATCTTCCACAAATCTGATCATCTTCCTGTTGTAATTGATCATTCCTACTCAATGGGTATGACGGATTAAAAGCTCCTTAGTATGAAATTTATGAAAACATAAAATAACCGACCTACGTTGCTCTCCCAACTTTGACTTGGGGGCCAACGACCGATGGGTGCGGTCCAACTTAGGCACAGACGGCAATAAATCAGGGAATAGCTGCTTCAAAAAGCTTGCAAAGAACTCCATGGGGTGGGCACCTTAAATTGATTCTTCAAGACCCAGAAAACGTAAATTGTTCCTTCTGTTTCTGCTTTTCAGGTTGATTACCTTCTTTGTTAATTTTTCATTAGATAATAATAATTTTTTTCAGAGCTTACTCATGTCTTCTAAGTCTGCTTCCAGTATCGACAAAGTTTCTTTATTCTCCTTAATTCACTTTTCATGTTCATTAGCATTTGTTGAATAGTGTCCAACTTGACATTAAGGTATTGAAATTCCTCAGAGAGTTCTGTTCTTGGAAATCTCCAATTGATTCCAAAGTGGTTGGAGAATCATCTTCTTTTTCTTTTGCAGAGGCTTTAGTCTTTCTCAAAGACATAATAGAGCAACATTGAGATCTATAATAAGGTTTCAAAAAACTAGTAGGAAACAAAAAGATAAGGTAGGAGGAAGTTCAAAAAGATGTTACCCCATCAGCTGCCAGCAGGCCTCTCCAGTTATTCTTAAATGTAAAATGCCGTACGCTGTTTTATTTGTGAAAACCTACATTGGTGACCACAATGCTTCAGGACGATTCCAGAGTTTATTAAACATGTCGGCCGATGTAGTCACTTTGAAACTGTCAGAGTTTTGGGAGCAGAATGCTGTTGCTTGGTTCATACAAGCCAAAGCCCAATTCACACTGCAAGAATTCTCCACTGACAACATCAAATATTCCTATGTGGTAGCATCGCTCAGCAGCTTCAGTCAAGTCTACTAGAACACCCACATGAACACAACAAATACCGATCATTGAAAGGTCACCTTTTACAGACTTTTGGGGCTAATGGATCACATGCTGTCTTTCCTGGGAAATCACCATCTTGTTTTATTTTTAAACAGAATCACAATCAGGGGATAGCTGCTCAATATTGCAGCTCAATGCAATACATAATATAGAAAAAGAAAGATAAATGAAATAAAAATAATAATAAATAACAAGTAAATCAATTACAGTATACATATATCAAGTAGATTAAAAAATGTGCAAAAACAGAAATACTGTATATTTAAAAAACAGTGGGGTGGTGTCCAAGGGTTCAATGTCCATTTGGGGATTGGATGGCAGAAGGGAAGAAGCTGTTCCTGAATCGCTGAATGTGTGCTTTTATGCTTCTGTATGTCCTACCTGATGGTAATAGTGAGAAAAGGACATGCCCTGGGTGCTGGAGGTCCTTAATAATGGATGCTGCCTTTCTGAGACACCGCTCCCCGAAGACGTCCTGGGTACTTTATAGCCTAGTACCCAAGATGGAGCTGACTAGATTTACAACTGTCTGCAGCTTCTTTCGGTCCTGTGCAATAGCCCAGCCCCAAACCAGACAGTGATGCAGCCTGTCAGAATGCCCTCCATGGAACATCTATAGAAGTTTTTGAGTACTTCATGCAGCAAATGCCTGATCAAGTTCACATAGCCCCCACTAATGTACCCATGAAGGGCTATAGGGAGCTTGCTAAAATGGCTGACAGTCAACACTCAGCCAGGCTGTGATTCATAATTCCTCCTCCTTTCCCTACCTCAAAAAGCCCAGTCTTCACTATTGTTCTTGACTCCATAAGTGGCCTTTCACATCAAGGCTGGAAGGCCTCACTGAAAATGGTTGGACTAAGGTTGAGGAAGGATCTGTGTAATTGGACGGCAGTCTGTGATCAGTGCCACGGAGCAAAAATTTACCTTCATGTCCAGGTGGCATTGGCATCTTTTGAGGCCCCTGCGTGACAGTTTGACCACGTCAATGTGGGCCTTGTTTGTTCTCCCGTGGTTTCACACACTTCCTTACCATGGAGAACCATACCACCAGGTAGCTTGAGATCATCCCTCTAGTATCAATGATGGCCGCAGATGTGGTTCAGGCATTCATCAGCACTTTGGCTGCTCAGTTTGGCATTTTTTCTGACCGCAGTCCCCAATTCATATCAGACCTCTGGGCTGCGATAGCCCAGAATCTCAACGTTAGGCTATGTCACACCCCAGTGTGTCACCCACAGTTCAATGTCCATGAAAGCGGTTTCACCGCTCTTTAAAGGTTGCTCTGAGTGCTTCCCGAATGGATGAGTGTTGGAACAATCATCTCTCATGGGTCCTGCTGGGTCTCAGATCAACTCCAAAGGAGGACCTGCAGTCATCCGCAGCTGAGTTAGTATACGGCAGCCATTACGTGTGCCAGTAGATTTTATTCCTAGTGCCATGACTATCTGATCAGCCTCTTAACAGCCGTTCCACTCTCCTCAGTAAATTCAATTACTTTGCATCACTCTTGGGTTCTTGTGGACCAACATTCTGCCTCGTTTGTTTTCATCTGCCATGATGCACACCAACATTCCTTTAGGGCCCCTCATGATGGCCTGTTCCATGTTTTGGAATGGAGAGAAAAGACTTTTATCATAGATAAGAGGGGTAAACCTGAATGTGTTTCAATAGTCCACCTTAAACCTGCCCACCAAGATTTGGAAGATTTTGCTACTATGTCCCTGCTGTCATGACATGACCTTGAGCATGTGAACACACCTCTAGGCGAGCCAGAGGCACCTGCTGTCCTCCACCCATGAAACATAGGACCTGAACTGAAGTTTGACCAGCTCCAGCCAGGCTTATAATGCCATTTTTAGTGAATTCTGGGGGTGGGGATAATGCAATTGGTAGAAATGCGCATAATTCACAACCAGGGACATTGAGTTAGGGTTCACTTTGAGAGGCTGGTCTTACGTGATGGTGTTTCACGTGAATTTGTTACCAAGCTTTGTGTTGTGTTTGGAGTATAATAATTGAGTTGTTATGGTTTTTCTTAAGCATAAAATGCCTCACGTCATTTTATTTGTGAAAACCTTCAGAGTTTAGGAGCCTGAAGACACACACTCAACATTTTAGGAACAGCTTCTTCTATTCTGCCATCAGATTTCTGAATGAACAAAGAACCAACCCTTGAACACCACCTCATTATTACTTACTCTCTTTTTGTGCTACTTAGTTGAAGGTATATGTATAGTTTTTTTGTGTATTTGTGTGTGTGGTTGTGTGTGTGTGTACACACACACACACACACACACACACACACACACACACACAGAGATGTCAGTGACATATAACCTGAATTTGATCCTGATTGAGTGGATAGTCTTCTAATTCAGTGAGATTTGTTGAATAAGATGATTACTTCTCATTTCCCACTGTTTTAATTTAACCTTGCTGCAAGAAATGGTAATCAATGCAATAAGTAGTTAGAGCTTGATGAGTTTTATTGTTACATTTTAATGTATTAAAATGACATCACCTTATCTCATTTTTCTTTAAATTGAAGATTATTCTTGAGCTAAATATGTCAGGATTTTGGAGGATGACTAAGACATTTATCCTAGACTTTAATAATAATTCTAAATGTCATAACCATGGTAAAGGTAATCTGTCAGTCTCCTAATGATAATGGTAGAGAGACATTATGTAGAAATCAGTTCAAATGCTTGCCAGGTTGGATATGAACATACCTTGAACACGTGTGATTAAGAACATAGAACAGTGCAGCAAAGAACAGGTCCTTCGGCACACAATGTTGAGCTGGACCAAATAAATTAATAATCAGATAGCAAAATAAACTAATCTCTTCTATCTATACTATGTCCATATCCTTTCATTTTCCTCACATTCTTGTGCCTATCAAAACATCTCTTAAAAGTTCCTAATGCATCTGCCTCTACCATCGCCCCAGGCAATACATTCTAAGCATCCACCACCCTTTGTGTAAAAAAACTTGCCCCCTCTCACCTTAAATACATGCCCTCTGGTATTAGACACTTTGATTCTGGGAAAAAGAAACAGTCTGTCTACTCTATCTATGCCTTTCATAATCTTACACATTTCTATCAGATCTCTCCTCAGCCTCTGCCATTCCAGAGAAAACAACCCAAGTTTGTCCAACCTTTCATTATTGTCTATGCCCTCTTATCTAGGCAGGGAAGCTTTTCTGAAACCTCTTCAAAACCTCAACACCCTTCCTATAATGGGGTGACTAGAAATTTATGCAATACTCCAGACGCAACCTAACTAGGGTTTTATAAAGCTGCAACATTACCTCTTGAGTTTTACACTCAATGCCTCGACAAATAAAGGCAAGCATGTTATATGCCTCTTAACTGCCCTATCAACATCCGTAGCCACTTTCAAGCAGCTATGAATTTGGATCCCAAGATCTCTCTGCTCATCAACACTGCTAAGGGTCTTGCCCTTACTGTTTCTTTACACTTGACCTACTAAGGTGCAAACAGATCACATTTGGCTTGGTTTATACTCCATCTAGTATTTCTCCACCCATATCTGCAATTGTTCTGTATCCCATTGTATTCTTTGCCAGTCTTCTACACTATTGTTTTCACTTTTCCTTAATCTGCCTGCATATCTGTTTCTCAATGTCTCGGTGGCTATTGGGGGTCTGAGTGATTGCACCCTTTCTATTTTTGTGTTCTACCCATATCGACTCCATTATGTCTCCTCTGAGTGCAGCTGTGACTAGTAGTGAAACTCACCACCCCTCTTTTACCTCCCTCCCTATCATTTATAAAACATCAAAAGCCTGTAACATCAAGCACCTATTCTTGTCCCTCTCTTAACCAAATCCCTGTAATGGCTACAACAATATAGTTCCATGTACTGACCCATACTCTGACTTCATCTCCTTTATCCACCATACTTCAAGCACTAAAATACACACAGTTCAAACTATCTTTCCTTTTGTATCTATTACTTTGCTCCTTCCTGTTTTTATTGACCCTGACATCTACCTTCCTCTCCATCCCTGCACTTTGTTCTGGCACTCTGATTCCCATCCCCCTGCCAAGCTAGCTTAAACCCTCCTGAGTCGCACTAGTGAACCTCTCTCCCAGGATATTGGTTTCCTTCCAGTTTAGGTGCACCAGTCCCTCTTGTACAGGTCACTCCTGCTCCAGAAGAAGTTTCAATGATCCAAGAACCTGAAAGCCTGCCTCTTCAGCAGTTCCTCAACCATTCATTCATCTGTAATATCAACCTAATCCTGCCCCTGACTAGCACATGGCACCGGGAGTAATCCAGAGATTACTACCTTAGAGGTCCTACTCTTCAGCCTCTTTCCTAACTCTTTATACATTTTGTACAGGATCTCTTCCCCTTTTCAACATATGTCATTGGTGCCAATGTGCACCATGACCTCTTGCTACTCACCCTTCCCCTTGATAATTTTCTGCAGCTGCTCTGAGTCATGCTGGCTGATCTCCTGGGAGGCAACATAACATCCTAGTTCCTCTTTCCCAGCCACAGGAATTACTACAGTACAGTGCAAAAGCCTTGGGCAAGCTAGCTATATATGTATGCTAAAGAATACTGTATATTCCAGCATCATACATAGCATACTAACAATGTTCAGCAAAACAACACAAGCAAAAACAGCAGCAAAAAAAATTTCCCTTTCTGCCACCACACACTCACCCTCTCACATATACAAACAGGTGTCCAACCACAAGACAGGCTGCCTCCAGATTCTTTGGCCCAAGACTGTCAGACGATTGGCCTCCAATCTCCAGTCCATGGTCCAGACTTGCAGAAATCAAGCCTCCAACTTCCAGACACACTGACCCAAGCATTTTTGGGTCTAGACTTCCAGACTTGCCGACTTTGGGCTTGGAACTTTGGACTTCGATCTCTAGTATTGACCCCAGGACCCATTGATCACAGACAGACCTCTGACACCGGGTCACCGGCCTGGGGGATCACTGGTCATCGTGCCTCCTGACCACACAGACCTCATACCCCAGGGTTCACAGACCTGGGATGTCCAGGGCTTGCTGGCCACGGGGATCACTGGTCTTTGTCCAGAGCACTTGCCAACCCAACTCCCAGGGTTTGTTGGCTTTAGACTGCACCTTATCCTCCATTAATCCAAATAAAAATTTCTGTGTGGCCTTCCATTAATGTTGTTTTAAATACCATTGTAGAACACTTTTAGATATAATTCTTTGAGCATAGAATGTAAGTGGGAGTTAATAAAATAAACTACAACAGTTAATGTAATAATTAGGAAACTGAAAGGCTAGGGTTCTGATCCCTGACAACTGCACACATGGTCTTGAAACTTTTATTACTTATAATGACCATTGGACTCAATCAAGTGAAATATTTGTCCTTGTTAGATGCACGCTAATGTAGTGGATAAAATGCCTGCATCTTGATAACACTGGGAAAATCTCTCCATTTAAAAGCTTTTATGCCCTATCACTACCGCAAAAGCATTGAATCATTAAGGAATTGTAGAAAATGGCAATCTAGTCCCTCGTTTAGACAGGACTATCAGCTGAAAAATTGGCAATGTGATAAAATGCAGAATAAAGCAGATTTGCTGCATATTTTATGGCGTTGTCAAAACAGTTTCTATGTGTCAGTTAACTTAATATATGCAACAAAATGCAGCTATGTTTTCTTCAATGACTATATTTCTGCCAGATGTCAAATAATAATTAATTAAGATTACAATTCCCATAGATCCTCAAAGAAAAACATATTCAACTAGCTACAGATTTTGAAGTCATAATTAAGTATTAGTATTTGATTTGTGACTCAGAGAGGGACATCTGCTTCACTCCATCAATGTGCCTAGCTCATTAAACACATTAATATCACTGAAACTACGGTTAGGATCATTGGATTTGCCAAACCTATCAAATAACTCCAGGAAAGCACTTATTCAACAAAAGTCAAACAGAGTCAATTCTGTATATTTACCTATTAATTTTTCAGCAAAGTGACTGATGGATGAGCCAAGACTCAATGAATCTTCCAGTGTACAAGGAGATCATTCAGCCCCTTGTGTATGTGCTGGCTGATTTAAGGATTCATCCTATTCACAGGTTCTTTCTGAAGCATCCTACTGATATTTCTACCAAAAAGTTATCTATTTCTTTTTTGACTGCTAGAAAACTTTAATGTTCCTTTCTCAACTTACCCTCAGATTCCCATTCAACCACTTATCATAAGTACATTGAAACATACAGTGAAATGCATCATTTGCTTTCACAATCAACATAACATAGGGATGTGCTGGGGGATAGCCTGCAAGTGTCACCACACATTCTGGTGCTAGCATAGCATGCTCACAGTGTTCACGGAACAACATAAACAACAACAGCAGCAGAACAATTGCAAAAAAACAACAACGGCAAAATAAATCCCTTTCCTCCCTCCTACTCAGCCAAGCACACACAAGACAGTTCTCCAAAACCAGGACAGGTCATCTTCAGCCTCCAGACTTCAGCAGACTCAGACACGTAGACAAATGGCCTTCAATTTCTCCAGCGGACTCACAGACCCAGGACTCCGGCCATCACACCTCAACTTCTAGACTTCCGATCGACCTTCAGGCTTTGATCTTCAATGCTGACCCAGGACACGCCGATGACAACGAATGACTTTAGCACAGTGTACGACAATGACCACATTTTCCATCACTGGAAACAATTTCTTGTGTTCTGTGGAAACCTTCAAACACTCTCCAAAACTTTGACAATCTTCCCAACATGTAGTGCCCAAAACTGGAAACAATTCCCTAGAATTTTCCAGTAAAGCAGTGTTTTATGAAGGTAAAGCTAGCTTCCTTGATTTTGTACTCTCCATCTCTCTTTACATGTTCAAAGATACTGTGTGGCTTTTGATATCATTTTGCCTTGCCTTAAACGAACCTTTGCACATTTTCAGATTTTGGAATGTGGGTATTGCTGGTAAAGTAGGTACTTATTACAACCTATTATTATCTTTGAGAAGGTGGTCGGGAGCCATTTTCCATAACTACTGAAGTACTTCTCATGTTATTTGGGTAGTGTGTTTCAGAGTTTAGAACTAGCAATAATAAAGAAGTTTTGGTTAAAGTCAAAGTAAATTTATTATCAAAGTATGTGTACGTTACCATATACTATCATGAGATTTATTTTCTTGTAGACATTTACAGGAAAGAAAAGAAATAAGAAAAATTATGACTTCCAGGGCGCCTCGAGGCGACTCGTGTGGCAGCAGAACTCTCAATGGATCCTGACAATTGAATTTATGAAAAAATGTTACATAAGCAAAGGTGACAAATAACCAATGTGCAAGTGAAGACAAATTGTGCATATAAAAAAATAATAATATTGAGAACATGACTTGCAGAGTCCTTGAATCGGCGTCTGTACATTATGGAATCATTTCAGAGTTGTGATGAGTGAAGTTATCCACGCTGGTTCAGGAGCCTGATTCTTTGTAGAGAAATAATTGCTCCTGAATGTGGTGGTGGTGACTTTTTCAAGTGAGGATTGTGTGCAGTTTTCAACTGTCTAATGATGCTGGTCTTGCTGCCCTTGTTGTTTTTGATGGTAGAAGTCATGTATTTGAGAGGTGCTGTCAAATTCCACTGCATTTCGCAAATAGTACAAAATAGAGCCATGGGGAGTTCAGAAAGCAATCATTTCTGCTATGTATGACAGGCCTGATTAAACAGTATGGAATTTTAAGAAATCCCTATGAAGGGATGAGATTCTCAAATGGTACACATTGAAGAATTAACCACGACAATAAAGTTCCAGTTAAGAGTACATTTATTATCAAAGTATGTATACTATATACCACCTTCAGATTGGTCTCCTTACACCCAGCCACAAAACAAAGAAACTGAACAGAACCCATTACAAAGAAGACTGTCAAACACCCAATGTGCAGGAAAAAAATGGAACATACAATGACAGTAAACAGGTAACCTTTAGAACTGAAGTTCACAAAAGTGAGTCCACAGCCACGAAGCCAATCATCTCTGCAGCCAATCCAGGAGCCCGTTAGTTACAGGCCATAGCCACAGTTCAGTGCAGAGACGAGAAATCCCCCATGGAGAAGTGAGCATAGCTATCTACTCTATCTTAAATAGAAAACTGTAACAATAAAACAATAAAAACACCCAAAGGTAACTGGAGTAAAGAATAGCCCCCATCTCCCCAGTTACAATCTACAACTTCTATGATGGTGCCAGACCCATCAGCCCAAACTCCCCTGCCTATCACAACCATTCTTTCCTGGGACCCTATTTGCACTATTCAATCTACCAAAATGGGTCAGACACCTAGGCGGTATACTAAAGATTACCTAATGAAACCCCTTATCACAAGTCATTATTACTTCCTCGCTACCTTTCCTATCTTTCATGGACTGGGTCTCAACCATAGAACCATAGAAACTACAGCACAGAAACAGGCCTTTTGGCCCTTCTTGGCTGTGCCGAACCATTTTCTGCCTAGTCCCATTGACCAGCATACGGACCATATCCCTCCATACACTTCCCATCCATGTATCTGTCCAATTTATTCTTACATGTTAAAAAAGAACCCGCATTTACTACCTTATCTGGCAGCTCATTCCGTACTCCCACCACTCTCTGTGTGAAGAAGCCCCCCGCTAATGTTCCCTTTAAACTTTTCCCCCCTCACCCTTAACCCATGTCCTCTGGTTTTTTTCTCCCCTTGCCTCAGTGGAAAAAGCTTGCTTGCATTCACTCTATCTATACCCATCATAATTTTATATACCTCTATCAAATCTCCCCTCATTCTTCTACGCTCCAGGGAATAAAGTCCTAACCTATTCAACCTTTCTCTGTAACTGAGTTTCTCAAGTCCCAGCAACATCCTTGTAAACCTTCTCTGCACTCTTTCAACCTTATTTATATCCTTCCTGTAATTTGATGACCAAAACTGAACACAATACTCCAGATTCGGCCTCACCAATGCCTTATACAACCTCATCATAACATCCCAGCTCTTATACTCAATACTTTGATTAATAAAGGCCAATGTACCAAAAGCTCTCTTTACGACCCTATCTACCTGTGACGCCACTTTTAGGGAATTTTGTATCTGTATTCCCAGATCCCTCTGTTCCACTGCACTCCTCAGTGCCTTAGCATTAACCCGGTATGTTCTACCTTGGTTTGTCCTTCCAACGTGCAATACCTCACACTTGTCTGTACTAAGCTCCATCTGCCATTTTTCAGCCCATTTTTCCAGCTGGTTCAAGTCCCTCTGCAGGCTCTGAAAACCTTCCTCACTGTCTACTACACCTCCAATCTTTGTAGCATCAGCAAATTTGCTGATCCAATTTACCACATTATCATCCAGATCATTGATATAGATGACAAATAACAATGGATCCAGCACTGATCCCTGTGGCACACCACTAGTCACAGGCCTCCACTCGGAGAAGCAATTCTCTACTACCACTCTTTGGCTTCTTCCTTTGAGCCAATGTCTAATCCAATTTACCACCTCTCCATTTATACCTAGCGACTGAATTTTCCTAACTAACCTCCCATGCGGGACCTTATCAAAGGTCTTACTGAAGTCCATGTAGACAATATCCACTGCCTTCCCTTCATCCACTTTCCTGGTAACCTCCTCGAAAAACTCCAATAGATTGGTCAAACATGACCTACCACGCACAAAGCCATGTTGACTCTCCCTAATAAGTCCCTGTCTATCCAAATGCTTGTAGATTCTGTCTCTTAGTACTCCCTCTAATAACTTACCTACTACCAACGTTAAACTTACTGGCCTATAATTTCTCAGATTACTTTTCGATCCTTTTTTAAGCAACAGAACAACATGAGCCACTCTCCAATCCTCCGGCACCTCACCTGTAGACAGCGACATTTTAAATATTTCTGCCAGGGCCCCTGCAATTTCAACACTAGTCTCCTTCAAGGTCCGAGGGAACACCCTGTCAGGTCCCGGGGATTTATCCACTTTAATTTTCCTCAAGACAGCAAGGACTTCCTCCTTTTCGATCTGTACAGTTTCCATGATCTCACTACTTGTTTCCATTAATTCTATAGACTTCATGCCAGTTTCCTTAGTAAATACAGATGCAAAAAACCTATTTAAGATCTCCCCCATTCCCTTTGGTTCCGCGCATAGCCGACCACTCTGACCTTCAAGAGGACCAATATTATCCCTTACAATCCTTTTGCTCTTAATATACCTGTAAAAGTTCTTTGGATTATCCTTCACTTTGACTGCCAAGGCAACCTCATGCCTTCTTTTAGCCCTCCTGATTTCTTTCTTAAGTATTTTCTTGCACTTCTTATACTCCTCAAGCACCTTATTTACTCCCTGCTTCCTATACATGTCATACAACTCTCTCTTCTTTTTTTATCAGAGTTGCAATATCCCTTGAGAACCAAGGTTCCTTATTCCTATTCATTTGCCTTTAATCCTGCCAGGAACATACAAATTCTGCACTCTCAAAATTTCTCCTTTGAAGGCTTCCCACCTACCGATCACATCCTTGCCAGAGAACAACCTGTCCCAATCCATGCTTTTTAGATCCTTTCTCATTTCTTCAAATTTGGCCTTCTTCCAGTTAAGAACCTCAACCCTAGGACCAGATCTATCCTTGTCCATGATCAAGTTGAAACTAATGGTGTTATGATCACTGGAACCAAAGTACTCCCCTACACAGACTTCTGTCACTTGTCCTAACTCGTTTCCTAACAGGAGATCCAATATTGCATCCCCTCTAGTTGGTCCCTCTATATATTGATTTAGAAAACTTTCCTGAACACATTTTACAAACTCTAAACCACCTAGACCCCTAACAGTATGGGAGTCCCAATCAATATATGGAAAATTAAAATCCCCTACCACCACAACTTTATGTTTCCTGCAGTTGCCTGCTATCTCTCTGCAGATTTGCTCTTCCAATTCTCATTGACTATTGGGTGGTCCACAATATAATCCCACTAATGTGGCCATACCTTTCCTGTTTCTCAGCTCCACCCATAAGGACTCAGTAGACAAGCCCTCTAATCTGTCCGGCCTGAGTACTGCTGTAATATTTTCCCTAACAAGCAATGCTACTCCCCCACCTTTCATTCCTCTGCCTCGATCACATCTGAAACATCGGAACCCTGGAATATTAAGCTGCCAGTCTGCCCTTCCTGTAGCCAAGTTTCACTAATTGCTACAACATCATAATTCCACGTGTCAATCCACACCCTCAACTCATCCGCCTTCCCCACAATACTCCTAGCATTGAAATATATACACCTCAGAAGATTTTTACCACCACTCACAACCTTTCTATTAGTGGATTTGCTTGAACTTTTAACATCATTTATTTTCACCCCAGCCACACTGTCAGCTCTGGCACTCTGGTTCCCATCCCCCTGCAAATCTAATTTAAAGCCTCCCCAACAGCATTAACAAACCTCCCTGAAGAGATATTGGTCCCCTTGTAGTTCAAGTGTAACCCATCTCTCTTGTACAGGTCCCACCTGCCCCAGAAGAGGTCCCAATGATCCTGAAATCTGAAACCCTGCCCCCTACACCAGTTCCTCAGCCACTTGTTCATCCTCCAGAGCATCCTATTCCTACCCTCACTGGCATGTAGCACAGGTAGCAATCCTGAGATTACCACCCTCGAGGTCCTGCTTTTCAACTTCCTACCAAGCTCTCTATACTTAATCTCCAGGACCTCCTCACTCTTCCTTGCTATATCATTGGTACCGATGTGCACCACGACATCTGGCTGGTCACCCTCCCACTTCAGAATGTCATGCAATCGACCAGAGAAATCCTTGACCCTGGCACCTGGGCGGCAACAAACCATGCTGGATTCTCTGTCACGACCACAGAACCTCCTATCTGCACCTCTAACTATCGAGTCCCCTATCACTACCACTCTCCTCTTTTTCCCCCTTCCCTTCGGCACTGCAGAGCCAGACTCAGTGCCAGAGATCCGGCTACTGCAGCTTGTCCCAGGTAAGTTATCCCTCGCAACAGTATCCAATGCAGTATACTTGTTAAGGGGAATAGCCACAGGGGAACCCTGCTGTACCTGCCTTTTCCTCTTCCCTCGCCTGACAGTGACCCAATTTCCTGTCCTCTGCTCCTTTGGCGTAACTACCTCCCTGTAGCTACTATCTATAATCTCCTCATTCTCCTGAATGATCCGCAGGTCAACCAGCTCCTGCTCTAGTTCCCTAACGCTGTTTGTTAGGAGCTGCAGCTGGATACACTTCTTGCAGGTGTCATTGTCAGGGACACCGGAGGGCTCCCTGACTTCCCACATCCTGCAAGATTAGTATTCCAACATCCTGCCTGGCATTCTCTCTATGCTAGACAATCTGAATAAAAAACTTACCAGAACCTACCCTGGCCTCTGCCTGTTCTCGCCGATGCCTGTTGAGCCAAAGCCGTCCCACTCTGACTCAGTCCACTCCGACGATGGCCGCTGTATATGGTGGTCTGCTTTTAAACCTTGGTGCGCTACGTCACACGCCTGCGCAGTGCAGACCCTTCTCCCCAAGCAGTGTTTAAGAAAAAAAAACAACTTTTTCTACCCGAATTCTTCCACTCCCTTCTTCAGCTGCTTGCTTCGACTGAAACCAACCTTGAACATGATTTGCAAGAAGCTCTTCAGATGACAGAAAAACTCAATCGTGTAAGGGGACAGTGGAACTATCTGCAGTCTTGAAACATCTTGCTGTCCAGTGTAGAGTACAGGACTAAGGCAGATCAGCAGCTTGAGTGGTGTCAGAACAACAACAGTAAAACCAAGCAGTTGATTGTGGACTTCAGGAAGGCAAAGTTGAGGGAACACACACTAATCTTTATCGAGGGATCAGCAGTAAGAAGTTTCAAGTTCCTGGGTGTCAACATCTCTGAGGATCTATCCTGGGCCCAACATATTGATGCAGTTACAAAGAAGGCATGACAGCAGATATACTTCATTGGGAGTTTGAGGAGAATTGGTATGTCACCAAAGACAAAAAATTTCTGCAGATTTATAGTGCAGAGCATTCAAACTGGCTGCATCACTGTCTGGTATGGAGGGACACTGCACAGGATTGGCAAAAGCTGCAGAAAGTTGTAAATTCTGCCAGCTCCATTATCAGTAGCCTCCCTCGCATCCAGGTCAAATTCAAAAGACAATGCCTCAAAAAAGCAGCATCCATCATTAAGAACTTCCATCAACCAAGACACACAGTATCCTCTTCTTATTGCTACCATTAGAGAGGAGGTAGAGCAGCATGATGACACACACTTATTGTTTCAGCAACAGCTTCTTCCCTTCCACCATCAGATCTCTGAATGGACAATAAGCTCATGAGGACCACCTCGTATTTTTTTCTCTCTTTTTGCACTACTTATTTAATTTAATTTTTTTAGTATGTACTTATTGTAATGTGTAGATATTATGTATTGCAATATTCTGTTGCTGCAAAATAACAAATTCCACAGTATATTCCAGTGACATTAAACCTGCTTCTGGTTCTGATTAACTTAAACATAGAATCACAAGGTGACAGGTTTCACCTGACTATAGGAACAATCAGGTGATTTTTTTGCATTGGTCACCCTCCCCTGAATTAAAATTAAGCTTCCAGTATTTTTTTTTTTTTTTAATAAGATCTTTGGCATAAAATGTTTGATAAAGCATTTGGATTTTTGAGTTAAATGGGGGACTCAAAGTTCAAATTAAATTTACTATCGCAGTACATATATTTCACCATTCATTTTCTTATAGTCATTCAGAGTAGAACAAAAAATACTATATAATCAATGAAAAAATACACACACTGACAAACAACTGATGTGCAATAGAAGACAAACTGAGCAAATACAAAAAAAAGCACAATAATAGTAATAAATAAGTAGTACTGAGAACGAGTTATCAAGTCGTGGAGTTGTAGAACTGGGACTGGGATGGTCAGAACATGAAGGCACTTTTAATGGTGCTTGCAAATTTCCAAAGGAAAGCAACAGACCCAACAGAAAAATAAGGAGAGGCAAAAATAGGATCATTAAGTATTATGGAAAGAAATTTTAAAGTGTAATTCACAGATTGAATTGTTTGTTAGCCTGCTGAAGGTATAGTAAAATCTAATTTTTTCCAGTTCAGTAAGCAGTGCGCAATAAGTATCCTAAGATGCACACATCAGAAGACCATTCCTACAAGTAACTACACCTAAGTTATGTTGAGTTAAGATGTATTTACCTAATTTAGTTAGAATTTACCAGTGGGGACAAGTGAAAATTAAATTAAACTGAGTGAGAGGTCCTTGTGTTCCTGCCATTTTTTTTTTATTCCTGTGAATTCCATAGAAAAAAGTCATGATGTTATCCCAGGGCATGTGTCAGCATAAAATAATACAGATCACGCAAAGCACTTCATTACCCTGAAAATGTCAGAGGAACTCTGCAGGTCAGGCAGCATCTATGGAAATGAATAAACAGTCAACGTTACGGTCTGAAACCCTTCTTCAGGACGTCCTGATGAAGGGTCTGGTCCGAAAGGTAAAATGTTTATTCCTCTCCATTGATACTATCTGACCTGTAGAGTTCCTCCAGCATTTTTGTGTTTTGTTTTGGATTTTCAGCCTCTGCAGAATTTCGCACATTTATAACTTCATCACTTTTATGCCTGGGTGATCGTCAAATGAAAGTGAACCAGTGACACAGTTTAAAACACTCCAGAAAATTATATTGGTTAAGTTTATGGCTAGAGCTGAAACCCTTTGAGGTAAAAGAATAAAGATATTGTGGAACCGAAGCACTACCAATGTCAAATGAAATAGACAAACAACCCACATTGGAGATACCACCACACTGAAGTGTCTGGATGGCAGAATACAACTTGGATACAGATAGAACAACCACAATGACAGGAAAGGAAAGACCAGTTCGTTCATCAGGTCTGACCCACAGTCATGCTTGTAGGAGCATAATAAAATCTGCCCCCACCACCATTATCTCTTGATCTGTCATTTTCACCCCTCCTTCAGACAACCTGAGAAAAGCAATATCACCTTCAAGAGGCAAAAAGAACAAAGTCAGAATTCCAAAGGTTATAATTGTGTATATGTGTGCACGTACAGACACACACACACAGAAAACATATGCATACATACCTGTGTACTCATGAAGACACAGGCACACACGTGCACAAGCAGACACAGATATACCCACATGCAGATACACACACACACACTCAAATCTCACCCTCCCTCATCCTTTGAATAACTGGTCCGCAGGATGGAGGTACAAAGAAGAACCAGGGAATCTTCTTCAGAGAGACTCTGCTCCTGGTGACCCTATTGGATGTTTACTGAGGAGCAGCAAATCACCTTCTTGTCACTGACAAATGGGGCTGGAAAAATACAGAGCTGAAACACATGGTAGATAGCAGTGGGTAGCATTGGGTTAACAACTCTGTTTAATCAGAGCTCCAGCGATGCAGGTTCCACTGATATCTCTCCACAGAGGCTGCTGAATACTCCCAGCAATTTCTTTTTCTGTTTGTGCTGTATCGCATCAACAATATTTTTCTTTTGTTTTCTCGGTGTCTTACCTCCGAGGAAGTGCACTGAAAACATCACAATCATTGTCATGGCAATGTTCAGATGAAATGGTGGTTTATCAGTTCGAAAGGTTATTTCCTTGTTTACCTATTTGTCTGCAGGATGCACTGGCATCACTAGCTACAATTTTTCATCTTTAATTACTCAGCAATGCAAAGAGCAAGGTTTTCTGTGCAATTATTAAGTTGCTAGTGCTGGTATTGGAAAACCAAGGATGGAAGCAGAAAATGTTAGAAATATTCAGCAGCTCAGGCAGCAGCTATGGAAAGAGAAATAGATTTTCTCTTTGTCAGAGAGAAAACTGGTAGATTTTAAGAGTAACACACACTAAATGCTAGTGGAACTCAGCAGGTTAGACAGCATCAATGGAGAGGAATAAAGAATCTAAATTTCAGTCTGAGAGCCTTCATCAGGTAGGTTTTAAGCTGCAGAGGGAATGGAGAAGGCATGGACTGATCAGAGGAAACATCTCTGATATGGGAGGACCAGAATTATCGGGAGAGGGATTTGGGTAAATGACATCATCTGGAGAATTGTTAATGGAGGGGGAGGGGGAGGGGGAGGGGGAGGGGACAAAAGAATGCAAAGGTGGTGAAATGAGGACAGTTCAAGACAGGAAACAGAAGAATGTAATGTAGAGCTGCCACCGGTGTGTTTGCAGACAAGGCAATAGAAGAAGAAGAAAGCCCTTAACTCCGAATGGAGTCATCGGGACGCTGTCACACCAGCGTTTTTTTTTTAGCAGGCTTTCTTATTTTTATGAGGCAGAGTTGCTAGCTCGACGCTCAACACAGCATGGATGGAAAGCATGCAAGGGAGCTGTCTGGATTCGAACTCAGGAGCCTTTGCTCCGAAGTCTAGCGCTGATGCCACTATGCTACCAGCTGGCAAGCCAAGGCAATAAAGGATGTTAAATGCTGGCCTTCCAATAAAAGGACTACATGCTTTTTAAGAAAGTTAAGAGCCAACTTCTCTGTTGGGGCTGGAGTAAGAAGATTCCCAAACTAAATGGGCAGAAATTAAAAACGACTATCAGGCCTTTCAGGAGTTGAAATAGTAAACAGCTCTCTTTGCAAGAAATATTTTATATTACCCATTCTGGGGAAGGGTCTCAGCCTGAAACGTTGATTGTTTATTCTTTTCCCATAGATGCTGTCTGACCTGCTGAGTTCCTCTAGTGTTCTATGTGTGTTGGTTTGGATTTCCAGCATCTTTAGACTTCCTTGTACTTGAGAATATTTTATATTTTTTATCTTCTTGTCAATAACAGCTCCCTGAGTAATCTCATTAATCCCATTCCCCCGTGCACTTCTCTATAACCTATTCTTCTCTGGACATATCCACATAGGTTACCCATTGGCGGCTCTGCCTTTAAGCTCTGATTAAACAGAATTGTTAAACCACTGCTGCCCACAGCTATCTATCATGTGTTTTCACTCCATACTTTTCCAGCTCTATTTGTCAGCGATAAGGAGATGATCTCCACGTGGTTCTGCTGAACATGGTAGGGATGCTACATTGGCATCTGGATGTGTGGCAACAGTTACAAGCCACCCCCAGAACATCCATAGGTTGTGTGTGTTGGTTGTTAACGTAAACAATGCATCGCGTACGTTTCAATGTGCATGTGATAAATAAATTAATCTGAATCCCCTCCTCCCCTATCCAGACCTGGTTCCTCCTGCCTCTAACCTTTCATGTAATGGTTCTCATGATCATCTTCCTTTCAAAGTACATCTATTATCAAAGTAGGTATTCAGTATACAACCCTGAGAATCGTCTTACCCACAGACAGCCACGAAACAAAGAACCATTGAAGCTGTTCAAAGAAAATGCATCAACCCCCACAGTCCACACATGCAAACCAAAACAAATCACGCAAACAATAAAAAATGAGCAAAAACACCGGATATAAAATACAATATCAAAATGCATATTTCAGCTCAGCGTTTACTATTATTCAAAACTCACCCAAAAAAAGCAACAAAAAAATGGAGTAACCAGAAACTAGAACACATCTTTAATGTGAAGTAGAGTCCACAATCCACATTGATTAAACCTTACTTTGGCACCATCTTCCAACGGCATCGAGGGAGAGAAAGAGAGATCATTCAAATGAAGGACCTTATCAGGTTCCGGCAATAATAGCCATTGTGTTCATGCTCCTCACTGACTGACAGCTGTGGTCAGCTTCACTCTCCTCATCGTCTATCTGGCTCCACCTTCCTCGTTTTTACTGTCCGTCCCTCATTTCTCCGAATGCCACCTCTCCACCTGCCTTGATCTCTTAATCACCCTCAACACCCCCATCCACCCATCACCTTCAGCCTGTATTACCTCCTCCTCTTTATTCTGATCATTTTCCCTCCCCACTCTCCCTCCTGTTTGCAATGTTTCACCGCAAACTATCACCAGTTCCTTTCCCCCGAAGGATGCCGCTGAACCTGCTGAGTTGCTCCAGTGCCTTAACAAGGGTAGGGCGAATAGAGCAGTGGACTAAGCATGCAGCCATCAGGGCCGCCTGCATTGATTGTTGAACTGTCTAGTTGCAAAATCAGAAACAGAAGTTCAAACCCCATAACCACTGGGGGAATTTAAATTCAAGTAATTATATATAATAATAGGAGTATACTTTTAAAAGCTGGTAATATTGGTGATAGCAATAGTGAAACTACTGGCATTTGGTAAAAGATTTCACAGACCTTGATGGAAGAAGAAAATCAGCCACTTTTCTGCATTGGCTGATTAAGACCTTTCCTTCCTTCAGAACATCACTCAGCAGAAACTCACATTGTTACATTTAAAACCGCGTGAAAATTATTGGTCAAGCTTCCAAATTCCAGTTAGTGCAATTCTAGATTAGATTAGATTCACTTTATTCGTCACCTGTACACTGAAACAACTAAGCAATGATCTATGCCTTTATATCTATTTGCATCAGTGATCCATACAGTTAGCGGATGCACTGAGGGCAGCCATTGCTTCAGCACCAACATAACATGTGCTCAATTTATTAATCCCAACTCGTGCGGCTTTGGAATGAGGGAGGAAACCACAGCACGCAGGGGAAAACCGTCCCATCACAGGGGGAACATACAAACTCCTTACAAGGAGTAGTGGAAATGGAGCAGTAACACATTACAGTAACAGCTACTGTATACTATCATATATCTCAAGTGTGTAACCTTTCTCTGTAGTTTAACTCTTAAGCTGAATGACTTGCAAGCTGATCCACGTATCTAATAAAGGATCCAGTGATGGCAAGCACTGAATGGTAATTGGTCCTTTGGATGGGACTGCATGTATACTGTAAGTTAATCTCTTGACACATTAATTTGGATGGCTGTAAGGGGATCTGTGCCACTACTTGCTCCTCCCAATAAGTGTCCCTGAAAGGTATGATGGTCTTCATGATCTGGTTGCACCCTAACATCCATTTGCTTGTACTCTAGCACTCTAGATATATCATCATCATGTGCCATACCCAGTTTGAGCTTTGACTGCCATGGCCCACATACTCCTGTTTCGGGTCAAGTGGATCAATTCATTGGTATTCATTTCCAGTTCTTTGGCTGCTGTCTCCATCATCATTTGTCTTTACCTTCCTTTTGCTTTCTTCCCTTCAATCTTTCCCATAATTACCATGCATTCTAACTCCTCTTTTCTAATCACGTGTCCAATAAAGTCACATTGCCTTTCCATGATCTCATACGTTATTCCTCTTTTTGTGTTTGCTCTGTTCATGACATCCTCATTAGATATTTGTTTCATCCATGATACACTGTATTCTTTGCATCCTCCTCAAAAACCACATCTCTGCTGCTTCAATCCATTTCCTCATGTTACTAGATATTGTCCAACATTGAGCCATATAACATAACTGGATAAACATAACATTTTATGTTTTTAGTGCTCTGAGGTGGATTGTCATGCCTAGTTTAGTATTGGTCAGTATACTGTTCATTCTCATAAAGGTGTCTTTTGCTATCCCTATTCTTCTTTTGATGTCCCATGTCGCACCTGCCATCTGATGTCACCCAGCTTCCTAAGTAGCAAAAGTTCTGTACTTGTTTTATGTCTTCCCTGTTTATTCTCAGCCTGCAGATAGGATTCTCTTTCTTTTTGGATATCACCATACATTATGTCTTTTTGCAATTGATAGATAGACCCATTTTTGCACTTTCTTCAACAACTATATCAATTAAGTTTTGTAGTTCTTCCTCCGTACTTGCAATTAACACAGTCATCCGCATATCTAAAATCATTGATGTTTTCACCGCCAACTTTGATTCCAAAGATGTCCTTTATTTTTTGTAATATTGTTTCACTGTACACATTAAACAAATCAGGAGAGAAAACACACCCTTGTCTAACACTTCTCCTGATTTTCATAAACTGACTCACTTCTCCATCTATTCTTACAGCGGCAGTTTGTTCCCAGTACAGATTTCTGATTAGGCGGAGGTTTTTCAAATCTAGATCTAGAGTTTCCTGTAACATTTCGAATAACTTATTATGCTTCACTTCATCAAATGCTTTTTGTCAAGCTTTTTGATTGTAAAACAAACAAATCTTTTTGCACTTGAATAGCTCATTCTGATAGTATCTTTAACATCAATATCACGTTTCTTGTACCTTTGTCTTTCACAAAACCACATTTTTCTTTACCCATTTCAGCTTGGATCTTACTTTCAGTTCTAGTCATCAAAATTCTTAGAAGTATCTTAGTGATATGACTCATTAAACTTATGGCCCTATGTAATTCACATTCTATTGCTCCATGTTTCTTAGGAAGAGTGATAAATACTGATCTTTTCATCTCTTCTGGTATTATTCCAGTCTCATAAATGTCATTGATTAAATAAGTAAGTTTTTCAATTCCATAATCTTCAAGGGTGATAATTTGTTCTATTACTAATTCATCAGGACCTGCTGCCTTTCCTTTCTTCATCTTATTTATTGCATTACAAACTTCAGATTTTAAAATATTTGGACCTTCAATGTTCTTCTTAATTTCTGGTTTTTTGCCTCGATTGTCTTCAAACAATTCCTGAGTATACTCAGTCCATCTGTTCATAATCTCATCTTTTTCCATGATAATGGTACCGTCCTTTGCTTTTAAACATCCGCCTGAAGAACAGAGGAGCTTTTTACCAGTGATGTTCTTGATTTGCTAACATAACCTTTTTGGATCAGTAATAGGGATTCATTCTAATTGCTCACATTCCTGGTTTAACCATTCTTCTTTGGTTTTTTGACATAAGCTTTTAACTTTTTTATCTATGGACTTATATTCTATAGGATTTGCTTTCTTCCGTCTCCTTTCTTCCGTTAGATTTTTGATTTCATCTGTCATCCATTTATTCTTTGTGCTTCTTTTTTAGGAATCACTTAGGATATATAGGCATTCTACTTATATTTCTCATTCTGTTTTTTCACTTGTCCAATTTAAAAGTCCTTTGTTTTTAGATTTTCATTATTTAGAAAGTATTTTCCCCCATGATTCATTGATCCAGATTTACAATTGCTTATGTCGAAATCCATTTGTCAAAGGTTTTGGTTGTTTGCTGCATCTGTCACCATCCCTGTGTCATTTAATGATTTGCAAAGCCACCCCATCTTTCTTCTGTGACCATCCTTGACTTTCTAACCCCATCATCCAAGTCACTTATAAATGCATCAACAGATGCTGCCACATCACCGATCCTTGTGGGAAATTATCAGTTCGTCCTGGCAATTTGTGAGCCCGTCCCTTTCCCCTTCATCTGTTTCCTGCCAATTAACCAGCATACTAACCAGGTCAATAACTTGCCTTCAGTTTGATGAGCTTCAGCTTAAGCTTGCAGTCTCTTGGAAGGGGCTTAATCAAACAACTTCTGAAAGACCCCATAAATTATATTCATCAATATTCCCCTGTCCCCTTCTTCAGCCACTGCTTCAAAAATTCATTAAGTTCATCAGCCATGACTTGTCCTTCAAGCTAAGTTTCAGCAGAGGGAAGCCATGCATTTTGATGAGCTGCTTCTATTATGTTACCTCAATCCCATTGTCTCTCATCCTGCTTTAGATCTGAGAAACTCTATTAAATTTTTACAGCAAAGTAACTTGTCAGAGAAAACTGCCCTCAGGGTTCCAGTATACCCATTACCTCAGGGATGTAGATACTTGTAGAGAAACATTAGCAACTGTCTTGTCACAATGTCAAACTTCTAGAGATATTTTATTTCCTAACATGGTGATGGCTACAAGTCATTTTGAGTGATTTTTTACATATACTTTTCTAAATGTGTCTCGGAGGTTAATGTTAATGTTTAATATCTATGGCTTATAGAGTTATGGAGTCATGAGGCACAGAAACAAGTCCTTTGGCTCACCATCAACAGACCGATCATCAGGTATTCATCTACACTAATCCCTTTACTAACACCTGGTCCATTGACAAATCAAGTGCTTGTCCAGATACTAATTAGATATTATGAGAGTCCCTGCTTCCTCCACCTCTGAGGCAGTATGTTCCAAACTTCAACCATCCTCTCATATTAGTTCTTCAGCAAGACCTTGCATCTCCCTGCATCCTATGCAAAAATTATCTGCGCAGTTTATGAACATCTTCTGGTTCATTCTTTAACCCAGCCTCTTAAACTTGAGGTGAGGATCAACCCATCTAGACCAAATTCTTCCTTATATTGCTTACCCTAATCCAATACTCTGTTTTCAGATAATTCTGACATGGTGAACCACTTTTAACTATCTACCCTGACTATAACATAATAGAAGCAGAATTTGACTGAATTTTGAAGCAGTGACCAGAGCAGAGCTCAGGTGTCATAAGGGGTCTATTCCTGAGATCTATCTATAAGCTAACATCTCCAGCAGGTCTTCCTTCAACCTCCTCTGCTCTGAAGGAAACAAACCCAGCCAAAGAATGTTTTGTCTGGAGATAAATGGAGGAAATAGATAGCTACAGATGATGACATCTGGTGGGAAAGGGAGTTGGACCATGGGATCAAGTAAAGAATGTGTAGAGAACAGATGGTAACTGGAAGGAGAGGATGCAGTGGAGGAGAGATGTGTGGTGGGCAGATGAAGTAGGTGCCACAGACTAGACAATTGCTTTGCAAAGCATATGCACTCTGTGGTGGCTACCTGGAGCACTTGATTGCAAGCCATTTCAATTCCCCCCCCACCCCCACTTTCCCATACCAACTTGTCTGTACTTGACCACCTCCACTGCCATGGTGAAGTTAAAAGCAACCTAGAGGAACAGCGCCTTGTTTTCTTTCTTGGTAGTTGAAAATATGCAGCTCTCTACTTTCAGGTATGTTTTCCCCACAGGCCCCTTCCCCTCTCCTGATCTACACCAATCCTCCCACATACACACCTGCTATTGGCTCTATCACTAGCTTTTCCCTTCCCCCTGCCCACTGATTCCATCTGCCCATCACCCACAAACTCTGCCCACTACTCCCCTCCCACCCAAACCACATATTATTTGGTTATTTTCCGTTCCCTTCAGATTCCATGTTCTACAGCCCTTGGATGACCCTGGTGAACTTCAGTGACGCTGGCTGATGGCTAATGAAACAAGGAAAACAACTAAAACCATTGTTAATCACACTTATTCTGGCAAATGATCTTTTCAAGTAAAAGTCTGTAACTTCCCTTTGGACTTGAAGGCAATTCGATGTGGCAGAACTGAGGCGAGATGAGGCGGTGAGCCTGTCGCCGGGAACAAGGAGGACTCGACGTTCAGTCGATTTAAGCGCCATGCCGAAGGCCGAATTGAGGCGGTGAGGTTCAGGCAGCAGAGTGTGCCAATTTGACTAAACTCGATGTTTGGACGGAGATTTAAGCAACATGCCAAATCGAAAGGTCAGTTACAGGCTGAATGGAGATGGCGAAGTCTAGATCCCAGAGCATATTGAGGTGATTAAACCAGATGTTTGTTCATCAATTTAGGCACCGGCCAGATTGAAAAGGTCAGGATATAAGGGCCCAAAGGGGATGGGCCAGTTCAGATCGCTGTTCTGCCTGGCTTTACTTGGCTCTGTGCTACACTATGCTGAACTATGGGACTCTTGCGGACTTCAGCTCAGAACGCTATTTGGTTAATTTTTTTTCTCTGCACGTTGGGTGTTCGTGGACTTCTTTTTGTATAGGTAATTATAGGTTTCTTTGATTTGTGGCTGCCTGTTAGGAGATGAATCTCAAGGTTGTATAATATATAACAAATGTCCTTTGAACGTTGAACTTTAAACCATAGAAACCTACAGCACAGAAACAGGCCTTTTGGCCCTTCTTGGCTGTGCTGAACCATTTTCTGCCTAGTCCCACTGACCTGCACATGGACCATATCCCTCCATACACATCCCATCCATGTATCTGCCCAATTTATTCTTAAATGTTAAAAAAGAACCCGCATTTACCACCTCACCTGGCAGCTCATTCCATACTCCCACCACTCTGTGTGAAGAAGCCCCCCGCCAATGTTCCCTTTAAACTTTCCCCCCCTCACCCTTAACCCATGTCCTCTGGTTTCTTTCTCTACTTGCCTCAGTGGAAAAAGCCTGCTTGCATTCACTCTATCTATACCCATCATAATTTTATAACCCTCTATCAAATCTCCCCTCATTCTTCTAACGCTCCAGGGAATAAAATCCTAACCTATTCAACCTTTCTCTGTAACTGAGTTTCTCAAGTCCTGGCAACATCCTTGTAAACCTTCTCTGCACTCTTTCAAACTTATTTATATCCTTCCGGTAATTTGGTGACCAAAACTGAACACAATACTCCAGATTCAGCCTCACCAATGCCTTATACAACCTCATCATAACATTCGAGCTCCTATGCTCAATACTTTGATTAATAAAGGCCAATGTACCAAAAGCTCTCTTTACGACCTTATCTACCCGTGATGCCACTTTTAGGGAATTTTGTATCTGTATTCTCAGATCCCTCTGTTCTACTGCACTCCTCAGTGCCTTACCATTAACCCTGTATGTTCTACCTTGGTTTGTCCTTCCAACGTGCAATACCTCACACTTGTCTGTATTAAACTCCATCTGCCATTTTTCAGCCCATTTTTTTCAAACTTGAAACTTCAAACTTTTTCTCAGGAAAATTTACGGTGGGCAATTAACCTGCACGTTTTCAGGATATGAAATGGAACAGGAGAGAGAAAAAAAAAAACGAACTTCCAGGGAGAACATGCAAACTCCACACAGGTACTGTAAGAAATCAGTTTGGCTAGCTATGTCATATGGCTATGTTTACCAAAGATTCATTAATTTTAGGAACATAAAGCTGAACAGTTGGGGGTTAATAGGTCTGACTTCCCAGGGAAAGAGAATTAACCAGTTAATCCATATATTAATGTGCATTTGTGTCACATCTTCGTGCTGTCATCATCTCAAGACACCTCACAAAACTTAACTCAAAGCCACAAAAGAAGAAATTAGATTCCAAAGATAAAAAAGCTCGGTGAAAGAATGGCTATTTAAGATGTGACTTAAAGGAGGATTCACAATTTTTGAAATTATTGTTTAATTTCAGCAGGTAAATTCCAATATCTATAAAGATTAACTAGCTACCATTGGTTGTATCTTTGTTATCTAAGAAGCCCTTCCTAAAATGATTTAATGATCTGTAACCCAATTAATGGTAAATTACTACGGCAAAACTGAAAAAATGTTCACAATCTCCTCTGTTCAATTTGAGAGCAAATTCTGTATTTCCAATGTCTGGATACTCAGCCTTTTAATGAGAGTTGCGACCTTGATGTTACGAAGAGATTGTTGAAATTTATTTGAGCAAGAAGAGTCTAATTGTATAATTGCTGAGTTCCTAATTAGGAAAGATCGGGACTGAGTGATATTGAAGAAACACAAATACTGAAATTATTCCTCCAGTTCTAAGTTTGTTTGTAAACTTTCATGATGGCTTAGGGAAAATGCAAGATGTCACAGATCTATCTGGTCACTCTCTGGATGGTCATTTTCTGCTTTAATGACCCTACGAACTGATCCTAGCACTATAACATTTTTTTTAATGAAACATAAATATTTCATCTCAACATAATTAATCTATTGAATATAATTCTTATTCCTATCCTGCAACCACAATATTTTCTAATGGAAATATACATTTCCAATATCATTATTTTTAATGAAAGATTTTACTATCAAATTCTCAACAAACTTATTATTCTGCCCATACAATACCTGACCAAATCTTGTCTCTGATTATCATATATTTCATCTGCTGTCAATCTATTATATAGATCTATCTAACCAAACAAGTTAAGTGAGGAAACTCTTCAAATCCCTGCACTTAAGTCAAATTGGAGATTTTCCTATTGGTTCCCCAATATATTCAGATTGAAGAATGTGGTTTAGGCCATGTTAGATATTACTTTTTAAAGAAAACAAAATGTTTCAAATGTTTAGATGGACACTATCCTTTGAAGTTACTGCAGATTTGAAAGGAAGGACTGAAGGCTTTACTCTAACTAAAGACTGAAAGTAGGTAAGAAACGGGCACTCTACTAATAAAACACGCCTGCATAAAAGATTGTACTTAATAGTCAAATCAAGTCAAAATGTTGTCATATGTACATGTATGGTAAGGTTCTGTATGTAGGTGCACAATGATAAAATGCCAGCATAAAGGTAGGAGAAAGGGTGTATCAAGAGCTAGCAGGTAACAAGTAGATCCAAGTGAGGGGCGTGATAGGCAACCTTCCCCCTACCTTTTATACTATCTATCTTTCCTCTTTCTTCCTATTCCCAATAAAAGTTCTCAACATGAAACACCAACTGTTTACTTCCCTCTGTAGATGCTGCCTGACCTGTTGAGATCCTCCAGGTCCTTTGTGTATTGCTCCTAGCTTCCAGCATCTGCTGCCACTTGTGTCTCTCGTGTACTGACGTAGCAGTGTTTGCAGTCTTCACATTTCTCATGGAAATTTTTGCAGGTATGCCCTGGAGAACAGTCTGAACAGCTGCATCACTGTCTTCAATACACAGGATGAGAAGGTGCTGCAAAGGGTTATATACTCAACCAGCTATATCACTAGTACAAACTTCCCACTACTCCCCCTCCCGATGAGAGCATCTTCAAAAGGCAGTGCCTCAAGAAGGTGGCATTCATTATTAAGCACCCCCACCACTTATGATGTGACCTCTTCTCATTACTACCATCAGGGAGGTGGTACAGGAGCCCAAGGTCCACACTCAATGTTTTAGGAACATCTTCTTTTCTTCTGCCATCAGATTTCTGAACCTGATATGGATTTCTATGTGGACTGAGAGTGGGCAGGGGGCAGGAAGACGGGAATCATGGTTGGGAAAAAGGAAAGGGAGAGGAGAAGGAGCAGGAAGCACTGGACAGACACACTGCAATGATCAATAACCCAATTGTTTGGAATCAGATCACCTTGCCTGCTGTATCAGGGCTAGGTGTGCCCACATCTGTGCCAACCCCCTGCTCCTGGCACTCCTTCTCAGCCACCTGTCCCACACCTCTCCCATGGTGCTCCACCCTCTTCACTCTCAACATCCTTTGCTCCAGCCAGATTTACAAACTCGCTCTCTGTTCCACGTTGATAAATATAATACTGTGCAAAAGTCTTAGGCACCCGAGCTATATATATGTGCCTAAGACTTTTGAGCAGCACTGTACTTATTGACTTATTTGTTTGTATTTTTATTTTTGTTGTAATTTATAGCAATATTTATATCTTACAGTACTGATGTAAATTAGCTGTTGTACAAACCTCTGGCAAGATGCTCCTAGCTGCTTTCAACTTTATACTTTATTGTCGCCAAACAATTGGTACTAGAACATACAATCATCACAGCGATATTTGATTCTGCGCTTCACACTCCCTGGATTACAAATATTAAATATTAAAAATATTTAAAATAGTTAAAATTAGTAAATATTAAAATATTAAATTATAAATCATAAATAGAAAATAGAAAAATGGGAAGCAAGGTAGTGCAAAAAAACTGAGAGGCAGGTCCGGATATTTGGAGGGTTTTTCTACCACATCCCAATTCACTACATAACCTTATATTAAAGGTGATCAAAGCCTAGCCTTCAGTTCAACAGGTTTTCTTGACAACCTTTTCCCTTCATTAACCTGAAATGCTCTACAAAAAATCTCTCCTAAATTATCAGCAAAGAGGATCTCAATGAGTTGCAGCCACCCACAAGAAGAATCCAGTTCTGACTCAACGCAACAAGTGTATTATTTTGCATTCTTCTGGATTTACAGCGGTTACAAAATCAATAGGCTTGTATGTCATTCATTGCAGCAAGTGTTTTGAAACACTGTTAGTCATACATTTCAGTACGCAAGAACATGAAGCAGTCCCCATAGAACCCATCACATTCCCATTCACTAAATGCCATATTTGATGTGAATCATAAAATCAACAAATGACCCCAGTAAAGAAATTATTTTGTGAAGTGATTTTAGACCTTCACAAATACACTACCAAACCCCAAACAGTGATTTGACTTCAAATCCATTACATTCTGTTTTAGCATGGTCTAACCACATTCTTTGCATGATCAAATACAATTTTAACTTAGTTAACACCCCACTGTTTTCGACATTTTTACATATTTCCCTCTTAAACAATAGATAAGGATTTGTGTAAATTATGAGCAGAGGCATGAAAATCCACCCGTGGCTGTAAGTTAGCACACACCCATTTTGAGACAAGATTGGGGGCTGGGGATGTTTCCTCATCATTGTAACTCTGAGGTGTATTCACTATTAGACCTTGAGCTAATGCAAATCAAGGTGGCAAAGAGTGGTCCATAGCTAGAAATAAAGTCACAGAGTTATGCAACATGGAAGTAGGTCCTTCAGCACAGCTCATACACACTGACCAAGTTGTCTGTCTGAGCTAGTCCTATTTGTCTGCATCTGGTCCATATCTCTCCTTCCTATCCATGTATCTCTCTAAATATTCCTTAAACATTGTAATTGTACCCACCTCTAGCACTCACTCTGGCAGCTCATTCCAAATACCCATTAACCCTTTTGGGAAAAACTGCCCCTTCAGGTCTCCTTTAAATCTTTTTCCACTCACCTTAAACCTACATCTTCGAATTCGAGACTCCCCAATTCAGGGAAAAGAAAAACTGATATCATCCACCTTATCTAGGCCCTTCATGATTTTATACACAATGCCTGACAAAAGCCTTCGGCATATATTGTGTGTATGTATGTATGTGTATATATGTCTAGGGTGCCTAAGACTTTTGCAAAGTACTGTATTTGTCAACGTGGAGCGAGTGCAGGATTGTAAAGCTGGTGAGAACAAAGGATGTCGAGAACGGCGAGGCTGGCGCACTGCAGAAAGGGTTTGGGAAGGTGGCAGAGTAGGAGTGCCAATGCAGGGGGTGGTGCTAGTGCAGACACACCCAGCCCGGAGAAGCCAAGCAAGGCCATTCGATTATGAACAATTGGTTTATTGTCTCACTGGTGCTTCACGCTCCTTCTCATCTCCCTTCTGCTTTTCCCAAACATGATTCTTCTTGCTGTGCCCCCTTCCCACTCTCAGTCTACAATTGAGACCCATATCAGAATCAGGTTTATCATCACTCATATGTGTCATGAATTTCTTTTTGTGGCAGCAGTACAGTGCAATACATAAAATTACTACATAAACAGTAGCAAGCAATAATCCCCCCTACCCCCACCGCCAAGAAAAAGCATTGGCACCTGCCACCGAGCACTCAAGTGTGAGCAAGGAAACACTCCTTGCATAGTAATGTATCTATGCAAGTTCCCCCAACACTCCAGGCATAAAATTCTCGGCTTATCCAACCCCTCCTTACACCCTGAACCCTCCGGAGGGTTACTGTAGCATCCTCATATGTCTATTCCGCACTCTTTCCAGCTTAATTCCACCCTTCCAATGCTGGGTGACCAAAACTACATGCTACACTTTAAATATACTCTCACCAACGACTGGTACAGTTGCAATATGGAGTTCCAACTCGAGTATTCAGTGTCCTGACCAATGAAGGTGAGTGGGAATAAAATGAAAAAAATATAAAAGTAAAGCTGAACCCCACTCCCACCACCCAGTAATATACATGACATTAAATTCATCAGGCAAAGGCACTCAAATGAACAAACAAATTTTGCTAATATGGAACTAGATTAGGTGGACACTATTGTCAGTATGGATTAATTGGGCCAAAAGGCCTACCTATCTATACTTTAAACCTATTCAACCATCACTGCATGTTCTTAGAGTCATTGAATCATAGACAAGTACAGCACAGAAACAGGCCTTTCAACCATCTGGAACATAAAAACATAAGCAATAGGAGCAGGAGTAGGCTATCTGGCCCGTCAAGACTGCTTCGCCATCCAATAAGATCATGGCTGATCTGGCCATGGACTTATCTTCACCTACCTGCCTTTTCCCCAGAACCCTACTATGCAAAAATCTATCCAACCTTGTCTTAAATATATTACTGAGGTTGCCTCCACTGCTTCATAGGTCAGAGAATTCCACAGATTCCACTCTCTGGGAAAAGCAGTTCCTCCTCATCTGCGTCCTAAATCTACTCCCCCGAATCTTGAGGCTATGTCCCCTAGTTCTAGTCTCACCTATCAGTAGAAACAATTTTCCTGCCTCTATCTTATCTATCCCTTTCATAATTTTATATGTTTCTATCAGATCTCCTCTTATTCTTCTGAATTCCAGTGAGTACAGTCCCAGGCAACTCAATCTCTCCTCATGGTCTAACTCCCTCATTTCTGGAATTGACCTGGTGAACCTCCTCTGTACCGCCTCTAAAGCCTTCCTCAAGTAAGGAGACCAGAATTACATGCAGTACTCCAGGTGTGGCCTCAATAGTACCCTGTACAGTTGCAGCGTAACCTCCTTGCTCTTAAATTCAATCCATTCAAGCAATGAAGGACAAAATCCGATTTGCCTTCTTGATAGCCTGCTGCACCTGCAAACCAATGTTTTGTGATTCATGCACAAGCACTCCCAAGTCTTTCTGCACAGCAGCATGCTGCAATTTTTTTTAACCACTTAAATAATAATCTTTTCTTCCATTTTCCCTTCCAAAGTGGATGACCTCACATTTACCAGCATTGTACTCCATCTGCCAGACCCTTGCCCACTCACTTAATCTATCTATATCTCTCTGCAGACTCTCCGTGTCTTCTGCACAATGTGCTTTTCCCCTCTATTTGGTATCATCAGGAAACTTAGACACACTACAGTCAGTCCCCTCTTCCAGATCATTAACGTATATCGTGAACAGTTGTGGGCCCAGCACCGACCCCTGCAGCATACCACTCATCACTGATTGCCAACCAGAGTAACACCCATGTATCCCAACTTTCTGCTTTCTACTAGTTAACCAATCCTCTATCCATGCTAATGCATCACCCCTAACTCCATAATTCCTTATTTCATAGACAAGTCTTTTATGTAACACCTTATTGAATGCCTTCTGGAAATCCAAGTAAACAATGTCCATCTATTCCCTTCTATCCACTGTGCTTGTTATATCCTCAAAGAACTCCAGTATGTTTGTCAAACATGACCTGCCTTTACTGACTCCATGCTGCACCTGCCTGATGAATCCATTTCTTTCCTATCATTCTTTAATGATAGCTTCAAGCATTTCCCAACTACAGATGTTAAATTAATTGGCCTATAGTTACCTACCTTTTACCTGCATCCTTTCTTGAACAGTGATGTGATATTCACTGCCTCCCAATCTGCCGGGACCTGCCCAGAGTCCAGGGAATTTTGGTAAATCATCACCAAAGCCTCTACTATAACTTCTGCCATTTCTTTCAGTACCCTGGAATGCATTCCATCAGGACCAGTGGACTTGTCTGTCTTCAGGCCCACAAGTTTTTTCAGCATTACCTCTTTAGTGATAGCCATTGTATTGAGGTCCTGACTTCCCATCGCATCCATAACATCTCTCTCTGGCACGTTAGACGTGTCCTTCACCGTGGAGACCAATAAAATAGTCATTCAAAGCCTCTGCCATTTCCTCATTGCTCAATATCAATTCCCCCTTCTCGTCCTCCAAGGGACCTACATTCACTTTAGCCACCATTTTCAGCTTTATATAATTATAAAAAACTTTTGCTACCCGCTTTTATATTTTGTGCTAATTTATTTTCATAATCTATATTCTCTTTCTTTATTGCTTGCTTAGTGGTTCTTTGTTGCTTTTTAAAGTTTTCTCAATCTTCCAGTTTCCCACTACTCTTGGCCAATTTGTACACAAGAGCTTTTAGTTTGATGCCTTCTTTTACTCCCTTAGTTACCCAAGGCTGGCTGTCCTCATCCTTACTGTCCTTGCTTAACCTGGAATATACTTCTGTTGAGCACTGTGAAAAATTTCTTTGAAGTCTTCCGCTGTTCCTCAACCGTCCCACCATTCAGCCTGTGTTCCCAGTCTACACTAGCCAAATCCTCCCTCATCCCATTGTAGTCTCCATTGTTTAGGCAAAATACATTGGTTATTAATTGAACTATTACCACACAGCCAAATTTTCAGTCTCCCTCCTGTACACTGATTCATCACTACCTTTGATACAGGCCAGATCAGTGGTGTTATCAGCAAACTAGAATATCGTTTTGGAGCTGTACTTAGCAGCACAACCATATGTGTAAAGCAGTAGAGCAGGGGCTAAGCACACATCCCTGTGGTGCTCCTGTGCTGATGGATTTACAGAGGAGATGTTTTTGCCAATCCGAACTGACTAGAGTCTACAAGTGAGAAAATCCAGGATCCAATTGCACAAGAGGGTATTGAGGCCCATGTCTTGCAGTTTACCGATTAGTTTTGAGGGGATTATGATATTAAATGCTGAGCTGTAATTGAAGAAGCACATTCTGATGTACGCATCTTTACTGTCCAAATGTTCCAGGGTTGTGTAAAGAGCCAATGAGATAGAATCTGCTGTAGACCTGTTGCTTCAGTAGACAAATTGGAGTAGATCCAAGTCACCACTGAGACAGGAGCTAATATGCTTCAACACCAACCTCACAAAACACTTCACCACTGTGGATGTAAATGCCGCTGGGTGATAGTCATTGAGGCAGGTTACCATGTTCTTCTTGGGGACCAGTATGATTGAAGCCTGGATCCCACACACTGCCGGAGCGAGAGGTTGAACACACCAGCCAGTTGGTCAGCAATGGCCTTCAGCACCCAGCCAGGTACTCCAGGACTGGGAGTACTACCCTGTGACTGCTGGATCAAAACCTGCAGGTTGTTTCCCTGTGGCATTGTGTCAGGACCTGCACATCTCAGACTCATGATGAGCCAGCCTCTGCTGCCCACCAGAAGAGAGAATTAGGTGTGTAATCGAATATCAAGGCCTTGCAATAATTAACTAAATACCTATGGAGGAGAAAGTGACACATCCTACACTGCATTCTTGCTTTGAAAGGATAATTGATAACACACACAGAGTATTGACGAGAACACAAGCAGCCTCTGCCGCCCACCAGAAGAGAGAATTAGGTGTGTAATCGAATATCAAGGCCTTGCAATAATTAACTAAATACCTATGGAGGAGAAAGTGACACATCCTACAGAAAAATTGATAACACACACACACACACACACACACACACACACAGAGTATTGACGAGAACACAAAAACTAGTTTCCTGAGCAAATATTTTATCCGACTATTGTCACTCATGGTGTACAATTTTGCCATTAGCTTATTTGATTGTTAAATTTTGTAATGGATAAAGGGATGAGGTTCATGTGGGAGGGAAAAAAGCTATCATTCTGTGATTTGTATATTGTTTTTCCTATGAGACCAAAAGAAATAGAAGCAGGAGTGGGCTATTTGTTTTCATAAATTGGTAAATTGGTTTATTAATATCTAGTTGGGTCCTATTAACCGTTAGAGGGGAACCACCTTTGAGAAACTTAGAAACATAGGAGTCTGTAAATACCGTAAACTGATGCAACATACCAACCGCTGGAGGAGCTCAGGCGACATCCATGGAGGAAAATAGACAATGTTTCAGGTCGAGCTCCTTCATCTGGACACTTCGAGGAATGTACCTCTGTTAATTCCAATCATAAAATTTCAATCCGATTAATCAATCAAGACTTGCCCTTCACAAGTCTGTTAGAGTTCCAAACTACTACTTTGAAAGCCTTCTGAATATAACTTGAAACAATGGACTGTGAGACACTCTGTAGTGAAAAAAAAGAAATCAGCAACATTGAAAATTCTTAGCATTGCCACTGCTGCCTATGTGCCTACACTGTACTTATTGCTCACATGATAAATTGTACTTTGCAAAATCTGAAAAATGTCTTTGGGACATCTCACATGAGGTAAAAATCAAACAAATTGTCAAGGCCAATTATTTAATTCTGAGTCTCTGCAAACTCTAAATGGACCTGCCTGCCGTCCCCTCATTTCACCAGTCCCTTCTCTTCTTGATGCTGCTCTCAAAACAATCTGTTATTTTTCCCTAATACTGTCAAATATTCATTCATATGTCTTTTGTTCATCAAGATAGTAAGATTGTACATGGAGTGAAGATTTAAACTTGATAAAAATGACAATGAAGAAAAAATTTGGAAGATGATTACAATTGAACATATTCATCTGAATTTAATGTTTGGGTCTGAATCCAAATAATTGGGTTTATTAATAGTCCTGGCTAATCATTACAAATGGATTAAATTCCAGATCAATATTTCAGGTTTTTAACGCAGAAAAATGAAAATGGGATTCTTCTTGCGGTAACTTGAAAGGCTAGATAGAGTGGATTTACAGAGGATATTTCCTATAGTGGAGGAGTCTAGGACCAGAGGGCACAGCCTTTGAATAGAAGGACATCCATTTAGAACATAGTTGAGGAGGGATTTCTTTAGCCAGAGGGTGGTGAATCTGTGGAATTCATTTTCACAGATGGCTCTGGAGGCCAGGTCGTTAGATTTATTTAAGATGGAGGTTGATAGGTTCTTGATTAGTGAAGGTATCAAAAGTTATGGGGACAAAGCAGGAGAATGGGATTGGGACGATATTAACCCAATCATGATAGAATGGCAGAGCATGCTGGATGGGCCAAATGGCCTAATTCTGCTCCTATGCTGTATGGTTTTATAGCCAGTATAAATTCTGCATAATCTTAAACATCTCACTAAATAAAATGATAATCAGTCTGCCTTCCTACCTTTATTCCAAGAGCTGGTTAACAGAAGACACACGAGCTTCGAGAATGTGCTTTTTATAAGGTTCCTCCATGGGCTAAGGAGGTACTCTGCCCTTCAAGCATCAGGCTGCCAATCATGCTGAGATTAGCATTTTATAAAGGCATTACCTCCTGGCTTGCATGGAAAGTAGCTTGCACAGAACACAGTGCGGCAGCTCCGTTTCACTCTAATCCACCACGGTGCAGCAAACACGTCTTCAAGGATCCTAATTGACACCGATTAACAATGTTACCAAATTACTGTGTAAAACTGGTACATGGTAACAACAACTCAGCATCTCAAAAGGAAATAAATATAATCAAGTTCATCTGACATGCCAGTCAAGTGTAACAGTGCAGTACAGAAAACTTATAGATAGATGGACAGACAGATAGATAAATAAATAGATAGATATACAGACAGATACAGATTGATAGGTAGATAGACAGACAGATAAAGATAGATATTCTTCCTGAGAAGACAGAGGTCCTTTGGAGTTTGCAGGCCTCTTCTTCACATGTTCTACTAGTCTGTTGTCACCAGTACAATCTTCTATGCGGTGGTGTGCTGGGGAAATGGCATCAACATGAGTGATGCTGACAGGCTCAATAAACTGATTAGAAAGGCTGGCTCTGTTACAGGAGTCAAACTGGACACACTGGAGGCTGTGGTAAAACATATATGGGAAATCCTGGCAATTCCGACAATGTTTCTCACCCTCTGCATGCCACCTGAACTGAACAGAGGAGTACTTTTAGCAATAGACTAAAACAATTGTGCTACTCTAAAGAGCGCTATATGAAGTCATTCTTACCCTTGACCATTAGGCTCTATAATGAGTCAACCTATAGCTGGGAAGTGATGACTCCCTCCTGCTCCATATCTCTAGTCACTGGCAGCCAACCAGTAAAATCTCCCTTTATTCCCACTTTTACTCTTTATATATCTGAAAAAAACTTCCTGTATCCTTTTATATTATTAGCTAGCTTACCTTCATATTTCATCTTTTCTCTCTTTATGGTTTTTTGTTGCCTTCTGTTGGTTCTTAAAAGCTTCCCACTAATTTTTGCTCTGTAATATGCCCTCTGTTTTGATTTATGTTGGCTTTCACTTCCCCTGCCAGCCATGGTTGTGTCATCCAGCCTTTTGAAAACTTATTCTTTGGGTTTTATCTATCCTGCGCCTTCCAAATTGTTCCCAGAAACACTAACTATTGCTGCTCTGCCATCTTCCCTGCTAATGTCCCCTTCCAATCAATTTTGGCTAGCTCCTCTCTCATGATTCTGTAATTCACTTTACTCCACTTTACTCCACTGTATTACTGATACATTCTATCTTATCTTCTCCTTCTCAAACTGCAGGGTGAATTCTATCATATCACCGCCTCCTAAGCTTCCTCTACCTTAAATTCCCTAGCTAAATCTGGATCATTACATACAAGGTTTTTTGATTTCTCAAGTGCCCTTCAATACCTCACTGCTGGGGCAAAAGCTCCGTTGATTGGCACTTCCATTGTAACCTGGATAGCTGACTGACAGATGACAGTTTGTGTAGCTTCAAAGCTATGTGTCAGACATGGCTATATGCAGCACTGGATCCTCATAGGGCAGTGGTCCCCAACCACCGCGAGCACGTGGTACTGGGCCGCGAGAAAATAATATGATTTGCCGATATGAACCGATATGAGTCAGCTGCACCTTCCCCCATTCCCCGTCACGCACTGTTGAACTTGAACACCCCACCACCCCCGTTGGCCGGTCCGCAAGAATATCGTTAATATTAAACCGGTCCACAATGTGCAAAAGGTTGGGGACCCCTGCCATAGGGGATGGTATTGGTTACCTTCCTGTTTACTTTGGACTTTAAGTACAATGCTGAGTCACATCATATGCACAAATTCTCTGATGACTCAGCAATAGTTGCGTGTATAAGGGGAGGACAGGAGGATGAATGCAGGGCCCTGGTGGAGGGTTTTGTCAAATAGTGCAAGCTGAATCACCTGCAGCTCAACATCAGTAAGACAAAGGAGATGGAGATGGACTTTTTAGGAAGTCTATTACTGCACTGCTCCCAGTTGCTATTGATGGTCAGGATGTGGATGTGGTGAGGACCTACAGTAACTGGGGGGGGGGGGGGAAGGGGTGCACCTGGATGAAACATGAGTGGAACACCAACATAGAGACGGTCTACAAGAAGGGCCAGAGTTGCCTCTAATTCCTGAGGAGACTGAGGTCCTTTGGAGTATGCAGGCCTCTGCTTCACATGTTCTACCACTCTGTTGTCGTCAGTAAAATGTTTAAATGCGGTGATGTGCTGGGGCAATAGCATCAACATAGGTGATGCCAACAGGCTCAATAAACTGATTAGAAAAGCTGGCTCAGTTATAGGAGTCAAACTGGACACACTGGAGGCTGTAGTGAACAAAGGACCCTATGGAAAATCCTGGCAATTCTCGACAATGTTTCTCATCCCTTTGCATGCCAGCTTTGCTGAACAGAGGAGGGCACTTTTAGTAATAGACTAAGACAACTGCACACCTCCAAAGAGCACTTTATGAGGTGATTCTCACCCTTTGGTCATAAGGCTCCATAATGAGTCAACCTCTAGCTAGGAAAGTGATGACCTCCCTACTGTTAGACTTTTTAAAGTAAATTATATTTTTAAAATTTATTCTTCTTACTTTTTCTCTAATATTGCATATTTGTGAACTTGTAATGCTACTGTCGCACTTTAATTTCCTTGGGATCAATAGAGTATCTATCTAGGTAGATAGACAGATACAGATAGATAGATAGATAGGTGGACAGAGAGGAAAATAGCTAGATAGATACACATGGCTAACCAGCCAGCTTGCTAGAGAGATAGACAGATAGACAGGCACATAGACAGATAGATACAGTGCCCATAAAGAGTATTCACGCCTCTTGAAAGTTTTCATGTTTTATTGTTTCACAACATTGAATCACAGTGAGTTTAATTTGGCTTTTTGGACACTGATCAACAGAAAAGACTCTTTCATGTCAAAGTGAAAACAAATTTCTACAAATTGGTCCAAATTTATTACAATTATTAAAACAAAATAATTACATAATTACTCACCGCCTTCAAGTCAGCAATTAGTAGATGCACCTTTGGTAGCAATTACAGCCTTTAGTCTGTGTGGATAGGTCTCTATCAGCTTTGCACATCTGGACATTGCAATTTCTCCCTATTCTTATTTACAAAACTGCTCAAGCTCTGTCAGATAGCATGGGGGTTGTGAGAGAACAGTCCTTCTCAAGTCCAACCACAAATTCTCAATTGGACTGAGATCTGGAATCTGACTTGGCCACTCCAGGACATTAATTTTGTTGTTTTTAAGCCATTCCTGTGTAGCTTTGACTTTATGCTTGGGGCCATTGTCTTGGTGGAAAACAAAGCCTCTCCCAAGTAGCAGTTCTTTTGCAGACTGCATCAGGTTTTTCTCCAGGATCTTCCTGTATTTTGCTGTATTCATTTTACCCTCTACCTTCACAGGCCTTCCAGGGCCTGCTGCAGTGAAGCATCCCCACAGTATGATGCAGCCACCACCATGCTTCACAGTAGGGATGGTGTGTTTTTGATGTGCGATGTTTGGCTTAGTCCGATTGCCAAAATGCTCAATTTTAGTTTAATCAGACCATAGAACCTTCTTCCAGCCGACTTCAAACTCTTCCACATGCCTTCTGGCAAACTCCAGCTGAAATTTCATGAGAGTTTTTTTTCCTAAAAGTGGTTTTCTCTTTGCCACTCTCTTATAAAACTGCGACTTGTGAAACACCCGGGCAACAGTTGTTGTATGCACAGTTTCTGTCTCAGCCACTGAAGCTCGTAACTCCTCCAGAGTTGTCATGGGTCTCTTGGTGGCCTCCCTCACTAGTCCCCTTCTTGCACGGTCACTCAGTTTTTGAGGATGGCCTGCTCTGGGCAGATTTATTCTGTGCCATCTTCTATCCATTTCTTGATGATTGACTTAACTGTACACCAAACAATATTCAGTGACCTGCAAATTTTCTTGTATCCATTTCCCGACTTGTGTTTTTCCAATGACCTTTTTGCAAAGTTTCTTGAAGTATTCATTTGTCTTTATGGTGTAGTTTTTGCCAGGATACTGACTCACCGGTCATTGGACCTTCCAGATACAGGTGTATTTTTACCATAATCAATTAAAACACCTTGACTGCACAAAGGTGATCCCCAAGATGGTGAATACTTTTTATAGGATGGATAGATAGACAGAAAGACAGGAAAATAGCTGGATAACTGCCGATAGATAGACAGATGGATAGACAGACGGACAGACGGATAGTTAGATATACAGTACTGTGCAAAAGTCTTAGGCACCCTAGCCATATGTGCCTAAGGCTTTTGCACAGTTCTGTATGTGGATAGCTAGCTTGCTAGATTGATAGGTAGATAGATAGTAAGACAGGCAGACCGACAGACAGACAAATAGCTAGATAGCTACATATGGCTCATTAACCAGCTTGCTAGACAGATAGATAGACAAAGACTGAGAAATATAAAGATAGAAAAACAGGTAAAAGCATAGAAGGAAAAAGCCATGCATGATTGACACAACTACAGTAACATTAAAACACATGTACCTGAGGAAGGATCAGAGTTAGCGAAGTGGGAACAAACAGCTGGACCAAAGCTATACTAAGACCTGCTGTGCCTGAAGAATTTGCAGCTGCATTCCAAACTGTGATGACTTATGCATTGGGTGGCTGTAGACATTTTTCCGGTTACTACCTCTTCATCCATTGGGCCAAGATTTAAGACAGGTCTGATGAACAGAGTTGGTTATTTTTAATACTGTGAGCATTGATGTTTCTAGTCTCCACTGTGTCACTGATCAATATGAGTAGTAATTCAGGAGGTCTGTTGTAAACTGTAATTTAGCAGAGAAGATTTCATGTACTATTGAACATTATTTAATAATTTGATGCTAGTTGTTGAAAATTGCAATATTGTTTTGTCCTTGCTTGAGAAGAGCAGATTAAAATGGAAATCAGTATGTCCTTTTGCCTATGGGATAGTAATGCCATGAGCATCTCTCCACAGACAGATATGAACCTCCGTTAGATCAGTTCATTACTGTTTTAAAGATATGACAGGAGACACGGAGAAATCCGGATTTATACACTCAAATCCATTAAAATCAGCTATAAGATCTAAGTCGTATGTGAGTTTTAAGGAAAGATTGAATATATTAGGACTCTATTCCTTGAAACATGGGAGAAAGAGCAATGATCTTATGGAGATATACAAATATTATAAGGGAAATAGACAGGATAACTACATACAAGCTTTTTTCCCATGAAGCTGGGTAAGAGAAGAATGAGAATGATTTGGTTTAGGGTGAAAGATGAAATATTTGAAGGGAACCTAGGGGGGAACCATTTCATTCAGAGGATGGTGCGAGTGTGGAACAAGCTGTCAGTGGAAATAGTGGAAGCAGATTCAATTGCAACAGTTAGGAAATCTTTGTATACATACTTGGAATGAGAAGGGTATGGGGGGGCCATGGTCCAGGTGCAGATAGATGGAATTAGGCAGAAAAACAGGTTGGCACAGACTAGAAGGGACAAGGGCCTGTTTTTGTGCTATGACTATGTGAAAATAATTGATAAATATGCAGAGGCAAAATTGCTATGGAAAAGCATGTATTACTTATGAAGTGATAGTTGGAATGGTCTAACAAACTAGTTAGCGGGGGCATTTTGCATATCCGGAATATGACTTCATGGAAAACTGCTGAACAGCAGCTCATCCTAATCTCTTGCATGCACTTCCTACTGACTGGAGATAGGATCATGGAGCATTACAGTTTCAGGGTACAACAGGTTCAATACTTCACCAAGCGGCAAGGACTTTCTGCTTCCCAAAAAGAATGACGTAAAGTCCTGAGAGAGAATGTGGAGACAATCTACGAGATGTTTCCATGATGAGACTTCAGCTGAAAGCATAGATCATAAAAAAACTGAACCGGTATGTTTTAAATCTGTGAAGATTAGGTGAAAGGATAAGATTGCGACTGGTTTGGAAATAGAGGAAGCTCTTTCCATTTCAAAGGCCAAAGAGCAAAGCATACAAGAGGGATGAATACTTTGAGAGGAGTTACGATTTGAAGCTCGGTTCTGTAAGAGTGATGGAAACAGAATCAGTGACTTTAAAAGACAGATGGGGACCTAAAAGGGAATAATTTACAAATATATATGAAAATAAATGGGGAAAAGGAGCCGACAGGATTGATTTATTGAGAAACGGCAGAAACATAAGAGATTCTGCAGCTGCTGGAAATCTTGAGCAAGTCAGGTGTCATCTGTGGAGGGGAATAATTAATTGACATTTCGGGCCAAGACCCTTCATCGGGACTGAAAGCTGGACTGTTTACTCTCCTCCATAGATGATTGCTTACTTGCTGAATTCCTCTCGCAATTTGTTTGTGTTGTAGGAAAGGGCATAGCCGTGATTAGCCAAATGCTCTCCACTGTTCCATAACAATCTAAGAGAAAAATATCTTACTAGGTCATTTCATTGGGCAATTCAGAGCCAACAACTGAATTAAATATAAACCAGGTAAGTGCAGCAGACCTCCTGCCCCAGAGGACATTCTTGTACATGTTTGGTTACAACACTAACCCAGTAATTTCAGAGTAGCCATTAACGATGCCTAAATTACCTCCCCGCTGAGTGATTCTGAATTGCAAGTGGAGTAACTTAACCACAATGCTCACATAGCTCCAAAGAAGAGAAGAAAATCACTACTTACTGACATTAGAGAAAAACAATATATTATGGTAAATACGAGGAATTCTGCAGATGCTGGAAATTCAAGCAACACACATCAAAGTTGAGGGTGAACGCAGCAGGCCAGGCAGCATCTCTAGCGAGAGGTACAGTCGACGTTTCAGGCAGAGTCCTGACAAAGGGTCTCGGCCTGAAACGTCGACTGTACCTCTCCCTAGAGATGCTGCCTGGCCTGCTGCGTTCACCAGCAACTTTGATGTGTATTATGATAAATTGTGGATTCTGGCTATATGCTATAGCTTGGAATTTGGCCATAGATTTCAGTCCAACATCCATATTTGAATCCAACACCCCTGAAAACACACCTCCATATACATTTATAAAGTGATACTAGTAAAACCAGCAACTTTGATGTGCGTTGCTTGAATTTCCAGCATCTGCAGAATTCCTGTTGTTTACTAATAAAATCTGTCTGTTAACTGCTTAACAATTGCAGCTTTATCAGAATGATAAAGCAAACTGCTGGAGGAACTCTGAGGTCAAAACAACATCTGTGGAGACAAAGGACAGGATCTTTAAGTCTGAATTATTAATCCTGTTTCTTCTTCTATAGGTGCTGTCTGACCTGCTGAGAGTTCCCATAACTGATGGTTTCTTTTCAGATTTGTGATACCCACAGTTTGGTTATAAAGGCTAATACAGTATTCAATTTGCCATCCCAATCACCTTCTGTACTTGCATGTTGACCAAGCACACCCAGAGTCCCTTTGAACACCAATACAACACAGAATCTCACCATTTAACTGATACAACATACACAAAATGCTGGCAGAACTCGGCAGCTCGGGCAGTATCCGTGGAAATGAATAAGTAATTGATGTCAGGTCAAGATCTTTCTTTAGGATAGGGAAGAAAGGAGGAAGATGTCAGAATTAGAAAGTGAGGGAAGGGGAAGGAGGACTAGCTAGAAGATAATAGGTGAAGTCAGGTGGGTGGGAAAGGTAAAGGACTGGAGAAGAAGGAATCTGATGAGAGGAGAGAGGACCATGGGAGAAAAGGAAGAAGGAGGGACACCAGAGGCAGGTGACAGGCAGGTAAGGAGAAGAGGCCAAAGTGGGGAATAGAAGAAGGGGGGGGGGAGGGGGAAGGAGAAGTTGATTTTCATGTCATCAGGTTGGAGGCTGCCTCAACAGAATATGAGGTGTTGCTCCTCCACCCTGAGTGGCCTCATCATGGCAACAGAGGAGGCCATGGTCTGACATGTCAGAATGGGAATGGGGATAGGAATTAAAATGGTTGGCTATCTAGAATTAAGATGGATAAGCGAATCTCTATCAATTTCAGAATGTTACCCCAATCCTAGTCCAACCTCGTGCAGCAATTTCTTTTGTTCCTTTTTTTTGACTGTTAGTTAGTTCTTTCAATTCTTCATTCTTGCTAGATCCTTTATTCTTTAATGTATTCAGCCTTTGTGTATTCTTCCATGAAGATGGATGAAACAAACTTGCTTAATTCCTCTGTCATTTCCGTATTCTCTATTACTTATTCTCTTGTCTCTTGACAGTAAAGGGCTTACACATTTCCTTGAAGTTTTTTTTCTTTCTATATATCCATAAAAGCTCTTCAGATCTGTTTTTTATGTTTCATGCCAGACTAGTTTTATATTCTATCTTTACTTTCTTTATCACTTTCATGATGCTCTTTCGCTGAGTCCTAAAACGCTCCCAATCCTCTAGCCTACTTCTATCAACTTTATAAACTTCTTCCTTTCACTGAGTAACAAATTTAGTTCCACTTTCCTGTTATGGGTTTTGTATATTAAATGAACGTATTTCTTTTGCAAATTAAGCATCTTTCTTTAACTACTAACCATCGCCTGTCCCTTTTCTATGTGATCTTTCAGTAAATCACCCCTTAATTTTCTCTCTTAGTAGTTTTCTTTGTTAGTATTTAAGATCTTTATTTAGCATTGAACTATTTCACTTTCAAACTCAGAGTAAAATTCCTGTACATCATTGTCACTACTTCCCAAAGGCCCCTTTAGAACAAGGTCATTTATCAGATCTTTTTCCTTGCATAAAATGAGCTACAAGTACATTGTTAAATGATTTTATGAAATAATTTCACAATTATAAAATTCTTTAAATTTGCTGAGGAGATAAATTGAACTAATGTTCATTCAACTGGTCCCTATTCAAACACAGGAAGGAGATGGATGACGCAAGTAGACAGCAAATGTTTCCGCTGAGCAAGTTACTAATCTCACATCTAATATAATTTTCCAGATATATACAGTGGAATACTATGAGGCAGATCTTCTTGTTGTGACCCTCCACCAAAATCATGGATTTTACATTATTGGGAGCACTGCAAAGCTCACAGATTACCCTAGTTAAGATGTCGATCTGTGCCTGGGATGTTCCCAAGCAACATGCACTCTAAAAGATGTCACGCCAATAACTTCTTCCCTCATTGTAGGAAGAAGGTAGAAGATTAGGAGAGGAGGAAGAGGAGATTTACCAGTACGCTATCTGGATCCGAGAGGATACCTTATGAGGAAAGGTTGAGTAATCTAGGGATTATCTCATTGCAGCAATGGAGGATGAGAGGTGACTTGAAAGAGGTGCAAAAGATGATAAGAGGTATAGATAGACAATACCTTTTTCCCCCCAGAGCAGAAATTACTAATATGAGAGGGCATAATTTTAAGGTGATTGGGGGGAAGCATAGAGGGAATGGAAGAGGATTTTTACAAAGTGAATATTAGTGCATGGAACACACTGCTGGTAGGGGTGGTGGTGGAGGTAGATAAATTAAAGATATTTCAGCAACTCTTATATAGGCACGTGGATGAAAAAAAGGGTTAAATTGATCTTGAAGTAGGTTAAAGGGTCAGCACAACATCGTAGGCTGAAGGACCTGTACTGTTCCATGTTCTAAGTTCCACATTCTATGTTCTCATTTGCAAGTATGGTTGTCCATGTTGAATTTGAGCAACCAGTTTGGCTAGACGGTCTGTTTAGGGGCTCTGGGTGGTCCATCTCTCTCCTTACCACAGGAAATTGTTCAGTTACCCTAACGCCCTTGTCATGTTCCTGTCACAACTCCTCGTGTGGATTTACTATACCAGTTCTGCATTGTTCTGAGAAGGATTCCACGGGGTATTAGATGTTTTCCTACAGCTGTAGTGGGAGTTAGGCATTCTCTGTAAATCATTTCCTTTTTCTTTAACTGGCTGAAGCTGTCTCACATAAGGTAATATCATTCCAGTGAGAAAGTAGAAACCATTGGCTATCACTGTCTGAAAAACGCATACGATCCTACTGTTGGTGGTCAGAGCAGGACCAATTATATATACATATGCAGAATGATCCAACAGCAGAGAAATAGTCCCCATTGCAGTGATAATGGGTAATTGAGGAAGATATGATAATGGATGTGTACACCCCCACCACTTTGAATTCACAAACCTCTCAAAGATACCATACCTCCACCTTGGATCTTATCAGTGTAGCTCTGGTCAGACAATATGGTGACAGGGTATCTTTGGGACTGCTGGGGTTGTGCATTGAGTTCAACAGCCATTGTTCCACCTGATGATTTGATCATAAGACAGAGGATCAGTATTAGGCCTTTGGCCCATCGTGTCTGCTCCACCATTCCATCAAAGCTGATTTGTTATCCCTTTCAACCCCATTCTCCTACCTTTGCACCATAACCGTTGATGCTGTTGCTAATCAAGAACCTATCAAACCTCCACTTCACATATACCCAATGACTTGGCTTCCACAGCCAGCTGTGACAATTAATTCCGCAGATTCACCGCCATCCACGTATTGATTATGCAGGGGGAGGACTGACCTGTGATTTGAGGAGCAGGTAGATGACTGACACTCACTGGCCGGTTCTTGGAAAGTACCAAACTGGGTTCAAAGGACCAAATGGGGTGATTTCAAGCAATAACTCTTTTTTATAATTCTCTGAATCTTTAGTTTGCCAGTGCCACCTGACGTGGCATTGTAATGCATTGCTGTGAACTGACACCATCAAATTTCAAAGTTCAAAGTAAATTTATTATCAAATTACATATATATTACCATATATAGCAGTTATAATGGGTGACTTCAATCTACATATAGATTGGGTGAACCAAATTCGTAAGGGTGCTGAGGAAGAGGATTTCTTGGAATGTATGCGGGATAGTTTTCTGAACCAACATGTCGAGAAACCAACTAGAGAGCAGGCCATTCTAGAATGCGTATTGAGCAATGAGGAAGGATTAGTTAGCAATCTTGTCGTGCGAGGTCCCTTGGGTAAGAGTGATCGTAATATGGTGGAATTCTTCATTAAGATGGAGAGTGATATAGTTAATTCAGTAACAAAGGTTCTGAACTTAAAGAAGGGTAACTTTGAAGGTATGAGACGTGAATTAGCTAAGATAGACTGGCAAATGATACTTAAAGGGTTGACGGTGGATATGCAATGGCAAGCATTTAAAGATCGCATGGATGAACTACAACAATTGTTCATCCCAGTTTGGCAAAAGAATAAACCAGGGAAGGTAGTGCACCCATGGCTGACAAGGGAAATTAGGGATAGTATCAATTCCGAAGAAGAAACATACAAATTAGCCAGAAAAAGCGGCACACCTGAGGACTGGGAGAAATTCAGAGTCCAGCAGAGGAGGACAAAGGGCTTAATTAGGAAAGGGAAAAAAGATGATGAGAGAAAGCTGGCAGGGAATGTAAAAACTGGCTGTAAAAGCTTTTATAGATATGTGAAAAGAAAAAGATTGGTTAAGACAAATGTAGGTCCCTTACAGTCAGAAACAGGTGAATTGATCATGGAGAACAAGGACATGGCAGACCAATTGAATAACTACTTTGGTTCTGTCTTCACCAAGGAGGACATACATAATCTTCCGGAAATAGTAGGGGACCGAGGATCTAGTGAGATGGAGGAACTGAGGGAAATGCATGTTAGTAGGGAAGTGGAGTTAGGTATATTGAAGGGATTAGAGGCAGATAAATCCCCAGGGCCAGATGGTCTGCATCCCAGAGTGCTTAAGGAAGTAGCCCAAGAAATGGTGGATGCATTAGTGATAATTTTTCAAAATTCTTGAGATTCTGGATTAGTTCCTGAGGATTGGAGGGTGGCTAACATAACCGTGCTTTTTAAAAAAAGGAGGGAGAGAGAAACCGGGGAATTATAGACCGGTTAGCCTAACATTGGTGGTGGGGAAAATGCTAGAGTCAGTTATCAAAGATGTGATAACAGCACGTTTGGAAAGCGGTGAAATCATCGGACAAAGTCAGCATGGATTTGTGAAAGGAAAATCATGTCTGACGAATCTCATAGAATTTTTTGAGGATGTAACTAGTAGAGTGGATAGGGGAGAACCAGTGGATGTGGTATATTTGGATTTTCAAAAGGCTTTTGACAAGGTCCCACACAGGAGATTAGTGTGCAAACTTAAAGCACACGGTATTGGGGGTAAGGTATTGATGTGGATAGAGAATTGGTGGGCAGACAGGAAGCAAAGAGTGGGAATAAATGGGACCTTTTCAAAATGGCAGGCAGTGACAAGTGGGGTACCGCAAGGCTCAGTGCTGGGACCCCAGTTGTTTACAATATATATTAATGACTTAGACGAGGGAATTAAATGCAACAACTCCAAGTATGCGGATGACACAAAGCTGGGCGGCAGTGTTAGCTGTGAGGAGGATGCAGGGTGACTTGGATAGGTTAGGTGAGTGGGCAAGTTCATGGCAGATGTAATTTAATGTGGATAAATGTAAGGTTATCCACTTTGGTGGCAAGAACAGGAAAACAGATTATCTGAATGGAGGCCGATTAGGAAAAGGGGAGGTGCAACGAGACCTGGGTGTCATTGTACACCAGCCATTGAAAGTGGGCATGCAAGTACAGCAGGCGGTGATAAAGGCGAATGGTATGTTGGCATTCATAGCAAGAGGATTTGAGTAAGGGAGCAAGGAGGTACTACTACAGTTGTACAAGGCCTTGGTGAGACCACACTTGGAGTACTATGTGCAGTTTTGGTCCCCTAATCTGAGGAAAGACATTCTTGCCATAGAGGGAGTACAAAGAAGGTTCACCAGATTGATTTCTGGGATGGCAGGACTTTCATATGATGAAAGACTGGATCGACTAGGCTTATACTCTCTGGATTTTAGAAGATTCAGGGGGGATCTGATTGAAACATATAAAATTCTAAAGGGATTGGACAGGCTAGATGCAGGAAGATTGTTCCCAATGTTGGAGAAGTCCAGAATGAGGAGTCACAGTTTGAGGATAAAGGGGAAGCCTTTTAGGACTGAGATGAGGAAAAACGTCTTCACACAGAGAGTGGTGAATCTGTGGAATTCTCTGCCACAGGAAACAGTTGAGGCCAGTTCATTAGCTTTATTTAAGAGGGATTTAGATATGGCCCTTGTGGCTAAAGGGATCAGGGGGTATGGAGAGAAGGCAGGTACAGGGTTCTGAGTTGGATGATCAACCATGATCGTACTGAATGGCGGTGCAGGCTCGAAGGGCTGAATGGCCTACTCCTGCACCTATTTTCTATGTTTCTATATTACCCTGAGATTCATTTTCTTGTGGGCGTTCACAGTAAAATCGATGAGAAACTACACACAAACAAAGATGGACAAACAACCATAAGACGACAAACTGGAATTACAAATAATAATAATTGAAAGACTTTGAAACATGAACAAGATATACATTGTCCCGATAGCATATCTACAATTGGTGTCATCCCAAAGGCACTACACAATTGGATTAAACAATTAGGGCTACACAGGAATACCTACATAAATCTTCAGAAAGCCACAACACTAAAATTGTCTGCAAGTTCCTATCAATTGACAAATGAGCGTGCTTGGCTATACCTCAGGTTTTATCAGCTTGAGCTGAGGAAAAAAAAATAATAAAAACTAATAATAAATAAGCAATAAATATTATTGAGAACATAAATTGCAGAGTTCTTGGAAGTGAATCCATAGGTTGTGGAAATGTTTAGTGTTGAACTGAGTGAAGTTATCCACACTGATTCAGAAGTCTGATGAGTGAAGGTTATTAACTATTCCTGAACCTAGTGGCGTGAGTGCTGAGACTCCTGTACCTCCTGCCCAATGAATGCATGAACTGAAGCCATTCTGTCTACTGGTGGAACCAACAGAAAGATGTGAAAGGTCTACGAATTGAGCATCATTGCTCCTCAGGTTGTTAAGCAAGTAACCAATGTGCTTGGCAAAGCAGATGTGTGCGTATTTATTCAGCTTGCAAAGAGTTTTTTGTGGAAGTGATGAGGTATTCAAGAAATATTGAGAAGTGCAAGCCACTGTCATTCTGGAATGGGTTTGGAAATTATAAACTGCTACAGTTTTATTGCATCATAAAAGCTAATGTGGATCATCAAGAGGTTTTAATGGGAAACCAAGAATTGTTGGAAATGCATTCAGAGGCAGTAGCTGAGTGGCCAGATATAATCTGGATTGTGATATTGCTTGGAATGGTAAACAGAGAAAGTATTTGGTTTAAAGTTTACAGCTATTGATTTAAAAATGAATGAGTGGAGTGAATAAAGTCAGAAAGTGGTTTAATTTAAATTCAGCTAAAATTAATGCTCATTACTCAGGCATTTGTCGAAATAAAGCAATTTCAAGATAGGCTGATAATAAATAATTAATCAGCAAAAGCACTAAATTGATCATGGCCAGCAGTGGACCAGAAAACCGATTTCCATTCCAATGAGAAAGAGGAGGCTAAAATCCGGCAACTAAAACCAGCGACTAACTGGCAGGTTGCATGCTGTCCTGCTGAAGCGTCTTGGCCCGAAACGTCGACTACTCTATCTTCCACAGATGCTACCTGGTCTGCGGAGTTCCTCCAGCATTTTATGTGTATTACTAATGGGCATAGCTTAATATGGTTATGAGCGAAGTACAAGCTAGTACTATAACTCAAGTACAGGATATCACCGGCTGCAATTTCTTTGTGGACTCCATAGATTTATGGAATAATACACCGGATCTCCAAAACTTCAATCATTTCTCCAAAGGTACTGTTTTCTTCTCAGGATCAGAATCAGATTTATTATCACTGTCTTAGGTGAAACTTGTTATTTTATGGCTGTATTGTACTGCAAAGGCATAACATTATTATAAATTACAAAATAAATAAATGGTGCAGAGAAAAAGAATAAAGTGGAAATGTTCATGGGTTCATGGACCGCTCATAAATCTGATGACAGAGGAGGAGAAGCTGTTCTTACATAGTTGAGTGTTGGTCTTCAGGTTCCTGTACTACCTTCCTGAAAATAGTAACGAGAAGAGACAATGTCCCAGATGATCGGGATCCTTAGTGATGGATACTGCTTTCTTGAGGCACTCTCTCTTGAGGAAGTCCTCAATGGTGGGGAGTGGTGTGCCCTTCAAGGAGCTGGCTGAGTGTACAGCCCTCTGCAGCCTCTTTCAATTCTATCCATTGGAGCCTCGATACCTGGTGGTGATGCAATCAGTCAGCATGCTCTCCATTGTACATCAGTAGATATGTGCAAGGGTCTATGGTGACATACTAAATATCTTCAAATTCCTAACGTAGTAGAGCAGATGGCCTGCCTTCCTCGTGCTTACATCAATGCATTGGGTCAAGAACAGATCCTCACAGATGTTGACTTCCAAGAATTTAACGCTACTCATCCTTTCCATTTGACCCCTCAAAGAAGACTGGTAGGTTTTTTCCCCAACCTGCCCTTCCTGAAGCACACATTAAAGTCCTTGGTCTTGCTGACGTGGAGTGTGATGTTGTTGCGACACCACACAACCTGCCAAACTATCTCACTGCTGTACACTTCCTCGTTGCCTTGTGAAATTCAGCCTACAACAGTGGTGTCAGCAGTGAATTTATAAATGGTGTTTACGCTGTGCCTAGCCACACAATCACATGTGCAGAGAGAGTGGAACAGTGAGCTAAGCACATATTCTTGTGGCGCACTGCTGTTGAGTACCAGTGAGGAAGAGATGTTATCACCAATCCATACTGACTGCGGCTTTCAATAAGGCAGTGGAGGATCCAGTGGCAAAAGCAGCTGCAGGTGTCCAGATTTAGAAGCTTACTGATTAATAATGAGATGATGGTGTTAAAGCTGTAACATTGGACAGCAAAGATCTTGCTTCCTGAGTACTTTTGGGTGTATCATATGGATTGTAGGCTGCGGATCATGAAAATTGCCATGCAATTTTCCTATCATGCACTTTTTTTTTGAAATTGCCTATATTTGTTATTTCAATTCATAATTCAAGTCAGAATAACCGATGCCAAGAAGGCATTTTTGCTGGACCACAAATCAAACAGGTCAGTGATAGGCAATTCCAGTGGGACCAGAGAAAATTGCCAAGGCGGCATTCAGGAACATTGTTGAAATTTTTCTTGGCAACTACAGAGCACCAAACTACGTGCAGCTTGTTGGCAACATACTTCAAGCAAACTAAACCATGAAGTGCAACATGTCACTAAAGATTAATTTTCTGCATTCCCATTTAGACTTCTTCCCTACAAACCTTGACACTGTCAGGGATGAGCATACTGAGAGGTTTCACCAGGATATTGTGGTCATGGTAAAACAGTATCAGGACAACAAGCATCCATCAATGCTGGCTGATTGTTGTTGGACACTGAAGCAAAAAGCCTCAGACATTGAGTACAAATAAAAATCATCAACCAAAACATTTTTAGCTTAGTTGAACTCTTGCAAAGCATCAACACCATTATGCAATTAAACGCATTATATTCAATAAAAGTTAATGTCTTGTTCCTCTAAATTCCTACATGATATAAGTAGTCTGAAATTATATTTGTGTTCAGCTTCAAATGGTCTATTATAAAAAAAATTCTGAGGAAGCAACACTTTGGAAAAAATTTGCCGTTCAGTGTAATCGACAATAACAGCTGATGTTTCTTTTGCTCTTGCCTAGATGTTCCACTGCAGAGTAGAGAACCAGTGAGACTGAATCTGCTGTATTCCCATTGTGGTGATCAGAGAACCATACAAGTCCAGGTCCTTCCCTAGGCAGGAGTTTTTTTTAAGCCATTAAGTAAACTCTCAAAGCACTTCATTGTAGTACATGAGTACTACCGCTCAATAGTCATTGAGGCAGCTCATCCTGCTCTTCTTGGACACCCATATAATTGCTGCCATTTTTGAAGTATGTGGGAATTTCAGACTGCAACAGTGAGAAGTTGGAGATGTCTGGGTTTGCTCAGTTGTTGTTTATCATTTATATCAACGATTGGGATGATAGTGTGGTAAAATGGATCAGCAAATTTGCGGATGACACCAGATTGGTGGTGTAGTGGACAGCAAGGAAGACTATCAAAGTCAGCAGTGGGACCAGGTCCAGCTGGAAAAATGGGGTGAAAAATGGCAGATGAAATTTAATGCAGACAAGTGTGAGGTGTTGCACTTTGGGAGGACACACCAAGGTAGGACTTACACAATGAGCATTAGGGCACTGAGGAATGTGTTAGAACAGAGGGATCTGGGAATACAGATCCATACTTCCTTGAATTATGGATCTGTATTCCCAGTGTATTGTCCATTTTATCTGCTGAGAGAGTTTTCAGTCATCATCTCGTCATCTTGGTAGCGGTGTATATTCCAGCTCAGGCCCATATCAAACAGGCTCTAGACCTAGACGAAATGAGCGATGTAATCAACAGGCATGAACAGTGAACACTGATGCATTCCCCATTATTTACAGGGATTTTTAACCAGGCCAGCTTGAAAAAGTTCCTAAATAATTTTCATAAGCATATCACTTGTGGAACCAGAGGAGCCAATATACTGGACCACTGTTATACTATCATGAAGAAAGCTTACCATGCCATCCCACATCTAGACTTCGGAAAGTCTGATCACTTAGCTGTACTTCTACTACCTGAGTATAGGCAGAGACTGAAGATGACAGCACCAGTAGAGAAGGTATGGACAAGGGGTGTGGAGGAGTGCTTACAGGACAGCTTTGAGTCAGTGGACTGGGCAGTATTGAGGGATTCATCTTCGAGTCTGAATGAATACCCCACAGTTGTCACTGAATTCATTAAAACCTGTGTGGATGAGTATATGCCTACGAGAATATTCCCTACATCCCCGAATCAAAATGAGAAGAGCTATGGATACACCAAAAGATTCATAGTCTGCTGAGGGCAAGATCTGTGGCATTCAAATCTGGCGACCCAGGACTACACAAAAAGGCCAGTTATGACTTACAGAAGGCTATCTCCAGAGCAAAAGAACAATTCTAATGGAGGTTACAGGCAGAATTGGATGCATGTCAACTCTGGAAGGGTTTGCAGGTCATGACTTCTTGCAAAGTGAAGCCTAACATCATAAATGGCACTGGTGCTTCACCCTCAGATGAGCTCAATGCCTTTTATGCATGCCCATTGAAAGGGAGAATAAAACCACAGCTATGAGGAGCTCTACAGCATCTGGTGACCCTGTGTGATCTCTGTCATGCAGGCCAACATCAGAACACCCTTCAAAAGGGTGAACCCTCGCAAGGCGACAAGCCCCGATGGAGTACCTGAAAAACTGTACCAACCAACTGTTAGTGGTGTTCAAAGACATTTTCAATCTCTCATTGCGACAGTCGGAAGTTCCCACCTGCTGCAAAAGGGCAACCAGTGCAGGGTGAGCTGCCTTAATGACCATTGTCCAGTAACACTCACATCGACAGTGATAGTGCTTTGAAAGATTGATTATGGCTAGAATCAACTCCTGCCTCAGCAAGGACCTGGACCCACTGAGATGGGCCTATCACCACAATAGGCCTACAGCAGATGCGATCACATTGGCTCTTCATGCGGCCTTGGAGCACATGGGCAATACTAATACTTATGTCAGGCTGCTGTTCATTAGCACATCATTCCTACAGTTCTAAGCAAAAAACTTCAACACCTGTGCCACTATACCTCCCTCTGCAACTGGATCCTTGACTTCCTCACCAGCAGACAACAGTCTGTGTGGATTGGAAATAACATCTCCAACTCATTGATGCACCTCAAGGATGTGTGCTTAGCCCACTGCTCTGCTCTCTCTGCACCCATGACTGTGTGGCTAGGCACAGCTCAAACGCCATTTATAAATTTGGTAATGACAAACTATTATTGGCAGAATTTAAGATGGTGATTAGAAAGCATACGGGAATGAGATAGGTCAGCTGGTTGAGTAGTGTCGCAGCAACAACCTGTACGTCAGAAAGACCAAAGGATTGATTGTGGATTTCAGAAGGGGTAAGATGAGGGCTTCCAGGTCATTTTCAAGGAGCAATGCTTCCAAATGTTGGCATACATCGTTAAGAACCCCCATCATCTAGGACATGCCATCTTTTCTACCATCAGGGAGGAGGTACAGGAGCCTGAAGGCACACACTCAATAATTCAGGTATAGCTTCTTTCGCTCTGCTATCAGATTTCTAAATGGATATTGAATCCATGAACACTATCTCACTACTTCTTGTTTTCTCTTTTTGCACTAATGTTTACTGTAATTTGCAGTTTCTTTTATTATGTATTCCAATATACCACTGCTGCCTAACAACAAATTTCATAACATATGCTGGTGATATTAAACCCAATTCTGATTCGGTATCTGAAAGTGGCATCACAGGTAGATAGGATCATAAAGAAAGCACTTGGCACATTGTCCTTCATAATTCAAAGTATTGAGTGCAGGAAAATTGGGATGATATGTTAAAAATTTATAAAACATTGGCGGGACCAAATGTCAATAAGATTGAAAGAGTACAGAGAAAAAGGTTTTGCCAGGACGAGGACCTCAGTTATAGAGGAAAGTTGAATAGGCTATTAACTTATTTCCTAAAGGGTAAAAGAATGAGGGATAGAGGAATACAAAATTATGAAGGGTATAGATAAGCTAAATGCAAGCAGGATTTTTCCGTTGAGACTGGGTGAGACCTCGTGGTTTAAGGGTGAAAGGTGACTTTTTTTAAGGGGAGTATGAGGGGGAATTTCTTCACGGAGGATTGTGAGAGTGTGGAGCAAGCTGCCAGCGGAAGTGGTTGAGGTGCTTTCAATTTCAACATTTAATAGACATTTGGATCAGTACATGGATGGGAGGGTTATGGAGAGCTATGGGACTAAGCAGATTAATATCTCGGCATGGACAAGATGGACCAAAGGGCCTGTTTCTGTTCCATAGTGTTCCATGACTTTACAGCTCTATGACTATATGTCCCTGAACAGTGGCTTTGTTGTAGTTTTGCCTGTGGTCAGGAAACCCAGCCTTTAAGAAAGCCAATGAAATTAAACTTAAGATGAGAGCTAAGCAATTTAAAGTTATCATTAGAGGGAACTCCTTCATGTAATGCATAGTGCATATCTGAAATAAGTAACCAGAGGTGGTGATGAGGCAGATACAATAATAGCATTTGAAAGACATCTGGGTAAGTACCTGGATAGGAGGAGTTTAGGGGGATATGACTCAAACCTGAGCAAATGGGACTAGCTTCGTGGCCACCATTGTTGGCATGGATGAGTTGAACCAAAGGGCCTACGCCTGTGCTCTCTGACTATGAACATATATCCTGTTCCTCATCAACTTACACAAAGTACAGAATGGGAAGAAAACAAGGGAATTGCTTTGCTCTGAAAGCCTCAGCTTTCCCGGTCTAAAGAGAATCTTCCAAGGCAGAATTGGGGAAGGTAGAAAGCAATGCGAAAGGTGGGGCTGTCGGGTTAGTGTGAAGAAGTGAAATGATTGCAAACTCAAACAACCAATAGCAATTGAGAAAATAAGGGGCAGGCAAGTAACGACCTTCACAGCAAAGTCCAGATCATGAGAATTAATTTGAAAATGCAGTAAAGTACAAATTACTCCATTTATTACATTTTAATAGATTTAAGAGGTAATGTTCAGAAACATTAGGCATTACCAGGGAGAAATTTTTTTGAATCCAAATGAATCAGCTGGAAGTTGGTCCTTTTAATAAGATGAACACCACCATTATACAGCGAGAACAACCTCATCATCAAAGACAGTATCTTTCGGTTGTGTACTCAATACTCATAACTGTATAAGCAAAAAAGTAAACAGACTCACTTAGTCTTTCTAATTGGGTTGTGTTTTACCCTAATGTGTGGTTCTCAGAATTGAACAGGCACACAAGTTTATGCAATGTCCTTTTTCAACTCGATTTTGCAATGTCCAGAAACTGCTGATGCAAGGCTGGAGTTGTACTATGCTGCTAACTCCAGCCAACTTAAATGCAAGTTACAGACTTTCCTCCTGCTTTCTTACCATAATCTTTGATGCCTTTACTAATCCAAAGCCCATCAATCTCCACTTTAAATTTACCCAATAACCTGACCTCCACAATCATCTGTGGCAATGAGTTCCGCAGATACAGCTCCCTCTGGCGAAAGATGTTCTTCTCAATCTCTGTTCTAAACAAACATCCTTGTACTCTGAGGCTGTGCCCTCTCTTTCTAGATTGCCCTGCTATAAGAAACATTCTCACCACATCTGCTCTGTATAGGCCTTCCAATACACAGTAGGTTTCAATGAGATCCCTCCTCACTCTACGAAAGACTGCAAGTGCACAAAGGACTGAAGGAACTCAGCAAGTCAGTCAATATTTATGGAGGGAGATGGGAATTCAATGTTTCAGGTTGAGACCCTTCATCAGTCATCCTGATTACTCATAATATTTGATACAGTGCACTTACTCCATTACAAATACTTCTAGCAATACAGGTATATTAATTTCACATCTCAACTCAATTCCTTAAGACCATAAGACAAAGGAGCAGAAGGCGGCCATTCAGCCCATCGAGTCTGCTCTGCCATTTTATCATGAGCTGATCCATTTTATCCTATTTAGTCCCACTGCTCCACCTTCTCACCATAACCTTTGATGCCCTGGCTACTCAGATACCTATCAATCTCTGCCTTAAGTACACCAAATGACTTGGCCTCCACTGCTGCCCATGGCAACAAATTCCATAGATTCACCACCCTCTGACTAAAAAAATGTCTTCGCATTTCTGTTCTGAAAGGGCGCCCTTCAATCCTGAAGTCATGCCCTCTCGTACTAGACTCCCCCATCATGGGAAACAACTTTGCCACATCCACTCTGTCCATGCCTTTTAACATTCGAAATGTTTCTATGAGGTCTCCCCTCATTCTTCTAAACTCCAAGGAATACAGTCCAAGAGCCGACAAACGTTCCTCATATGTTAACGTTCTCATTCCCGGAATCATTCTAGTGAATCTTCTCTGTACCCTCTCCAACGTCAGCACATCCTTTCTTAAATAAGGAGACCAAAACTGCACACAGTACTCCAAGTGAGGTCTCACCAGCGCCTTATAGAGCCTCAACATCACATCCCTGCTCCTATACTCGATTCCTCTAGAAATGAATGCCAACGTTGCATTCGCCTTCTTCACTACTGACTCAACCTGGAGATTAACTTTAAGGGAATCCTGTACGAGGACTCCCAAGTCCCGTTGCATCTCAGAACTTTGAATTCTTTCCCCATTTAAATAATAGTCTGCCCGTTTATTTTTTCTGCCAAAGTGCATAACCATACACTTTCCAACATTGTACTTCATTTGCCACTTCTCTGCCCAGTCTTCCAATCTATCCAAGTCTCTCTGCAGACTCTCCGTTTCCTCAGCACTACCGGCCCCTCCACCTATCTTCGTATCGTCAGCAAACTTAGCCACAAAGCCATCTATTCCATAATCCAAATCGTTGATGTACAATGTAAAAAGAAGCAGCCCCAACACTGATCCCTGTGGAACACCACTGGTAACCGGCAGCCAACCAGAATAGGATCCCTTTATTCCCACTCTCTTTTTCCTGCCAATCAGCCAACGCTCTATCCACGTATGTAACTTTCCTGTAATTCCATGGGCTCTTATCTTGTTAAGTAGCCTCATGTGTGGCACCTTGTCAAAGGCCTTTTGAAAATCCAAATATACAACATCCACTGCATCTCCCGTGTCTAGCCTACTGGTAATTTCCTCAAAAAATTGTAATAGGTTTGTCAGGCAGGATTTTCCTTTAAGAAATCCATGCTGAGTTCTGCCTATCTTGTCATATGCCTCCAGGTACTCTGTAACCTCACCCTTGACAATCGACTCCAACAACTTCCCAACCACTGACATCAAGTTAACAGGTCTATAATTTCCTTTTTGCTTCCTTGCCCCCTTCTTAAATAGCGGAGTGACATTTGCAATCTTCCAGTCTTCTGGAACCTTGCCAGAATCTATCGACTTTTGAAAGATCATCGCTAATGCCTCCGCAATCTCCACAGCTACTTCCTTCAGAACACGGGGGTGCATTACATCTGGTCCAGGAGATTTATCGACCTTTAGCCTATTCAGCTTCCTGAGTACTTTCTCTGTCGTAATTGTGACTGCGCACACTTCTCTTCCCTGCCACCCTTGAGTGTCCGGTATCCTGCTGTCTTCCTCAGTGAAGACTGATGCAAAATACTTGTTCAGTTCCTCTGCCATCTCCTCATCTCCCATTACAATTTCTCCAGTATCATTTTCTATCAGTCCTATATCTACTCTCACCTGTCTTTTACTCTTTATATACTTGAAAAAGCTTTTAGTATCCTCTTTGATATTATTTGCTAGTTTCCTTTCATAGTTAATCTTTTCTCTCTTAATGACCTTCTTGGTTTCCTTTTGTAAGGTTTTAAAAACTTCCCAATCCTCTGTCTTCCCACTAATTTTTGCTTCCTTGTATGCCCTCTCCTTTGCTTTAACTTTGGCTTTGACTTCTCTTGTCAACCACGGTTGCATCCTTTTTCCACTCGAAAATTTCTTCTTTTTTGGAATATACCTGTCTTGCACATTCCTCATTTCTCGCATAAACTCCAGCCACTGCTGCTCTGCTGTCCTTCCTGCTAGTGTCCCTTTCCAGTCAATTTTGGCCAGTTCCTCTCTCATGCCACTGTAATTTCCTTTACTCCACTGAAACACCGACACATCAGATTTTGGCTTCTCTTTTTCTAATTTTACAGTGAACTCAATCATGTTATGATCACTGCCTCCTAAGGGTTCCTTCACCTCAATCTCTCCAATCACCTCCGGTTCATTACACAATACCCAATCCAGTACAGCCGATCCCCTAGTGGGCTCAACAACAAGCTGTTCTAAAGCCATCTCGCAGACATTCTACAAATTCTCTCTTGAGATCCAGTGCTGACCTGATTTTTCCAATCTATTCGCATGTTAAAATCCCCCACAATTATCATAACACTGCCCTTCTGATAAGCCTTTTCTATTTCCAGTTGTAATTTGTAGTCCACATCCCTGCAGCTGTTTGGAGGCCTATAAATAACTGCCATCAGGATCCTTTTACCCCTGCTATTCCTTAGCTCAACCCATAAAGGTTCTGCACCTTCCGATCCTATATCACCTCTTTCTAATGATTTAATATTATTTCTTACAAATAAAGCCACGCCTCCCCCTCTGCCTACCTTCCTATCCTTCCGATACACCATGTATCCTTGGACGTTCAGCTCCCAGAGACATGCATCCTTTAGCCAGGTCTCAGTGATGGCTGCCAATCTGTAGCTGTACAACAAGATCATCCACCTTATTCCTTATGCTACGTGCATTTAAGTACAACACCTTAAGACCAGTATTTGATACTTTTTGCTTTGATTTCACTGCAACTTTATTGCACTGCAACTCATCCCAATGGCTACACATTTGCCCCATCACCTGCCTGTCTTTCCTGACATCTTTACTGCTCACTATCTTAGATTTATTTCTGTTTTCCCCTTCCTCCACTCTATCAATTCCTCTGCAAATTCAAACTAAGTGAAACTAGAAATAATATCTCTTAAATGAGCTCACATTTCCTTACATTAATTGCCATTTGCCACATTTTTGCCCATTCATTCAACCTGTGGATATCTTTCACAGAGTCTAACCAACTCCATTGCAAAATGCACTGTCATCAATTTTCATGGCATCAGCAAACTTGGATGTTTCACTTGTTGATTCCTCCTTCATAATAAATATAGGTAAAGATTGTAAATAGCAGTGACGTAAGGTTTGATCCTTTGGGGCTCTATTAAGTCACATTTTTACAGCCTGAATGGATCCATTTATTACTACTCTTCATCTTCAAAGTGATAATCCATGTTTGATCCATATTAACATATTTCCCTCAATACTATCTTTTTATATGTCACCTGATTGAATGCCTTCTGGAAATCTAAATACACTATATTGAAAGTTCTCTGCTATTAACTCTGTCATTTTCCCCCGCATAGAACACACTTGTCAAAAAGGAATAACACACACACAAAATGCTGGAGGAATTCAGCAGCATCAATGGGAAGGAATAAAGACTCGATGTTTTGGGCTGAGAGCCTTCATTCAAATATTCAAAGTACATTTATTATCAAAATAGGTATGCAATATACAACTCTGAGTTTCGTCTTTACACAGACAGCCACAAAGCAAAAAAAATAAGCCCATTCAAAGAAAACACAAATACTGAAATGACAATAAAAGAACAAATCACGCAAACAGCAAAAAACACAAGCAAATAACATACAGAATATTAAACATCAAACTCCTAAGTACTTGAAACAGTCTAGGAATGTTCAGTTCAATTCAAGTCAGCATTGGGCTGGTTTGTGGAACACAGTCCACTCTGATCAAAATCGCTCAAAATAGCAATTAAAAAAGAATAAGTAGAAACCAGAAAAGTGAACTGAAGAGTCCTCTAAAAAGGAGCCCAATCCACAAACCAGCCCAATAAAACCTTACCCGAGACCCCTGCACCTTCCTCCCCCAGTCAGCAGTGAGGGAGAGGGAGACCAGCAGAACACAGACAGATTGCTCGAACATGTGCTCACATTCTGCCCTCATCCTCATTGATTTCAACCTTGCTCTATGCTTTCATCTGCAATTTCATTGAGAATTGGAGCCGATCGTGAACTCATGCTTCACTATTAGGCCACACAATCTGTTCCGAACCTCACTGTCAAACAAGCCAAATTCCCTCAGAGACAGCAAAAGAGGCAAATCGCTCAGCCTTCCCAAAAGCATATTACCAAAATGTAAATTACATGCTCCAATTGCACATAGATTAGTAGTACAGTATATTTAAAAGAAGTAGATTTGTAAACTGTCTGCAGGATGCCGTCCTTAAAACTGTCCAGGAATATTCAGTTCAATTCAGTTCAGTTCAGTTCAATGTAGCACTGCGTCATTTGTTGACTGCAGGCCACAGAACCAATCAGGACTGTCAAACAGGATTTACCTTTCATAAATTATGTGGACTTTTCACATTCTGCTTCTCAAAATGATCAATCAATTCCACCTTGATTATACGTCCTGGCAATTTCTCAACAACAGATATTAAGCTAACAGGGATATGGTTTCACATTGTTTATCTCTCTTACTTCTCAAACAGCATTAACCTATTCAATATATTTTATCCTATTTCCTTCCTCGTCAGAGGATCAGAGGTAAAGAGGGTCAGCAACTTTAAATTCCTCGGTCATGTCATTCTGGAGGACCCAGTCCTGGGCCCAACATGTAAGTGTAATTATAAAAAAAGCACAGCAATGCTTCTACTTCCTTAGAAGTTTGAAAAGATTTGGCATGACATCTAAAGCTTAGACAGACTTCCATAGATATGTGGTGGAGAGTACATTGACTGATTGCGAAACACACAAAATGCTGGAGGAACTCAAAAGGCCAGGCAGCATCTATTGTAAAGAGTAAACAGTCGATGTTTCAGGCCGATACCATTTATCAGGACTGGAAAGGAAGAGGGAAGGAGTCAGAATAAGAAGGTGGGGGGAGTTGAGGAAGAAGTACAAGATGAGAGACGGTAGGTGAAACCAGGAAAGGGGATGGGACTGAAATAAAGAGCTGGAAGTAGATTGGTGAAAGAGATAATGGGCTGGAGACCATGGAAGAAAGGGGAGGGGGAGGAGTACCTGAGGGAGCTAATGGGCGGATAAGGAGAGAAGGTATGAGAAGGAAACAGGAACAGGGAATGGTGAGGATGAGGAGGAGGGGACAATTACAAGTTTGAGAAATTGATGTTCATACTTCAGGTTGGAGGCTACCCAGATGGAATGTACGGCACTGTTTCTCCAAGCTGAGCGTGGCGTCATTGTGGCAGAAGACTGACATATTGGAATGGGAATGGGAAGTAGAATTTAAATGGGTGACCTGTGGGAGATCCTGCTTTTTGTGGCAGACAGAGCAAAGGAGCTCGATGAAGCAATCTCCTAATCTATGTTGGCTCTCACCAAGATACAGGACGCCACACTGGGAGCACCAGATACAGTAGATGATCCCAACAGACTCACAGGTGAAGTGTTGCCTCACCTGGAAAGACTGTGTGGGGCGCTGAATGGCAGTGAGGGAGGTGGTGTATGGGTAGGTGTGGCACTAGTTCTGCTTGCAAGGGTAAGTACTAGGAGGGAGATCAGTGGGGACTGATGAATGGACAAGAGAGTCGGAAAGTGGAAATTTGGGGGAAGGGAAAGATATTCTTGGTGGTGGGATCCATTTGGAAATAGTGGAAGTCACAGAGAATTATATGCTGGACATGGAGGCTACTAGAGTGGTGGATGAGGACAAGAGGAACCCTATACCTGGTGTGGTAATGTGAGGATGGGTTAAAGGCAGATATGCACGAAATGGAAGAGATGCAGATGAGGGCAGCATTGATGGTGGGTGAAGGGAAGCCCCTTTTTTTTTTGAAAAGGAGGACATCTCATTTGTTCTGGAATGAAAAGTCTCATCCTGAAAGCAGATGCATGAAGACTGAGGAACTGGGAGAAGGAACCTGGTTGCAACATAGACTAGTATGGAAGCACCAATGACCTTGAATGGAAAAGACTTCAAAAAAAAAAAAAAAAAAAAAAAAAAAAAAAAAAGTGGTTACAGTCCAATCCATCATGGATAAAGATCTCCCCACCATCGAGCACATGTACATGAAGTACTGTCACAGGAAAGCAGCGTCCATCATTAAGGATCCTCAATGCCCAGGACATTCAACTTCGCTTGCCTGATCATTGAAATTTTCCTCACAATATATGGACACAGTTTCAAAGACTTTTCATCTCATGTTCTCGATATTTATGGCTTTTTAAATTTTTATTTTGCCTTTCTTTTTGTATTTACACAGTTTGTTGACTTTTGCACGCTGGTTGAATGTCCAAGTTGGTGCAGTCCTTCATTGATTCTATAATGGATTTATTGAGTATGCCCACAAGAAGCCAAATCTCAGTGTTGTATGTTGTAACATATCGTTTCCAAAGCTTGTGGTGCATTCAGTGCAACCTTGCCGTTTCTTTAGCATTTTTTTTCTGTTTATTATGAGGCTGAGTTACTAGCTCCACAAACAACCCAGTACAGATGGGAAGTGTGCAGGGAGCCCACCAATTTCTAACCTGGCACCACTCACCTTGTAATTCCGGTGCAGATGCCATTATACCATCAGCTGGCTATGGTAACATATATGTACTTTGACAATAAATTTACTTTGGGCTTTCTGATGTTCAAGAAGGCCATTCTAGACCATTCCATTTTAAATTTCTCTATAACCAGATCTCTCCCATATGCCCATCAACTTGGAGTAAGGGAATCAGAGAGTCATTGAGCAATACAACAAGGAAACAAGACTTTTCACCCAACGTCCATGCTGACCAAAGTGTTTATCTAAGATGAGCAGCTTATCTGATTCTCCTGCCTCCCACCTATCCCAGGGGTAATTTTACAATAGACACCTAACTCACCCACCAACTTGTACATCTTTGGGATGTGATGGGTAACTACAGCAGCTGGAGAAAACCCAGGTGGCCATGGAGAAAATGTGAAAACTTCATGCAGACAGTATCTAGAATCAAAATTGAACCCAGAAGGTTGGAGCTATGAGGCAGCTATACCATCTGTTGTAGCACTGTGCAGACCAATGTTAATGAAAGGAAGGAAAGGAACCATTTTTTCCACCAGGCTGAATGACAGTGATTTGAAACAGTTATTGGCTGGTCCTCTTTTGAAAGAAGCTATCTCATAGTTTCAGAGAATCATTCAGCCTGTTGTACTAGTGTCTCCTCTTCCAAATGATTCTACCCCAGTATTGTTTTCCCAAGGAAACACGCTTGCTTCTCTTTTCAGATGAGAAAAAGCCACCCGCACATCCACCTGCACCACCTTTCCATGTAGATAATACTGTAATTACAAGAATGGAAAACAGAGCTGAGCACTGGAGATAGACTATTGATCAGTTCAAGGAAAGAGCTGGAATTAAGAATTGGAAGCCTCTAACCTGATAGCATTGCATCAATTTCTCTAATTTCTGTTAATTTCTTGCCACTCCTCCTTGTCTTTTTTTTTTCATTCCCCATTCTGGTTCCCCTCTTACCCCTCTCTTCTCCTCAGATGCCCGACATCTCCCTCTGGTGTCCCTCCTCCTTCCCATTCTTCCATAGTCTACTGTCTCTCCAGTAAGATAATTGCTTCTTTAGGCCTTTGCTATTACCTCCCAGCTTCTCTCTCATCCACCCTGCCACCTTCCCCTAATCTGCTTTCACCTGTTAGTTGCCAGCTTGTATCCCTTCCCATTGCCCGCACCTTTTTATTCTGACTTCTTCCTTCCTTTCCAGTCCTGATAAATGGTCTTGGCCTGAAACATCCACTGTTTATTCCTCTCCATAGATTCAAAGACTCAAAGTACATTTATTATTAAAGTATGTATGTAGCATACAACCCTGAGATTCTTCTTCCCATAGACAGCCATGAAACAAAGAAGCACCACGTAACCCATTCAAAGATAACTTTAAACGCCCATCACGCAAAAAAGAACAAGTCGTGAAAATGTCAAAAAACAAGCAAAAAACACACAGAATATAAAGCATCAAGACATAGGGTCCTTGAAACAGTCCAGGAATGTTCAGTTTCGTTCAGTTCAGTTCAATCTAGTGCAGTGTTGTTCATTGAGTACAGGTAGCAGAGTCAGTCCGTTCCAATCTAAATCGCACAATATCGCAATAAAAAAGGAGTAATGTCAGAGTATCGACAAAAATTGACATGGGTGTAATCACTTCTGACATACACTTTATTCCTCCCCAGACAAATGGCGACATTGTATATATATCAGAAAAAAACCCTGCCCCCAAAACATAATAACATATAATGTAACATGCAATATACACGGCAAACGCAACCCTTAACAGTCTGGATGAATTCTGCCTCATGAAATAAAGGAGTCCCTACAATAACCAGAAACCAGAAACACGTATAACATGAACGCCTATATTGTGCTGCCTAGCCAGCTGAGTTCCTCCAGCATTTAGTGTCTATTGCTCTGGATTTCCATCATCTGCACATTTGGAAAGGCTGATTGATGCAAAGAACAAAACAGAATGAATAATCTTTATTTCTTGTAATGGGCTAACAAAAGCAAATTATCACTAATGCTGGAATTCTGACATAAAAGCAGTAAACATCTGGCAGCACCTTCAGAATGAGAAATATTCCATCATTTTTCATGAGAGCATATTAATGTTCATATGTCTACAAAACACACAAAGAAGCCATGACAATGAAACAGTATGGTGCACAACACACCTCTGATGAGCAGAGATGCTAATTTCAGTTCCCAGCTATTACCACAATTACTGCTTCTCATGTTGTTACGCTGTTTGCAGTAGAAGCTGAATTAAACTTTTCAATGACAGCAATCACTGTTGTTTTCCAAAATGAACAGAAATAACATGGACCAATAATCAAAAAAAAACTGCAGATGTGGTAAATTATTATTGATCATGATAAATGATGATAATAATAATAAATATACTAATAATTCAGGTACATTGTCTCCATAACAATGGTAGTCAAATCTCTGATTACACATTAACTAATCAAGTAAGAGCTCATTGCTATAAAGCAGGCACTTTAGAATGGACATTTTCCCCTTTGGCATTGAAAGCAAGAATTTTATTATTACCTTGATGGTACAAACGTTGAATGAGATGTTTGTTTCCTAATATGGCTGGTGCACTTAACTTTTTTTTATATAAAGGGTACATTTAAAATCTGGGTGGCGGGGTGGAGGTACGTCTCTACCAGAGGAGGTGTAAGGCACTCCTCCCTCTGCTAGTCTGCAGGTCACCCTTTGGCAAAATGTAGTTAACCTGCTTAGCACCACCCCCCCCTCCCCCCGCTTCTGATCATGGTCACATAAAGCCGTGGAAGCAGATAATGGATGGTCGTATGAGCAGCTGGTGCATATCACAAATCCTGGTTATGCGACCACTGATGCCAGGCAGATCATCTCTGAAGAGTATTGGTAATGGCATGGTCATGGATAGAGCATGGTCACCATCATATCACCACACATGATGATGATGACGACATTTAAAATTAGCTCCAAGCTTTTGTATCTTGTGCCCAACAGCAGAGGGGTCCTTGATTATCTTGGCTATTTTCCTAAGGCAGCAGAAAATGTAGGTGGAGTAAAGTTAAGGCTGATTTATAGTTGTGAGTCAAATGTATGCCGCAGGTACGGTGCAGCCGCGTACCCTACGCTGTACTCTATGTCGTAGCCTACTACGCATCACAGCGACGCGGACCAAACAACTGTGATTGGTCCGCTTGGTAGCATCGCATTTCCTCCTACGCTGCAATAGCCTGTCATTGGGCGACTGACGGGCAGGGAAGGAACTCTGGCTGTAATGCTTTCCATAAAGCTTTACAGACCTCTGAAATTATGGAGGACCCTGTGCTTGACGCCAGTTTGTAGCTAGCTGCTACAGCCTGTTGACTTCCACCTGAAGCTAAAACTCGAATGGTAATTGCCAGTCTGAGTATATTGTGCGTACATTGATGCAAAATAAATGGTTGGAGACGATGAACCAAATCGTTAAATCTACCTGCCGACATCCGAAAATATTTGAAACGCATTTCCTCATCCATGTCTCTCAGTGGCCGGACGAGCACAGAAAATTCACCCTCCTTCAGCTTCAGTCGCCATTGTTTGAAGTTTGAGTTTCTTTGTGTTGAGTTTCAACACGAATAAACTCAACGCAGTGGCATAGAAACCCCACCGCCAACTAGCATTTTAGCGGTGAATTGCAGAGACGCAGACACACCAACGCACAAGTACAAATGCTCACAACGGCATAGCCCACTTGCGTAGGCTAAGGCACAAGCTAGCACACATAAGTATAAATCAGCCCTTAGGAGTTACAAATAGTCTTGCAGGACACGGGTATTGGGAATAATTGTCACAAAAAGAAAGATTTTTTACTGTATCCCAAATTCAAAGTAAATTCATTATCAAAGTATACTGTATATCACTATATACTACCTTGACGTTCATTTCATATGACATTACCAATGCCAAAACCAACACCAAATTCTGCTCTCATATTTAGTACTATTTAACTAACTGAGTTTATATCAAATTTCATTGCATATGCAGAACAAAATGAGGGCATTTGGTCCAATTGCCCATCCTGAACTCTTTTGAACTATCTTTATTTGACTGATATTTTATTTTCTCCCTTGCAGTTTCTATCCATCTTTCCCTTACACAATCCATAGGATACATCTCAACTGCTCCCTTTGATAACAAAGTAGTTCTTACATATAATTTACAAGAAAGAGACTCCTTGGCCCACTGGATTCAAGCCAGCTTCCAAGAGAGCTCATTGGTTCCATTCCCTGCTTATTTTGTTTGTTTTATTCTCCCTCACATACGTATCAATTCTGTTTTGGTTCCTTTGCCACCTCCTTCCCTTAGGCAATTTACTGTCACCAATTAACTTACAGGACTTCTTTGGGACGTGGGAAGAAACCAGACCCACTCAGGGGAGACCCAATTACTCACAGGGAGTATGCGCAGACTTCATATAGACCACACCTAAGGTCAGGCTTGAACCTGTCTTGTGGAAACACTGAGGCAGCAACACTAACTGCTCTATCCGTGTGTTATTCTTGGTCCTTGTAGATTAGAAAAGTTCTATGGATGAGGAATTTAAGCAGCAATGTTGCCTTGTTCACCTCAGAGCAAGGGAGGCTGATAGAGCACAGAGATGCAACAAGAAGAGCTACTTGCTCATTACTCCAACAAACTGGGTTAAATCCTCATCTTGGTTTCTGTCCATGTGGAGCTTAAACATTCTCCATGATGGTGTTGGTTTCTTCCTGGTGCTCCATTTTCCTCCCACACCCCAAAGACTCACAGGTTGTTAGATTTAATTGGCAGCCCTAAATTGCTCTTAATGTGCAGATGAATGAGTGAATTGGGGGTAACTTGATGGAATAAAATGAGATTGGAAAGTGATTAGTGTAGGATTAGTATAAATCAATGGTTAATGATCACCAGGGATTTGGTTGGCTAAAGAGTTTATCTGTGCCTTTATGCAAGATTATGACAGATTGAGTCATGGAGCACTACTGCACAGAATCAGGCTCCAAGGTAAAGCTGGTCCCATTAGCAAATAGTTCAGGGTATGTGACCTTAATCCTTACCCTCATCTTTGCACTTTATCCCACAAAACATCTGGTTTACTAAATTTATCAGTCTTAGAGATGTCCTGTTATCAATTGCCACTTCTGTGAAAGTGGTTGTAATGTTCATCAACTTTTCATGCACAAGTGTTGGACTTTTGACAGTCTTGCTTATTTTTGCTTTATTTTCCTATGCTCCACAAAATGCAAAATTTGGTTGCTTCTATTGGATCTCTTCCCATCTGTGATAGCTATGTGCATTTATGGCCCACATGACAAGAGAGAGAGACAATGAAATCAGTCAATAGTAGACTGACTTTTAAACAGAGCTGTGCAGAAATAAAGAGAAAACAAAACAATAAATGCTAAGCCAAAAGGTCCGTTAACTAGAACTTTCAAACTAAAGCTAATGTCAACATATAGCAGCTCGGCAGTAGTAGCTTAATACTAAATAAATACTGCTCCTTAACAGCATCAGTCTAAACAGTAGTCTGCTTTCCTGGAACCAGGACAATGGTAAGCAGGGAGCATTGACATTGCTCTGCTTTTGGTCAAGTCTCGACAAGGCTGAAATGAGAGGAAGGGAGTTAAATACAATCACAATGAAACACTGATTGGCTGGAGCACGCATACTCACAAGCATGTTTGCAGTACCCATTCCGCAGCCTGCCTGCAAGGGTGTGAAAAGCCTGCAACAGAGACCCTGGTTGTCACTGGGCCCCTCTCCCGAGGTGCAGCACCTGCTAGAAGTCCTGGATGTGTGAGTTATCCAGGATGTCATGAATCCAAACTCAAGGATGTTCCTTGGGACCTTACTCCTCCCAATCCATACGATACTAGACCCTACTTCTCACCCGGTGAGATGCACGGAGGCAGTGCACAGGATAGACCAGGGAGGAGGAGATGGTTGACTGGAGGAAGTGGGGTGGAGGTCATCAGCTTGAGCTAGGAAACATGGAACACTGGGTGAATCTTCATTGATGATGCTAGATACAATCCATATGAGACCTTATTGATAGCCTTCTCCACTATAAATGATTGCACTCGGCCAACTTGTGGCTTTCAACTTTTAAGGAAAGATCTCGAGACACCAAGCAGACTTTCTCTCCTACCTTGAGAGGGCTCATCTATTGGCAGAGCTGATCAGCCTGCCAGACACATGGTTTCAGAGAGCACAGCAGAGACGCCCTGCCCCTCTCCATATCCGCTTGCAGCACTGGGCCAACTGTTCAACAGCAGAGGTTTCCACAGTCTTCTGGTCAAAGAAGAGCGGTGGCTGGAATCCCTTCTGGTGTTCAAACTGGAACATACCAATGGAGGATAATTAGAGGCTATTAACGGCAATTTCTGCCCAAACCAACTGGGAGCTCCAGCACGTGGGGTTGGAAGAGATAAGGCAGCATAGATTTGCCTCCAGCTCCTGGTTTATTCTCACAGTCCAGCTGTTAGATTGGGGAAGGAAACCAGGTGAGAGACTGGCTGTGGATACCACAAGAGAAGAGAAGGTCTTTCAAAAACAGAACGTGAATTATTATCCTCAATCAGGCATGATATTCTGAGGGAAGCTGTGCAGTTTGAACACATGCTGCAGTTGGCAGTCTCCTGAGCCAACAGGAGCTTAGGGAGAGCCATGAAGTGGGCAGCCTTGAAGAATTTGTCCACGACCACCAGAATGGTAGTGTTTCCATCAGACGGGAGCAAACCAGTGATGAAATCCACCAACAGTTGGGACCAGAGGCGATGAGGCACAGGAAGTGGACATAACAAACCCGCGTGGCATTGGAATGGTATCTTGTTCTGGGCACAGTGAGAAAGGCAGAGACAAAGTCATGTACTTCCTGGGACATAGATAGCTACCAAAATATTCTCTTGATAAATTCCAAGGTTCTTTGGATTCCTGGATGTCTAACCAGACAGGAGGAGAGACCCCAATACAGAACTCTGGGTTGCACCATAGCAGGGTCAAACAGTTGGTTGGGATCTGACCTCAGCCTCACCTCTGCCTCTGTTCCCCAAATCACCAGAGCAGTAATGCATGA